>NC_140702.1:35464595-36107095 GCF_054131305.1 Coturnix japonica
GTAGTTTCTCCCTGGGCAGGGCACCTAAATTACACAAAGCCTCATTCACCAGGGTTCCTGGTGAGCACTGTTAGACATTGCTCATGCCCAACCTGGGCTCTTCACATGAAACAGATGAGACGTATCTTGGCCACAGCTTGTGCTAATAATGTATCGATACCGAAATTACTAAGTGATGCTATGGTTTGCATGTACTGAGCTAAATGCAGATGCTCTGGAAAGATTGTGTGTGGCTGAGTCTCATGTTGTTGTGTAAGAGCTAGATCATAACAAAGTTTTTGTTTTGCTCATTTTGCTTTGTAACCACTTGGTGGGTCAGTTTTTCTCAGTTAAGCACGCGATTCACCAGCATTCTCTGCGTTCTCAGTGGTTTTGTTCCCTAAAGTGTAACTTTTGCTAATGCAGGGAAGGAGAATACATATCTGCACAACTTTTATTTTCATTCATGGGATTTGTACAATAATTAATGTATAAAAAGCACTAGTAGGAACTTATTTATTAAAGGTAAGTAGCAGTATGACTTTGTACAGCCTATTGCCAAGAAACAGATGATAGCACATTGCTGTATTATCCACTCTGCTGTTATGAATCTGGGAATAAACTGCAACATCTTCTAATAGCCTTTAGCATTTCCTTTGTTTCATTTCCCTTACCTTTAACCATAATGCGAAGGAAGGAACTGGTTATTAGCTTTGCTTAGGATATTGTTCATAGCAATTCTGTATGGTTTTGCTGGCGTCCAGAGGATTGAAACAGGTACAGATTGTTTTTGGAAGCTGAGCTAGAGTGGAGTAAAGCTCCCATTCCAGATTTTGTCTGATTCTGAATGGAAGTAGCTGGTGATCCTCCACTGGTTTACATTCATAGGGTTTTTTGCTTGATCCCTTGATTTCATTGATAGTGCAAATATTTACATGCTAAGTACAAACATGTATATTGTTATTAGTAGTGTTACGAGAACAGAAAAGCAAATGAAGAAAGTTACCTTTCCTTACTTAGACACCAGAACATCTTTTATTCTGTTTGTCTAGGTCTTGCATCACTTGCTGGTCAATTATGAGCATTTCCTTCATTATCTACTCATTGTGAAGAACAGTAGTACCCCACTCTGCAGGTGAGTAAACCAAAGGCAGAGACTGTACCTATCTGGTACCAGTTAACCCAAGCGGGGGCCATAGCTACTTTCTCTGGGACAGTAATAGGGCAGGACAAAATTAATTTAAATGAGCCAGTGCAAGAGAGCACCACTGGAGGGAATATCATCATCTTCCAACAACGTCTGGTTGCTCCCATTTTGTGATAAGGATTTAGTCTGTGCAGGGATTGGAACTTCAGAAAAGTTAGTTAAATACACTTTAAAAGGCATTGCTTAAATTGCATTACCTCACTGTGGTGACATTTTTATTTTGATTTGAGATAAGCTTAATTCTGTTTCTTTTAATTCACTTTGGAATGTAATGTGGTTTACCTGATCTAATTTAAATTCACACCTTCAATTAGCTCAGCTTAGCTTTCCTCAGCATCCCCACGTAGACAGGAACTAATTTTGTTTTCCAGGTCCTGAAATCATGCTCCATCTTCTCAGCATCACTAGAAAACCTCTTCACTTGTACACTCCACAAATTGCTGCATGCCTTGCCATCACAGAGTTAATTTAACCAGCTGTTAAAATGACTGTTATATTAGTAGTTTTCACCTATGTGGTATTACTTAAAAAGCTGATGATTAAAAAGAAGGTGAAAGAACAGGCTGAAATAGTAATTCACAGTGCAAAAATGATGAAGTGATGAAGAAATTATAGCTTGTGAAGCCCCAAAAAGCCAATCAGACCACCTACTGGACTTGTGGCAGTTTCATTAAGATGAGAGACTAAAGAGAGGACAATTTGATTGGCTTTAAAAAATTGGTGTCCTTACATGGGGAATGCGGAGATGCTGGCTTTGCACTTGGTGGCAGTGCTGTCCCGCTCTGCTGGCAGCCCTGGCCACCCCGAATGCTGCTACTGCCTGCAGAAGATGAGGGAGTGTGGGCTCTGGGGCTCATTTTCTGCCTAATATTTTCTTAATTCATTTTAAATTCTCCTCCTCTGCTCTCATGTTGCTCTGCTATTTTACAGCTTTTATTATTGTAGAAAGCTGCTCTCTGAAAAGAAAGAGAAGAAAGGAGGCAATGGAAATGGCTGAATATGTTTCTATTTCAGGACAGTGGGAGTTTCTGTTATTTAGTGCTCCTTGAGATTAGGGGTAGATGGTGGAGAAGATGTGAATAAGACCATATTTAATAGTTCATTTCTGGCTGGCACAGCACTGCCACTCACGGACCATCTCTCTTCCTCTCTCCCTCCCTTCTTCTCCTCTCCCTTTCCCCCCCTCCTCACTCCTTCCTTCCTTGGTTCATTCCTTCTCTCCTTTCTTCCTCTTCCTTGGTTCATTCCTTCCTTGCTTCCTTTCTTCCTCTCAACTCTATCACCACTGATAGGATTTCTTTGCAGTATTTTGCAACACAGATCTACTGGTCCTACTGCAGATGTGAGAAGCTGGTGTATAGTTATATTGTTATCTGGAGAAAAACAGAGGGAGTGTGGTTTTGTCAGCTCAGTTTTGTCATGGTTCCATACCATTAACTTCCTTTCTCAAAGCTTCTGTCTATATTCATATGGCATGCCAAGAACCTCCTCTTTTGTTCATGTTATGAAAGGAATGTGTGGTTTTTCTGGTGGTGTGGAAGAACTTGATGACATGAACAAAACAAGGATTTTGACAGTAGAAAACAAGTTTTCTTTCACCCATGAAAAAGCAGGGCACTTTTGACCAGATTTTGGTGACCTCTAACGGTCAACGCAGAGTGCATTTCCATAGTAAACCATTAATGAGTGTGGACAAGACTAGCACTAGAGTTGTCTCTGCTGCAACAGCATAGGCACATTCTTGGCTTAACTAAATAAAATGTGGGAGACTAAGCAGCTGCTCCCTGACTACATATTGCACCATGGTAGAAGGAGCTGTGTAATCCAAGGACAATAATGGTGCCACTGGGAAAAAAAAACACAAAAACAACCAAACCACAAAACAAAACAAAAAACAGAAACTCCAAAATGACCGTGTTTAAGTTCAAGATGGAAATAAGAGGCCTTTAAAAATAAGAATCTGTAAGCTTCATTATAGAAGCAGCAGGAAAGAGAAATTAAATTGTTTTTAAAATGCAGTTTGACTTGTTCCCAAGAAGAAGGTGAGGTTACTCTCAATACTAAGTGACATAGGACTGCTCTTTATACTTGGGGTATATTATGCCTCACATGAATTCATAGTTAATTACAGGCCCAGGTGTTAAATTGGGCTGAAGTACAGAAATCGTCTTTCTTCAGATGACCCACAATTAAAAAGTGAGGTTAATGTGGTTTCTATAGCTAGCTGGGGCTAGTGGTTCAGCAGCAGATGTTGTTCAAGGATTTATCTATCAGCAGAGATAAGCCTCACTGTTTTAAAGTCCAGTGAACCTGATCAACTCAAACTCAGTAACAAACAAAGACTATGAAATAACTTGTATCCCTATTAGAGACAAACAAGCAAGAACAACACCACTTAAGGAAGCAACATAAATAATGAATGCATGGAGAAATATGGTCCTTTCTGACAGAAATGATGTTGGTTTTAATTTGTGTTTATGGCACCTAAAGTAATGGGCACATGAAATATGCATGAACAGAGAGAATCAGGAGAAAATTCCCCATGGAATCTAACCACAGTCACCTGGACTCAGACCAAAACTTGCAATGGGAAAAACAAATCTCTTTTGGGAGGACAAAATAATAAACACAGGTAAAATACAGTGTATACCTTTCTCTGGTGCCAGTTGCACTACTGGAAAATAAAAGCACTGCCTAGGAGACAATCTCACAGTGTAAAATTGCCAAGTGAAACAGGTCAGTCTTTAGCATTTGGCATAATGGATCCAAATATTAATGGAGGGAAAGATGCTTCTTGTACATAAGAAGTCTTGTTTAAAATACCTGAATCCCTCTTTCAGGACAAACTCAAGTCAGTATTCTTCTAAATTTAAAGATAGTATTTCATAGAATCATAGAATGGCTTGGGTTGGAAGGGACCTCAAGGATTATGTATGATCAGATTAAAATAAGAATGTAGTCCATCATCTTGAATCTTTACTTAGATGGCTAAGTTCAGTTTAGACAGAACTTTAACATATCAGATATGTAACAAAAGTATCTTAATGGCCTAAAAATATATAAGAAAAATCTGACTTATGGGAAAGGTCCTGAAAAATTCTCAAGTATCATTAACAATTTTATATAAATTGGGTTTATCTTTGGCATGAGCTGTAACATCAGCATTTTTCTCCTATGGTAAAATAAGAACTGAAATAATTTCTGCTTTCATAGCTGAAATTAGCTGCTTCTTAGACAGGTAATCTACAGAGGTATTAATGTGTCTGAATATGATAACTAGGGCTATGAAGTTGTACATTTGTTGATTGAGCCACTGGATGATAGTGTCCCAAGCTAGTCAGTCAGGCTGATTACAGGAATTTTTATCCTGAAACAACACTGCAAACATTTTTGATTGAATGTGAGCATAAAATCTGATTGTATTTTATGATACAATACTGAAAGTAGCACATTTCATTTTCACCCCAGGAAGCAAAGGACTAGCTTTCTTTGCAAGGGCTGAAATAGAACGGGGCACAGGTGTTATGTGATTGAATTTAAGGATTATTCTGCAGAATTGGAATGAAATAATAGATTTCATGCTAGAATTTCTATATATCATAACAAGGCAGCTGTACTTTCTTTTCAACAACAGCCCAAAGCCATGTGGCTAAAACTCAGTAGCAGGTGTGTGACCCAGGCATTAAAACATCTCCAAATGCAGTGTCTTATCCATGTATATTAACATGTTACAGTTATGCATCATGGAAAGACTGAACTGAAAATCATTAGTCCAGAAAGAGCTGAATTACTTTAGCTATGTAACAGGTAAAGAGAGAAAAATTCTCTGTTAAAGAAATACTTTCCACAGGTAAGAACAGAGAAGGACATTGCTTGGTAGTGGAATGTCTGCCTCTGAGGAGTCAGAAGAACAGTAGAATGCAATTTCTGTCATGTGTGATTATAGTACAAGCAATTCTGTGGGGCTAGGTTCTTGGAAGTGCTCAAATTCTGGGACCTCACCAGTGGCACTTGCTAAAATAATGTCAGAAGGGGGCGTTGATGTGCAGTGCCCTATCTGCAGGGCATAGGTGGGTCCTTCTACAAATCCTTCATACATTTTCTACTCCTCTAGCTAACAAATTATGTTCATGTCAAATGGAAAAGTGTCAGTGGTTGAGAGTGAGCACAGCCACGCTGTAAGTAAGAGCTGTAGGACAGCATGGGTAGGTGCCTGCTTCAGGGCTCTGACATCCTTCCTGGCAGGTGAAGATGGGACAGCTCCTTCTTGTCTGGTTACACTGGCCTGAGAATGCATCTTTCCTGTGTCTTCCCAAACAGGCACCTTACTGCACTCCTCATTTATTTCTTTATTTTTTCTGACTGAAACCCCTTAAAGCATGCCATCTGAGTCTGGCCACCAAATAACTGAATTTCCCAGAGGATTTGATGAAGGATAACTAATAATAATAATAATAATAATAATAATAATGATAAAGGTCCATCTCTAATGACAAAACCATTTGTTTGCACAAAATACTTTTCACAGATGACATTTGAGCTCGTACAGTGTCGGGAAGAAAAGGCTCTGAAGAAACCTCACTGTGGCCTTCCAGTACTTGAGGGGAGCTTATAAGCAGGAAGGGAATCAACTTTTTACATGAGCAGAAGAGCTAGAACAAAGGGGAATGGCTTCAGATTAAAAGAGGGAAGACTTAGGTGAGATGTTAGGAAGAAATTTTTAGCTCAGAAGGTTTTGAGGCACTGCCATAGGCTGCCCAGAGAAGCTGTCAGTGTCCCATACGTGGAGGCATTTAAGGCCAGGTTGAATGGGTTCTTGAGCAGTCTGATCTGTTGGATGGCAGCCCTGCCCATGCCCGCGGATTAAAACTGAGTGATTGCTAAGGTCCCTACCAACATCAGCCATCCTATTATTGTATTATTCCATGATTCTATGTTAGAATAATTTCCTGTTAAAGGCTTCAGGGTACTTCCTGCCGTGACACAAATTAGAGTGTCATTAGCTTTGTTACCAAGCCATTCTCTTTTATAGTGCCTCTTTGAAGAGCCTCCACTTGCACAGATGTATGATCTTAGACTGAGGCCATGCCAAAATATTTCTAATGGATATGGACTTCAGTCTTCAGCTGGTGGAAGCCAGTGAATCTCCATGATACTGAACACTTTACATAAGCATAAGCTGGGCTGCTGAGTTCACTTGGGACACAGAAAGAGTTAAAGATTCCTGTGCAAGGACTCTGTCAGATTTTTTTTCATTCTCACACATTCCTTGCCTGAGAACAGCCCATAAGAGCTGTTTTATAAAAGTCAGCAAACAGTTGCAGCAGAAAAACCCATTTAATGAATCTCTCTGGCCTTATACTAATTACCATCAAGACACAGGCTGTCTGTTACTACAGAAGTGCCCAAAGGTAGAGCAAACTAGCAGCAATGGATGCTCAGCCAGTTTGAGATGTACTGGAGAGGTAGGTTGTGCTGTGAAGAAGCCCCCCTATTTCAGAGCTGATGGAAAACTAACATAAACAAATAACATATCTTTGTTCATGTGCAAACTTTTGACTGAATTTCCTAATCAGAACACTTTTCAGCAAAATTCAGTATAAATGCAAGCATGCCAAACTACTAGTAAAGAATCACAAACCCATTAGTTGTTCTTCAGAAAGGTCCCTTAGCTACAAGCACAGATCAGATGTAAAGCATGTAGCATGTGGGAGTATATCTAGTAATATTTCTTGGCCTGAGAAGTTAAACAGCTAGACTGTATTTGAAAATCTGGGAAACCTAACACTTTTCCCCAGTACATAGTACTGTATTTTATGTTGCACTGTGCTCTGAAGGAATCCTGAGCATAAACCAGAGCAAAAGAATTGTTGCTTAGCAAATCCCAGGTTGACAGTAAACCCGACAAAGCTAAGTAACAGAAAGACAAAGCACAGATATCACTACAGTATGAGGGGTGCTTTCAAAAGAAACTACTTTGGTATCTTCTAGGGCTCCTGCTTTCTGTTCAGTCATGTAGGACTGTCTAAGGGTACCTTCCAGATAAATGACAGCATTTAATTGCTTCGAACATTTCTTACTAACAGCAGAGCCAATTATGAGCTTACATAAATATTTCAGAATGTAAAGGGACTAAGTTTGAACTAAGTGTACTGAAAATGGTTGTATTTTGAAAAGATAAGTGGGGGGACTCATAAAACAAAGACAACTGTCAAGGAGGCCTGCTTCTGACACAGATTTTTAAATAGAATCACATCCTCAATAGGAATAACTTCACACAGAAGCCTGTGAGAAGTGATGGTTGCTGAAGCTCTTGTCTATTTCATTTCTCTGGAGTAATCCTGACAAGGAAGAATATGATTCTGGAGGGCATGGACTTGTTATGAGATACCTAAAGTTTCTTAGAGACACGTGGAGCATATTCACTTTTCTTGCACAAGAGGAAAGACAGCACAGTAGACACAGTACTATGGATAAGTATCCACTTTGCTAGGAGGATCTGAGGCCTACAAATTCTTGAACAAGTACTAACAAGTCCACAACCTTTGTTGTGTTAGAAACAATACCACACACAATTTGCAAATATACTTGTTTGGAACAGCTGCTTACACTGTGCTTCAGCTGAATGCATTTCAGATAGGGCAAAGACGTAAAACACAAATCAGAACTGTAAAAAGACCCATTTCATAAAATAGCCCCAGTTGTATAATACATAGCTCTAAAAAGTTTTTGTTTGTTTGTTTGTTTGTTTGTTTTTAAATAATTCACATTGACTATTTGAGTGTTGACCAGAGACACCGGTCTTCACAGAAGAAAGGACTTTCTCGTTACAGTGGGGAGGCAAAATTTCCTGGAACATGAGAGCAGGCCAAGAGCTAAAATCCCCGAGTATTATTAAGGACATTTGTCATGGTTTTGTAATTTTGCTACCAGTATTCCACATCATAACATCATGTAAAGCATGGATACTTCTATTGAATGTGCAGTCCACAGAAGAAGACTACATATCTCAGAGTAGATCATGGGTAGTGATAAGTCACGGGACCAGGACGCTATATAATCTTGTTCCCAGGCTGGAGTGTTCTTCTTCATAGGTAAATCTAAGTAACCCGTGACAGATTTTTGTGGAGGATGTGGGCATAGAGCTTTTTAGCTTTTAGAACGACTCTCTCTTTGCTCTCAAAGAGCTTCGTTAGCTTCGTTATGGGAGTATTATCTTTTTGTAGCTGCTCACTGAGAACGTGACCTTGAAATACCAGACAAATTGTCAACATTAAGGGCAGCTGCACATTCTCAGCATTGCTATCTCACTTTTGCATAGAAAACAAAGGGATTTCTTTCTCCCTTAGAGCAAAGCTAGCTAGCTCTGACTTTTAAAGAGCCTGCCAGCTATGAATCCACTCTCCATTCCAGTTGCTCTGTTTAAGGGATTGAAAGCAATTATGATCTTCTCAAAGTATTGGTCAACTATTTAACACCATAATTTGGTGTTGTGGAATTGTGCAGGTATATAGCCTAATAAGGTGGATACTGATGGAGACACCTGCCTGGTACTTATATGAGATGTGGTATGGTCCGAATTTTGGCATCTACATCCCAGATGGAATTGCAAATCTTACAAACACTTGCATCCCAGATGGAATTGTGAATCTTACAAACACTTGCATCCCAGATGGAATAGGCAATTTTTCAAATACCACCATGTTTAATCCAGTGTACAGGCTAAAAAACCCCTGTTTTTTCTAGGCTGTACTCTCAGATTTCCGCACGCCTTTCAATAGCTGAGATAGGGTTCATACTTGTATCCATGTTATCAATAGTAATGAATGTATATGTAATCCTATACATTTGTTCTATGCGGAAGTCTCCTCCAGAACCAGAGAATGATGACTGGCAGGGGATATGGAAAGGTTTAGGAAAAGTCTTAGAAGCATGGGGACCCGCAGTGTCATGGGATTTCACTCTTGAACACCTAGGGGACCCTGAGAAATTGAGTATTTGGGTCAGAGATCTAAGGAGGTAAACCTTATGTGGGGTTTGGCTTATGCATACCGTGCTTTGTATCATACTATTCTGGAGAGAGTGAGTTTCTGATCTGAGATTCAAGCCCAAGTTAACTCTGATCAGTCACAGGAGGCATCAGTAGCAGTATCAGTTGCCCCTGTGGAAGGCAAGAAATGGAAACGGGTGTCCATGTGTCTAGAACAAAAAGAAGGAGAAGCAGAGGGGGGGGGGAGGGGGCAGCAGAAGACCCAGGTGCCGGGCAAGGAGCAGTACCGAAAAAAGCAAAGGGAAAAACCAAGAGGCATGAAGAAGAGACTGATGATGAGGAGGAAATCACTTATCGTCGACCTCTGAAGCTGACTGAAGTCCAAGGCTCAAGAAAGGAGTTTACACAGCGTCAAGATGAAGGTATCCTTGCTTGGTTGCTTCGCTGCTGGGACAACGGGGCCAACAGCTTGTCTCTAGATGGTAATGAAGCTCACCAACTAGGAAGCATTGCCCAAGATGCAGGTGTCAACAGAGGGATTAGCAGATGTACGGATGGAGCTGCCACTCTCTGGTTGCGGCTGTTAGAAGCCGTGAGAGAAAGGTACCCCTACAAGGATGCTTTGAAGCCTAAAATTACTAGTTGGAATACCGTCCAAAAAGGTATCCAGTACCTGAGGGAATTGGCCATGGTGGAAATGTTGTACAACCCTGATCCAAGTGAACATGATCCTGAGAGAGTGAGGGCTGATCCTGACACGTGGCAGAAAATCACAAGTACAGCACCAGAGAGAATTGCACAGTCATTGGCAACAGCATCTAGAGGATTCGAGGACAGATGGTCCTGAGTTGTTGAGCTGATTATAATACTTCAAACCGTCGATCAGCAGCTCCCCCAACTGCGTGCCGCAGTTTCTGCCATCTCATGGCTAGAAGACTGACTAGATGAAATGTACAAGAAATTGTTTCCATCAACTAATTGTAATGATTCCGTAATAGTATCAGAAACAACTGATGAAGGTGAATCCTCGTACGGGACACCAGGTCTAATGAAGGATCTGATCAAAGTATTCCAGTCCTACTCCTCACCTGTATCATCAAAAGTCTCAGCTATTAAACGCACACGCTTCCCAGCTTGAGCAAGGAACAACAGTATGATTGCACCGCGTGTTTCCATGTGGCGCTACCTACGTGACCGTGGAGAAGACATGAGGAAGTGGCATGATCTGCCTACTTCTGCACTACAAGCACGGGTGAAAGAACTACTAGACATCCCAACCACCAGTGGAGTTGCTCCAGTTATCACAGGTAACCAATAGAGGGGCCCTACACTCAGTCAGGGGAGGGAGAGGGATAATAGAGTTTATTGGACTGTGTGGATTTGATGGCCTGGCACATCAGAACCACAGGAATATAAGGCGCTGGTGGATACTGGTGCACAGTGCACCCTAATGCCCTCCAGTCACAAAGGGACAGAATCAATCCAAATTTCTGGAGTGACTGGGGGCTCTCAAGAATTGACTGTGCTGGAGGCTGAAACAAGCCTCACTGGCAAAGACTGGCAAAAACATCCTATTGTGACTGGCCCAGCGGCTCCATGTATACTGGGTATTGATTACCTCAGAAGGGGGCATTTCAAGGATCCTAAGGGGTATCGATGGGCCTTTGGGATAGCTGCTGTAGATATGGACAACATTAAGCAGCTGTCTGTTTTGCCTGGCCTGTCAGAGGACCCGTCTATTGTAGGGCTGCTACGAGTAAAAGAGCAGCAGGTACCGATTGCTACAAAGTGCACAGACAGCAGTATTGCACCAACAGGGATTCCTTGCTCCCCATTCATGATTTGATTCTCCAGTTGGAGAATCAGGGAGTGATCAGTAAAACTCACTCACCTTTTAACAGTCCCATATGGCCAGTGCATAAAGCCAGTGGAGAATGGAGGTTGACAGTAGACTACCGTGGCCTGAATGAGGTCACACCCCCACTGTGCGCTGCTGTGCCGGACATGTTGGAACTCCAGTATGAGCTGGAGTCAAAAGCAGCCAAATGGTATGCCACCATTGACATTGCCAATGCCTTCTTCTCTATTCCTTTGGCCGCAGAATATAAGCCACAGTTTGCCTTCACCTGGAGGGGCATTCAGTATACTTGGAACCGTTTGCCCCAGGGGTGGAAACACAGCCCAACCATTTGCCATGGGTTGGTCCAAACTGTACTGGAACAGGGTGGTGCTCCTGAACACCTGCAATACATTGATGACATTGTTGTGTGGGGCGATACAGCAGAAGAAGTTTTCACAAAAGGAGAGCAGATAATCCAAATTCTTCTACAAGCCAGCTTTGCTATTAAGCAAAGCAAAGTAAAAGGGCCTGCCCAGGAAATTCAGTTCTTAGGTATAAAGTGGCAGGATGGATGTCGTCACATCCCAACAGATGTGATCGACAAAATCACAGCCATGTCTCCACCAACTAGCAGGAAAGAGACACAATCTTTCCTGGGTGCAGTGGGCTTTTGAAGGATGCACATTCCAAACTACAGCCTCATTGTAAGCCCCTTTATCAGGTGACGCGGAAGAAGAATGATTTTGCATGGGGCCCTGAGCAGCAGAAGGCTTTTGAACAGATTAAACAAGAGATAGCCCGTGCTGTAGCCCTGGGGCCAGTACGGACTGGACAGGATGTAAAGAACATCCTCTATACTGCTGCTGGAGAGAAAGGCCCCACTTGGAGTTTGTGGCAAAGAGCCTCAGGAGAGACCCGAGGCCAACCCCTGGGATTCTGGAGTCGAGCATATAAGGGGTCTGAAGAGTGCTACACTCCAACTTAGCCACGTATGAGGGGGTTCGGGCTGCTTCCGAAGTAGTTGGGACTGAAACGCAGCTCCTTTTGGCACCTCGACTGCCAGTGCTAAACTGGATGTTCAAAGGACAGGTTCCCTCCACCCATCATGCTACCGATGTCACCTGGAGCAAGTGGATTATGCTGATTACACAGCAAGCGCAAATGGGAAACCTCAATCGTCCAGGAATCCTAGAGGTAATCATGGACTGGCCTGAAGATAAAAGTTTGGAACATCACCAGCAGAAGAGGTGTCACGTGCAAAAGAGACCCCACCATACAAAAAATTACCAGAAAATGAAAAGAAATATGCCCTATTCACTGACGGATCATGTCACATTGTAGGGAAGCATCACAAATGGAAAGCTGCTGTGTGGAGCCCCACACGACAGGTTGCAGAGGCCACCGAAGGTAAGGGAGAATCAAGTCAGTTTGCAGAGGTAAAAGCTGTCCAGCTGGCCTTAGATGTTGCTGAACGGGAGAGGTGGCCAATGCTGTATCTTTATACTGACTCATGGATGGTGGCAAATGCCTTATGGGGGTGGTTACAGCAGTGGGAACAAAATAACTGGCAACAGAAGGGTAAACCTGTTTGGGCTGCTGAACTATGGAAGGACATTGCTGCCCAAACAAAGAATATGGTTGTAAAGGTGCGTCACGTGGATGCACATGTGCCCAAAAGTCGGGCTACTGAAGAACAACAAAACAACCATCAGGTAGATAAAGCTGCCAGAATTGAGGTGGCTCAAATCGACTTGGACTGGCAGAATAAGGGTGAATTATTTCTAGCTCGATGGGCTCATGAGACCTCAGGTCATCAAGGAAGAGATGCGACATATAAGTGGGACAGAGACTGAGGGGTGGACTTAACCATGGACGCTATTGCGCAGATTATTCATGATTGTGAAACATGTACCATAATTAAACAAGCCAAAAGGATGAAACCTCTCTGGGAGGAAGGGCGATGGCAAAAGTATAAATATGGGGAGGCGTGGCAGGTTGATTATATCACCTTGCCACGATCTCGCAGTGGTAAGTGTTATGTACTCACCATGGTAGAAGCAACCACTGGGTGGCTTGAAACATATGCAGTACCCCATGCTACTGCTTGAAACACCATATTAGGTCTTGAGAAACAAGTCCTATGGCGACATGGCACCCCAGAAAGAATTGAATCTGATAATGGGACACATTTCAAAAATTCTCTTGTAAATACTTGGGCCAAAGATCATGGCATTGAGTGGATTTATCATATTCCCTACCATGCACCAGCTTCTGGTAAAATTGAACGATATAATGGGTTGTTGAAAACTATGTTGAAAGCAATGGGTGGTGGAATATTTAAGCACTGGGAGAAGAATCTGGCAGAAGCCACTTGGTTGGTCAATACTAGAGGATCTGTCAATCATGATGGTCCTAGCCAATCTAGCCCCCTACACACTATAGAAGGAGATAAGGTCCCTGTTGTGCATGTAAAGAACATGTTGGGAAAAGCTGTTTGGGTCCTTCCAGCTTCTGGAAAAGGCAAACCTGTCCGTGGAACTGTCTTTGCCCAGGGACCTGGGTGTACTTGGTGGGTAATGCAGAATGATGGGGATGTTCAGTGTGTACCACAAGGGAATTTGATGCTGGGGGAGTGCAGTCAATAATTTTATGTATCTATATATATATATGTTTGCATGTGTAGTGTATTTTAGTTATTATAGTTATACATTTAGTTATGTTACATGCAATTCTACTATTTAGCTATCATAGTTTTACATACGTGTATATATAGTATATATATTAACCATGATGTAATAATGTAGAATAGTAATAATAGTAATAGCAATAGCAATAGCAATAGCAATAGCAATAGCAATAGCAATAGCAATAGCAATAGCAATAGTAATAGTAATAGTAATAGTCTCGTGCGGGTTCGAAGGGACCTTAGAGATCATTGAGTCCAACTCCTGGGATTCGAGCCTCTGTGCTGCAGAGCGGCACTTCTATCACTTCTACCACTTGCACCACAGGGGGGATTCGAACCCTGGGCCCTGGTGGTGTTGCAAGGCAGTATTCCTACCACTTGCACCACCAGGGCACATTCGAATAAGAATAATGGGTGGAATGTAATGGTTTTGTAATTTTGTAATTTTGCTATCAGTATTCCACATCATAACATCATGTAAAGCATGGATACTTCTATTGAATGTGCAGTCCACAGAAGAAGACTACATATCCCAGAGAACAACACAGTTAGTGATAAGTCACGGGACCAGGAAGCTATATAATCTTGTTCCCAGGCTGGAGTGTTCTTCTTCTCTCAAACTTCTCGGAGAGTGGGAAGCGTTCCAGCCGTGTCACCTAGAGTTCACAGTAGGCCTCTCGGTTTTCGGGGACTCTCTCTCTCTGTTTCGTTCTATTTGTTAGCCTCAATTATATTATATTGTGTTATCTTGTATTTCGATATCATATTTAGTAAAATAAGTTTTTCCTCCTTAGATTGACACTGTTTTTATCCCATTCCCCTTTTCCCCCTCCTTTCCGGGCCCCGGGGGGGCCCTACGGGGTGGCTTCCCCTGTCACAGGCATAGGTAAATCTAAGTAACCCATGACAACATTTTTATGCAAATTTAATACATGTTTGAGATCTTTGGAGGAGGGATTTTCCTGCCACAGAAGACAGTGGTATTGTAACATTTATTTTAATAAAAACATACCCAACTGTATTCGTTTAGACAGTTTTCTTTGCTCTTCTATGGAGCAGAAGTTTCAGAATGTGGTTGGGTTTTTTTCTGGGAGGCAGGGAGGGGGGAAGCTGATGTGGAAATTGCAGTGAAAAGATGTGTTTTAAAATTTTGGCATTTTCATATTTTATTACTCTGAAATACTGAAATACCAGTTTTGAAATGCAAGATTTCACTTCCATATGTTTGTTCAACCCATTTTTTTTTTTTTTCCCTGAGTCATTTCTTCTACCAGTAATGTCAAAAAAATATCAGAACTTTCCCCTAAAATTCAAGATGTCCTTGTGATCCCATTCTCACCGGGAAAGTGTTTCACTGGAAAGTACTAGTCACAGTCGGAGTTCATTTGAAACATTCTTTAACTCCTCAGGACTTGCCAGGACGAACATTTTTCCACATTATATATCTTTCTCATCATACAGTAGAGCCTACACAGTTTCTGCTCTAATTGTGAGCAGAGAAAGCTGAAAATGGAAAAGATTCCAAAAGCTACTGAAGTTCTGGAAGTCAATAGAGAAGGATGACCTTTTGCACGTGGGATGGATGCATTACATAAAAATTGCAGGCCAGTGTCAACTACAGCATGTTTGTTTTTTTTATTATTATTATTTTCAGCACCATCACTGGCCATGGTCTGGACCAAAGCTGCCAAATATTTTTCCAAAACAGGCCCAAGTGGCATACACATGGTCTGGCCATGCTTCCATGCAATTGCAAAGATGTGATGCACACTGCCAATTTGAGCAGGCCTGTTGCCTGGAAACTTGCCTGGCATTGGTAGCTTATTATCATCAACTATTTATCAAATCAGAGGATAAAGTGAAGGATAGTTGACATCTTCCATAGCAGAGCCCAGCAATGTGGGCTGTCAGATGGTCTCTGAGAGAGTGTCTCAGGCACTTAGAAAAAAGGAACTTCTTAGCCATGTATTTTCTTTTTTATTAAAAGTCCCACTTACCTACAGAAGGCTGCCAGGCTTTGAGAGGATGGTTGCCGTACATGCTACAGATCAGAGAGGGAGCACACCAGCCAGGCAAGCCACCCTCACCAGACAAGTAGCGCAGGCACAGGCAGGTCTGTGGACAAGCACCTTAAATAATTTAGCTGATTTCTGACACAGAAGGGAAAGCAGGAAGGGAAGGGATGGTGCTAGGACACAAATCATGTATCAAGCTGAGCTGGAAAGCCAGTGCAGCTCTTAAAGAATAGGTGCTGCCAGTAGATCTGGCTCCTGGTTGGGCAGAAAATATCAGGAGTTTTATGTGGTTGTCGTGGTGTGACAGTACTTTTGAATCAGTGACCATGCAGAAAGCAAAATAAATCCATTTAAAATGTTAAGGCTTGGATTGTTCATAGCCTACCTGAGTTAGTTCATTCCATCTTTTCCTTCAGCCAGGCTCCTATAACAAGATTTTTACTATAAAAAATCTTTCTGTATTTAAATATACAAGGATGGAAATGTTAGGAAATGCTTAGTTAAAATTTGGGCTCCTTTACTACCTTGTGCATAGATTCCAGCTGGCTAATTCATTTTTCAGATTCTCAGATAGTTTATTTGTGAAAATGAGTGGCACCAGTGTCCACACAGGAGGGATCTGGGGAATAATACTGAGTGCCTAGACCTGCAAAATTATAAAAATTAAAATGATTAAAACAAAGGAGAAAAATATGATCATTTTTACATTGCAACAGCTGTGTAAATGTCCTGGCTAGCTAAGCGCTAGATCTCCCTTTGACTTTGCAAGATCAAGATGCAAATTCACTGCTATCAGGAATAGACAGTAGGTACATTTATCAGCAAGTTCACAGTCTTAAGATTATGGAAAATGTGTTGGCTTTGATGAGTATGTTTGAAAGCCATTTCAGTGGTGGGTTAACTGTAATGTGGAACATAAAAGGACAGAGATCTGTCCATTGGATTATAGCTCCACAGACCAGTTTTTCTGAGTGGTTCTACAAAGCTAAAAAGAAATTAAAAACTCAGCTGAAGATATGTCACTCATGGCCAGTTTTATGGGAAGTTCAGCAAGGGGTGAGAGAGCTCTCTCATTTCTAACAAAAGGCTCCTGCTGTCCATCTGAGCATGAATCTTCTTTAATGTCAGCTACACTTTGGGAGGGCATGCACTGCTGGGCCAGAGCTTTGCATGAAAGTGGCCTTGTTTTCTTGTTGACCTCCAGTGCTGTTGTGTGTGTCTTTGTTTCCTTCTGTAACATTTCTCATAGTGATAGAACAGATCTTTTTTTAAAAAGTGGTGGGTTTTTTTTTTTGTTTGTTTGTTTGTTTGTTTTTTTCCCATGGAGATAGATGTAAATATTAAAAGCAGGAACAGATAAAATAATAAACATTCAAAACAGAGAACTTTGAATGATGCTTTGTTTTTGAATACATTCCTCCAACACGTGCAGATTCAGAGATACATGAGTTTCCTTTGGTATTGAAAACCAAGGTGGTTTCCACAGGTCATCATGCAGCATGGTCTATGTTATTAAAATCCTTGCCCATGTTACACTGCTGGAAAAGGTCTCCCCTTGCCTCTGACACAGACTGCGGTTTTTTTAGCAAAACAAAGCCCTGGAATTCCTGGAATGATTTCTGTTGCAGAGAAGTGAGGAGCTGACTGACAGCTAAGTGAACAGTCATTGTCTTGGGCTAGCAGGTGTGTGGACTGCCTTGAGAAAACAGAAGTAAAACACATGGGATTTGTGTTTGCCTCTGTTCATCCTGAATTTCTGTTGTGGTGAGTCTGGCTTTCTGTTGAGCAAGTCTTCTCACCCTGACTGACACTGACTTCTTGTTATTTCAAAGCCTTTTGTTGGTTTACACAGAGTATATCCCAACAAGTAAAACATGCTGGTACTCACCAAAGTCCCTTCAGAAATATCCAATGTGCCAAATTCTTTCAGATGCTCTCTGTTGATTCCTTCATGATTAGGGGACTTGGTATTCAAATGTATCTTAAGCATGAAAGTTGTGAGACAAGATTCCTGAAGTACAAGAATGAGATGCTGGCTTTATAGCATTCCTAATCATGCATATTTTCCTAGACTGGTTCTGAATAGCAGCCCAAAGTTCTCAGAGAAGGAATAGAAAGCATAGCAGGGCATAGAAGCATATAGCCACTATGTAGTACAGTAAATGGTGTATGGTAGTATGAGCCCTGTATAAAAGGCTGTAGTTCATCTTTCTCCAGAGAAATGTATAGATGTAATGAATTTTAAAAAGGTTCTTAAATCATCTCATAGATTATTCTACTCATTTTCCTGTTAGTAGGAGGTATTTCACAGAATCACAGAATCACAGAATCACAGAATTACCCGGGTTGGAAGGGACCTCAAGGATCATGTAGTTCCAACCCCCCTGCCTAGCAACCCTCCTTTTTCTTTCAGGAGAAAGAAAATAATGGTCTTAAGATATAGGACAGATTTTGAGATGGTTAGATATGTTAGTTGAAAACTTACTTTATGCTAACTTCTTCACACATCTATTTCTTTAATTCCATACACAGCAGAGCTAAATCAGTTCCAGCTGCCACTCAGTTGCCTGTATATATGTGAAACCAGCCACTGCTGTTATTTCACACAGGAGATGACAAGGAGATAAAGACTGAAATGCTGCTGTTGAGCTTTGCTGGCCAAGATCACACTTGAAGAATTCCCAGAATTTGTCCCAAGCCTTTCCCTGAGAAGCCAGCTTCTATTTTCAAAATATGTGAATCACTAACATTAAATCAACAAGATCCATGACACAACAGTACACATGAGCAGTCACTGGCTGATAAACAATTCTTGTCATATGTCATCTTAGCTTTAAGAAGGAAGAGTTAGTTATTGCAAATTGTGTTCTCTGCTGTAGTCTTCCACTGTAGGTTTCTGGACATTAGCCCTGTTCTTCACCTTTGAAAAGTAGAAACCTTGACAGGCAAATACTCACTCCCCACTGAAAATCCTGCCCATTAGTTCCTCACAAGATGTAAGAGAAAACTTCAGCATTTACAGTTTCTGAATTCTGTTATGGTTTGTCTGAAAATGTCACTGTTTTTGCTGCAAGCAGTGAGTGCAGAAGTCTTAGAGAAGAGGCTGTATAACTGCATTTTTAACCCACAGTATTTCAGAGCAATTATCTTCTTCTGGGGCTTGGCAACGTCATTAGTCTGCTGGACTCTAATAACTCATAGCTGCATAACCCATATATTGGGCGAGCATCCAGTTCTGAGGTTTACGGACTGTGTTGATGAATTTAATCACAACTGGTGAAAAGCTTCACCAGATTAATATAAAGAGGTTTATGCAACGCAGCACGTGTCTGCCTGCCCATTTGGTTACTCTGTGTTTAAGTATTGTAATAGCATCAGTAGCTAGAAATCCTTGAATCTGCTGTTCCACTTAAAACTAGCCCCAGGACGTGGTCCCAGGTTGTGGCTGGCACATTGCACCCATCCTGGAAAAGGACATACAAGTGAAATGGAGAGATTATAGGAAGAACAGAAAGCTTTTAACTTGCTCTGTACATGATAGTGATAGACTGCCTTCAAAGAGCGCTGGGGCTTTTGGATATCACATAAGTGCAAAGAGGTCACCCATAGATATTTAAATTATTAACACATGTTTAACCATTAAGGAAAGATACATTGATAGAATATCAATGTAATTAATTATTTAGCTACACAAAGTATGGCATAGAAAACAAATTAACTATTCACCACTCTTTAGAAAGGATGAACCTTGAATAAATGCATCATAAAAAGGTTTGTAACCACAAGCCTTGTTAATAACTGATGATCTTAAGGCATCATGGAAAATGTTTACATGTTGGTTATCTTTATTTTTGGTTAAAAAATGAGCTTTCTTCAAAGTTGATCTATAGTGAGATGGAATTAGACTAAATGATCTCCAAAGTCTTTTTCCAACTAGGTGTATCTGTGATTCTAAAGAGCCAACTTTGCGTCTGACAGGAAATGTGGCAGCTGTTTAGCTTGCATTGACCTATTAAAACAAACAGGCTTTCAAAGGAACTATGGATAGCTATTTGAAATATAAAATCTACCCTGAAAGATAATGTGCATGCCATTTCCTGGGTCTGTATTAAGAAGCTTTGCCTTCACTGCTAATGAGGATTCTGTGGGGAGGAGAGAGCATGCTTCTGTTAGTATCTATTTGCAGGGAAAAATATTCTGCTTGTGGAATCTGTAGTTCACTGTTGTGTACGTGTGTATGTGTGTCTATTATGGCAAAGAAAATATGAAACATTGCATGTCTACATTTTAATAGTCTCATGGCTGAAATACCTTCAAATTTTGATTCCAGTTTGTGATTTTTGCATTGTTCATTCTGTTTCTGGCCAATTATTCAAACAAAACAAGCAAATTGTTTAATACAAAATTCTCAACAATATGGTAAAATCCTATTGTGTTTTCTTTTCTCATTCCATATGAGGATTAGAAACTTTGAAGTGGAAAGAATAGTTTTAGGAAAGCCTTGCAAGTCCTGCCCTTTTTTTATTCATAATTTCAAGCTACTTAGTGGAGTTGGATGCTGAGTACAGACTACAGAGATACATCAAGAGAGCAGTGGTAGGCTGAGATCCCTCATCAATGCATGTAGGCTAGTTTTGTCCATGCCTCAACAGAAGCCAGGAAAGGAGTGCTAGCATCTGCTAGCATCTATATATATATCATATATATACTTATATATAGATATATTTCTGTTGCTCCCTTGATGGAGGTAAAATTCAACCCTTGATCTCTTCCCAGGCTTTCAGGCAGTTAGCCCTAGTGGGAAGCTCACAGTAAGTGGAAAGCCGAGCACTGCCCACAGGGACCAAAGCCTGAGGGAGGAGGAAGCCGAGAGCCCACATGGGGCTGCCAGGGTGGCTGTGGCACATGCTGGAGCCAGCATTCTTGGTGTGTGTCCCTATGTAACTTCTGTGGTTAGCTGCACTACTGCACCAGGACTGACCTATACATAGGTTGTTTGTGGTGACTTCAAGATGAGAAAAGAAATTTTAAGTATTCAGAAGTCTTATTTTAACATCACTGTATATTTCAAATGCCAAAAAATGTACTTCCCTTCTGTATATAGTCATCTGGACAATTCATCTGAAAAGCAAGTAGAGGAAATAAAATGAGGAAAATGTAGGAATAATAGTGACAATAATAATAAAAGAAATTGTAGCCAGGTATCGTGCAAGCAGTTCTCATTGTTCTGGAAACTAAGTGGAAAACTAAACAGAAGTGCATCATATGACTTCTAGTTGCTGCAGAGTCTGGACAACTGTATCTGGAGAATTTTTGTTGTTTTGTTTGTTTTTGTTTGTGAGCTGAAAATTTCCAGCTTGTCAGCTGTGTGCATAGTGTTCAGATTGTGTACTAGGCATAAAAGCATAGCAATCACTCAGGCAAGTCACGCAAAAATTTATTGTTCTGTTTTGTCAGTTGCAGTTGTCCAGCAAATGTGGGATTGAAAACTATAGTGCTTATTCCACTTGGCAAGATGTACCACAAGCATGCAAGCTTGGAAGAAATTGAGCATTTCTCCACCACCTCTATCCTTGCAGAGCCTCTCAGGCTGCTTCCTTGGTCAGGTGCCCCTGAGAAAGCTCACAATCTTGTCAGGCGTGGGGTCAGCTCCTTTTACCTGTGTTTAGGGCAATTGTATTCGTTGTGAGGGAAGGCAGGCTGAAGGTAAAGCTTGGCATTTTGGAACAGGTGAACTACAGAAGTGCCTGCAATTCATTTGGGCACTCATCCAACCTGCACTCAAATTACCAGCATTTTATAAAGTTCTTAAAACTTCCCCTCTGAAGGCTGTGACCATGTGACAGGTAGCAGGTTGCATCATGGTTGCAGAATCCATGTCTTCATGTCCCCTCCAACTTCTGCTATACCATGAACACCAAACCCCTCAGTGCACAGGAATGCAGTGCAGGAATTCCAGGAAAGAGGGCCCCAGTTGGGCTGGGAAGCAGTTCTCCTGTGTATCTCACAGGAAAACAAAAACAAAAACATGTGAAAGGTACTCGGGGATAATTCAAGTTCTAGCCATGAACCCTGTCTTTGGGCTGACATAGAGCAGATGATGCTTGGTTCAGGTGCCTTCAGCCTATTCAGTGGGGAGAGGACAGCTTTGAGACCTGCTTTTCTGGCTTCTGTTGGGGTGTGTGCTTGTGGGAAGACTGGGATAACAGCAACAATTAGGGATCCTTGGCCTTGGCAGGATGAAAGGCCTGCAGGCCGAGCAAGTAGGCTTCTGGTGTTTCTCGGGAGGAATTCCTTACTTTGACCTGTAATTTTGGGGAACTTGCTGGATAACTTAGCTCCATCCAAATGTAGAGATTTGTCATCTGGCATTCTTCTACCAGTTAATAATACTTAGTGCTTATATTGCTCTTCACATCTGCAAAGCACTTTGCAAATGTTCACTAATTAAGCTTCACAATGCCCTGGGGAGGTAAGTATAAGTAAGTTCTTATTGTTAAGTAATGAAGGCTCTTGGCTCTGCTTTCAATGGAAGCCTTGGGGGACATTCTAACCCTCCACGCTGCAACCCCTTCTGTTCTTTGGCTTCCTTCCTACTATGTTACAGCATAAGTCCAGAAACAGGGCTGCATTCCTGCTCCTTGCACTGTCACAAGGAGCCTTTCCATCTTCTGCACCTGCTTGCTTACCTTCCACATCTGTTCCCACACCAGTGCAGGCAACTTGGGTTTCCTGTGTCTGTTCTCAGGCCCCTTTCCTCTCAGAGGGGCTGAAGGAGTCCTACAGTGATGACAAGTGTGGTGATGGCTTTCTTGAAGGAGCTGGAAAATTCTTGGGAAAAAATGTCATGCATCAGAAGAATGAGGAAAATCACACAAGTTTGCTACCTAGTAGTAGTAATAGATGCTATGTCTCAGCTATCTGTAAAGCTCAGTCAGTGTCAGTTATGCAGGAAAAGGTCTGTAGCAAAATTATCAGTAGATCCTCTATTTTCAGCTGTGCACATGCTTTAAGGAGTTGCCAGGAAGGAGAGTGGAGACAGTATGCCTAAATTCTGCACATCTAAGAATATGGTGGTGTTTTATTGGGAAAGCAGTCCCCAAAAGCAATGTTAGTAAAAGCAATAAAGACTATTACTAGCTTTTTGACCTTCCAGAAGATTCTCCCTCAAAGCCTTAGACCAGTTTTCAACTTAGAAGAACATTTTCTCCTTCCCACTGCTGCCAGAGGAACACTCTCTATAGCTCTGGTGGCATGTTGGTTGGAAAACCACAACCCCAGGAATCAACTCTCTGCTCTCCAGAGCTCCTTGTGAGGTTCTGGGGTTTAATATTTATAATAATGATAGGGCTGTTAATATACCACTTAATTAAACAGACACTGTGAAGCTGACAAGGGGAGTGAGAGAAAGTGGAATGGCAGATGCTTTGACAGTCACTTTCTATACTATGGGAACCAGCTGGTTGTTATTACCACTTATTATTTACCATTTAAGCTAGACATGTTGCAGGGGGGAAAAGAAAGAAAAAAGACCTGCATGACCACAGGAAAGGAAAACTGGCCTTTGGGGACTTAGGAAACTTTCTGTGGTCTGATATGCATTTAAGTTGATGGTTTTCCAGCAAATCACTTTACTTCCTTATGCTGCCACCTCAGCTGCCATATTAAAGTGATCAAGTTGACCACAGATTTGCTAAACGGAAACATGGAGTTCACTCAGTCTTTAAACCACATAAATACCTAAGAGGGATTTCTCCAGTTTCCAGCATTCACATTGAAACTACTGCTTAATGTTGATTCATTAGACCTCAGGCTCCTTTTATGAAACTCATAAGCAAGCATTTAAAGTCAGTCATCTTCCACTACAAGGGAAATGAGTACACGCTGTGCATTGAAACACCAAGTGCAACTTTGTAGTAACGCTGAAGAATTTCAAAAGGTTTGGTAATTTTGCTAGAAGTTAAGCACATCTGAAAATAATCTGACATTTATGAGATGTGTCTCTTTTCTGAGGGCTGCCCTTACTGTAGGGCACACTATGTGTTTTCAAGGGAGCAAGACTGTGTGCACTTCACTGATATATTTCTTGACTTCTTTGTTCTGATTGTCCATGTAATCTTGTCTTTTTGTATAGCTTGATGAGGTGAGGCACATGTAAACACCCGTGTGTTCATACTTAATTTTCCAGGGAGTTTCCGCAGGAAGAAAAAGTGAGCCAAATCAAATTATTCTTTAATGAGAACTTAAATGTGTAAAGTCCTCTTGTTTCTTGAAAACAATTTTAAAATGCCTTTAACTGCCATGCTAAGCTACCAGTTTTAGTACAAAACAGCCATTGGCAGAGGCATTCCAGCATATTCTCAGAGAGCCTGCATTTATGGAGTATACTCCTCGGGGGGACACCTCTCAATCCCATGCTGACAGATACCTCCCTAAAACTCCCCTCCATCATGACCTTTGCAAAGCATATGACAAGAGCTAAGCAAACTGCTGACACAGGGTAACTATGGCTTATTTTATTCAGCAGTGCTGACTTTCAGGATCCTTCAGCTTTTCTCATCTGCTTATGGTACTCATCTGTTATCTAGTGTCTTCCGACTTAAAGCAAGCCTTCTATATATGTGAAGGAAAGGAAGTAATCACTTCTTTGTGCGGGAGTCCAATTTCTGTAACAGCTGGATAGTACCTGTGAACAGTAATGTGAGACACTCAAATGATAACAATCAATTTAGCAGAGAGGTGAAAGAACAAACTGAGAAGAGAAAGAAATGGTAGGCCGTTTGCTCTATATGAGGTCACCAAAATATTTGGGTCATGCCCTCATCATCAGATAGGGATGATTAGCCAGCAGTCCTGAGGTTTCACACACGTTAACACAGGTAACCGAAATAAGGAAACTTCCTGATGCCCCTCTGAGGTACATCAAGGCGCTCTCATTAGGTTGGTTCTGTGAGCAGCACATTTCCATGCAGAGTTCAGGGTCAGATGCTCCCATTTATTGCTATGTGCACCAATGAGTGCAGGACACACTGAACTGCCTTTGCAAGAACACGTGTCTCAGCAGGCTTTGTCAAAGATGCCCACAGCAGTCAACAGAGCTTTGCTGTCTCTCTGTCTTAGTGGTGGACAGAAATACAATAGACACAAATTGGTTTTTTAAAGGATGCTCAGAAAGCCATGTTAAAGAATGCCTGCATTTTTTATTTCCACACTAAATTATCACCCCAGTGAACTGAAGTTTTTGCTGTGCTTTTGCAAGGGCTGCGTCAAAAGCATAAGGGCAACAGTCTGTATTCATTCACCTGGACTTCTGGGAGACTACAAAAGGTCTAGAGAATTCTTTCTGCATGAGAAAGTTTCATTTCTTGCCTTCCTAAAATGTTTGTGCTGTTTGTGCTGAAGTCTGTGTTTCACTAGGGAACACTTTATTTGCTTTTTCACTTATATTTTCCTAGATATAATCGAGAATAATCTGCTCCTGCTCTTTCATTTCAGAAGAACTTTAAGTAATCAATCAAAATTTAATTCCTGTAAGTCAAATTATGTTCTTATGTTGAGTATGCATGATTACTGATAGTATTGTATGTACATCTTCCAGGACAGAATATAGCCAAATTCCATCCTTCTCCATTTGACCATATGTGAGAAAATGAAGGTATACTGTAAAAGAAATTTGTCTCAGTTAACATAGAATAAGAGTACATGCACCACTGATTTTTCTGATAATGTTTTCTCTAAGAGTATGCTAATAGTCTGTACAACTGCATTTCTTTTCCCCTGAAAATAATTCTTTGGCAAAATTTAAGTATTTGCCAGCAATCCAAGGAAATATTTGGTTTGCTAAGCCTTTGTTTTCCCTGGGGAGTATTCTTCTGCCAGACCCTGTAACTTGCAGTCAAACACCATGCATGTAAAAAGGGAAGGTGCAGTTCAAGCATGTGATTTTTGAAGGATTTTCAAAACTGGCCAGTTTACTTGCACTCAGAAGTCATAATCTTTTAATTGATTCCTCACATAAAATAAAAGCTTTAGACTTATTCTGCCTAAGAAATGAGTGTGTTTCCATGAGTAACAGAAAACAAATAAACGTGGTGTTGATGGAGAGGAAACAGCAGGTTGAGATGAACTATGAGTCCATGAGTAGGAGATCTGAAGATCTCATAGAACACCCATTTTGAATTATGGGGCTGACCTCCTCTTCCCTGAGATCACAAGGGTTATGAAATTGGTACAACCTTTGACTGCAAAGCCCTGTTGGAATATTCGGTATGTCATGCTTTTTCTAGCAGGGAGTCTGTGGATGACCTTCTTTGATGGAGTGATGGCAGACTGGGGAATATGTAATCTCCCTCGACTTCTGCAAAGCCTTTGACATGGTCCCTCACCACATCCTTCTTTCTAAATTGTAGAGGTGTGGATTTGAAAGATGGATCGTTTGATGGATTAACTGGTTGTCTGGTTGCAGCTGAAGGGTTGTGATCAGTGATTCTCTGTCTGGGCGGAGGCCAGCCACAAGTGGTGTCCCCCAAAGGTCAATCTTGGAACCAGTATTTTCAACATCTTTATCAATGACATAGATGATGGAATCAAATGCACCCTCAGAAAGTTTGAAGACATCAAGCTCAGGTGCAGTCAGTGCATTGGAGGGAAGTCATCCAGAGAGACCTGGGCAGGCTGGAGAATTGTGCCCATGTGAACCTAATGAGGTTCAGTAAGGTCAAATGCAAGGTGTTGCACTTGGGCTGGGGCAATCCCAGGTATACTTTCAAACTGGGGGAAGATCTCCTTGAGAGCAGCCCTGGAGAGAAGGAATTGTGGGTCCTGATGGATGAGAAACTGGACATGAGCCAGCAGTGCGTGCTTGCAGCACAGAAAGCCAGCTGTGTTCTGAACTGCATTAAAAAAGGGGTGGAGGTGATTGTCCCCCTTACTCAGCTCTTGTGAGTCCCCATGTGGTCTGGGGTCTAGGTCTGGGCCTCCCAGCACAAGAAAGATGTAGAACTCTTGGAACAGGCCCAGAGGAGGGCCACTAAGATGATCAGAGAGCTGGCACACCTCTCGTATGAAGAAAGGTTGAGGGTGCTGGGCTTGTTTAGCTTGGAGAGGGGAAGGCTCTGGGGAGACCTCATTGTGGCCTTCTATTACTTGAAGGGAGTATATAAACAAGGGGGGGGGAGCAACTGTTTATGAAGGTGGATAGTGATAGAACAAGGG
The DNA here is from genome assembly GCF_054131305.1 of Coturnix japonica. NCBI lineage: Eukaryota > Metazoa > Chordata > Aves > Galliformes > Phasianidae > Coturnix > Coturnix japonica. Next base: position 35,491,527 of record NC_140702.1, read on the forward strand.
GGAATGGTCTTAAACTATGACAAGAGAGATTTAGTTTAGATATTAGGAGGAAGTTTTTCATTCAGAGGGTGGTATTATACTGGAACAAGTTGCCTGAGGAGGCTGAGGATGCCCTATCCCTGGATACATTCAGTGCAAGGTTGGATGTGGCTCTGAGCAGCTATTTTAGTGGTTGGCAACCCTGCCCACAGCAGGGGGTTGAAGCTAGATATCTTTGAGGTCTTTTTCAACCCAGGCCATTCTGTGATCATGATTTCTGTGTTAAGGTTGTTCAGTAGAGTGGAAAAGCAGAACATGGTCAGGAGAGCACTGCAGTGTCACCACTGAGAGCTGAAAGGGGAACAATGCACAAAAAAAATAAAGGCAGACCCCAATTCTGAGACAGCTGCAAATCATGAAAGGTGCTGAACTATCCCTAACAGATCTGACTCTGCTCCTAATGCTCCTTGAGGTAGAGGACCACTGGACAAACCTCATCTCAGAAACCCTGCCCTGTGTAATAAGATTAGACAAGGTTTGTAGTCATCTCAGTTCTAGTACAGAGAGTACTCTGTTATGTTGTGCCACGCATGTAAGACAAAACAATGAAGTTGGACTGCATGGAGATTTATAATGTCCATTTGGAATAGACCTCACAATCCCCAAGTTAAAATCTGCTCCATGTTGATGTCCACAGTTTGAGTGAAAAATTTCCAGCCCCAAAACATTTGTATTACAAGGTAAAGAGAGAGAACAAGCTATGCAGCAACAGGGACAATCTCATCAGAGAACCTCAAACATTCAAATGAAGGTATAGGCAGAACTAAAGGGAGGGATGGAGTTGTATGCCTATCACTGAAGACTTTCAAGGTGCAATTATGCAACATGTTAGATAATCTCATCTAGGCTCCCTTTTCCAATGAAAGGTTGGACCTGATGATCTCTCGAGGTCCCTTGCAGCCCGAGTTGTTCTGTGATTCTGTTATTCTGTGCAGACGCTGTCACTTAGGCATGATGGTAATGATGTTCCAGAGCACAGCTACAGTCAGAGAAAAGCTGCTGCACTTATTTTACAGATTTTACTTGTCCAAAGATGATTTTCATTTAGGGAGAAGAGACAGTATTTTAACATGGGAATCATATATTCAGCACTGAAAAGAACAGATGTCCCATGTTTTGGCCACACCAAGTACATTCTCCAGCAAGTTCTCCCATGGTTTCTTTTTCGTTGAGTATGGAAGAATAAGTCCTGCAAACCCACCTTTATATTCTTGAGGCTCAACAGCAATGAGTCCTGGGTTCAGGGCCCTTTCAATTCCTTTCCAATACAGATTTTGTGTTAAATATCAAGACTATGATGGCAGAGGGAGCATTGCTTCAGTGAGCATAATTTATTGTATCCCACAATTACAGTAAATTGATATTTTAAACAGAGTAGCTCAGTGCATGGTGTGACAGAAAGAATAGGGAGATTTAAATGGCCAGTAGGAAAAACAGTCCTACTAATCTAATCCTGGGGTGAAGTGAGCACCACACCGTTGACAAAGCCAACTTTTGCTCGGTATTATGCCAGCCTGGTTCCCTGACTTATTTGAAGCCTGAGTTGTTTATAAGGTTATTATCAGAGAATTTTCTCCTTCTGAAGCCAAAGAAGGAAAAGCAGTGACTGAGGTAAACATTGCAAGGCCTTAAGCAATATTTTTTGTTGTGATCTACAATTCAAATACAGACATCCAGTCCTGGTAGAAATAGCCCTGGTGCTGGTGCTGTTGGCAGTGTGTTTCATAGAAGGATATTTAAGGGGAGCTTGGGAGCAAGAAGGAGGTAGGGGAGTTTCTGAGGTCTGAAAAACAAGTCAGCCTGTCAGTGGTGTGCAGCACTCTCCTGTTCCCCTGAGGAGAAAGCTCTTAGTGTGTTTCATCTCCTATGATGACAGTGATGCTATGTTTCAGGTTTCTCACAGCACTGTAAATCGTGTTATATTAAAGAAGCGCCCTTGGGTAGGAATATACAAGTGCAGAAAATGCATTTGATTAAAAACAACTCCTACTATTCATTGCAAAATGGAATATGATTGCAAGCAGTATAACTGCAGTTAGTTCTACTCTTACCCATTGCTGACTGTATATTAGTTCACTGAATTCTCAGTCTTTCTTTTCTGGGTAATGGAAGTATAAGCTTGTCTTGGATCTGATATTTAAACACTAACCTCATGCCACTGAGCATAAAAGATGTGTTCAGCATAAGGCAGTTACCTGATACAAAATGGTTTGTGTAGATCTTCCATCAGGTCTTCCATGGAAAGAATCATGTAAGTGGGTCTAGAGATAGTAGCAGGGAATGCTCTCAGAGCAGTCACAGAAATTATGTAGGTTAATGGAGACAGTCATAGTGTTATACACTTCATTTTTACTGTACTGGCTACTTATCAATACCATAGCATGGTGAAGGAGTTCTTTTTGACTGACTTTTGACCTGTGCTGAAAGGAAAAAAAATAGAAATTTGAAAACTAGCTTGGATAGTGACAAATGCATTTAATTGCATTATTTGAGATTTTATTACATTCGCCAGTTTGTGTCACTTCAAATGACACTAGATAACACCAAGAATGAATATCAGCTCTGATATACACAGCAGACACCAACCATATGCTGTCCCAAGGATGAAGGAGATGAGCTGAATCCATTTCTGAATTCTCGCTATGCAGTATAGTTTGCAATGAATCTGAAACAACAGAATTACAAAGGGAAAAACATTGCTATGGCAACAAAATATTGCTATTTTAAATGAGTCTGGTTTAAGAAAAAAAGCAGAATCAGACTTTGAAAAATAAATGCAATCATTACTTTAAAGCTAACACATAGTTTAGCCCATTTGTGAGGACGTATCTACCTGTAACTTTCTTTTCTTTGGCATTTTCTGAGTTTACAGTACTGTAGAAAAATGTTTTTCAGTTTTAGAAACTGGAGAAGTTAAATGACCTAGTGTCAGGAGGCATAGCAGCTCCTTAACTCATCTAGATACAGAGTGTAAATGATACAGGATATAAGGTCAAGATTACTCCTACCTAGAATTAGGTCCAATCTGAACTCCTTAAATTAGTGATGCCTGAAGATATCTTCACACTCAGGGAAATACTGTACTCCCAGAGTAAGAAATCATGTCTTTGACTAAATTGCCAAGTACATATTGCAAAGGTAGATCTCTTCCCTAATTTTAGGGGAGCACAACAGACGTGTTTTCCTAATTAGCTGTCTCAGTCAAATGACTGATGGACCAGGATGAAAGCTTTTAGATGAGTCCACTGGCTAAGACTTATTAAACAATATTCCAGTGTGAGATAACATTACTATCCTACTATACTAACATTTACTATTGTCCCAGCTGCAATGAAGTTTTCTCTGACTTCTGATTGCTGCAAGAGACAACATCCACCTTTTCTACTGCCTTGCTGCAAGATAATGCTTTCACTGAAGGACAAAATTCAAGCATGAAATTCAAATCAAAGTTGTCTGTATAACAGCAAGGAGGTGCAAATAAACTTATTTGCTTTCCCCATCCCTATTTAAAAGCCATTTGGCTATTTATTTGTTTGTTTGTTTATTTCTTTTTTTCTTCAGAGGACAGAGCACTCTCCAAGAAAAATACACGATAAAGCTACCTTTCGTTTCTAGATGATGCTGTCTTTTTCTGTACTATCCTCTCAGTGACTTTTTGGCTGTTAAAGGCTGGCTGCCAAAACCTCAGAGAACCAGACAACTCTTCAGTCTTTTAAAAATTTAACTGTTATGGTAGTACACATGAAAGAACAATTACACTGAGATTTTATAATTTAAGTAATTAGTTGTGGTTTTTTTTTCTTTTTTTTTTTTTTTTTCTGTAGATTGACCTCACAGAGGTTCAGTATAGCTGCTCATTACCATGCATGACATTACATTTTTAAAAGGAACAGAGATAAATTCAGCTAAAATATGTATATAAAGTAAGGGGATTCTACCTGCTTGCCGAGGAAATAAAATTAAAGCTGTTTGTCCAAAATACAGCCCTAGAAATCCCTACAGTCTCATTTATGTGAGCCATTATATTTAGCTACTTAGCAATGCAGAGTGAGCATAAAGTACTGATGGTTACTCAGACTTGCATCAGAAAGCCATCTACATCCTTGTGTCTGGTTTCACCCATGGGCTGCTCTTATGCCTTTAGAGACTCTCATCTAATGGAAAGTACCAGAAGGGATATCTAAGTGAAATCTGACCTGAATTATTCTGTTCTTTAGCAATGCAAAGAGACTGGTTTGCACAGAAAGTTAAAAACCATAAATATCCCAACTCTGACTTAACAGTGGCTACAGACTGCTGCTATCTTGTTTAAAAGCACACATTGTCAGGAACATCAGAGCTCAAAAACAACCTTAAGCTCCATGACTATTTGACAAGGTCCTGCCCACCAAAAAAGGCAATTAAAATGTGTGAAGGAGAATACTGATTGATATACTAATATAAATACAAATACAAATACTAATTTGGAACCAGGTATGCTGTTGGCAGACTGGCAAGAGACAGGGGATCCACTGACAGTGCACTCAGAGTCATCCTTGTTTCAAACATATTGTCTCCTAATGATCAAAGGATGCAGCAAGGAATGGATGTCATCTTCTCATCTGTAGTCAGATACTTCAAAGGTTTCTGCTTTGCAATTAAAGCAAGCATCACTCTTACTTTTTGATCCAGGCTAGAGTAGGATGTGCAGTCTTGAGAACCAAGCAGCAAACCAAATAAGTCAAAGCAAGTTATTTGTGCCAAAAAAGCAAGTGATAGCTTAATTGGCCAATCAATTCAGAATAGACTCTGCAGTGAAATAAATGGCAATTTGATTATGTACTGCTACAACACAAAACAATTTGATTTGACTTCAGGAAAGTGATGCAGGAAAGTGATGGCTTTTTCTTTAATATTTGGTTACAGCCTTTCAATTGAGTGCATCCAAAGGAGAGCACAATGCTGAAATATTATGATTTCTCCATGTTAAACCTGAACATACTTAATATTTATTAAAAGTTTAAATGACTTTTAAAGTAAACTGAGTGATTCAAGTTCGTATAATAACACTTAATCTGGCTTTTTGGCTACTGCAGAATAAAATTGTGCCTGCAGTGAAAGTGGTCTTAACAGATATGAGATGTGAATATTTGTTTGTTTGTTTGTTTGTATGATGTTTTTGTTAGGAATGACTCTTTTTGTCTACTGCAGTGATTTTGTTTACATCATATCTGGACAAGAAGTAAGTAATTATGTTCATATTGTGCCTCCTTTAAGTGAATATATTATTTTGATGTTAGTGCATTCACTTAGAATCATAATCTTTTAGAGTCTAGATGTATCAGTTTTCCTTTATCAGCCAGACTTGTAATCTTCTGAATAACTAATTTCAAGTTTATTGGAAGTACCTTTTTTCTACTTAATTATGTTGATGGTCTCAAGGGTATGGTGCTATAGGCTGTAAGATACTGCATTCCTATTTGCATTTTTGCCTTCAAGAAAGGAAATGAAGAGGAAACAACATATTTTAAAGAAACATCAGGCTGATTTTTTTCCAACAGGTTCACTTGTATCAATGGTATTAGAGATAAGCACAGTCCTGCATTTTGTTCTGCTCTAGATTGACTGGCAACAATCAGAAAGACTGTACACATGCAATGCAGAAAGATGCAATCCTGAAAAGCATCATGGAAACCTAAAGAAAAACCATTTTACAGCAAAACTACACTAGATGATTTCATATTGAAATGCATATTTGTGCCTCTTTTACTGATGGCCATTTTTATTGTCTTCTTATGGAAAAATCTTTTAAAGATAAGCTCTCTTTGAGAGCAGAATTCTTGAGCCAAAAGAAATGGATGATAGGGTCTATATTAAAAAAGCAATGTAATTCAATCAGTGAATTCATGAATTACAAAGAAAGATCTACAGTGAGAAAGATTATTATGCTAAAATTCTTAAACTAAGACGATTTCATCTTAATTACCTATATATTTTACTCCCATATAGACTTCCCTATCATCATGTGGCTTTAAAAGTGAGAAAATAAAGTCTTATGATTATGTTAATCTTATTCTGAAGAATCTGTTTTGAAATATTTGGATTCTGTGGCTGAAGACCGGAAGAACTTGCAGCAGACTTCCCATAAGCCAACAAAGATTCTTGTGTGAGCCCAGGAAGCTGCTAATTCTCAATGTGAGGACAGCACACAAAAGAAACTGGATCAGAGTGAATAGATTTCATAAAATGCTTTCTGTTGCAGATTCATATCTATATTTTTAATGCTATGGCAATACTTTTCTGATCTTTGTAAGGATGATGATAAATAACATGGGCCACAAACACATTTTTTTTGTTTAGGACAGGGAAGATTTGTGGAAAATTATTTTTGTGCATTTTTAATGTTTAGCCTTTTAGACACTGAGAACATACAAATATCAGAAGAGGTCACCCTGGCCTTGACCACTGTAGTCAATAGGAAGACTTCCTCTAACACTACCGATGAAGATCTGCATGTTACTATACAGTTCACAGTAGGACACTCTTCACAACACTTAACACATTGTGAAAGACACTTGATGTAATGCTCAGCCAAAAAATCCCTGGTTCCAACAAGCATGTTTGTACACACATATCTGAAGGTTTCAACTGACTAAACAGAAATGTAAATTACCTGTAAGTCTAGTAAATTAGGCATATGTTATTTTACACCAGAGAGTTTTTGTGGATTCTGGAAAGATATTTTGATTGTTCTATAAAGTGATATACTTGTGGGAAATGAGTAATATCTTTCTGGATAAGAGCACTAAGTTATTATCTAGTATCTAAATGCTGGGGTTGCCTTGTAGGAGTATTAGCTTCTCTTTTCTCCTCATGATATTTCCTTTAAGCCCAACTGAAATTTCTTTCTCTTTTACGTGTTTGTACCCATATCTAAATTTGTTGAGCTCAGTAACATGTTGCAGTAAGAGCATCAAATTGAATACTTCTGGTGTTGTGCTTGAAGTATCTGCCACAAAGCATATATCTGGTTTCAATTCTCACTTTTCCTGGGAAAATTTCCCGACAATCCAGTTATCAAGTTAACCTACTCTTCAAATACCTATGCATGTAGCAAACAGTCCAATAACCAACCCAACATATCATGCTCCCAAATTACTCCAGGAAGTACACATTTTTTACATAGGCAATTTCCTTTTTTTGTATTTTGTAAAATATGAGGGATTTTGAAAGAGCTGAATTTAAAAGGATAATTTACCTGATACAAGGAGCACACATACAAAATTATCTGCTCAATAAATGAAGATGATACGTATCATATAAGTAAAATGCTTTGAATGCAATGCCTCCTTTTTATTTCACTGAAAAGTACAACAGATATAAAGAGCAAAATAAACAACACTATGTCATGGAACAAATTCTCAGCTACAGAGCACTGTTCTTGAACATTATCACCACCATCAGCCTTGCATTTTTGCTAGCAATGAACAAGAGCTGGCATGCCATGCTTATAAAAATCTTTACCAGAGGAGCTGATCCATTGTTTCACAACTGCTGTGTTGCTAGAAAAATGTTGCCCATGCAGTCTGTCTTTCAATGACCTAGACAGATGGAAGTCAGAGGCACAAAATCTGAGCTATATGGTTTATGTTGTAGGACAGTCCAGCCAAGATAGTCAGTGTGTTCTACAGTCTTCAAATTGGTATGGCATCTGACATTACCATGTTGCAAGAGGAAGGTTGTCTTCTTCTGTGGTCTGACTATGGAAGTTAGAGGCTTCACCTTGTCATCAATTTATAAGCAATGAGCCAATAATGTTCCAATTATAAACTTTTATTAATTGTAGCGGGTAAAACAAAAAGGCAATTCAGCGCTGGGCGACAGGGGGATTATCGTTCCTCCAACTGCCGCGCCGTCCCGTCCCTTGCAACTTCTTTTGTATTGTCCATCCCGAGCGTATTGTCCTTTAATTGGTCGGTCGTGATCGTGCGACTTGGTGTGTCGTTCCTTGGTTGGTCCTTCCGTGGAACTTTGTATCCATCGGGGCGCGCTTTGCCTGTAACTATACAGAGTACACACTCTACCCATAAAATTAGAGTGTTCTGCAACCCTTGTGGCCTCCATATTCCACCATCATATCCCGGTCCTAATGAACAAGCACTCCACCACAATGCTACCACATCCCGGTCTTAATGAGCAAACATTTTATCACAACCTTAATCAGCATCATGAAGCAGTGGTCAGAGTTGATGATCTGTCATGTTCCAGGAAATCCAGAAGGATCACCCCTTCCTACCCTAGAAGATAGTGCACATCACTTTACCCTCCAAGACTTGTGTCTTGAACTTTCTCTTTGAAGAGGAATTCACGTTGCCATTCCATGGGCTTCCATTTTGAATCTGGCTCATAGTGGTGGCACCATACCTCGTCACTGGTAATGACACAATCCAGGAAACTGCCACCTTCAGCCTTGTACTGCTTCTATAGGTCCTGGCAAATCTGCATATGTATATTTTCTGTTTCTTTGTGAGCACTGATGAGACTGACCTGGTGCAATTTATTTTTTTTTTTCTGCATGGAGTAATTCAGTGACACACCTTTGTTCCATGCAGATTTCAGTGTCAGACTCCATTTGATCTTCTGCTCCAGTCTGTCACATGTCAACAAAATATAACAGAATAGTGGTGAGAAGGCTCAGCCTCTACTGCCATACCACCTGTCACGGTTTGAACGAAAAATCCACCTGTGTGGATTGTATATTGATGATATTGTAGTTTGGGACATGCATTCTCCAAAAACCCACTACTCCCAGAAAAGACTGGGTCTCTGTCTTGTCGGTGGGCGGAGACATAGCAGTGATTTTGTCAATCACATCTGCTGGGATGTGACGACGTCCATCTTGCCATTTTATACCTAAGAACTGGATTTCCTGGGCAGGCCCCTTCACCTTGCTGCGCTTAATGGCAAAACCAGCTTGCAAAAGAATTTGGATTATCTGTTTCCCTTTCTTGAAAACCTCTGCTGCTGTATGGCCCCACACTACAATATCATCAATATACTGCAAGTGCTCAGGAGCATTACCCTGTTCCAAGACAGCTTGGATCAATCCATGGCAAATTGTTGGGCTGTGCTTCCACCCTTGAGGTAAACGGTTCCAGGTGTACTGAATACCTCTCCAGGTAAAAGCAAACTGTGGCCTACATTTTGCAGCCAATGGGATGGAAAAGAAGGCATTAGCAATGTCAGTGGTGGTATACCACCTAGCTTCTTTTGACTCCAGCTCATACTGGAGTTCTAGCATGTCTGGTACAGCAGCACTTAATGGAGGTGTGACTTCATTCAGGCCACGGTAATCTACCGTCAGCCTCCATTCCCCACTGGTTTTACGCACTGGCCATATGGGGCTGTTAAAAGGCGAGTGAGTTTTGCTGATCACTCCCTGATTTTCTAATTGGCGAATTAGCTTGTGAATGGGGAGCAATGAGTCCCTGTTGGTGCGGTACTGCCGTCTGTGAACCACTTTGGTGGCAATTGGTACCTCTTGGTCTTTTACCTGGAGCAACCCCACAGCAGAAGGATCATCTGACAGACCAGGTAAAGTTGACAGCTGCTTAACACCGTTTGTGTTAACAGCAGCTATCCCAAAGGCCCATCGATACCCCTTGGGATCCTTAAAATATCCCATCCTAAGGTAATCGATTCCCAGAATACATGGAGCCTCTGGACCAGTCACAATAGGGTGTCTCTGCCAGTTTTTACCAGTGAGGCTTATTTCGGCCTCCAACATAGTCAATTCTTGGGAACCCCCAGTCACTCCATGTATATATATTAGTTGTGTCCCTTGGTGACTTGAGGGCATTAGGGTGCATTGTGCCCGCATTCTCCACCAAAATCTGTCACGGTTTGAACGAAAAATTCACCTGTGTCCGTGACAGGGGCCGTGGGCCCCGCAGGGGCCCTAGGCCAAAAGGAAAAAAATTAATTAGGAAAAGAAAACAGTGGCAACGATCTAAGGAGGCACACTTATTTACTAAATACTCTATCGAAATACAGGATAACACAATATAATACAGTATAATTGAAAATTGAGCTAACGAATCAAGCAAAATAGGAGAGAGAATGAGTCCCATAGCCGAGAGGCCTACTGTGAAATCTAGGCGAGACGGCTGAAGGCTCCCACACACTCCCCTGAACGCCAGAACTTGAAAGACGTCAGTCTGTTCTGCGACCAAGTTAATGTAGAATCCAGGTCCTGTGACCTATCGTGTTGTTCTCTGGGAGATGTAGTCTTCTTCTGTAAGTTGCAGATTCAGTAAAATTATTCATGCTTTATATGATGTTATGATGTGGAATACTGATAGCAAAATTACAAAATTATTAAACCATGACACCACCAACATCCATCTCTGACATTGTAAGCCCTCATCATAAAATAAGAAGCATTACTTTAGGGGCAGTCCTTATAGAACTGCACAAGTTGCTCACTTATTGAGGGCATCTATTACAAACAAGAAAATACTCATGATACACACAGCTGTGAAAACTACCCCTTGGGATAAGAGGTCTTCAGAGAAGGGTAAAAATGTGGCATGATTCTGCATGCATCCAGCCTTTCTTGCTCACCAAAATCTGAAATCACAAACACTCATAAACATTCAAATGTACTGGAAGCTGCAGTCCAGAAATTTGTCATTAGAGTTCTTATTTTTGAGCTCAACAGCCTCTCTTTCTGCCTCCAGCCCACAGCTCTGCTCCAGTTCTTCACAACAACAACAACAAAACACAAACAAAGATACCCAACAAAAGATTTCATGCCCAACAAAGTAAAACCAGGTGTCATTCAAATCAATAGCAAAATTCTCATATGTATTGATAGTGCCAGTATTTAGCACAGGAATTTTAATTTATCAGAGAACGTCACTGCCCACTAAATCACTTATTGGTATGTCTATTTTGCCCTAAGATGTTTAGAGTAGTTTAATATAAATTTTGGTATTACAGAAACTGAGAGTAGTATGGGCTGGGGGAACATCTGCTGGAACTGACCCAGTTCTCAGTTCAAAAAATGCCAAAACTTGCTACTGTGGTATTTTTAAAAGTCAAGGTATTATTTTAATTTTTGAATGTTACCATTAAATGACTAGTCACACAATTAATAAATAAAAATATGATACTGTATGATAAGACAAAAACAAAACATAAGAAAATAATAGAAAGAAAGCATAGCAATAGCAAATAACTAGAGAAATGTATTGAACCTTGCCATAGCACTGATGGAAGACCTACTTTATTGGGATAGGAGAAATTACCACTCAGCGTGTGAAAAAACATGAAGAATGAATGAAGTCCTGAATGCAGAAGAGAACAGAATAAACTGGATCAGCAAGAGTTATCAAGGTTATATCTCCCTGATCTTTGGCTGTCCATTTCACCACGAATCAGGAAGACTGTGTAGTACAGCAAGTAGGACATGCTCTTCTTCCCTTGACAGATCCCACATCAGCCCATATTCCTATGGTCACCAGTTATTAAAGCTCTGGGTGAGCTATTGATTCCCATCATACACATGGAAGCAACTATTGGAGAAAAAAAAAAAAAAGATGAACAAAGACACATAAAAATAGACAAGAAAGCATCAGAGAACCCTTCTGCTGTGGCATATACCTCAGTTACGGCTTCCCATTTCCTCCTGCGTAACTGTGATCGCTCTTCTGTTTAAAATGCAGTTACTGTGCTATTGATTTCCTAGATAAGTTTTTAAAAGCATTTAGAATTGGGCAATTAGTTACTGCTTAATGCAGAATGTCAAAACAGAGTTATCGATCCAACTAATTGATCAATTGATTCATTATTTCCTTCACATGGTTTGATTTCGAACCACTGTGAAGGAATAAATGAAAGAAAAATAATTCCTCACTTTTGCAAGAAATGACATATAACAGAAAGTTAAGATTTATTGCCCTTGAAAAGAAGCAATTAGGATATTAAAGAATTTGTTTTTCAATAATTTCTTGTTTATTAAAACCCTTATGAATTTATAATAAATTTATATTTAAACTTTATTTAAAAAAACTTGCATTAAATCTTACAATGGAAATAGTAAGATAGAAATGGTAATAGAAAAAAAGAAATTTTATCAGTGTACACAGTGAAGTATTACTGTAGCTGAAGCAAAGAGTATTCCTTTAACTAACATGTCATAACAGCTTTTTTGATAACTATTTTTGTTTTGGTCAGGCTGATGTAAAACATAAATTAATAATGATTATAATTAAGAATCCATGTTGGACTTGGAAACCCAGAGCAGAGTATTTCATCTGGAACATGCAAAAATTTGGGGAGACTTTGTGCGCAACAGAAAATGGGATGTCATAATGGAAACTGCTCTGACATCAGATACTCAGGAATGCTTCTTCTGCAACACAAATGGAAGGACACAGCCATCTGCCATCTCACCACAGCAGTGAGGTAGAATTTGAGATCATCTACTCTTAAGCACCTGCTAAAGGGTGCAGGTAAATTGTGCTAAATTGTGACCCTAATGAGGTTCAGTAAGGTCAAGAGCAAGATATTAAATTTGGGCTGGGACAATCCCAGAACTGAATACAGGCTGGGAGAAAAACTCATTGGAATCAGCCTTGAGGAGAGGGACCTGGAAGTCGTGGTGGATGAAAAGCTGGACACGAACCAGCACATACTCTTGTGGCCTGGGAGGCCAGCTGTGTCCTGGACTGCATTGAAAGAGGGGTGGCCAGCAGGGGGAGGGAGGGAACTGTCCTCCTCTGCTCTGTCCTAGTGAGGCCCCAAATGGAGTACTGTGACTAGTACCTTTTTTACAGTCTTAGAGCAACAGGACAAGAGGTAAAGTATTTAAACTAAAAGAAGGGAGATTTAGGTTAGATATAAGAAAGAAATTCTTTGCTCAGGAGATGGTGAGTTCCTGGCACGGGCCACCCAGAGAAGCTGTATGTGCCCCATCCCTGGGTGCATTCAAGGCCAGGATTGGATAGGACCAGATAGGATGGGGGGCAGCTGACCGAGAGTGTGGCAACCCGGCCCATGGCAGAGGGTTGGAACTGAATTGGCTTTCAGGCCCCTTTCAACCTAAGTAATTATATAATTCCATGATTCTATGATTCTCCAGTCATATTAGAATGAGGTCTCCTCCAAAATGCCTCCTGTTCTATGATGATGGCCTGTGATGTCAGAGGCACATGTTGGTGGTATGGCAGTAGAGGCTGAGCTTTCTCAGCAGTATTCTGTTTAATTTTGTTGACATGTGACAGATGACAGCAGAAGCGCAGTCTGACAGGATGGCATCTAACATGGAAGTGCACACAAATCGTAGAATCATAGAAGCAAAAGTGTGTTATTGAGTTCCTCCATCTGGAGAAAACTGCACCCATTGACATTCATCAATGCTTGCTGAACTGTTATAGGGGCCAATCAGTGAACGTGTGCACAGTGAGGCAGTGGTGTGCTTCAGCAGTGCCAGTGGATCACCTCAGCTGGTGCAGATATTTATGGGAGTGGCATTACAGGCTCCTGTTCATTACTGGTGCAAATGTATAGCTACTGGTGGCACCTGTGTTGAAAGAGATTGTTTTGTAGTTGAGACTTTGCACTACGAAGTATTGTTATTGTGCTCTTTGTGTCTGTTGTAGTTTGCATGGAAATAATTAGGAAGCAAGTTGACCCTGGTCAACTTGTTACCGCTTCTTTGCTTGTTTTCCCTATGCCAGATTCAAGTAGAAAAGTTCTACAGGACTTTCACTGTTAAACACAGGCAGAAACGACTCCTAGTCTTCTGCTATATTAAGACAGCTACGAGAAACACTTCTGCATAGGGGAAATGCTTCATCACCTTTTTGTCACAATTTCCAGTAGGAAAAACCCACAAAACCCACATCATTTCAAAAAAAATAAAATAAAAAAAAATGCTGCACAGCTTCTCACTGTGTCACATTGCCTTCTGCATATCTTGAATGATTAAGGAAATAACTGCAACAGCCAAAGATTTAATTTTGTTCTTAGTCCTAGGATCCTTTTTTTTTCCCCCCCTAAAGAATTTTGTCCCTAAAAGGTTAGTGATATGCAGCTGGTGTACTAGGAGACCAAACAAAATACCACTGGAAATGATTAATTAAATAATGATGAATGTAGCTCATGAACTGTAACCCATTAATTTCTATTACATCAAAATCTGACTAAAAATATTCTACAATCAGTTAAAACAAATCTGTAGCACAGGAGGCAGTTCAAAAAAGCTGAAACCGCAGCAAAATATTTAAACAGCTGGAGAAAACAGGAGGTGCCAAAAATCGTTTTGTTAACTGCATGCTGTCACTGGATTAAAAATAAATATGAAGGAATGATAAACACCTAGGTTAGCTGCACAGTATTAAATTAAACCTTGGGGAATAAATTCTGCTTTCACTTTTCTGGTGGATAACTGATGTGGCCACTAGTGCAAGTACTTTTAACACAGGGATAAATATAGAGCTAGCACGAAAGAAAAAGGGAAAGAAAAATCTAGGCAATTTAGAAACACTCAAGGTAAAGAGGCCTCTGAAACCCATCCTAGAGAGTTTCAAGAGTAGCTAAAGCATTTCCCAAAATATTAGTTATTATAGTCAAGAACTTTTGAAGGACAGAGAAAATCTCTAAAGATGGGAGAAGGTCAGATACAGTACTATAAATAAAAGAAAAACAATATGACTGGGGGAACTGTTTCAGGCTAATTTTAATACCTGGAAGATGCTAAAACAGTTGATTACATGATGAATCTGTAAGCACCTAAAGGAGAACAAATACTTCTAACATTCTTTTGCTAAGAATGTACTGCATCAAATCAATCTGGTTACATCTTTTAAGAGGTACCTAGTAGAATGAACAAGGAAAAGCAGCAGGTAAGGTTTACATTGGCTTTAATAAGACATTCACAGAGTTGGGCACTAACGAGTAGGCTCTTTAGAAAAGAGAAATACAGAAAGCAGAGTGTACAGAACTGGTTGATTCATATTCCAAAGACTAACTAGAGGAGATCAACAAGAAAATGAAGATGTCTGTAGAACATGACAACTGTATGAAAATTGAAAGGTTTCCTGATGTTAACTGAAATAATGAACACAACAGTGGTCTTCCAGTATTGCTGGAGTTGTCTATGCACTACTCATAAGCTTTAATTGAAACAAACAAACAAACAAACAAAACAACTTTGTTTTGGTAGTTGAAAGCTAATTCTAACTATAAGGGATAGAGAGCTGACAGAATCTGAGTTGTTTGAGTACGTTCATGTTAAGAACAAGTTTGCTGTCAGCAGTGATCTAGGTATATGCTCTCGGATACTGCCTAGGGAGAATAAGATATAAGATCGTCTTTTATTCCAAAGGGATACTAAGCATACCTGAAATATACCTTCTTACTAGAAGAAGTGGTATGGTGTGCTCTCCTGGGATGAAGCACAAGTTCTCAGCAGCCACAGCAAGAAAACCCTTCCATTTCATGTCTGACCCACAGTGAACTCCATACATCCCTTCAACCCTGCTGCACCTCTGCCAACACAAGCCAGCATGGGGTAGACCAGGGATGTGGTAGACAGCCAAATGAATAGGATCAGAGGAAGGTCTAGTGTCAACAGCATTTTCTGTTTGCAAGATTGTGCCCAGCATCTTCCTTTTCAGGAAAGACTGAGAGACCAGAGACTGTTCAGACAGGAGAAGACTAAGAAGGGATGGAATCACAGAATCACAAGGCTGGAACGGACCTACACGATCATCTAGTCCAACCACCTTCCCTATACCATTGCTACCACAAGCCACTAAACCATATCTTGCAGCTCCTCATCCAGACGCCTCTTGAACACTGCCAGGGACAGTGACTCCACCACCTCCCTGGGCAGGCCATTCCAATGCCTGACCACTCTCTGAGAGAAAACAGTTTTTCATTATGTCTAATCTGAACCTCCTCTGATTCAACTTGGAGCCATTTCCTTGGGTTCTGTTTGTTGCCTGTGAGAAGAGGCCAAGACCCTCCTCATCCCAAACTCCCTTCAGGAAGTTGTAGAGTGCAATGAGGTCTCCCATGAGCCTCCTCTTCTCCAAAAGGAAAAATTCCAGCTCCCTCAGCTGCTCCTCATAAGATTTGTGCTCCAGACCACTCAACCAGTTTCACTGTCTTTCTATGGATGTGGTCCAGAGCCTCAATTTCTTTCTTGTAGTGAGGAGCCCAAAACTGAACACAGTACTCTAGATGCGGCCTCACCAGAGCTGAGTACAGAGGGATGATTACCTCTCTACTCATGCTGGCTACACTATTTCTTAAACAGGCCAGGATGCCGTTGGCCCTCTTAGCTGCGTGGGCACACTTTCAGCTCATGTTCAGCCGAGCACTGACCAACACCCCTAGGTCCCTTTCCTCTTCACAGTACAGCCACTCAGCTGAAAGCACTGCATGGGGTTATTGTGACCAAAGTGCAGGACCCAGCACTCAACCTTGTTGAGCCTCATCCCATTCACCTAAGCCCAGCTATCCAGATCCCTCTGAATAGCCTCCCTACCCTCAGGCAGATCAACACCAACTCCCAGCTTGGTGTCATCTGCAAACTTACTGAGGGTACACTCAATGCCCTCATCTAGGTAATCAATAAATATATTAAACGAGATGGCACCCAGTACTGACCCCTGAGGGACACCACTTGTAATGGGTCACCAGCTGGACTTAACTCCATTAACCACTATCTGTTGGGGATGGCCCTCTAGCCAGTTCCTTACCCAAAAAAGGTTTATCTGTCCAGGCCACAGGCAGCCATTTTCCCCAGGACAATACTGTGAGAGACCGTGTCAAAGGCTTTGCTGAAGTCTAGGTAAGCTACATCAACAGCCTTTCCCTCATCTACCAGTCTGGTCACTCAGTCATAGAAGGAGATGAGGTTGGTCAAGCACAACCTGCCTTCCATGAACCCGTGCTGGCTTGGCCTGATCCCTGGATGACAGGCACATGCTGTGTGAGCTCACCCAAGATGAATTGTTCCATAACTTTCCCTGGTACCGAGGTCAGGCTGACCTGCCTGTAGTTCCCTGGATCCTCCTTATGGCCCTTCTTGTAGATGGGAGTCACATTGGCAAGCCTCCAGTCCTCTGAGACCTCTCCAGATACACTAGGAGCACTGGCAGATAGCAGAGCAGCTGGGCAATCACCCCTGCCAGCTCCCTCAGCACCCAAGGGTAAAGCCCTTCTGGTCTCATGGACTTGTGACAGTCCAGATGAATAGCTCTCTAAGTGTCACCAGCTGACTCTCCAGGGGTGTGTTCTGTGTTCTATTCCAGACTTCCAGATCAGGGTGTAAAGTGCCCTGAGGATAATTGATCCTATTAAAGGCAGAAGGTGTTGAGGACCTCAGTCTTCTCCTTCTCCTCAGTGGTCACGTTCCCTGCTGCATCAAGTAAAGGATGAACATTTTCCTTGGTTCTTCTCTTACTACTGATATATTTGTAAAAGGATTTCTTATTCTCTTTTACTGCAGTGGCCAAACTGAGTTCAAGTTGGGATTCTGCCTTTATAACTTCCTCCCTGTATATCTTAGCAACTTCCTTGTAATCTCCCCGAGTAGCCTGTCCCTTCTTCCAGAGGACATAGACTCTTTTTCATCCAGAGTCTCAACAGTAGTTCCTGGTTCATCCACACCAGTCTTCTTCCCCTATGGCTCGCATTACAGCATTCAGGGACAGCCTGTTATTGTGCCCTTAAGATTTCCATCATGAGGAGCATCCAGGCTACCTGGAACCCTTTACCCTTAAGGAGTGGCTTCCAAGAGACCCCTGCAACAAGCATCCTGAACAGGTCAAAGTTTACCCTCTGGAAGTTTAAGATAGCATTTTTGCTAGTCACCCTTCTGATATCTCCAGTAACAGAGAATTCTACCATTTCATGGTCACTCTGCCCAAGACAGTCCCCAACTTTCACATCACCCACCAGTTCTTCACTGTTAGTGGAGAGCAGATCTAGCAGGGTACCACCCCTTGTACCAGTTGAATAAGGAAGGTATCTTCCATACACTCTAGAAACCTCTTGGACTGCTTCCTCTGCACTGTATTATATTCCCAACATATACTGGGGAAGTTGAAGTCTCCCATGAGAATGAGTGCTGGTGATCATGCAGCTTCCTCAAACAGTTCATAGAATGCCCTGTCCACCTCTTCATCCTGATTAGGCAGTCTATAACAGACCCCCACCAACATGTCACCCCTACAGGCCTTCCTCCTGATTCTTACCACAGACACTCAACTTTATCATTCCCAACCCCAAGCACTTCAGCATCAAAATATTCTTTGATATAAAGGGCCACACCATCACCCTTCCTTTCTCATCTATCCCCTCTGAAGAGCTTGTAAACATCCATCACAGCACTCCAGTCATGGGAGTTTTGGTAATAGCAACTATGTCACAGTTCGCCTGACGTACAATTGCTTCCAGCTCCTCCTGCTTGTTGTTCGTGCTGCGTGCACTGGTGTAGATTCAGCCAAGTCATCTGCCTCACCCCCAGGTCAAGCACTGTTCCCCTAGGCTCATCTCTGGTGAGCCTTGTTTTGTCCCCTTCCCTTGTTGTAGCTAGTTTAAAGCTCTTTCAATAAGTCCCACTAGCTCCTGCACTAGGATTTGTTGCCCCCTTTGAGATAGGTGGGTTCCATGGGCAGACAGCAGGCCAGGGGCTGAATGAACTGTCCCATAATCAAAGAACCCAATGTTTCTGGTTTGGTATCAGCCTCTGAGCCATTTATTCATTGCTTGTGCTTTCCAAGCCTGCCCTGTGTTCCTCACTTCCCCAGAAGGTATAGAACAAAAAAATCACTTGAGTTCCTGTTCCTTCAACTGAACGCCCTATACCTCTGAAATCTCTTTTCATAGTTTTTAGGCTTTCTCTGAGCAATTTAATCACTGTCTACCTGAACTATGAGTAATGGAAAATAATCAGTGGGCCTAACCAGCTTTGGGAGTTTCCTGGTTGTGTCCCTGACCTGGGCCCCAGGAAGGCAGCACACTTACCAACAGCTTGGTTCTGGTCTGTATATGGGGTCCTCAGTTCCTCTGAGAAGAGAGTCACCCACCATGATCACCCTTCTTTCTTTCCTGGCAGAGGAAGTCTCAAAGCGCAGGGGTGACCACCCCCACTTATGCTCCCTCTTAAGTAGTTCCTCCATCATCTCGCCACTCATCTCCCCTTTGATTTCCAGCATCTGAAACCTGATGCTTAGGAGGAGTGGGGGATGTGAGCTAGGCAGGCAGGAAGCACCCATTAAGTTAGAATTCTCTTCCAACCTTCTAATTTTTCAAGTCTGTCCTCCTGTGACAGGGCAGGGGGTCCACTACTTTTCTGGGAGTATCTTCCCAGCCCCCTTCCCTCCAGCATGCCAGAGAGTCACTCCACCAGTCAATCTTCTTCTCGCACTCCCTGATGGTCCTTAGCCTCTGAACCTCTTCCTTGAGCTCCACAACCAGGCTGAGCAGCTCATCCACCTGCTCACACCTCACACAGGTGGAATCCCTGCCACTCTCTCCGGGCAGCTACAGGCTCAGGTACTCTCTGCAGACAGAGACCTGAACCTTTACATATCTGGGCAGGTCCTCAATTTGGCTCGCCATGGTTTTCTTGGAATAAGCCTGCTGTCTGGTGGAGACCATGTTTAGGCCTGCAGACACAAAGACCACCAAGAGGAAAGCCAGACTCCTGAGCAAGGAGGGACAATACTTAGTCCTCGTCACTTGACCCACCTCCCACAGCTGTAACACCAAATGGGCAGCGTGGGCAGTGCTCACTCTCTGAACAACTGTGTTCTTGGTGGGTAACAACAACAGTTACTAACCTGGGATGATCTATGGACATAAGCTGGTTTTTGCCCTCCCCAAAACTATTTAAAGCTTATTGTCAGGCGCAAACATTAAGGGCAGGTGATGACACCCGTTCATAGGGTGTTTGAACTGCCGCTAATGTGCCAGCTCCTCCCTTGCTGACTCAGGAGCCCACCAAAAAGGTCCAGCTCTGCAGAACAAGTGCAGCACTGTTGCTAGCTTCAGAAAGCCTTTAAAAAGAGATTTTCTTAGCCTTTTATATGTGCTGATAGATATCTAATGAGTGGGAGTCAAGCGGAAGAGGGTCAGCCTCTTTTTGTTGGTGCTCAGAGACAGGGTGAAGGACAAGGGGCAAAAAGTGGCACGCTGGATATTTTGTGAAAACATGGGAAAGAACTTTACTTTGAGGGTGACAGAGTACTGGTACAGGCTCCCCAGGGAGGTTATGAACTCTCCTTCTCTGGAGGTATTCAAAACCCGCCTGGATGTCTTCCTGTGTAACTTACTGTAGGGAGACTGCTTTAGCAGAGGAGTTCGACTGATTGATCTCTAGAGGTTTCTTCCAACCCCACTGATTCTGTGATTCCTCCATACATGTTACTGCTAGACCAATTGTTAATAGATCATTAAATACAAATCAGCAAATAGAATAGTGCTTTTAAGTTTTTGTTGAGCATCTGTTATATCACCTGCCCTATTAACACATCTAAATAGGCAAATCAGAAGTAGCAGCAGTCATTCTGAATAGGTATAGTGTGTTATTCCTAGTGCTGACAATGAATATTTTTCCTAGCAATTTAACTACAGCTGCAGCTATTTCAGATGAATGCTGCAGCAGATGGAAGAAGCCTGCATGTTCGGAAAGTGTGGTGGTTTTTCAATACTAGGTGATTGCGTGGATCAAGTAATGTGTGCCACCCACAACATAGTTTTCTCTATGAGCTTGTATGGTGCACTTAGGTAGTTAATTGCACACCTGCTTACACCACACAAGAGAGGAAACACAAAATATATTTAGGCCCACTTGAATTGAGTTAGTTGTTTTATTGAAATTGCCCACAATGTTTTATTTGATTTTCAAGATGTTTGAAAGAATAGCTGTTTTCATGCCAGAAATATTTGAAGTCAAGCTTCTCCACATTTCAAGGATTAAACATGAAAGTATTAGGAAGGCAAGAGAAAACAGCATGCTAGAATGATGGATCTCAGAAAGAATTAAAATGAACAATGCTCTCCAGTTACGCTTTCATCTCCTTTTATAGAGTTATGATATTAAGTATCATTCACCACTCATCATGTTTCTTCAGCATTAAAATGAAGATGGCTGTGATCATTTTTGCCATTTCCTCCTGCAGAACACTAAGGATACACGCTAATGTTGCTAGCAATGGAAAAATAATCCATTTAGCTGAGTGCTGTTTAAGAGATTGTATTCACAGCTTCTTTCATTTCACACAAATTAAACAAGAAATGATTCCCGTTGTCTGATCAAGTATCTGCCATCTTGTAGTGAGATGTACAGGAGCAACTCAAAGTATTCTGTCAATTATTTTCATTTTCTATTCAAAGAACTGATAAAAATGGTAGATAAATGGTATTATTTAAAGGCTGCCTCCTGTTCTGTGATGGCTTATTATGTCAGAGGCACATATTGGTGGTATGGCAGTAGAGGCCGAGCTTTCTCAGCAGTATTCTGTTTAATTTTGTTGACATGTGACAGATGACAGCAGAAGCGCAGTCTGACAGGATGGCATCTAACATGGAAGTGCACACAAATCGTAGAATCATAGAAGCAAAAGTGTGTTATTGAGTTCCTCCATCTGGAGAAAACTGCACCCATTGACATTCATCAATGCTTGCTGAACTGTTATAGGGGCCAATCAGTGAACGTGTGCACAGTGAGGCAGTGAGTGAGTGGTGTGCTTCAGCAGTGCCAGTGGATCACCTCAGCTGGTGCAGATATTTATGGGAGTGGCATTGCAGGCTCCTGTTCATTACTGGTGCAAATGTATAGCTACTGGTGGCACCTGTGTTGAAAGAGATTGTTTTGTAGCTGAGACTTTGCACTACGAAGTATTGTTATTGTGCTCTTTGTGTCTGTTGTAATTTGCATGGAAATAATTAGGAGGCATTACTTTTGTCCCAACCTTTGTGCTTAGGACTGGGGCTGAATTAATACAAATTTAAAACTGGGGAAAACACTCATAGTTCATGAGAGGCTATACATCACAAAAATCTTGTATTAATTGGGATATTGGCTTCATAAAAGCCACTTTCATATTCTAGTAACAAAGGAGGCAGTCTCGGCTACTGTGCATTTTTTCCTCTCCAACATGGACTAGTTTTGATGTGGTTCAGCACAGCTTAGTAAAACCTCATGTAACACAGGGATTCTAAATGCAAATGTTATTTTACTGTGTCCCTAGTCTTCCAGAAACAGCAGTAAAACATTTTACATGGTGAACCAGTCAGAAACAAAACTAAAACAACAAATAGGCCTGTGGAAAACTGACTTGTGTGCCAAAATCCGACACCAAGGTCATACAACTGCCAGTAAAAGAACACTGTTTTTGATGACATCACAGGTCAAAATGTTCTTTTGTTCTTTCTTCTTTTAATGCTCTTTAATGGAGGAGAACAAAAATAAAACTCAGTATATTTATGAAGCAAGTAGTCATGGCACACTGTTTGGGTTGTTCTTTGGCCTCCATTTTAATCATGAGCTCTTATTCTGTTTAGCAGTGGCTCTAGGAAATAGCTCCCAGGCATTCTGGTGGCTGCTGGTATTATTTGTACTTCAGGAAATGGAGTCACCTCTGCCATTCTGTGGGAACATGTTTCAGTTACAATAAGAATAAATACTGCATTATTCTGACTATGTCTGGGCCTTTTCTGTTAGTTTTGTGTTCCACAACACCTCAAATGTTCAGCTGCATTGGATAATATTAAATGAAGAAAATAATGGAATTTCACTCCATCAACCTTTAAGCATACCATAATTCCTAATAACAAAGAAGATGGTATTAGAGCAGCAAATTTACGTAACTGCAATAAGGCATAATATCTGAGGAAACAGGGAGAAAAGGAAATGAATTCAGATGTAATATATGAATAGGGACTAGGGATTCATAAAATTGAGCCAGATCACTCAGAAGAGATTCAAATCTCAGTGACACTACTGAAGCTTTGTTATCTTCAGGTTGAGATGCAAATATTCTCCAAAAAAGTGAAGGCTAAAACTCTTCTGTATTTATAACAGGACAGCTGAGAATGAGATTCATGTCAGATAGGTAAGTGCTACTTTCGCATTAAACTCTACCACTGGGATGTGCCTCTGCTTTGGTTCAGATCTCCACAACAGATTCAAATACCTGGAGGTGAGTAGTTCTGGAGTCTGCTCTGGAAGGGAATGTGTACCAGGGCCACCAGTTTAGAGTTTTGGCAAGCACACACAAAATGACTGAAACAAATACCCTGTGTCTATTTTGTTTATTGTGTGTATATTGTACTTCCTCTTTTTTTGTTTGTGTGCTTGTTGTTACCAAGCTCTACCAGAGCATGGAGGAATCCCTCTGATGTCTATATGTGCAGGTTGGAAGCTGTCAGGTTAGTCAGGGAGTTGAGGGGAATCCAAGGGACATGGGGAAGGTTGCCTGCACAGATGTGGAAGTGCCATGCAGAATCAATACTGAACAGTCTTTTCTCCTCTTTTACCTGCGTCTCCAAACCATCCTGCTCTTGCAATCCTTATCAGTCCTCCATGTGGAGCAGCTCCCAGCAAAACTTGACAGTAGATGCATTTTTAAAGATGCCACACAATTTCAGAGCTATATATAGTGTTGCAGCTTGTGTGCAAAGAGCGGACTGGAAGGGAGGGAAAGCACATGAACAGAATGGAAATAGAAGAAAGATGACATGAAAGTCATTGCTGAGTACTAATGTTTTTGGTATGAAAATTTGTAGATGGGAACTACCTATCTATCTATCTGTCTACCTATCTATCTGTCTACCCATCTGTCTATCACTGGGTATAAATGCACACACACAGAGGTTTTTCCTAATATTTAAATTTTTAGAAATTGAAAATGAATTTGTAAAATACCCCCTCCCTCCCTGTCCAAGTGACATGAAGGCCAGATTTATTAAGTCTGAAAAAAAAAAAAAAAAAAAAGAAAAAAGTCAAAAGTAGGGATTTTTCAAAAGGCAAAATTTTCCACCTCCAGTTTTATTGGGATACTGAAGAAGGACGTGTCTTATTCTACTTGAAGATAATATTGCCTCAAAATATGGTAGTTGTGCATGGAATACTGTACAGAATAATTTACTGAATGCCAGAAAATGGATTAAAGTTTTGCCAAAGATACAGCAGCGGAACTATTAATTTTTCTAGTTTTTTTTTATTTCATGAATTTTATGGGGCCTAAGTTATATTAAAAATATACACAAAAGGGCTTTGAGATTTACCCATGCCTTATAGTATTCTGAATAAATTTTAATATTGTCGGATATACCTGTCAAATAATGAAGAGACATTTTCTTCTATTAGATTTAATTTATATATAAGTAGCATATCGTGTCGTTATATCACAATTGTCCAACAACTTTCCTGTAAATTTACTTCCTTTTCACAAATGTCAGTAATTTTATTTGCTTTCATTAAATTTTTGGCATCATTAGTCTTTATATATGCCTGAGTCACATTTACTCTGGTTGCCTTTGATAAAGAGCACAATGACAGATTGTGGATTTTTATTATTTTTTTTTTTTTAATTTATATATATTTTTAATAACCCCAGATTATTTTTATTTTTCTTTGTTTCTCAAGCAGTACATTTTTCAGCTTTGAAATAATTTTGGAAAATACTGTGCTTTATTATTTCATTCACCTTCTGGCAGTCCATATCAAAAAGTTCTTTTGGGTCACTGTAGTAGAAATGCTGTGTCTCAGCTTGAACCAGTGACTGAGCAGTTGGTGGGGAGGCAGGGCCAACCCAGGGGAGCTCAGGTGCAAGTAATACTCCTGAGTGACTAGAAGGGGTGAAGTCAGATCCACCTTTCCCAGGTCTCATTGGGGGATTGGCAGTGGGGATGAAGGTATCTCTTGCTGGAGATCCCTGTCTACCTGAGGCTTCTGAAGGTAAGAGCCTTCTTTCCATTTTTCTGTGCACTCTCCTGTAGCATTTGAACAAATCCTCACTTGCTGTAGGCTTGGTCCTTATTGCTCTGCTGTTACTGCTGTGCTTTCCACAGCATTACAGTATACATGGACACTCAAATACATTAAAATTAAAGGAAGCAGGAGAAAAAAATCCTTATGTGTAGAATAACTGTAGATGCTTAGAGGATGGTTAAAATTCAGATTATAACTCTGTGCATTCTTTTTTATGGACTTTTCATTCCCCCACAAGAAATTTTGCTGCAAGGCTAATTGCTATTATCTCTGTGCCAGTCTGTCCAGATGGTAATGTCTTATTATGACAAGGAAAACAAAACAAAAAACAAAAACAAACAAACAAAACAAACAAACAAAACAAGAAGAAATTTGTTTTGGGGGAATTATAACTTATTAGTTGTTCCTCTTAGTCAAATGTGAGCCTGCAGCTTTGAGGTGGCCAAGAAGGCCAGTGGCAGCCTGACCTGCCATCAGGAATAGGGAAGTGATTTTTCCATTGTAAGCAGCGCTGGTGAGATCATACTCAAGCACCACATTCAATTCTGGGTCTCTCTCTACAAGAGGGATATTAGGTTGCTCAAACTTGAGCAGAGAAGAACAATAAAGGATAGAAGAGCAATGAAGAAATAGAAAACAGGACTTAAGAGGAGCAAATAAAGGTGTTGAGGCTGTTTAATATGGAGAAAGAAATGTTGAGGAGAGAATTAATCAGTCTCTATAGCTACATGAAAGGAGGCTGCAGGGTTCTGGTCTCTTACCTAATGTTACAAGTGATAGGATGTAAGACAATGGCCTCAAATTGTGCCAGGAGAAATCTCCATAGGAATTTCCAGATTGGATATCAGGAAGAATTTCTTCATGGGAAGGACAGGCTAAACATCAGAAGGATTTGCCCAGAGAAGTGGTGGAGATTCCACCAACATGTGGATGTGTGAATATAGCAAAAGGCATGTGTTTTATTGATTGTTTATTGATGGTCAGCTGTAATGATCCTGAAGGTCTTTCTGAACCTAAGAGTTCTACAATTCTGTTGTTCTAAATTCCTCAAACAAAGATGACTTAAGTGGATTTCATAAAATCATAGAATTATTTGAGTTGAAGGGGAACATTAAAGGTCAGATAACTCCTCTGCAGAGAACAAGGGTACCTACAGCTAGATTAGGTTGCTCAGAGCCCCATTCAGCCTGACCTTGAGTATTACTAGAGACCAGGCATTGACTATATCTCTGGGCAAACCGTTTCAGTGCTTCACTATTTTTACTGTGTTTTTCTTATATCCAACCTAATCTCCCCTCTTTTAGTTTGAAAGCATTTCCTCTTGTCCTATCACAACGGACCCTCCTGAAGAGTCTGTCCCCTTCTTTCTTATAGCCCCCCTTTTGATACTGAAACACCGCTATCCTTGAGCTATCCCTTGAACCTTCTCTTTTCTGGGTTGAATGGCCCCATCTCTCTCATTCCTTGGACCTTGGAGAGGAGTCGTTCCATCCCTTGCATCATTTTTGTGGCCCTCCTCTGGACATGCTCCAACAGCATCCACATCTGAATGCAGTACTCCAGGTGAAGTCTTACCAGCACAATGCTGCTTTTTTTACACTGTTTTCTAGACAAAATGTCAGTCCTCGTATTTGTCAGTAATATCCCTTGTTTCATTAAGGGATATTCTGACTGAAAACCATAGCTGTTCCTATCCCTGTGAAGGAAAACTACTTTTCAATATCCTGTTCATTCAACCAACAATACACATGTGAATTGTTGGGGCATCACTACTTACTCAGAAATTCAAAAGTCCTCACTAGGTAATGAGATATTTTCTGGTAGTCACTATTAGAAAGTTTCTGGGAGATGCAACTATGTTTTAGTGCCAGTGATGTGATTTGTGTTCTCATCAGTCATGAGAAAGATAGGATGCACAACAGAAAGTACAGCTGTTATACTTGTCCTGCTCTGATTGAGAGCAAGGATAGGACTGGAACTTAGCTTTGGAGGTGCTATCTAATCCCCCACATTTTGGGGGACTTTAACATAAAGTTGTTGTTTGTTTTTTTACTCTTTTGCCTTAAATGAACATGAGCAAATTAAAAAAATTTACATGGGCACTTGCATCTCAGCCAGGATATTCAGACACTGTTAGTCTTGGCCCTCTGCTTATGCAAGAGGCAGATGTTCTCCCTTTGTTTCTAAACACTTGTCCTAGAAAATGCAAAACCCCAAATCAGATGTCTGGGTTTATCTGCTTGGTTTTCTCCTCTGACTATTACTTTTCTGAATTAAACTTTGAATTAAAGGCTGGAATATGTCTCCTTTTTGGACAGGCTAAAAGAGCTGGGTCTGTTCAGCCCAGAGAAGAGAAGGCTTTGAGGTGACCTGAGAGTGGCCGTTCAGTATCTAAGTGAGAGCTACAAGATAGAATGGGATGGAGTCTTTAGCGGTGCCTGTAATGACAGGACAGGGGAAAATATTCTCAAACTAAGAAGGGTGTGGACTGGACATAAAGAAGAAACTTACAATATAGGTGGTGAGGCACTGGAGGAAGCTGCCCAGAGATATGGCAAAAAGTGTGTTCCTGCAGACATTCAAGGCCAGACTAGACTAGGCTCTGAGCAGCCTGACCTAGCTGCGCATATCTTCTGATATGCGCATATATTCATAGATATGATTCGCATATATTCTGATCGCCGAAGTCGCCTGATTCGGAGCCGTCCCGGACCGATCAGCAGCGGCTGACCGCGTGGTCAAGGGGGATCTCGGGCGGTTCCTTCAAGCAGGGAACCCCCGGGTAGAGGAGAAGCCCGGCAGCTCTCAGGGAGCAGCTGACGCAGCCGCTGACGCAGCGTGTGGGCGTTCCCTGCCTACGGAGGGAGATTTAAACGGGCACAAGGAGAGTCTGGCACACCAGAGACGGTCAGGAGGAGGCGGGGCTCGTGCACCTCTTGACTTCCTGTTTCAGCTCTGGTAAGTATTCTGCTCCGACATGGGTGCTCCCCGGCGAAAGGCTGCTGCCAGAAATACTGAGGAGGCCAAGACAAGGGTCCCAATCTCACAGAAACGGGAGGCAGCAACCAAGAAGACTGCAGAGACCCAGACTGAGGTCCTGCACATGCCTTATAGGAAGGCTGCTGCCAAAATGTCTGAGGAAACTCAGACTGAGCCCCCAACCCAAGATGCTGTTGTGCAGGTCTCTGGCTGTACTGAGTGTTAGAGCATGGCCCTTGCAGTGCTGGGTGAGGGAGGCAGTGATTGTGTTCACTGCGACCAGGTGAACTACTTGCTCAGCCTCGTGGTTGACCTGAAGGAGGAAGTGGAGAGGCTGAGGACTATAAAAGAGTGTGAGAGGGAGATTGACTGGTGGTGTCAGTCCCTCTCAGCCTCAAGTTCTCAGCACACAGTCGAGGCTCCTAATGGAGCATGTCAGCCCCTGCCACCTCACAAACAGGTGGTAAAGGGGAACCAGCCAGCTGGCAACACTGCAGCCGGCCCCCTGTCCTCTCTTCCCCCCAGCAGTAACTTGAGAAGGGAGGAGGAGTGGAAATGGGTACCTGCTCGACGAAAGGGGCATCCTCCATCACAACCATCCCCAGCTCCCCAGGTGCCTCTGCAAAACCGGTTTGAGGCCCTGGAACTTGAGGGGGGGACTAGTGAGAGTGTGGAAACAGGTGCACCCATGAGGTTGCCACAGGTGAAGCGGTCACCCTGAAGCCTCAAGACTGCTTCTACACGTAAGGACAGAAGGGTGATTGTTGTAGGTGACTCCCTTCTGCAAGGAACAGAAGGCCCTATATGCCGGCCTGACCCTACCCGCAGAGAAGTGTGCTGCCTTCCTGGGGCACGGGTCAGGGACATTTCAAAGAAAATTTCTAGATTGATTCATCCTTCAGACTACTACCCACTTTTAATAATTCAGGCTGGCAGTGAGGAAGTTGGCAAGGAAAGCCTGAGGTCCATCAAGAAAGACTTCAGGGGAATGGGGCGAATACTTGAAGGAGCTGGGGTGCAGGTGATCTTTTCTTCTATGCCCGTGGTGTCAGGAAAAGGTACAGGGAGGATCCAAAAAACCCATCTCTTAAACAGATGGCTTAAGAGCTGGTGCAGACACAAGAATTTCGGCTATTTTGACCATGGGGCAATCTACACTGCACCCGGAATGATGGCTGCTGATGCAAGCAGCCTGTCCCTGAGGGGTAAGAAGGTATTAGCTGAAGAATTAGCGGGACTCATTGATAGGTCTTTAAACTAGGAACGAAGGGGGAAGGGGGCAAAATAAGGGTTACTGGGGTTGAACGGTGCATTCAAGGGATTGTACCAAACTCCGTGGGCAATGATTGCAGAGTGCAAAAGGAGGGAGTAGGGCAGGGGGATGCTGGGGATGCCGCTGTTCTAGCGGATCCTGGATCGCTTATGAAGGTGGTGAGACGGACAGCCCGGCTGAAGTGCCTTTATACTAATGCACGGAGCCTGAGTAACAAGCAGGAGGAACTGGAAACTGTGATGCACTCTGAAAATTATGACATTGTTGCTATCACAGAAACATGGTGGGATGACTCCCACAATTGGGATACTACCATCAATGGCTATAGGCTCTTTAGGAGAGATAGGCGAGGTAGGAAGGGTGGGGGAGTTGCTCTTTATGTCAGAGATTGGATAAACTGTGAGGAGCTCCCCATGAGAAACAGTCAAGAACAGGTTGAGAGCCTGTGGGTTAGGATTAGAGATGGGACTAATAAAGGTCAGCTGGTATTAGGGGTATACTACAGGCCACCTGATCAAGGGGAGGCTGCTGATGAGGCTTTCTTGCTCCAGATGCGTGAGGCATCTAGCTCACAGGCTCTTGTCCTGGTGGGGGACTTCAACCATCCGGACATCTGTTGGGAAAACCACACGGCGAGCTGCAAGAGCTCCAGAAGGCTCTTGGAATCCATTGATGATAGCTTTCTGGTTCAGGTACTGGACAGACCGACCAGAAGTCAAGCGTTGCTGGACCTGCTGCTCACCAACGCTGAGGAGATCATCAAAGGCGTCAAGGTTGGAGGATGCCTGGGCTCCAGCGATCATGCCCTGGTTGAGTTTGTGATCTCAAGCGATGTGGGCCTGGCAAAGAGCAGGACCAGGATGCTGAACTTTAGAAGAGCTGACTTCAAGCTTCTCAATGGAATGCTGGCCAAGATCCCCTGGCGCGCTGCCCTCAAAGATAAGGATGTTGAGGAGAGCTGGCTACTGTTCAAGGATGCCCTCCTGGCAGCACAAGAGGTCTCCATTCCCCTGATTAAGAAAGTGGGCAGGAGAGGTAGAAAACCGGCATGGCTCAGCAAGGACCTGCTAAGAGAACTGAGGGTGAAGAAAGGGGTGTACAAGCTCTGGAAACAAGGCTGTGTCACCCGGGAAGAATACAGGGATGCCGTACGAACTTGCAGACGTGGGATCAGGAAAGCCAAGGCGCAGGCAGAACTGAACTTGGCGAGGAACGTGAAAAACAGTAAGAAAACCTTCTACAGGTACATTGGCCAGAAGAGACAGGCCAAAATGGGCGTACCTACTCTGGTAAATTTAAAAGGAGAAATGGCTTCAACAGATGAAGAGAAAGCTGAGGTGCTGAATGAGTTCTTCACCTCGGTCTTCACTGGTGGCCAGGATTCTAGTCTTTTTCACGTCCCTAAGTCTTGCACCCCCATACCTCTATGTGGGGACCAAGGAGGTAAATCCCTCCCCACTGTAAGGGTAGAGCAAGTCCGAGAGTGCCTCCTTAGACTGAATGAGTATAAGTCTATGGGGCCAGATGGTGTGCATCCCAGGGTCCTGAAGGAGCTGGCTGAGGTGGTTGCTGAGCCGCTCTCCATCATATTTGAGAAGTCATGGCTGTCAGGTGAGGTCCCGGATGATTGGAGGAAGGGTCACGTCACTCCCATTTACAAGAAGGGGAGCAGGGAGGACCCGGGGAACTACAGGCCGGTGAGTCTCACCTCCGTGCCTGGGAAGATTATGGAACAGATCCTCCTGGACAACATGCTTGATCACATAAAGAACGAGCATGTGATCCGAGACAGCCAGCATGGCTTCAACAGGGGAAGGTCATGCTTAACTAATCTTGTGGCCTTCTATGATGGAGTGACGGCGTTGGTGGACGAAGGGAAGGTGACCGATGTCATTTACCTGGACCTGAGCAAGGCCTTTGACATGGTCCCCCACCACATTCTCATCTCCAAATTGGAGGGAGGTGGATTTGATGGGTGGACAACTAGATGGATAAGCAATTGGTTGAAAGGCCGCAGACAGAGGGTGGTGGTCAATGGCTCTATGTCCAGGTGGAGGCCGGTAACGAGCGGTGTCCCTCAAGGGTCTGTCTTGGGACCGGTGCTCTTTAACATCTTTATTAATGACATCGATGAGGGAATGGAGTGCACCCTCAGCAAGTTTGCTGATGACACCAAGCTGAGTGGTGCAGTCGATACGGTGGAGGGAACGGATGCCATTCAGAGGGACCTTGACAGGCTGGAAAGCTGGGCTCGGGTGAACCTAATGAGGTTCAACACGGCAAAGTGCAAGGTTTTGCACTTGGGCCGGAAGAACCCCAGGCACCTGTACAGCCTGGGAGGAGTTGTCCTTGAGAGCAGCTTGGCAGAAAAAGACCTAGGGGTCCTGATAGATGAGAAACTTAACATGAGCCAGCAGTGCGCTCTGGCAGCCCGGAAAGCAAATGGGATCCTGGGCTCCATCAGGAGAGGGGTGGTCAGCAGGGATAGGGAGGTGATCGTCCCTCTCTACTCTGCTCTTGTGAGGCCCCATCTGGAGTACTGTGTCCAGGTGTGGAGCCCTCAGTACAAAAAAGATATGGAGATTTTGGAAAGGGTCCAGAGGAGGGCCACAAAGATGATCAGGGGGCTGGAGCACCTCCCCTATGAGGACAGGCTGAGGGAGTTGGGTTTGTTCAGCTTGGAGAAGAGAAGGTTGCGGGGTGACCTCATTGCAGCCTTTCAGTACCTGAAGGGAACTTACTCCCAGGAAGGGAGTAAACTCTTCGAAAGGGCTGATAATAGCAGGACACGGGGAAATGGTTTTAAGTTGAAGGAGGGAAGATTTAGGTTGGATGTTAGGGGAAAGTTCTTTACTAGAAGAGTGGTTAGGTCCTGGAACAGGCTGCCCAGTGAGGTTGTGGATGCCCCGTCCTTGGAGGTGTTCAAGGCCAGGTTGGACGGGGCCCTGGGCAACCTGATCTAGTAAAGGTGTATGTTTGGTGGCCCTGCTAGGCAGGGGGGTTGGAACTACATGATCCTTGAGGTCCCTTCCAACCCGGGTAATTCTGTGATTCTGTGATTCTGTGATTCTATCCTTGTTCATGGTGGGAGAGCCTTAGTACATAACCTTTAAGTGTCCCTTCCATCTCTGAGGATACTATGAGTTCCTAGGCAGAAATGTTCTTTTAAAGAAACACCAGTTCTCAAAATGGAGGGAGAGGAGAGAGCAACTTGGGGCCCTCCTGGGACTGTGATCCTTCTCCAGTATGGGGCTGCTGGCTCTGACCCAGCTCAGGAGAGGGGCTGGCAAAAGAACATGCCTGTCAACACACAACTCTTGCTCAGTAGCAAAAGCAGAAAACAAACTATATGGGAGTCAATTTGCAAAGGCCAGTTTGAGACCTGCTGGTAATGTTCAGCAAATAGAAGTGTGCTGTTTAGAACAGAGTCCAGAGAACATTTCAGGTACAGTGACATTTGCTAGCACAGAGCCTTTTACACTAGTTAATCTGTTTGTTGACACTTCACTCACTCTCCCAAACAGCGTGGGAGAAATGCAAAGGCCTTTATTCTCTTCATGTTTCAGAAGTAATCCTATTCACTCAGCCAACAATACACAAGCAAATTTCCAGGGCAATCGCTATTAAATTAAAAGGAATGTGATGTCCTATTTAGGATGTTTCTTGATTTTTCTCTGTCCCTCTGCCTCATTGGTGTTAGTAGTATACACCTTGCATATCCAACACATTACCCCATCTGAGTTCTGACTGCATTATTTCTATGATTAACACAAGATGTTTAACAGCACTGCTAGAAATTATCACTGAATTTTCTTAGACAGTCAACTCTGTGGTCTAACATGTCTTTATACAACTAAGGGGAAGTTATAGACAAAAATGGAAGCAGAGTTACAAAAGTTGTGTGGTGATAGGTCAAGATGCAATAGATTCATGATGTAAAACAGGAAATTTTGATTTGATATAAGGAAAACTATTTTCATTATGAGTATCCTAACACTGCATGAGGCACTCTAAGAGACTGTGAAATCTCTGTCCTTGGAGTACAGCCAAAACTAAGGTGGACACCGCCATGAGGAACCTTCTCTGACTGAATCTGTTTCAAGCAGAAGAACAGACTGGTTGACCTCCAGAGTGTCTGTTCAGCTTACATTATTTTACAACTCTACCATTACATATTTCCTGTTGTTTGCAGTCTGTGTACACTTCAGCATGGATTTCAACCATGAGTTTCAGCTGATTTAGCTGTTAAACTATGATAAAAAATGTGCACACATAGCATTGCTTCCTTTTTAAGGGAGATTTATTTCAATCTAATTTTCCTTCATCAAGAAAATATTTGTGCTGAAATTAAATGAACTGCCTTTGAGCTGAAATGCTTGCCTACACAAGGATTTGTTCTCATTTTTGTCTTGTATATATGCAGCTGTGCATCCTCCTGAACTCACAGCCATCACTATTTTGATGTATAATTCTGGGAAAGCTTTGGTATATCCTGCAGTCCTTTGAGGGTGTCCAGTATGTTTTGTAGCTTTTAATCTTCCAGCTTTTTTTAAAATAGGTAAGTGTTTTAGAGCTTGTCCTTTGGAGTTTATGTGGGTGACTCGTACAGTAGCCACAGAAAACAACCTCCTACTCATGTCTGTGGAGTGAATTGTATTTGCAGACCTGGGGTCTTCCAGGCCCAGGTTCCTACTCTGAAGTAAAACACATCTGGCTTGAATATTACTTATACCTGTTACAAACCTCAAACAAGTAACAGATTGACCTAGACTAAATCAGTGCAGGCCATTTTTTATTCATACTGAGACCATATTTTTATGGTCTATATTAAAGTAATTACTTTTTCTGGGTGTGTTTGTGGCACTAGATCTGCTTTGGTGGAAAAAGGAATAAAATATTATGCTTTTGGTGAGGCACTCATGCGATACAAGGAAGGAGAAAGCCACGGACTTGCAAGAAAACCTTTCCAAGACATGACAGTCTGTATTTTACAGAATCACAGGAGTTGGAAGGGTGATCTCAAGATCACTGAGCCCAACTCCCTGCTAAATCAAGTTCCCTACAATAGGTTACACAGGTAGGCACACAGATGGATCTTGAGTGCCCCTACTGAAGGAAACTCCACAACCTCTCTGGACAACCTGTTCCAGTGCACTGTCAGCTCTATTCTATAAAAGTTCTTCTGCATGTTATTATGGAACCTCCTGTGATCATGTTTTAGGCCATTACTTCTTGGTGGTGCATTGCTATGAACCACCCATTTGTTTCCAACCACTGTTTAGGTATTTATAAGTATACCCTTCAGTATTCTTTTCCCTGTGCTAAACAGACTCAGGTTACTCAACCTTTCTTCAAAAGTAAGATGCTCAAGGCCCTTTATCATCTCTGTAGCTTTTTGCTGAACTCCTTTTAGGAGATCCCTGTCTTTTTTTTTTTTTTTTTTTTTTTTTTTTTTTTTTTTAACTGGAAAGCCCAGAAGTAGACACAGTATTCTAAATGTGGCCTGACCACCAGGGCAGAATGGAGAGAGCATGTCATCTCCATTGCCATGCTGGCCACTCTCTTTCTGATATATCCCAGGACACCATTGGCTCTCTTGGCCAAAAGTACACAGTGATGGCTTGTCGCCAGCCTATTGTCTACCCAGGTCCACCTCCTAGCCCCGAAAAGGCAAACTCTCCTTTTGTAGCTCAGAAAAGACAAACTAAGATGTACAATGGCTAAAATAAATTATTTTATGCAAACATATCTAACATAGGCAAAGACTGGTTGTTACAGTTCCTTATTAAAGTAGCAATGTGAATATGACAGTAGTTGTGGTCTATAACTATTATATACAACTATAATTACAATATAATAGTTATAACTATTCATGTACTGAGGGGTTTATTGACCAACACCAATAAAAGATCATGCAATGTGGAAAAAAATTCACATTGAAATTGTAACACTAATCTGGTATTTAAGAAGTTATAGTAATCAAGACAGTTTTTGTCAAAATTTACTGATATTTGGTA
This sequence comes from Coturnix japonica, assembly GCF_054131305.1. Classification (NCBI taxonomy): domain Eukaryota; kingdom Metazoa; phylum Chordata; class Aves; order Galliformes; family Phasianidae; genus Coturnix; species Coturnix japonica. Next base: position 35,526,832 of record NC_140702.1, read on the forward strand.
ATAGCATGCCTGTTTGGATAAGAGGACAGTTAGACAGTTGCTAGCTGATATTTCAGAATCCAAACAGAATGCCAAAAGAAATCTGTATCTGAACACTTAAATAGAGATGTTATTTTCAGAGGTGGTGGGTGTGGTGCCTGTGTTTCTTGGTGGAGACGATTCTGTTCCTCAGAAAAGTGGAAAAATGTCCTGTAGGTGGTTAAATACGCTTTGAGGTATTTAATTTCAATAGTTCTAGTTGAAAATGGATGTTGCAGTGCTGTGGTAATGCAAATCCCAGGGAACTTGAAAAAAATATATATATATCCTTTTCATGACTATATTTTAAGTTACTTTGTTATTCCTCTTAAATCATTTGTACTATTAAAAAACAATATTTATACAGAGCAGAGGTCAATTGGAATGGCTTTTGTTGGCAAGACTATTCAGACAGAAATTGTTTTCTTTTTTTCATCAATCCAGATGAAATGTTCAAAATATTAATCAATTTATATACATGTTGTCTTGTGTACAGCTGACAGGTAAACAGAGGTTAAACTAGATATTTTGTATGAAAGATTATAATGATACAAAGATAATCAGTGATAAATGTGAAATGCTCACCGATGTTGAAGGCTTGCTGTGAACTCCACACAGGACCAATCTCTAGAGAAAGAGATCTTGTCTTAGTGGTAGTCAGCCCTTAAATGAAATCAAGCTCCACCCCTTCTTGTAGCACAGCTGAATTACCTTCACCTGTGCTCCTGCAGCTGACTCATTGCTTGCCTTAGGTGGTTAATAAGAAGTTCAGGCTGTGATCAACAGTTTCTCATGCACCCTGCAGGGTAGTGAACACTTACAGTAAATTTGCCAATAGGTGTCTCACACAGAAAATCATGAGTCCTCTCTTGGAAGGTTCAGGTATAGTCCAGGACCAATATCAGCATTCAACTAATTTGTTAGTGGCCAGGAGTTAGGACAGAATTGTGGGAAAATGGTAAATTGCAGAGGAAATGTAACACAGTGTGGTTTTCATAAGAACTTCTGCTGACTTTAAAAGACAGTAGAGATCTGTGTAGAGCAGTGTGTGCGTTTTGTGACATCACAAAAACCCTGATTCAACACCAGCATACCTTCCTCTTCTTTTCACTATGTCCTTGTAGCCTACCAGCTCCACCACTAGGGGCTTCAGGTGAGTGACTTTTGAGGGAAACAAGACACCCAGCTGGAAAGAAAAGGCCCGCTGCAACAGGATGTGCTCTTGACCTTTTGCGAAGGTTTTTTAAATAAAGTGCCATAACTAAGTGAAGGGTTCGGGGCAAGGTTTTTACAGTCCAGGGAGGTTTTGAAATGGATCCATACAGAAAGGAACTGTTCCTTCTGTCTCCCTTGTCCTTGCTTCTTTCTTGTTCAGTTGTGTCTTGTTTCACTCCAACTGCTCTGGCACCAGCACTCACTGACTGCCCAGCCCGGCTAAGGGGCTACTGGAAAGGCTGTCCCATGGACCCCTATGTCTGGGGCTGCCCCACAGTAGGGCTGTGATATGTCAGCAGTCTTGTGCTACATGAAGGCTGCACAGGGAGTGAATGTGAAAATGATGGGTTTGCTGCTGGAAGGAGCCACATAGGACTTGTTTCCTCTTGCTGCTTCTCCCTCCTCTAAATTACATTTTACTGTACCAATAAGGGTTGAAATTTTTCCTTGGAATCCTTTCCTACTGTGCACATCACCTTCACTAGAAAGACTGAAGATTATCTTAAAGTTGGGGGGGAGGGGGAAGAAAAATATAAACAAACAAAAAAATACAAAAAGAGAGAATAGACAGGAATGTGTCTGCTGCCACAGTGAATAAGGGTATAAATATGATGCAGCTTTGAAATATCCTCAAATATAAGACTCTTCAATGTGCTAATTATCAGCCTGCATTCGTATGTAATACGCAACTCCAGAGTTTTTGCCATTTTTTTCACTTCATGAACCACTCAGCATTTCAAGGGTAGTTTGTCCTTGTGGTAGAAAGACGTAAACAATCTGATACATGATCAGCTATGCAAAGGATGGTAACAATCCTCCTTCCTTTTTCAGAGCTGAGAATACAGCCTAAAAGCCAAATATCTGGTACTAATGTTCCTTGCTGAAGCAGCCCCTCACAGAGTGCAGTTTCAGCAGGGCCGGGGGGGATATGTGATTTCCAGCACTGGCTATTCACTGTTCACCAGGGTCCTGCATGCAGATTTCCAGCTCTGGCCATCAGTCCCTTTGAGGGTTTGGGTGGCTGCTGAAGATGAAGGCAGACGCTCATGCATGTTCCCAAGTTTTGCTCATGAGCCATTTTTGGTTTTGTCAGTCCTCCTGATTTTACTGTGAATCACAGAATAATTTACTTCCTGGTGCTCAGAGATCCAGGAAATGAAGAAAATAGCAGGGTGTACTTTTTTGCAAATAGCTTTGAGACCCAGCCAAGGTTCACAGAAAGGCTCAATGTTTATTATTACTGATTAGTCACTGATTTTAAACAAATCTCATGATATATGGAGGACTCCAGAGGTGGGTTAAGTCTGTGAATCCAAGTCTGGAAGCAATACAATTTTGTTTTCTCATGGTTTTTGGTTTGGTTTGGTTGTACTTCATTTCTGTGTTTAAGAGGGTTGGCTGGGCTCTTCCTCTTTTTTTTTTTTTTTTTTTTTCTTTTTCTTTTTCTTTTTCTTTTTCTTTTTCTTTTTCTTTTTCTTTTTCTTTTTCTTTTTCTTTTCCTTTTTCTTTTTCTTTTTCTTTTTCTTTTTCTTTTTCTTTTTCTTTTTCTTTTTCTTTTCCTTTTTCTTTTCCTTTTCCTTTTCCTTTTTTCTTTTTCTTTTTTTTCTTTTTCTTCTTTTTCTTCCTTCCTTCCTTCCTTCCTTCCTTCCTTCCTTCCTTCCTTCCTTCCTTCCTTCCTTCCTTCCTTCCTTCCTTCCTTCCTTCCTTCCTTCCTTCCTTCCTTCCTTCCTTCCTTCCTTCCTTCCTTCCTTCCTTCCTTCCTTCCTTCCTTCCTTCCTTCCTTCCTTCCTTCCTTCCTTCCTTCCTTCCTTCCTTCCTTCCTTCCTTCCTTCCTTCCTTCCTTCCTTCCTTCCTTCCTTCCTTCCTTCCTTCCTTCCTTCCTTCCTTCCTTCCTTCCTTCCTTCCTTCCTTCCTTCCTTCCTTCCTTCCTTCCTTCCTTCCTTCCTTCCTTCCTTCCTTCCTTCCTTCCTTCCTTCCTTCCTTCCTTTCCCTTCAGCCCGTAATTGAAGTCATCCCACTCTAGGCTGTCTTTTGTTCTTTGTATGAGAAGCTATAATGGAAAATCCACATTTGCCAGCAGTGATCTTATTTTAGTTTTGGAGGCACATTGTGCAGTGGCTTAGTATATGCACTCTTAGCTTTGTGGTTAAGGAACAGCATTGGTGGGAGGCAGATGCCTGGGAAACAAATAGGTTGTGGTGGAACATAGGGCTGGTTGTGAATGAAACTGTTAAATTCTTGACCTTGACTTTTGCATCTTGATCTAACATCTAACAAATGTGGATTTATTCTCCACTGGAATTTCTATGATTGCAATCTACTGAAGAAGAATAATTTAATTGAATGCAATTAATTAAATGCAGGCTCATCTTTTCTTCCTCCTGAACCTGATGTCAAACAGAGATGGCAACCACAACTGTGGAGCTGTCAGGAATCAGGGCAAGACCTATATGCAACCCTACAAAGCTCCACATGCCCAGCAGCTCCCTTCGTGTAGCTGACTCATGGTAAGGTGAATGGCATCACCAACTGGTCAGCGACCGGTCACTCTGTTTATTTTTAAAACTGCTCTTCCTATGTATGTCTGGGTGACACATCCAAGTTGACCAGGCCTCTTCTCTTCCTCCTTGTCCTTTCAAGTTGGGGATTCTGATGTGTGCATAGGTTTACAGAAGAAGCCACTGAAATGAGTCAAAAATTCTTCTGCAGTCTCTGCAGTATCTTGTTCTTCATGGTAGAGTTATAATGTTATAATATCTTGTTGTACATAAACCTTTCTCCCATCTTTACTGTTACTGCTATTGAAGGTAGTGTTTCTCATATGTTGGCATCACAGTACTAAGTGGAGTGCTACAAAATGAAATTAAACAGGTAGACACTGTCAGCAAGAATTTGTTTGTGCAAGATCTGCTAAAATGCTCAGCTCAATATTTCTGAAGATCTGTAGATTATCTGTGTCTCGTGAAACCTTCCAGACAACACTGCAGAGATCAAATAAGTTCTCAACCTTCTTGTTCTGTCTGATCTCTTCTTCTTTTGTCACTGAAGGACTCTGACTTCAATGAACAAAAGAGCAGACCCAGACAGTTTTCTGTCTGGCAGTTCTTGAACTGCTCGTGCAATTTACCTAACTAAGTGGTTTATCCTCATGATAATGTGTTTCAGTGTAGAGACTGAAATGAGAGGACTTGAGGATCATGCTATACATTAAATGCAAGAAAAGGCAAAGCTTTCTTTCTGTGTGTGACAAAGTGCTCCTTGATTACGGGGAGTCTGTGTTAAAAATACATTAAAGAAATCATTTGTCTGTCTGTTGAACATTACAGAATTGTCAAAGTTTTCTGTGGAGTTCTATTACCTTTTTACTGGCAAAACCAAACCAAACCAAAAACCATAAGAAAACAAAATTGTATTGCTTCCAGACTTGGATTCACAGACTTAACCCACCTCTGGTTATTTTAGAGATTCTAAGAGCTAAACAGAATTAGAGCGTGAATTATGTCATGCTGTCAAAAACAGAATATCTCTCCCTATTTTGAAACTGTACCTAAGAACCTGAACCTGCAATGGCTCACAGATCTTTCAGGTATGCTTGGGCTAACATACAAGAATTATGATAAAGAGAAAAGTTAAACATAGCCATCTACCTGTGTGTTAAAGGTACATTTAACTATGTCTATCTATGCTAACCAATAAAAATAGCAGTAGTCACACATTTAATTAACTGTACTAAACAACTGCAACTTCAAAATCAGAATACTTTCTAGCTTGAATGTTATCTGATTTCTTACTCTGAGGTGTTTAAATATAGTTTTGTATCCTCAGATAGAGGCAACCATATCTGAGAACATGATCTTTGTTGAATAGAGTAACACAGAGCAAAGTGACTTCTGTCCTTCATGGACCAGCAAACAAAAGATTCACAGTGCTGAACCCTAGCCCTACCCATCTGGCTTTGCTTTTTTTTTTTTGGGGGGGATGTTCTTGAAAGAATGACATCACACAGCCAGGTGCATTGTTCCAGGGAAGGTTGGCATTGCCCTCATATAAGGGTGGGTCCAGGTTATCTGTCTTTATATAGAAGAATTCTAAGTGGAGTGCTAACTAGGCAGGGGGAGAGATGCTTGGCTACATGGTCAGAAAATCATGTGGAAACATCCACTCTTTAAAAGTCGGTGTTTTCAACATCTTCATCTTTTTCTCTTTCATCCATATAATAGAGATGGGTATTGAAGAATTTCTAATAAATTAGGGCTTCCCAAACTTTCTTCCTGTGTCTTTCTCTATTCACATCTTTCAAATACTAATCCGACTGCATGTTATTGCTGTTACTTATAAAATGTGTAAACAACTAAAGCATTTCCAAACTGACATGCAGTCTGGTCACTGGTGACTGGTGATGTGGAAAGGATGCTGTTCTGATTTTTAAAAACCACGTGTTTAAGCAAATATTCCATGGTAAGTCTCAGTCCTCCACATTTAAAGAACAAGAGATAAGGCTTCAGGTCTAGGAGGAGGTGCCACATCCTTTTTATCTGTTGCTTTTGTGGGATTTCTAATTTGTCCCTGAAACAATTTAGGAAGCTCTGTGAAGCTGCTCAATCTAAAACTGCCTTTTTTTTTTGCTGCCTATGGGTGGTAATGCCATGCTGTTGACAGTGTTATCACCAATGATCAGGTCTTCAATACAAATAGGCTTGCAACTATCCAATTCAGTGAAACAGGGCTGAAATACAATATGTGACAGAGACCTTTTTTTTCTGAAGCACTTGTCTCTTTTCTTAAGAGCAAGGGCACATCCTTGGCTGCCCTTCTGGAATGCAACACTGCACAAGAAGCAGTAATATACAAACGAGTCCTGCAAAAGTAGCTTGTGCAGTCACCTTTCCTGCTAGCACAGAGAAAGCATTTGTGCTGCCTACCTTTCAGCTTTCTGCATGAGGGCCATCTCTGGAAGATGCAGATAGTAGTCAGTATCAGTCTTTTCTGCTGGGGCAGCTCTTTGGAGCCACAGTACAGCAAGAACTGATGAGAAAACATGTCTTATGTGTCCAAAAATGCTTTAGAGGCGACCTTTGGAGTGACGTAAAGGCAAAGTTTGCTACTTTGTCCCCACATTTGGTACTAACACAGTTGCACAGAAACATTCCACTGTCCTTACATATTTATGTTTTCAGATATCCAAGCTAGGCACAAGCTGGAGAGCAGCTTGAACAGCACATGGAGCATGTCCCATTTTCTGCAGCATCAAAACATATAATGGCATTACATCCACAGTATGCAATTCCATCCTGAATAACAAAGGGGCTCATTGTACACTGAAATGGAAGTGATATGGCACAATGAGCAGAGCACCTCTCTACAATTGCTAAGGCAAAAACAGTACTAACTAAGAGTAGGTAAGTGGACCTTGAGGCCTTCCACCATCACTGCTGTGTTTTCAAGTTAGAATAAACTTCCCATATTTGCAGACAAAACACCTGATGAGTGAGCTCAAAAATTTTTTGACTGAAGTCAACAAAGTAGAAATGACTTCTGGGTTAAGATTACCAATTACCCAGCTCTTACTAGCCCGTTAACTACATCAGGCTAGATCTTTTTGATGCCAACTTAAATTATAAAAGAACCAAACTATTTTAAATAAAACATTTATGATGGTCTACCTGCTGAAAATGATCTTGAAACACTGACACAGTTTGGAGTGATTGCAGATTTCTTTCCAGTTTTCTTCCAGGCAGACCTGGCACAGTTTGAACATCCTATGGGTGCATTCTGAATTTTTTATTAGCAAAAGTACTGATTTCATGTAGTACTGTATTTCCTGTGTTCTCTTCAGAGAGTATCTGACTTAAAAATGAGAGTGACCTCTTTCACTTCAAAGGTTTTAGAAGAACACTATGTAACAAAATAAATCTATTTTCTCCTTACTGTGGGCAGTAATAAATAGTGGAACGTTTCCTTGTTTTCAGTTTGATATCTGCATGCTGGAGGTAGTATAACTGATGGTTATCTCTCAAAGAGAAGGACGCTGTCCCTAAGAAAGCGTATGGATTTCTCCAGGGTGTCATAATCAATTCAGCATTTTATGCAACACTATACATATGGTAAGTATTGAGTCTAAATCCAACTCTGGTCCTTCTCAAAATTCTTAATTTTGCAGTTCATAAGAAAGGGCCTTGTGCATAAACTTTTGAGCCACAAACATGCTTTGAGAAACTCTGGTATACCTTGAGCAAAAATAGGAGCCATTATTGATGGCTCTAAGATGAAAAAGTCTGACTGTACCAAAATATTCTTAAAATTCTGTGTGCCCTTCACCAGCAGAGAAGATGAACCTCTAATCATGTTTCAGTACTATCAGTATTTGTAATTACAATATGAATGCTTTATGTCATTCTGGACTCTGATCTTGGGTCATTGAGCCTATCTTTTGTGGAAAAGATAAGGCAGAGAGTAATCACTGTGTATCCTCTTGCCTTGGATGGTGGTAGTTCTCTTGTAAACAGAACTCTCAGCTTTTCTTAGCCAAATAATGCTGTATTCTGAAGCACATGGAGCTTCTTGGAAGATCTCTAACAGTAAAAAACCAACAAGCTGAGGTGGTTGCATCCAATCAAAAGTGGAGTGAAAACAAGATAAAGGCATCAATTCTCCAAGAAACATTAACCTGTGAAAAAATTGTGTTGACCACACAATTTTTGACCCAATTTTCTCTCTCACTGTTTTTTTGTTGTTGTTGTTTGTTTGTTTGTTTGTTTGTTTGTTTTCCTCCCTGAAACATAGGCCAGGAAACGAAGTGGCCTGCTGTCTCTACAATTGCACTGCAGGCCTGTGCCATCCCTTGAGATCATTCTGCAGAGATGCCGAGGGGATGCTCTGAAAGAGGAAATGGGGTTCCTGGCAGACATGAAGGTGCCATCATGCTCCCTGGAAGCAGCAGTCTGATGAGGAGCTCATCGTTTAGCTTGCTAAAAGGGGCCATTGAAACAAATCTGTTCAGTCAATCTGTGTCTTTGAATGTGACACCACTGGCTCCCTTGCGACTGAGAACTTCTGAGTATTATTTGTGCATTCATCTCCAATGAAAAACTGTCAGAAAAGACAAGTGTAGTGCAAGCCTGCATCTGTGCTATTATGCCAGCTGTGTGTGCTTTCCCATGCATTTATGTACTGAAGTTCTTGCAAAAGGTGTAAATACAATGGAAGTCAAAATAATGAACTCTGATTCATCTTGCTTTATCCTGAATGAAACAGAACAAGAATATGCACTTTCTGCTGCCCTCATCTTAAATTATATTTTTTGGTCTTAGGCCTTTATGAGTCTGAAACTTCCACTTAGATTTTCACTGAAGAAATGTTAGGAAATAATGACAGTATTAGCAGCAGTGATAAAACCAAAGGAAATCCAACCAGGGAGCCTGACTAGAAGCTGCGCTTGGTCACAGCAGAGTAACGCAAGACTGTGTTCTCATTCTGTTCTCCCAGTGTGGGTGAAGAGCTCCTTCTCTGCCCAAGGAAGAGGCTGTCTTTCCCCCCAGGCTTTCTGATCAGTAGAGTCCCTACACAATCCTGCAAGCCCAGTGCTGGTAGCACACTGGATATAGTTCTTGATATGAAGTCTTACCAAAGAGACTAGACAGATCAAGTATTTTTGTTTCCTCAGACAGAGGAGAGAAGGCTGTTCTAACTAGTATTTACTAAGAGCAGATGCTAAACATTACCATTTGCATCTGTATTACAGAAAAAGCAACCCCTTCAAAAACTGTGGAAATTTTGTGTGTTTGAAATTTTGTTGTAATCTGAGAAACATTTCAGTATATATATGTTACCTCTATCAAAACAAAATAAAAACTGTATGTTTTGAGAAGACAAATCCTGAGAGGCCTTGAAGCTGTGTTAAACTTACTCCAAGTACTCACAAGTCAAAGAAAACAGTCTAGAGATTTGATATTTTTAAATTGTAAATGTCTAATGATGGCCACAAATTATTTTCCCATTTCTTTTGCTTTTAAATCACAAACTTAAGAGTGGCATTCCTGTAAGCAAACAATAAATTTTCTCCAGGATGGAGGTAACTGGGAGACAGGTAGCTGTTACCGGTGATTTATCACTGTACTGGAAGATTGTATTGAGTGAATTACCATAGAGATTTTACTCTTGATGATGGATTTGCAACTAATGACCAGCGTGCTAGAGCAGAAAGTGCATATGCAGACAACTCTCAACAGGACAGCAGACTGGGAGGCACTGCCACCAGCTGGGGGGACAGGATAGAAACTCAAAACAACCAGGAGAAATGGAAGAAGTAAATTCTGTGAAAAGAAAGGATGGAGTATATTGGCATGCAAGGTGTTATCACAGATTTGGGCTAGGATGGAATAGGTCGGCTGTAACAGAGGTGGCATAGGAGTCATGAAGGATGGGAAGCCAAGCATGAGTCAGCACTGTTGTACTACTGTGAACAAGACTGATGATTTCACAAATTGGCTTATGATACAATATGTGTAGCTACCATTTTACTCCATAAAGCCTTAACTGGGATACTGTGTCCTATTTGCACACGGCACTTCAAAAAATCTGTCACCTAGTTAAAGAGAGGAAATGAAAGAACAGCAAAAATGTTCAGAGCTTTCAAAGATGTGATTTGTAAGAACTAAAAAGTTAAGATTTTTAGTTTCAAATGAGATAAGATGAATGGAGGGGCATGACAAGTTCTAAAATATATTAGACATTCCTGCAAAGCAGAACATTTGTGTGAGGACAGTAATATATTGGAAGAATTGTGCTTCCTCTGTATAGTGGTAGTTTTTAGGAATAGAGCGGATAAACTACTCAAAGTAGTGGGTTAAAGCATGGCGATCCTGTACTGGGGTGAGTGCAAATACATGACTGCACTCTTGAGAGTTTCTTCCTTCTTCAAGTTTCTCACTGACAGAAATGGAGATATGTCCATTATGTGCTCCATTTATTTGCAGTCAGATCTGGGTGTCCAAATCTTCTGGATCTCTTTCATACCCCAAAATCTTGCTGTGTGACTGTTTTGTGATTGTTCTTACTGTGATGCAATAAAGAATATAGATACACTACAATTTGTCACATCAGGAGAGGATTAAGAATGCAACATAGATCATAGAAAACAATCTGCTGTGAACAAGATTGTTTAAAGCTACCAGCAGTCCCGCTTAAAAGATGTTTGTGATTTGTAATTAAAAACTAGATGTAGGAAGTTTCCTTAAGATGACCTTACTGGCACTTTTGCCTTAACTCCTGTGAGGAGAGGATTAGTTTATCAGGGAAAAACTGAAAGAAATCAATGGTATTTACAACTTCCAGATTGTAAACATAGTAACATCTCTCTATGTTCTGTCACAGTTTTCTAATGAAGGATAAGTACCAGGTCCTCACCCATTATGTCATTATTAATAGTATTCTTGCCAACACTGGGTTGGAAATTTTTATAGGCATTTAGGATATTTATAAGAATGGAGACATTTATATATCCACTAGTGTATGTTGATGTCAGTATTCATTATGTTTCATAGCCCACTGTTCTTGTCAGTATCTTCCGAATCAATGTTTTCACCTCATACAAAAAGATATGCTTTGCACTAGACCTGTTGTAACATTAAAATGAAGATGTTACAGTGAATATGTTTTTCAGTAATGAAAAAATAACAAAACTCTATGCTTTAGGTTTGTTAGCTTGTCTCTTTCAAGCTCTAGCGATGCACTCACCCACAGGGTATGCTCATAGCAGAATCCCAGACCACAGGAGGAAATATTTCCTATGTATGAGAAATGATGCTGATGTCCATAGGCTATGGTGAGCAATGCAACTCCTAAGGCTGAATACAGCTGCTCTCATGTGGATGATGCACATCTCTATCATTCAAAACTGTGTATCTTTGTAAAATAAATAAGGAATTCTTGCAAAGCCCAGCCTTCTCATCTGACTCCTGCAGATTCCCCATCACCATCTAGACATTCTCAGCAGGTCCTACACAATTCCTTGTTTGACTGTTTTCCAGAGTTTTTCTCCTGTTCTTTTGAGGGTACAAGCCAACTTCAGATTAGGGCTGTAGGGGGCGTGTCTTGTCTTTTAAGGCAGTCCCAAATTACCATTCCAGTCACCGTGGTTCATTACATAGCATACAGTGCAAAGCCCATGACGATAGAAATAAATAATTGCTCAGATCCATTTTGTTTTTTTTTTTCAATCAGTGCTGCAAAAGTGTTAAATCACAGGATGAACATAACAAGACTCTAGTGTCAGAAGCTGATGTTGAGAAAGGAGTCATCACTTTGCTCTCCACACCCGCACAAAGAAGAGCTCTGTTCTGGATCCATAGCAGCTCTACCTTCACATGAATAAGAAGTGAAATGGTCACAACCACAATCAGGGCATTCCTAAATCACCTAGATCATTGTCTAGGAGCCTTTTTTTGGAGTGGGATGGGATTTCCTTCTCTTGATTCATCAACCATCCCCTCTGGGGAGATTTTTCGTATGTCTCCTTTATTCTGCTCTGTTTCAGAAAGACATATTATTTCCTGTGAGCCCTTATGCCATCTATCCAGCACTGCCTTTATGCATGGGCAAGGTAATTGCTAGCAGAAGGCCACATCTGTGATATGCGGTACATTCACAAGGGCGCCACCTTGGTTTCCATACCCTTAATTTTCAGTGTTAGGTAACTACAAAAATTAATGTTGCCATCCAAAGCGTGCTCTTGGGATTGCTATCAGAAGACTGCTCTCAGCTCCAACCTCAGGGAAAGACCAGAGTGCAGGCTTCATCCCTTGATCTCAATTGTTGAGTATTGTGGTGGAAACATCTGTGCTAGGAAGGGAAGCACTACAGCCTCACAGCTACACTCTGTCTCATAAAAGCCTATTATTTAGGATTTATGTGAGTGAAGAAAAATTCATTCCATGTGGAATGTTTGTCAAATCCTCATCATTTTCTGTCCAAGTTTTACCTAAATCCAGATGTTCCAGCGTACTGAGAAGGACAGATTCAACATATTGTACATCACATATGTGTGTCCTTTTTTCCTGTGAAACTTCATAGGTAAGGCTGAATTTCAGACTAGAATGGCATAGAAAGATAAGGACATGAAGTAATCATACTTCCCTCTTATCTTAGTGTTCACTTACCCAAGTTACCTGTCTCACCTTGAAAGATGTTCTAGCCTCTGCCTGGGATGTCTGGACCCTAGGGATGTTATACAGGGGTTGCAGCTCATCCACTGGACAACACTGAAAACAGTGTACTGTTTGTCTTAGGCTACAGGACATTACAGTGGAGTGGGAAGCTAGTTTTGACTTCTAGGTAATAATAAATCCTTGTGAGATTGCTTAGATGAAATGCCCTGGATGTCAGTGAGGACTCTTCTCTCTCTGTTGTGTTGTGGCCAAAAACAGGTTACATCATTTCTTCCTGAACCCAAAGTAGAAGTGGGACAATCCCAGCGATTTCGCTTTAGCACACTCAGACACAAAACACAAAAGCCTCTGTGGTAATTCATCTTCCCCATTGTATCTTTTGCAATAATATCAGGTACTGTCAGTCCTTCTGGTCCTGCTACCTGCCTCAGCTGCCATGACGCTGAGGTGACATGGTGACTTCCAGGCCATCTCATAAAGCACCTGTACAACAGGATCATGTGACAGCTCCTACTTAAAGCCCTCTGTCAATCCACATAGTCCAGAAATACAGGAAATTAAACATATTTTTAATGTTCTTCCTTTAGAACCTGATACTCAGAATTGGATCTAGACATTAAAATATGAATTCTGTTGTATGTTTTCTGTAATCTACATCAGGGCAAAACAGGGATGCATTTGTATAGATGTGAATATATGGCTAGTGAAACATTTTACCTTTTGTTATTTTGTGTCACAACTCCCTGTGAATGTTTTCAGAACATTTCCCCTCCTTTTTTTGTCAGTGAAATCAGGGTGCCAAAAGCATTATTACTCAAAGAAATAATAATAAGAACATCATCAAATGTCTATAGTTTTTAGTGTGTTTACCACGTAAACAATTCATATAATTGTTCAGCTAATCAGACCTCAAATGCAAACCACAGAATGAAGCAGCTCTGTGTTTTTGAAAGGTCCTAAACCTTATGAAGGATCCAGGAAACCTCTGTAACAAAATCAAGACCACTGGACTCTGTTCTTTGAATATATGGGAAATAATATAGTTTCAGATCCTCTTTCATGGAGGTACCACATTTAGTGAAAAATTTCCAACTTAGTACAAATCACTCTCTGTCAAAAGGAGACAATCAGTGAATTATTCCATGGTTACTGAGGATTTATCTGAATGGGTCCTAAAACAGTTCAGGACAATTTAGTTCTGTAGCATATATGAATCCCATATATTTTCATAACAATCTTCATGTAATTATTAAAAACTACATGGTGATTATTGCAACATAATTTTCCCTGGCCTTCATTATCTTATTGTCTATTAAAATACAGGATGCTGCCCTGAGTTTTCACTTACCAAATTTCTCACTCCTCTGCCACTTCTGGGACTGCTGTCCCCAAGGTCAGAAATTTTCTCCTCTTGGTAACAGCTGATGGCTCCAGATCCTGCTTCCAGGACCAACTCTTGAACTCTCTCAGATGGGTTCAGGCATCCAAGAAGACACAACACAGGTTCACCACAAATATGTCTATCTATAGGGTGCTGAGATAATTTCAGGCATGCACCAGTGACAATGGCATGCACTACCCCAGAAGCCTGAAGATAAAGAGTTCAGTCTCTGCTGAAATATAGTCAACTTCTTCCTCAGACATTATCTTGCACATTCTCCTATTACCTTTAAATTCACAATAGGAATCTTTTGTGAACTTTTTAATTGATTAGTTACTTTATCCCCATCCTAAGATCACATAAAAATGTCAGCTTGCATCAGCATCAGGTGTTTAGTCCATGCTGACACCTCTTATTATATGCACCCTCATACAATATCACAAAAGACTTGCATAGCCCTGATCAACCCTTTGGTGAACTGCAGACATCCTGTTCCTTAGCTGATTCTTAGTTAAACTCTCAGGATCCTCCTTACTGCAGATGCCCAGTTGTAATCAAATTTTGTAATTAAATTTTGTGTTTTTCAGACTTTTGAAGCACAGGTGTATCTTACAGTTCCAAAGAACCTTGTGGAGCAAGGGTCAAGAGAGAAAGATAGAAAATAGGCTGTTTTCTCTGTAAGTGATGCTCCTGGCTGCTCTTGTGGTAGCTGGAAGAAGTAGAGATAAGTGCTCCAATGCTTTTAAAGCCTTAAATGTGCTGAGCAGAATCTCATCTGCCTTTAGTGCTGTCAGAGGGCTTACTAACAAGTTTTGCTTTTTGTGATCTGTAAAACAACACAGTGTATGTGTTTGAAAATTCTGCTGTGCTATCTGTGCTTTAGCCACATTAATATTTGTATAATACAGTATCAGGGAGGAAAAGTTACCAATTATGCAAGAGCCTAATTGTCAGTCTGTATCTGAGTGTGAAAGACAGAACTGGTTTTCTTTTGTTGTCTCAAAGCTTGCTTCATGAGGCCTTCCTGATGATAAGACTCTGACTGACAACTGTTAAGTATCCTGGAGGGCGGATGGTGGGTGTCAATGTGCCATAGTGTTTCTGCTTACAATTGCAAGGGTAAACAGAAACATGAAGAGCAGTCTTTTCTCAGGGGTGCTGCTCGAAGGAGCGGACCACTGTGGAAGGCGATAACGCTTGTGTCCGGCAATAGAGACACCCTCCTCCCCCGTCCTTGCTGGCTTATCTGTGGGCCAGGAATGCCACAAAAGTTGGTTTTAAATCATCTTTCGAAGAATGGTTGCCTGTTTGTTTGGAAGTTTGGTATTTCCACCAAAAATGCTGAGCTGCTATTCCCAAACTTCGAAGAGGGAAAATTCCCACCGAAATGGGGGATAAAAGGCCCTCGCTAAACTGGGGACTTTGGAGACAAACTCCCAAAGACACCTTTGACGGAGAATTCCCTGAGGGGAAAACCTCGTTGGAAGAACCCCCGGGACCGGCTTGCTGCGAAGCTCCCTGGCTGTCTCCCATCCCCCGTGGTGATCAGACGAGTTCCTGAGATCCACAGACCTACTGTGTACCTCGCTGGACCCACGGTGGTGACTATATCTCTTTTGCTCTCTGCAAAGACTCCTTGCTTATATTTCCTACTTTCCCTATCGCCTACCTTCCCTTCCCCGTCTCCCTAAAAGCGCCTAGGACTTTAATAAACTGGTTGGATCAACATTTGAACCGTTGCTTCTTAATCTCACGCCGGGTATACACATATCAAAGAACCTTGCCTCCCTCCTACAAATTGGAGCAAGACACTGAGCAATTTCACATGCTGCTCATGAATTGTTATGAAATCCAAGAGGACGTGACAGTGATGATTTAAATACTGAGATTTATACTCTTTTCTGTCCCTTCAAAGTTAAATAAAAATTAAACTCTGTGAAATAATTTCAAAAATCAACCACATAAAAACTGATACTGCTCATCTCTTGGACTGACAGCTGATAGCCCATTGACACCAGGCAGAAGATAAGAGATGCTGCTTACATGCTTGTGAGGGAGCAAATATTTTGGTCTTAAAACATTTTTATTTTCAGACATGATTTTAGAAATAAATCTCACAGACTGTCTATGACCAGCTCTGTGGAGAGAGAAGACAGTGCAAGGAGTCAAACCGAATCTTGTCTGCAAGTAGAACCCAGATGATTACTTTTCAGCAAGTGCATGATTGAGAGATCTCTGCAAGCATAGATGATGCAATTATGTAAGTTTAATTTCACCTCACTTGGTCGTTTGAAGTCCTTAAGTGATAACTGCTTGTGAGAAGTCTTCTCATTATACTCTGCACGGCGATTAGCATTTCTGACCATGAATGAATATCTGAGGATAAATCACTGCAAAATATCCCATTATTCTTTGGAATAGAATGAACAAGAGGCTGATAACAGTGCACTAATG
Source organism: Coturnix japonica (assembly GCF_054131305.1). Lineage (NCBI taxonomy): Eukaryota > Metazoa > Chordata > Aves > Galliformes > Phasianidae > Coturnix > Coturnix japonica. Next base: position 35,543,065 of record NC_140702.1, read on the forward strand.
CCATCAATATAGATTTCTCACAGTTATATTATAATCAAGGGAGCAACTTTGAGACTATTTTCCTGATCAAAAGGAAAATTTTAAATTGTAAAAATATTATAACTTATTAAATAAGGATTTAAATGTCACTTTAACATAACCAAACCAAGTTCATTTTAAAGCCACATTATCATTTACTGTACAAATCTTTGAAATGGTAATGATACATGACAAGTATTAGCAAAATATTTTGAAAACCCTTTTCCAATGTCCATTGTTTCTCCATCTTGTAAAAATAAAGCATTACAAGCACATTCCACACTTGTGTATGTGCAAAGAATAAGAAAGGTATCAACTGATAAAAGTTGGCACCATCTGGGGTTTTTGTAAGACCAGTACATATAGCAGCTGTGAATGGCAAATAGCATCATCCAGCTGCTTTTTACATTAAAAATTAACAGCATACTCCCATTTTTTTACTCCCACAAATTGCCATAAATACAAATTGTATGTGCATGTGTGTGTCTTTATTAGTATGTAGTTTTACATAAGTTAATCATACTCAGACTGGAAGATATCTATCCAGTGCTACCAGATTTAGAAAGCCAACATATTTACAGTTCTTACCTAAAACTGAAGCAGAAAAAGAACATAAACTTAATTCACAGTGTTACTACTACTGTTGCTTTACAGAATTTATTGCCCTTATCATTCACATGATCAAAAAAATCTCTAATCATTTGCAGGAAGCCATGATGCCTGGTGTATGAGGTAAAGACATATCAAGAGGAATTGAGTGACAAAAGAGAATCCCAAAAACTAGCTAACTTGCTACATGCATGCAGAGTGATGATAACCTCAACAACTGTCTTATCAAACATAATTTTGGTATAGATCTTAATATGCTAAGACATTTTCCTGTGGTTTATTACCACTTCCTCCACTTTGTGAATGCCCGTGGTTTGGGTAAACACTCTAAGCACTGCAGTTATAGAAAATTCTGAGAGAAAACACTTGAACACTTTATGAGAATATTTTATCCCTTAGCAGACTGCCTGACATGCCTGCTTAAGCTGAGTACCCTCCTTTCCTGAGTATAAGCCCAAATGTTTCACTTGTGGGAAAAAATAGAAATGTGCCTGTAGCTGTATCATCCACATCTATGATACACTGTCTCAGTATACTTATGTGCCATATTTATCAAACATGAGTTTATTCTCCACAAGTTCATACTTACTGCTATATTAGATCAATCCTAAAAATATTTGTATTTATATGCAAGTTTTTTCTTTCTTCCTATCCAGTTACACCTGCTCACCTTATTATCAGTTTAAAAACCGGCATGGCTCAGCAAGGACCTGCTGAGAGAACTGAGGGTGAAGAAAGGGGTGCACAAGCTCTGGAAACAAGGCTGTGTCACCCGGGAAGAATACAGGGATGCCGTCGAGACTTGCAGATGTGGGATGAGGGAAGCCAAGGCGCAGGCAGAACTGAACTTGGCAAGGAGCGTGAAAAACAATAAGAAAACCTTCTACAGGTACATTGGCCAGAAGAGACAGGCCAAAACGGGCGTACCTACTTTGGTAAATTTAAAAGGAGAACTGGCTTCAACAGATGAAGAGAAAGCTGAGATGCTGAATGAGTTCTTCACCTCAGTCTTCCCTGGGGGCCAGGATTCTAGTCTTTTTCACGTCCCTAAGCCCTGCATCCCCAAACCTCTATGTGGGGACCAAGGAGGTAAATCCCTCCCCACTGTAAGGGTAGAGCAAGTCCAAGAGTGCCTCCTTAGACTGAATGAGTACAAGTCTATGGGGCCAATTGGCGTGCATCCCAGGGTCCTGAAGGAGCTGGCTGAGGTGCTTGCCAAGCCGCTCTCCATCATATTTGAGAAGTCGTGGCTGTCAGGTGAGGTCTCGAACGATTGGAGGAAGGATCATGTCATTCCCATATACAAGAAGGGTAGCAGGGAGGACCCGGGGAACTATAGGCCGGTGAGTCTCACCTCCGTGCCTGGGAAGATGATGGAACAGATCCTCCTGGACAACATGCTCGATCACATAAAGAATGAGCATGTGATCCTAGACAGCCAGCACGGCTTCACCAGGGGAAGGTCATGCTTAACTAATCTTGTGGCCTTCTATGATGGAGTGACGGCGTTGGTGGACGAAGGGAAGGCGACTGATGTCATTTACCTGGACCTGAGCAAGGCCTTTGACATGGTCCCCCACCACATTCTCATCTCCAGATTGGAGGGAGGTGGATTTGATGGGTGGACAACTAGATGGATAAGCAATTGGTTGAAAGGCCGCAGACAGAGGGTGGTGGTCAATGGCTCTATGTCCTTGTGGAGGCCAGTAACGAGTGGTGTCCCTCAAGGGTCTGTCTTGGGACCGGTGCTCGTTAACATCTTTATTAATGACATCGATGAGGGAGTTGAGTGCACCCTCAGCAAGTTTGCTGACGACACCAAGCTGAGTGGTGCGATCGATATGGTGGAAGGAAGGGATACCATTCAGAGGGACCTCGACAGGCTGGAAAGCTGAGCTCAGGTGAACCTAATGAGGTTCAACACAGCAAAGTGCAAGGTTTTGCCCTTGGGCTGGAAGAACCCCAGGCACCTGTACAGGCTGGGAGGATTGGTCCTTGAGAGCAGCTTGGCCGAGAAGGACCTGGGGGTCCTGATGGACGAGAGACTGAACATGAGTCAGCAGTGCGCTCTAGCAGCCCAGAAAGCAAATGGGATCCTGGGCTCCATCAGGAGAGGGGTGGTCAGCAGGGATATGGAGGTGATCGTCCCTCTCTACTCGGATCTTGTGAGGCCCCATCTGGAGTAGTGTCCAGGTGTGGAGCCCTCAGTACAAAAAAGACATGGAGATTTTGGAAAGGGTCCAGAGGAGGGCCACAAAGATGATCAGGGGGCTGGAGCTCCTCCCCTATGAGGATAGGCTGAGGGAGTTGGGCTTGATCAGCCTGGAGAAGAGAAGGTTGCAGGGTGACCTCATTGCAGCCTTTCAATACCTGAAGGGAACTTACTCCCAAGAGGGGAGTAAACTCTTCGAAAGGGCTGACAATAGCAGGACTAGGGGAAATGAATCCAAGTTGAAGGAGGGAAGATTTAGGTTGGATGTTAGGGGAAGTTCTTTACTAGGAGAGTGGTTAGGCCCTGGACCAGGCTGCCCAGGGAGGTTGTGGATGCCCCGTCCTTGGAGGTTTTAAAGGCCAGGTTGGATGGGGCTCTGGGCCCTGCTAGGCAGGGGGGTTGGAACTACATGATCCTTGAGGTCCCTTCCAACCCAGGTCATTCTGTGATTCTGTGATTCTGTGTGATCAGTTTGTATTGCCCCCCTTATGATTGCTGGCAGTGAGGATTTCTGCAATTTGGTTGAAATATTAGCTAAAATAAGAAAGGAGGATGCAGAAATGTTTCTTCTGAGGTATTAAGGCAAGTCACACCCTGTTTTCCATAGGTATTTTTAACTTCACCCTCTTCCCTTCCATTTTTCTCCCTTTAATCCTAACTCCTCCCGGCTGCATGACTGGTAAACTGATGCCTGTGATTTTGTCATAGTTCCCATCCTATTGCATGCTTATCTTTCAGGAAGAGCAGATGTTCTCATATGTGTCCTGTCTTCATCCTCTGATGCTTTTGCTTTTTAAACAGAAGATTGTATTTCAGTTGCCCTCTGTGTCTGTAAAAAAAGATCCAGCACTAAGGAGTTTTTCTGTGTTACTAATCAATAGCGTTTGCATAAACAGTCTGTAGCCTACTTGTTTATATTACTGCTATCTCAGGTGTTTTGTTTTCGCATTTTGGCTCCTTTCTATTCATCAGATCTTCATTTTCCCTTGTTTTCCCTTTTAGCTTCTGATGAAGAAATAAGAATGACTAGGTGCACAAAACATACAGACCCACTTTGGTTTCCCCCATTTGTCAGAACTGTCTCATACCAGCATGTGATGATGCAGGAAAGCTCTGGGCTTGATGGCAAGCCACAGAAATTATGTAGGATTTACTTCTGTTTGAACTCTGTGCAGACAAAGATGTAGCTGGGGAAATGTGGGAGGACCAACTATAGTTGTTTGGAGGAGAATGCAAATACAGCTCCTTTAGATGAACCTGAAATCAAGATGTGACTCCATGCTCACTGCAGACATGGTTTGGTGGCCTAATGCTCCCTTTTTCCAAAAACAGTCCCTGTTTCTCTTTGCTTTTCCCAGAATAGTTCCCAGTTCTGCTCTGCACCTATCCCTTGTCCACAAAAAATCCAGAGCATCTTGGACTATGTGATCTTTAAAGGACTCTTCTTATTGAATAATTCTACTCTCCTAAGCAGTCTCAGATTAAACACATTCACACCCCAAGCATGTCTTCTACCTTATTAGTAGGGATGAAGAATTAAAAGATCTCCTCAATTGGAGTAGTCTCAGTGTTGACACATAGAATCACAAAGTCTCCTAAGTTGGAAGGGGCCCACAAACTTTATGAGTAAGTTTGATCATAATTGAAAGTAATGGGCTGACTTTGGTCTTGGGCTCAGCTACTTCATAGAAGAAGGGGATGGTCAAGACACTCGCAAAGAGTACAAGACAACAGGACTGTATCTATACAGAAAATCATGGGATGTCAATCACCTGAAGCCTACATTATATTAATTACAGGGGTTTTAATGCAGATTAGCTTCAGCCTGGTGCTTCTAACTCCATTTCCTTGTGGAGAGTGTCCTGGTATGAGAAGCGGACTGTGGTAAATAGAAACTAATAGGAAACACATTTCAAAGCAAACATCCCAGCTGAACTATTACACTAACACACTCATTTAGCAGCCTTTAGCAACCAAAGTTTTCTCTTGGACTATATGGGAATTCAAGGTCTAAATATCCTTCCAGATCTACCCTCAGCTGCTATTTCTCACTGTCATTATTTACTGTAGAATCCTTTTGTTTTGGTACTTATTTGATAAAATATTTCCAGATAGGGCTAGCATCAAGAATGCTGCACAAAATAGAGTCAAATTGGAGATCTGGAGATTTTCTCCATAAATAAGAAATAAGAAACCCATTATTATCTCTGCCTAGACTACAATGAAAAGTTAGGCCTTTTATGAAATTTTCATAACCTTAACAGTTTAAAACGACTTCTACTTTTTGTATTATGATAGGGAATATACGTGGATGGCAGGGCCTCATTCTGGCATATGACTACTTCACCCGGCATACACCACCCCACAAAGGATATTGCAAAATTAGGGAGAGGTCAGAGTTGGGTGCTGAAAGTTATTAGGCATGATAGAAAACTATTTTAGGAAGACAGATTCAAAAGACTAGGACTGTTTATTTGTGGAAGGCTATGAATGAGAGAAGACATGAGAAGAGCATAGGAAATAATGAATGTTACCAAGATACCAGAGCAGGAGCCTCTATCCTTCCTGCTTGATAACATGCATGACAATGAAGCATTCAAGGAAATAAAAGATGACAAATTCAAACCAGATAAAAGGAAATATTATCCCATACAAAACAAAATTAGGCTATGGAGGAAATTACCAAAGGCTGTCCTGTTGGCCAAGAATGTAGTTCAAAGTTAAAGTTCAAAAAGAAAAGAGAATTTGTTCTTTGTATAGTAAGCTATATGATACTAATGCAAAAGAAAGAAAAAGGTGTCAGAAAATCTTACTGATCTGACACAAGCCACTCAGCAGGAGTGGTAGGACTAGGAAGACTGTTTCCTATGTGCTTTTCACTTGTTTTAGTTAACTTTCTCTGAGAACACTGATTAGGTTCTGTCACAATGCATCCATTTGACATCAAATATGGAAAGCTAAACTCAAAGTGCCTGAAATTTATACATCAGTGCTTAGGAATCTGCAGTTACTCCTATCTTTGTCCTTTACCACAGTGAGGGAAACTGCTAGCACACAGAGCATAACATTTTAAATTGCCCTGGCTCAATTTACCACTGTTTATCTGGACATACATTATGGCAAAGTGAGGCAAAATGCTGTCACACTTAGCCAGTTGTCACTTCATGCATATTTCATAATCACAGAAGAGGGCTTTTCCACTCTGTTTTCCACTGTTGATGGAGGGGAAACAGGCTTCTTCTTTACAGCCTGAGATTCTTCAGTACAATGATACTATGTTATCTCCAGCACTGAGTCTGCAGCATTCCACACCTCACTGAGAAAAGACAGAATTCCAAGTGAGAAAAGAAGGTCCTACTGCTATAGCAGACAATAAAGGTTGCATTATTTTGGCATGATATTTTATCTTATCAGGATCTTAAAGAAATAATATTTTAACTTAACTATCTCCAGTTTGCTTTACACAGAACTTGTTCCATTAACATCTCAACAAAACCTGATACTTGCTACCAGGTAGTGACAGTGTTCTTTCAGTTCCTCTAACATTTCCCAGGTTCTCTTCTCCACTTTTTGCCTGATTTCTATGTGGAGAAGCAGCCTTGGTGGAGATGTGGAAAGAGGCAAATATGCCCTGGGAAGAGAGAGGAAAACTTCCATGTTTTCAAAAAGAAAAAGTCAGAAAGTGAACAAGAGACCTATGGACAATTCAATTCTTTGGGAAGGTTCAATGAGATGAATGCTCCCTTTGGGCAGGATGAAGATGAACATAAATGTGAACAGGAATCACTTGTTTCTCTAAGGTGTGAAATGTAGTGCTTTCAGGAAAGATATGGAGGGAAGAGATAAATTCTAGTGGCACACATGCCTAAGAGAAAAATGCATTGTACCTTTTTCATGAGCAACCATCAAGCATCAGGCTAAAGTATAGGCTCTGTAACAATATGTGCCCATTGTCTGCAGTACTTCTCAGTGATTTTTTTTTTATAGAATTAAAGCTCCCCACTTCAAAAGTCCCAGGAAATAGTAAGAAGACTAAGAATCACTCTTGCACATGCTTATAACAGAATCAAGGTCTACATTGCTCTGTAAAAGCTAAGCTCTTTTTGTGGGTTTTATGCTCTTTCACACATAATTTAATACTTAAAAAAGAAGTGCTTCTGATCTGAGAGACCAAATCTTGACATCTTTGTACAGGTTTTCTGACGGTGCTGGGATCTGACCGTGGACAGTGACCATCCATACTCCCTCCAGGAGCTGCTCTTCAACTATAAGCTTGAAGTTAATGAAAACAAAGACATCCGATGCCTCTGGAAGTCCTGGAGACAAAAATGTCAGCTACCCTTCTTCTATAATTCTGCCTTTTCTAATCTTAGTTGAATTACAGAACGGCTCAGGTTGGCAAGAATATTTGGAGACCATCTGCTCTGACTCCCCTTCTACAGGGTCACTCACCCAGAGCAGGCTGTAGGGGCCCATGACATGTCTGCTCTTGAAGATTACCAAGAATGGCACTCTACAACTTTTTTGGCCAACCAGTGCCACTGCTCCATCACCTATGCTACTTGTAGATGAAAAATAATTTGTTAGCCTCTCTGTGGTATAAGGCTTTTCTGCTGTGTATTGCTATAGAGAGTGAGTTCTAAAACCACAGTTTTAAAACAGCTCCAGCAAAACTACAAATATGATGCTTTCAAGACAGTCTACATCTCTACTCTGATTAGAAAAAAAAATAAAATAATCATATGCACATAGAATATATCTTGAAAATAAGTGAGGAAATTATGGATTTGGCATTTCAGAAGATCCTTTTGGAAGTTTTAAATAAATATTTTGTTGTTAGAGTGCCAGCACAGAGAGCTTGCAGAGGATATGCAGCATGTATATATACAAACGATGAACTATGTTAACCCATAGGATTAAATGTACCAGCCCTAAAAAATAACTTTCTGTAAATGTGATTTTGGTGCAACACTGCAAATGCATGCCAAGCGCCTATACACTCTTCACTAAAAACATTAACTTCATCACTTCCATTTACTCCCTGAATTTCCAGGAGGTATGCTGCATTAGATTTGTCACTGTGGAAAATAAATAAATAAATAAATAAAATATCAATCAAGCAGACATACAAAGAGTTTGAAGTCTTTCTGAAGTCTCATGTGAGATGTTCAGACCCATGAAGGAAAACAGTTAACAGGAGAGACGGTGAATCTGTATCAAACAGCTTGTTAGTATCAGAATGCTCACTGCCTGGTGGCCACAGTGTAATTAAGTAGGTGCACATCCGTAGTGTGTCTGAGAACAGAGGAGTGAAATAATAACTTCGATAATTCTTTGCTTCTTCCAATACAAATGTATGAATTAGCTTGAGACATCTCAAACTACTTCACGGTATTGAGTCTTCCCTTCAGTTGCTAATGAGGGGATTACTCAGTGCAGAAAAATACAGTGGAAGCTCTTAGAACTTTTTAGATTATTCCATATATTGCGTTTATATTTGTACTACCTGTACATTATGCATATGTATGTGTATGTACCTACATATTATATGCATATATATGTGTGTGTGTGTATACGCATATATATAATGTACTGAAGTGGTGGCTTTGGTACAATTTGTTTTGATTTGCAACAGAATTACCACTGAACCACTTTATTTTTATTCTTATTTTTTAAATCTAAATATGCTTTTGTATTTTGGCCTGCTTCCTGTAAGTAGTCGCTTTATAGATGTCATTAATGAAAAACTCCATAGGAGAAAGCATATATTATCAGGAAAATAAGTACTATTTGATTTAGGATAATTAAAATAGTTGTTTTGCATGCCAGCTTAGCTGGAATTTTCTTTTTCATGCCAGAAACAATAATATCACTTAAATCTTTTGTCTGGCTCTGAATGAGAGACAAGTATAGACCAGGAAAAATTGGTTTAAATCAGCCATGTGGTATGGTTGAAATAATTCTCCAGAAAGAGCCAAAAGATCTTGGCGTGAAATTCAGGAACTGTCTAAGCATGGGATCAAATGAGGATGACAATTAATATGTTAGTGAAATACTTCTAAGAATCTCAAGTATTCTTCCTAATAACAGGAGTTTCTTTTATGTTTTGTTTTGTTTGTTTGAAGATTAAATAAACAAGAAGAGAATGTGTTTGCAGTCAGTTGTTTGTAAGTAGGCACCAAGGATCATTTGCAAGAGTAGGGTTGACTTATTTTCTTACTAGTGAATGATAAGTAGTTCTGCAGGAATGGAGTCCAAATCATCTTGATGAACAAAACTAAATGACTGCTGCTTATTTTATGTGATTCAAGGATAGTTTCTGCATGCTATATGCTGACTGATCTTCTCCACTTGCTCCATGCAAGTTATTAGTGCTTGTTGTGATTAATGAGTACAAAAAACATATTTGGGGCTTTACCTTCCCCCCCCCCCCCCCTTTTTTTTTCATAGAAAAACTCATTTTCTGAGAATATCATAGCTCAGATAAATGAACACAATGATATTCCTTTTTTTAGAGCCAGTAGTTTATCCACTGTGTCTCGAAAGGACAGAAAGAAAGAGGGGGAATTCCCATTCATATCAGTTCTTTCTAAAACAATCAAATAGTTGATCACAAGCCACCTGGTAGTATTCTTTAAAGAATGTTCCCAGTATATTTTCATACCCACCCAGAGGGACATAGTTCCTGGAAAATTTTATCAGTTCAGTGAAAACTGGGAAGCTAATGAATATAAAAGATACAATTTTTTTTTTAGACAATTTCTTCCTGTTTTGATAACACCATCCTTAAAGAAAACAAAAGGTCTTCAGTTTCTGCTGATATAGGGTCTTGAACTATTTGTGTAATTCAGACCACTACTGGAAAGAGATCTCCATCTGCTTACATAGACAGTGAAAACAGATGGGAAGGGGCACTGTTTCTCATATATTGTACATACATTTTGATACCTTTGGCTCAGGCTCTGCTGTCTGCCTATGATCTATTTATAAATGTGGTTACCAGAGCTATTAAAATAATGTCAAGCATGTAATGATAAGCTTTAAGAAAATACGTTTGACAATGTAATAGTGACTAAGACAATGAAATGGCATGGTTAAGTGCATTACATGCTATAGCGTACCACACCATTATATGCCAGCCACACAGGGAAATGGATACTATGGACTACCAACGAAACATTTTCAAACAGAAAATTTTTAAAGCTTCTTCTCAGATTTCCACCAGTCACCCATTTCACGGACAAACAGGTGTTTTCATTAAACAAGATGATTGCATCCTTGGAGGTAGGCATAAGAGATGTGAATAAACTATTGTTATGTGAGAATTTCACCTGGAAATGCAGAACTTTCCTTACAGATTTGGCCCTGGACTTTATTTGCATATCTCTTCTTAGACATAGAAAGCATTCAAGTTATCTAAAGCAGCTGGACTCTTTCGCTTTTCTGAGCAAACTAAGTTTTCAATTCTGCTGAAACAGCAGTGCATATACATTTATTGTTCATCTCAGGTGTGAGTTTACAATTTTATTTTTAATATATAAGGTTTAACACATCATTAGAAGAAGCATAAAGCCACTGGTCTTTTTCTTACATGACTATTTCTCCCACCTTCCTGGTATACTGCTTCAATCCATGGCTGATCTCCTCGTTTCATTTATAAGATATGTATTATCCAAGTCAGATCTCTAAGAAAAGAAAAAGAAGAAAAGAACAAAAAGGAAAAAAAAAAAAAAGAAACTTAAAAAAAATGTTTTTTGAGTCCATGTGTGCTTTTGAAATTCCCTGAGACAGCCAGAAGTGCTTCAAGTATGAATCTTGCAGTTAGAACAGCAAATCTTCAGCTTAGCTCAGAGAGAATTCATAGTGTCACTGAGGCAGTACACAAACTTAACTGCTAACACATTTGGAAAACAAACAAAGCTGGGTATCCCTCATGGCAACTCTCCTCCTACAACATCGTCCATGCTGGTCCATCCACCTGAGAGGTGCTGTCCCTTCCTACTGCAGTGTTCAAATCCCTACCATGTCACCTGAACTTTCCCAAGACCTGTCTGCTCTGGTCCCACCCAGGAATGTTCCATTGCCAGGGGTACCTGAACTCCCTTCCTCCTGGCTATCTTTCTCCATCAGAGACCCACTCATGAGGAAAGAATATTGCTGACCTTTGGCAGCACCAAAATGTTTCTTCATGTCTGTTAGTACAAGCAGTCTGCACACTGCTGACACAGTTTTCCTTTCTTCTGTGACAGCATTTATTTCACACAGGTTCACATAGTGCCTGGCATAGCAAGCTTCAAGCCTACAAGGTGGTTGCATACAAAAAGGGAATGGGAAGGAGGTTCTCATAACAGTTTAGCAGTGGGTTAACCACTCTATAACAAATGGTGCGGGCAAGCATTACTACACAAGTCTGTTTTCACTGTACTGCTGTGTTCAGTCCTGCATGACCTGCAGTAGGTGCAGAGACCCTTCTGAGCCTGAGGAGCACTTTGTAGATTTACTATACTCCTCCTGAGCTCAGCGCCCCACTTGCATTCACATAGGAATTTGAACAGGGCCAGCAGGGAAATGCATGCCAGGAAGCTCCTGGGACTCTTCTGTTACATGCATCAAAAGATCATTTGGCTGATTTGACCTGCGGAAAGAAAAACCTCTATAATCCAGAGATGGGTTATAAAGTAGGTATGTTTATTCCAGTGTTGCGCAGCGCTGGGTTCAAGGGGGATAGCTCCACCAAACTTGCACACTGACCTGTAAAATCGTGACACAGATATAGGTACATTTAATACATAGTCAATGACTTCTCAGAGTTCTGATACATATTCAATGGTTTCTTAGACTTCTAATACATAGTCAATGGTTCTAGGAATTCTGATGCATATTCAATATCTCTTTAGCATACAGATCCCCTCTTGTCTTTAGCATACAGACCCCCTCTTGTTCTTATCAGGGGGAATGCAACTCCTCGTCCGTGAGGTCTCACTCCTTATCTGCATCCTCCCTGCTTCTCCCAGGCCCCTTGTTTCTTTTACTTGTTACCTTTAAGTTTCCTTTACTTATTTCTATAAACTACCTTTAAGTTTCCTTTACTTGTTTCTATAAACTACCTTTAAGTTTCCTTTACTTGTTTCTATAAACTACCTTTAACTATCCCCCCTTTAGCCACCCTTTATTCTGAATTCCAGCAGAGCACCTGCTTTCCTGCTTCACTGTTCAGATTGACCTTCCAGCGCTACAGAGATTTAATTTGCTTCATGTGCTATTCCAGTACTCCTATTTCCTGTACTCAGTATGATTCAAGTGCCAACTCAGTTAGTGCTATCTCCTAGAAGTTGATGATAGGCATGGGAGTAAGAGGATTAAATCCTTTGATTTGTTTGGGTGATAAATGCAGTCAGGATTTATAAGCAAAGCAAGTCTAGGGAATTAGCTTATCTTTACGAAAGGAGAAGTCACACCCCAAAATCATGTCTTGGAAGAAGCTACAGTCCCTAACCAGGAAAGCTCAATTGTAAAAAGACTGACAAAACTGAAAGAGTCACAGAGAACTTATCTAGCATCTGATCTTATTCTAGTCAGCTTTGTCAGTATCAAATCCATATAAGACATCAAAGATTTATCTAAATTGTGAACAAGTAGTATTTTGAAAGAGAAAATTTAAAAAACGTTCAGCATATAGCAAGCATATAGATCAACTGTGCAAGTAAACTTTCTTCAGATAAGGCCAGATAGTGAGGCAGTGATATTTCCTGATAGAAAATTACCACTCTTCAAAACAGGTTCTGCCTACAAGACCAAAATAGCCACAAATGATGTGCTACCATTGTATCATAATGCCAGTTATGCTTCTCTTTACAGAGCAGGATATTAATGCTCTGGTCCAAAAAAAAATGTACCCAGATTTCCCTTGAAGGCAAGATATGGGATATGTCACGTAATTTGTTTTTCTACAACCTGCTTGATCTTATCAAACAGGAGATGTTTTACACTCTTAATGTCTTACAGTGTACTTCCGTGTTTTGGTAACCATCACATGAAATATAAGAACACAGTTTTTAGAAAGTAACCTATATTGAATAAAGATCAAGGCAAGCACAGACAGTTAATCTGAAATCTTAATTTTACCCTACCTAAGTAATCTAAAGAGCTCAAGCTCCATTTGCTGTTTTTTGTTTCTTTGTTTGTTTGTTTCACTGTACCGCATTTGTGTATGATGCTATGTTGTTTCATTTATCAGGGCATTACACTAGCAATAAGGACAGTTAAAAAGGAAAACAAGTTTTCTTCTTCAGTGGGAACAAAGTTGCTCACATTGAAAAAGAGGATAAAAAATCTTGGCTGCAGACTTTCCTCTTTCTCAGGCAGGCCAGGTTTGCAAAAGGTCTTCCCAGTACTACTTTTAAGTCTCATCACTATTTTAATGGATTCGCACTGGATCATCAACATCAGGAATCTGGCATAAGTCTTTTTGTAGTTCTCATCCTGCCTCCACACATCTATGCTGCTGCCACAAAAGCTATCCAGGTTTCCCTGCAGCATTATCCTAAGGCAATGAAGGTTTCTCTAGTTGCATTCCTCTGTGCTTGTCAGGGAACCAGCTGGCTGCCTGTTGCCTGCAGGAGTAACAACATCATGTAAATAAGTGATATTTTAAGCAAAAAGGATAGTGAACAAGGACTTTCGTTTGACCTGAAACAAAATGTTTAGCTCATTTCTGGGTACTTGAATGTTTTTCAAGTGTCATTGAATGATAAGTTTTGAAACAAAATGTTGTTCTAGAGTGAAAAATTGAAGCAACTCAGTCTGAAAATGTCAAAGCACTGTGTTCCCAAAAAGATCTCATTTCTTTCAGTGTGAACTACTTGACAAACTAAACGCAAATTCAACACTGATTTTGGACATTCCAAATCTTCATTATTTTTTTTTTTTTGGCAGACCTAACTCCAACCCTAATATTTCACACAACCAGACACAGCACTATAAGCAGACCAATATTCAAGTTTACACACTGTGAGCTTCCCTAAGTTCCCTTCAGGCTCTGAGGCTGACTCTTCTGATGCCAGCAGACATATCAAAGTTATCTTTTTTTAAAAAATTTATTTATTAAATCTTTTCTTATTGGACATGTGAAAGAATGTAAAGTGATGTAACTTGAATGTCAGTTAATGTACTTTGGCTAGAAATTGCTGATGCCTACAACAATTAGATTAAATAGCTATTGTCAATGCTATAAGGCAATAGCTTTTTTGTTCTAAATACGACTCTGTGAAAACTGCTGTAAGTTCTCAGCCTCGATCTTTTGTTTCTCTAAAGGGGAACAAAAACCCCAAAGGAACAGTTCTGAACACTTGATTTCCTGGGCAGCATCTTTTGATGCAATCAAAGCAGCATCTAACTGGCAGCTCTAGCACTCATCAGGGCAGCAGGAAATTTTCACACTCATTCACCGAACTGGCTATTTCCTCAGGATGCCTCCAGCAGCATCTTCCCATACGCAAAGTGACTCGGTGCTGATCTTGCACAGACTAATCTATCTGCTTTAATTCTTTCAGGAAAAAAGTTCAGTACTTCAGTTTTGGAAACCACAGCAAGGACCCCAAGGACATGCATTCTTAATGCTTCTTACAATAATTAATTTGCTAAAAATCACCCATGAAATGTAGAAGTTTTGGTACCTACAGGCCCGAGTTCCTGTTAGTCATATGATGTCAAAATCTTACCTTCTTGCGTTCTTTAGAAATATTCCTTCTATAAACTGTCAGATGTGAAAAGTTGAATGTATGCTTGACTTTGGACAGTTTAAGCCCATGGAAACTGGGGAGCATGGATCATGCAAATCATCGGTGGTTGAAGGCAATAAAACACAATCCAAGACCTCAAGTCTTAGTTGAGATTTAGAAAAGACCAAACTTCTGCACCTTTGAGGACTTTCCATCTGATCAAGGAGAAGTTATTACAGCCCAGGCACTGAATGTATCAGCTTGTTTCTTTTTTCCAGTATCAGATACCTTGAATGAAATTATAGCCATAGTAGGTCTCTTTTTACAAAAGCATTGTAGGTAGATAAATAAGTTATAAAATGCACCAACTCAAAGGAAGAACTGTACCACAGAATCTCTTAAAGCTATTTCATGGGAAGTTTATTCTTGGATCAATTACAAGAGTTTTGTTTCCACTGGTCGGTAAATGTCTCCATGTCTTATGTCTGTCACTTGTTGCTGACATGACTTTGTATTTTTTTGTCTCTTGGAACAGGAATTTTATTAATCTTCTAACTATTACTTAAGATGTGAGCAAGCTCTATATTTTCCCCTCAGAACATAACAGAGCTGACCCTTGTGAAGCTGGATGGGATTTCTAAATTTGCTTGAAAGGGACATAAATTCACCTAGTTATATTATAGATAATTATCTAGAGAGAATATAAGCTTTCCATCAAAATATTTTGTGCTAGCAGTCAAAAGTACGTAGTTGCAAACATATAAGCAGTGCAGTTCATATATAAGTTCACACCACAAGTAGACATTTGTGGTTTTGCATGTTCAAAACCATACTCAGCAGCACTATTTGAAATTAACTGCTTCACTCAATTAATATGTTTATGATCACAGATTTAAAAGGCAATTTCTGAGAACAACTCTTTAAATGACATTATCTTCAGAAATGCATTTTTGAGCCACCTTTGAAATAATTACGATTTTGACATGTCTGTGTAGCCATTAGATGAAAACATGAAGTCTGGATGCCAAATAAGCTATAGTGAGAGACAACTGCCTTTTCTCTGAAGGTGGTTGGTTTCTAACCTACAACTGAAGATAAACAAAGATATGAATCTTTCTAGAGACAGTTTCTTTGTTAATAAGCATGAGATTTTGTGACAGATGGTCTGCCTGACCTGCTTGTTGCTTTTGATTTTAGAGGTATGTTAGTAACTTCCATTATGGTAATCCTTGTCAGGACCAATATTCATGTGGAAATTGAAGCTTTAATTAAAACAGAAGACTCATAGCTCTATCTACACTATTCCATTTAACTCTAAATAAAATGTTTTCCTATCATTCCCTCTTTCCCTCCCCCACACCATTCCTCTCTTCCTTTGATTATTTTTTTCATAGTAATATGGAATAAGAGTACAGCGGAGCCCTCTATCCTAAAAATATATGATATGTACATAGTGAAGTGGAAGTAAAATGGTTGATAAACCTTTTGCTGTTTTTTAACATGTGGATGAATTTTCATACAGTAGCTATTTGCTCTGTAGCAATAAGACCAGACAAGAAATAGTCATCAAGGCCATATTTTGTCACTGATATTTCCTCTGATCCTCTTCTTCCTTGCACATCTCCTTCTTTCTGTTTCCACAAAACATGGAAATACCAATTTTTCTAGCATTGTAGATGAGTCCAGAGGTGAACGCGTTGTAGAAAATACAGTTGGTTCTGATTCAACAAATACAGTTAATCAGTGGTCAGATGTTGAACATGAATAGCCTCCTGCATGTTGGTTGGATTGCTCATATACTACAGTTGTCATATAATGAAGTGTAATGCCTTGAGCCTCTGCAAGTGTGTTTCACATCAGGCAACTGAATACCACTCCAAGAAAGTAAGGTGCTAACATCCTCTGAAACCCAATCTTCACATCAGGGTGGGAAAGCTGTCAGTTTCAGGACTTCAAGCTTCAACTGACAGCTATTCCAAAAGAAAATGCAGAAGAGCCTCTTCTCTGCCTCAAGATGCTATATTCCTTTAATCTTAGAAATGCTGTTGACTAAAGGAAATAATATCAAGGCTGACATTAACTTAACTTTTTGATACACTTCTCTAATATATCCCAGATACAGATTTGAATGTCAGTGAAAGATACATTTTTTGAAGACAAAGTGAGTTCCTTCCTGCAATTATTTGGAGTGCTTTTTGACTGAAGAAGTGGGAAGAGAGGTCCCTTACCACAATGTCCTTGTTTTATTTAGGAACATTTTTTTACTGAGTACTCATTCACCTTTTTAGAGAGGTGATCTTCCTCCCTTACTTATTATATAACATTGCTTTAGTACTGCAAAAGAGTGAGACATATGCTAGATTGCTACTCTCTTCAACACAATGATCAGCTATGCAACAGTAATATCAGGGTAACCTCACAAAACTGCTTTTGTTCATATTCAGGATATAACATGAAGCCCACTTGTCTTCCTCAACAGGAGGATATTTCTTGTAGAAAAATTGTTTTTACATTGCTAATCAGTGAAAAAAAAAAAAAAAAAAAGTAAAAAGCTTCTCTCTTGATAAAATGGAGCCAGCTAAGTCAACAAATGGTGCAGGAGGAGGTCTGAGGGGTTCCGCCTTAAACAGCTTTCAGGAGGTGATGTCCTGCACAGTAGCACTATGATATGGTTGGTTTGTTTCAAAAGGACTTGGAGAACAATGAAATGAAGTGTCTGGAAAGGGACTACAGGAAGCTGTGAGGGTACCTTCCCCAGACACCTGCCTCTCCCTGTTCTCCCCAAAAGAACAGTGGTTTTGGAAAATATTTTAACATTTTTGGATGTACCTACATACAGACACATGCACACATATGTTAAGACAAACTATTACTCTGGGGTTCCTGGTTTTGACATTAGACACACAGAAAAGAGCTATGAACGAACCAAAGATTGTGAAGGAGAATAAAGACTATGTATGAAGTGCCAGCATATTACTCTCAAAAATGGTCTGGAAATAACCCTTCCTTCACTGGTAAGCTATAATATTTGTCTCAGGCAAACAACATGGAAAGCAGTACTTCTGCAAAACACATCACATGGAATACCACTCCTATAACAGACAGAGAGACAGCTGCAACTCTGGCCTTTCTCTGCAATACTCCCCTTTATGTTGAAAGAATTAACTGAGCATTAGTGTACCAGTTGGGACACTTATTTGAAATCAGCTAACGATAAAATCAGAAAAAGATATCTAATTTATTAGCAGTAGTGGGAGGCACAGTATTTAATAAATCTGAGTAATCATAATGTATCCCATCATATGTATCCCATCACTTTTTCATATAAAATGAAAAGAAGAAGCCTCTCAACAATTCACCAGGAGTTTCTTGCATAAAGAGGAAACAGTAAATGCAATGTTTGAGAGCAAATTCTACTCCGTTTCCTCTGCTCTAAACCCCTGTATTTAGAAGGGAAGCCTGCATTTTGAGAGATTTGGACAGCAAAGGAACCGTTCAGGTGCTGAATGTCATCTATTCCAGATATCTTTGGCTTATAGTTCCTGTCCCATAGGGAAGGAAATCTGCTATATCTGATATGCTGTCTGGAGCACAGGGAAGAACTGGAATCTGTCATTCACTCAAGTTCCTCAAGATCCAAGTTCTTTATTTGGATATGTCCTACATTCATAGGCATCACCCAAGCTCATGAGCGAAGTTACCACCAAGTTAATTTTGTTATTACTATTAATCTTTATTGATAGCAATGCAATCAAACTTCATAGATTTTCTTTTACAAATAGCCAAAATGATACTTTCTTGTTAACATCTTAGTCTTGGTCCTGTGTAATGTAAATCAGAGGACTTTCCTGAGTTGGATTTTGGACCATAATTTAACTTGTTGAAGCATACCTCAGCACTCTTTTAACATTTTTGTTTAAGAATACTCAAGAATCTACTACACTCTTTCATGGATTCTTTTGATGGTGTTGATTAAAGTGCACAAGTTTTACATTTAATTTTTAACACTGCTTTGTCCAGTTCTAGATCCCAGGCACTGAGTTATGTATTCTTCTCCAAACCATCAAGCACATAAGATGATTGATTCTTGTTTAGGAGGTCACGTAAGTTTTGTGGTAAGCAACCTTTAGCTTTCTTTTCAATCAGGCAAATTGGTGATGATCTTTGAGCTGTTTTTCTAATGCATGTTTTTGTTGTCTTTGATCACACCATCAGCTCACATTTGAATCTTTCCAGAGATGGATGTATTAATCCAGGAGTAATTTTAAAGGAGCTGAATACAAAGGTTGAATTATTTGTCTAATGTGTTTGCTAAAACTTATCCAGATTTGCAGGCTTCCCTTGGTCAGTCCCCAGCTCTGTAAAACACAGGCAGAATCTTGGTTCTGTGACTATGAATTTGGCTCTGCTAAAATATATTAGTTTGGATGGGCAAATTTAAATATTGATTTTTCCCCGCATTATTTAGTTCTCACCAATATTGGTGTCATTTACCGTCTCTGTTGTTAAAGATTTTCATTCTTCTTCCAAGTCATTAATAAATTGCATAGCCAGCTTTTAATCGACTTAAAGTGGGCCATGTTGATTTTGTATTGTTCTAATTTCTTAATCAAAATGTAATGTGGTATCAGATCAAATGGTTTACATAAGTCTAAATACATTACATTAACATTATTATCTTTAGCAGTCAAATCTGTAACCCCTGTAGAAAAGATATTAAAATGGATTTACATATATCTTATAAAATAAGCTTATGTGGATTGTACCACAGACCACTACATTCCTAGGCAGGCACACTAATGATTTTCACATAAATGATCCTGAATAATGTAATTGATTTTTTGCTAGAATACAAAAAGAAAACTGAGAAAAATGTACTTCCTACAGATATCATTCCACTCAGCATGTGTATCTCTTTCCGACATTAGGTGCTTTATTGCATAAGGTTTTAAGAAGGATCTTTTTAACTGATTACAACACAGTCAGTTGGGGACTGGATACAGGGAGTGGAAGGAGGTTGAAAAAAGGTACTAATAGATAGAATAGCTAGAGATCTATGTGCCACAAAATAGAAAATTACTGCACTTCCAATTTTAGAGATTTTTTTTTAATCTTTTTTTTTTTTTTTTTTTTTTTTTTCTTTCTTCCCCCCCTCCACCCCCCTTCCCCTTTTTCCTTTTAGCACAGTACATGTTGGATAGTTTTCCTGGTACCTGAAGGGATTTGGAAGGATATTTGTACATACTCACAAGGAAGTGTTGCAGGGTAACTTTGTCCCATTGTAGGACTACAGATGATGTGTAGTCTACTACAGACAAGGAACAATTGGCCATTTATAATCAAATAAAGTCAGGGCTTTTGTATTTTCCATACTGCCTTTATTAAGGTATCACATAAGGAACATAACACTTACAAACAGGGGCACAGTGAAGACATTCATTATAAGCTGTGAATAGGATTCATTTTAATGATAATTCCACTTGCCTACACAGTGTTCTTAGACGTGAGGAAAAAAAAAAAAAAAAAAAAGCCATGGGATTAGGCCAAATATTGTCATGGTAACAGAAAGAAAAGGAAATCATTCTGAAAGGGTTTCCAATAAGCAAGAGCAGCTAGCATTCAGTAAGTAGCCTTCAATAGAAGTTGACATCTGTTATTCATTTTTTGTTTCTAGGTTTGAAGAACAGCAGGATAATTGGAAATAGTACAGAGTTCTGGGTACATATTGAGTGAAAGGGCTCTTAGTGCTTTTTAAATATTGGTCTATTTATCCTTAAAAACATTTAGCATGTACCTTCTTTGTCCATTTATAAATTGGACAAGCTAGTTGGAAGGTTGTCTAGACTCAATTACGCTCAAGCAGTGGAAGATCAAAGCAAGACTTTTGCTTTTAATAAAGGGAACTACCATTTCAGTTAAGCAGGGAGCACTTATTACTGGAAACTAAGGAGAAGATGAGTACGAATAAATTGTATAAAGTTATATATTTACCTCAAGATGGGGAAAGGCTGAGGACACATTAATATGCTCAAGAAGCAGGCAATGGTAGAATTGCTTTACACTTCTTTTTCTCAAGTATTCCACAGAGCTTCATGTAGTAGAGACCTTGTGACAACATTGCAGAGAAAAAAAGCAGATTAAATTCAGTTACAGAATTCAAAGAAAAAAGTGTAAAACAAAAATCAGACATATTCTTAACACAAGGTGGTTATCAGTGAAAAAAGGTAGCACTGTATTTTACTATACATAGAACTTTGGAGATCCTCTTAGCAAAATTTCTACAAGGTTTGGTAAAAGGTTCATCATGCGCTGCTGAGCATGCTCCACCTAGTGTAATGAAAACCTTGTTTAATCACCTAGGATACACAATGCAGCAATTAAAACACTTTTGTACTACGAATCCAAGTGGCATTTTACGCACCTACTTTCTACAGAAGTGCTTGATCTGAGACAAGTTAGCTTATGGTTAAAAGCCAGGACATTTGGTAGAACTGAAAGAAAGACAAGTGGCAATGATTTGTTTTATTTATCCTCAGTGATATTTCATTATCTCTTTGTAACAACGAAGAGGGAAAACAAAGGACGGAATAAAACTATAAAGTTTACCTGATGCTAGCAAAATCAGAAGTCTGAAAGGGTACTGCTGTACAAAATATTTATTGCTATATTTTTAGACAAATGGAAGCTACATAGATTCTGTACACTTCTTCCTGTACTTGAAATATTTTTGAGCTTTCAAGGAAAGTAAAAATACTTATATCATAAGAAATAATTAACAAGTACTCAGTAATGTCTGTGCAATCTCATATTTTAATGATTTGATGTTAAGATTATCTTTTCCTTCTTTAGGGTTAGGTATTCTTCAAACACAAGAGAAGACAACATGACAAATCAGTAAAATGTATGTAAGAGCCTATGGAAGCACTCTGTCAGCCAGTGAAGCATCTGTAAGTCTTCTAGCACCCACCAGATTCGTTAGTTTCTTGACTATCTTGAAATTACATCCAAGTATTCCTCCTGTAAAATAAACTAAACCTGATTGACTGAACTTCAGTTGTTTTGTTTCTTTCTGCAGTTGGCAAACAATCACAAATTTGTCCGGCAAAATGAGAAAATTCCTTGCTGTCTCACAAGTTAATGCCACTTGAATTAGTCCTGAGGACAAGAAATAAAAGTTGTCAATCTTTGTACGTAACTACCTGATCAAACACCTATATTTAATCCTTGTTCATGATTCCTGCACATCACATAGAAGTCTCAGAGGTCCAAGTTCAGCGAATATTCCAATACACAGAAACCTTTTCTGCCTTCTCTGATGGAGTGACAGGTCTGTGTGAGAGACAGAAAATTGAAGTTTATTTACCTGTCTGTTAGTAAAATCAACAAATGCATGGGGCCATGTGCTTGCAAAATAGCTCTGACATCTCTTTATATATGAGAGCATGTGTATACATGTGCACACACACAGCTATACTCCCACTGACCCCTTGAAAAGTCCCAGATCAAGAAATTAAATGTGTGGCATCCACATAAAATAAGAGGTAAGCACAGAACTGTGGTGAAATCCTACTTTAGATTCACAGGGTTTTTTTTGGTTTTTTTTTTCTTATGTGTTCAGAGGATACAGAGGACTCAGGGCTGCACCATGCAGCTTGCCCTGAAGCTTTAATCATCTCTGCAACATACTGAAAAATCATATCATGGCCCACAGTAAACAGACTTTTTTAGGAACCAGTACTACTGATGTAGTAAGATAGCTGATACCTACAGATTATGTGCTAGACGCAATTTCCAAACTCACAGCAGAGTGCTGGAACACTCTTCCAAAAAGTGCCCATGTTTTATAATGTTTTCATTTAGATAAGCACATTGTATATCATCTGCAGTCATTGCCCTGTAATCAATAGTACACCAAGATATCTTTGTACTAGCTTCCAGCTGGATTGTATGTGACATAGGTCACATTTTTTGCATTCCTTATCCCAGGATTAGGTTGCCCAATAAATTCATGCAGTTTCCAAATCCCCTCTGGCTAGTGAAGATGCCGCCTGCTCAACCAGATTCACTGTCCTGCTGTCCTGGTGGGCTGCAGGGGTCCAGTACATTAACAGCTACATATACTGTCTTTGCACACCTGGGGAGTTCTTAACATTAGGACAGCTCAGTCATAGTCAAATCTTATTTGTATATGCAAGAGTGAAAACAACATCCAAACATAACAGCACTTGAGTGTGGGGGCTTTGTTTATAGTGACGTTTTGAAAATTCAGCTCCTACTTATTCTTGTGACTATTCGTCACAGCTTTGGTTTTCTTTTTCTTTTTTTCCTCTTTCTTTTTCCTTTTCTCTTTTTCTTCTGTTTTTCTTTTTCTTTTTTTTTCTCTTCTTTTTCTTTCTCTTTTTTTCTTTTATTGAATTTGACTTACATCTCTGCTAGTTTTAGGCCAGCTTTTGCCTAAATATGAATTTCATACACAGAAGAGACTGCAATTAAAAGTGATTGTAACTAATTAGGAGGCAGACATACTCTGGGGTGCACCAGGTCCAGCACTGCCAGTGTGCGAGGGGAGAGACTGCTCTGCTCTGCTCTGTGCCGTGTGGCCTCATCTCCAGCACTGGGTGCCAAAACAGGTGAAGGACATAAAACCATAAACTGTAGAGAGTCCAAAGAAGGATACAAAGATAGTAAAGGGTCTGAGGGCAAGGTGTGTGAAGAGCAGCTGAGTTCCCCTGGTCTGTTCAGCCCAGAGCAGGGCAGCCTGAGGGGAGGCCTGATGGCGGCTGCAGCTCCTCACAGGGAGCGGAAGGGCAGCGCTGAGCTCTGCTCTGTGTGACAGCGACAAGGCCCGAGGGAACGGCATGGAGCAGTGCCAGGGGAGGGGCAGCTGGGGGTGAGGGAAAGGGGCTGCACCAGAGGGTGGTGGGCATGGAACAGGCTGCACAGGGCAGTGGGCACCCCAAGCTGCTGAAGTTATGGAAGTATCTGGACAATGCTCTCAGACATAGGGTTATAATTTTAAGTGGTTCTGTGTGGAGCCAGGGGTTGGACTATCCCATGGGTCCCTTCTGACTTGGCAAATACTATGATTCTTTGAAATCCTGAGAAATTCTGTTATTTTGCTGATTCACATTCTGGGCTGTAATAGTTTTGCTGTCTCACACTAAGAGAGGATGGGAGTTAACTTGGAATGGTGCTGTCTGCCTTGTGCCCATCAGCCAGTGTCAGACCCAAGATACCCATCTATCCTGCTAGTCTTCCTCGAGGAGCCACCGCAACAAACACACACTTCTCTCAGGTCCCGTAATCCCCCATAGGAGCAAACAGGTTATTTCTAGATGTAAAAGTTGTCATGGGAAATACGGCAAATCATTTTCAAGACTGTCCCTTCAGCTCCCATGACTGGACTTCCTGATGAAAGGCAGGGAAGGAGTTTAAGAGAGCAAAAGCAATTGGTGTTGTAATGGTCTTTACTGTTATACTGAAGAGACTGCCAACTTCAGTACTTAGTTAGAGGTAATCACCATATTCTGTCAGCTGTAGAAACCACCTCAGATAGCTAGAGATTATATAATAGGGCTGGAAATGAAATAGGAAGCTGATTTATTCTCATTGTCCATTACTGCTATTCAGTGCAATTTATTTAAGGCCACTATCTCTCACTCTAAGGGAAAATGCAAACATTAATCTTCATAGACTGTATCTTGGATACCAGTGGTCTGGATAATTAGTTTGTTATTCTCTGTTCATGCGCAGTCCTTTTGTGTTCAGCAAGAAAGATAGGAGTCTAATCAGCTGCAGTGTATGTGTGGGCTTAGGTACACATCAAAGTTTAAGCAGGATATAGTTGTTATCTGAAAATCAGTGATATGCTCAGTTTTGTCTTAGCAACAGTTTTTATTTCTTTTAAACAGTACTTATGTTCTGACATTTTTAACCTCCATATTCCTATTTCTCTGTATGGAGTTGTCCAGAAATCTTTGTGTATGGAGTAAAATGGAGATGAGCACAAGTGATGGCACAATTTTCAATTTTCAGATAGATTTTGTTGTCCCTGTTTATCAGTACACCTGTCTCACATTACACACTTCTGTCTTTCTTTCAGTCACAGCTACATCTTGACTACAGTGTGCCTGCCCCATTTTCAATGATCATAAAGTTCCTGCTTCATGATGACATACAGCATTCAGCACGCAGGAGTCCATCCTTCTTCATCTTGAGCTGAAAAAAAACACCAGTGAGAAAACACTCCAAAAAAATGACAAGCAAAATAACACTGGCTTTTGATTTTCTCTTTATAGAAACTATTTGTCCTGTTGTGTAATACTGGTATGGAGTCAACCTCTGTAACATATCCTAAGGCAGGGAAGGAGAGAGGAGAGAAAGGAAGGGGCGGAGAGAAGAGAGGAGAGGAGGGGAGAGGAGGTGCAAGGAGGAGACAGTCATCAACAACATCTTCAACATGTTGGACTGTGAGATTTTATATCCTTTATGCTATTCATAGTGCCTTCTTGATTGCCTTAAACCTAGAATAAGGTAAGGAGGTTTTGCTCTGCTGAAAATGGTGTAATGGGAAGGGGAAGACAAGCCACCCAAGGACAGAGGGTTAACTCAGGTCCTATCTGAGGACTCCAGTGGCTCAGTGAAGCTGCATGCTAATTCCTGCTTTCAACAGTGTCAAACAGCAGCATTAAGATTTTAAAAATAATCCAAAGTCTAAAGCTGGTGTAGATAATAAATAGGTAGATAATAAATAGATAGTGGCATATTTGCAGAACAGGTCCTCGTCTGCTCCCCATAAAGAGCCATATCTTGGAAAAATTGCTCTTCCATGATGAATTTCACATCAGAACTACAATCAATATGTACATCAAAACTACATCAATACATGATATACACAGTAAGTAAGCCCTCAGCAGCCAAATTTAGGTTGACTCAACTTTGCATCCTTCACTGAAATTCACTGAAGGTCAACTTCTTGAGCCTGACAGATGCAGGTCCTTGAACCCCTGCAGATGAATGGGTTGGGACAATTCATGACCCCACAGATCCCATTTCATCTTCTGACTTTGGCCTGGCTTGAGCCAGGAGAGCAGGGGTCTCTCTACATGATTCCATAGCCCCTTTAACTCTCATCACTCTTCTCTGGCTGCTACTGAGCTGTTGTAGTTTACTCTCTAAATCTCTATGAGAAGATTAATAGCTTTGCTGCTATTAGGCCCTGGTTATAACTGAAATTCAGAAAAGGTTCAGGACCAGATTTTTTAACATCTACTTGTGCAACGTGTAGGCAAGGGAGAGGCTAGAGGGGAGCATGAAGAGGCAGTCCCCTCCTCATGTTGTGTGCACGCTCCCTGAACACAGGCGCACAGACACATGCATGCATTGTGGTAGCACAAGCCCTGCTCAGTCCCACCTGCCTACTTGCCCTAGATGCTCAGCACCTTGTGCAAAGGCATGTCTCATCACTCTGGTGGTGTCAGAGGAGGGACTCCATGGGCAGCCAATACTTGTAGAAGTGCAGAATTAACTACAGAAAGTCACTGTAAGCAACATTTTTACATATATGCCTTACACAAATGTTTATAGAGAGCTGAACTTTGAGCAACCCTTAGTAAGTGCAAGTGAAACTATCCTGTAGACAGCCCTCAGCCCACACTCATGCTGCTGGAAAGTCCCAGGAGACCCTTACAGCTGCAACAAGATACGTGCAGCTTGGATCAATTTAGGATCTGTCTCTGTCCTCTCTTAACATTTAAGTACAGCCAGAAAAAAGAAAGAGCTCACACTTCAGTTTGGATGATAAAACTAAAAGTCTGGGCCTGGCCTGCCTTTACATTTTCCTGCAAAGAGCTACTACACACAGAAAAGTAAAATTGGAGGAGTGTTTATTTTTCCTGTGGTACCCACTTGGCATATGCAAATAGCTCTAGGGAAAAAACAGGAACTAGTACACAAAGTTGATGTTTACTCCCATTGTCTACTGACTTAGACAGGGGGTCTGTGATTGATACCAACTGGAGATTTGGCTGCTGGTCTGCTTCACATAGCATGGCACAGATTAACTGTTAGGTTGGCCAAAGTGGCTCATGAAGTTCAGTCTGTTGTCTTGAGTAGGGTTGGCTGAAGGCAAAGAAGATGGAGAAACTTTTCTGGAAGCACAAAAACACTTTGTTTTGGGTTTGGATTTATAAATCACAAGCAGTCACAGACTGTATGCAGACTAAGAATTTTATAGGCTTTGCACTTGTCTCAAATCCAAGCTCTGAATGTCATCAAGGCAAGAATTGAGGCCAGGTCTCCTGTGTCCAAGTATGCTATTTAATCCCTGGCTCTGAAAGAGGAGACCACCACTGCTTTCTCCTCACCATCTTTGTGAGTGGCAGCTGAAAATGCAAGAGAAATGTCAGCCAGTTCTGGTTGATGGTCCTTTTCTGGTTTTGTTTATTTGTTTGTTTTGTTTTGTTGTTGCTTTGCATTGTGTGTGTAGTGTGTATGTTTTTGTTTTGGCTTGGTTTGGTTTGGATTGTTTGTTTGTTTGTCATGGAATTGGTTTTTTTGTTTGTTTGTTTTTTGGATTATTAAAAGGATTATCCAGACACAGAGTTCATTATTCCCTTGGAATTTCTCTTCACCAGACCCCCGTTGGAAGGTACTGGCAAGCATCAGGAGTGAACTGTCAAGCAACAAGCCCAGAAAAAGTCTTCAGGGAATCTGGATCACAACTGAAGGCAGCACAGCTCCTTTGCAGCCTGTTCTCCCCCACCCAGTGCCTCTCTTTGTCTGGAAGTCAGATACCAGTTTCTAAATGTCACTGAGTTCTCTCTAGAGCTCACTCCGGGCAAACTCCCTTCTCGTACCTTGGATTTCAGTAATTTTCAGAGGTTTATGAGTAGAGGAAGCAGTGACTTTTCCCTCATCATCACTATCCTCTCCGCATCTGTTAGTCTTCTGAGTTGCCTTTCTCGGTGGTTTTGGGGAGGGTCCCTCGCCCGGATCTTCCTCTACTTCCTCCATCCGTTCCAGACGTGAGGACACACGTTCCCATCTCTGACCTTCCACTGGGGCGACTGACACTGATGCTGGTGCTTCCTGTGGTTGGCTGGGATTAACTTGGCACCTTCCCTTTAGGGTTTGGATCTCATTCTCGAGACTCTCTATCTTTTTCATAAGCCGTTCGTTTTGAGATCCCCCTGATCTCCCACCCTCACTCACCAGTTCTTTTAATCTCTCATTCAAAAGTTCTATTAATTTCCCAAGGTCCCTCTGGTGTTCAGGAGTGAGATTACCTGATACAGGGGGTCCCGATGCTTCTGGCCCTTTTCCTGAGTCTCTCTGCACTATTCTTTGCAAGTCTCTCCGCACGTTATAGTAAACTACTACAATTAGAGAGACTAACAACACAGTATCCCATTTGACACCCCAGTCATACTTAAGGAATTCAGAGCATTCATGAGCCAGTTCGAGCGCAGTGCCTGTGATGTTCGTTAGTCTGGAAGGGAGCCAGGCAGGTATCTCTATCCCTGCCAGCCGTCGGCTTAATATATCTACCCCTACCCCCATCATCAGGATGTTCTGAAGCCAGGACCACAGGAACCTATGGACCGTTAGTCCTACATACAGGGCTGTTGAAAAAAACCACCTAATTACTGCCCAAAACATTGCCCAGAGCATTGCCCGCATTCTCCACCAAAAATGTCACTGAGTTCTCTCTAGAGCTCACTCCGGGACAGTGGGAACAAACCCGGGGGAGCAGGAACAAAAGTCCCCCCCCCTTTTCTCTAGCGGCACTGTACAGCACGGCACGGTGCGGCGCGGCGTGCGTTTAGGGAGAGGGGAAGGGAAGGAAGATTGCGATTGGGTCTAACAAAAAATGAAGGAGAAAAAAAGGTGATCTGAGAACGAACGGCAGTTTAATAACCTAATAACGCTAAACAACAACAAGAGAGTTTCAACAAAGAGAATACCAAGTCCCCAATCTCACCGATGGAGCTGTGGAAGGCAGGAAGCTCCGACCACGTTGTCTCCTCGCAGGGAGCCGGGCCAGCAACCCGGTCCCCTTCCCCACTTCCCTTCCGGTGCCCCTCCCCACATGCCCATTTAAGGCAGTCCACAGAAAAAAAAACTTGCCCCCTTTACACCCATTATTAGGCATGGTGTTCTGATGTGGAATACCAACACCAACCAAACTGCAAAACCATAATACTAAATCTTCCACATCCTCCAGACACATCTACCTGTCAGAGGATTTTTCTTAAGCTGATCACCAAACATGTTATGTGTCCAATCATGACAAGATTTCATACTTGTACACTTCAAAAAAAAATTATACTTTTTTTTAGTGTGAGAAACCCAGAAAGAACAACCCGTTTTCAAGACACGGGCTTAACCACAGGATATTCAGAGGTATGAGCATGGATAGCAGCATTTTCTAAGTACATCTAGCCAATTGACAGCAATCACTCCATTCCTTGGTCTGTCATTCCCCCCATTGCTTACGGGTCACATCACCACATCACAATCCATTGGTGACATAGCAAATTTGTTCAGTGGCTGCATCTTCACCAAGGTCCTGCACAGTGGGGTAGAAAGGAGGCTGGCCCTGCTTCACCTAGGGACGCAAAAAGGAAGCACTGTGAAAGTGAGGAAAGGACATTTCCCTCAAGGAGACTGGGAGGTGAAAGTGTTCAAGAAGTGCTGCCCTGCTGCTTGTTAGCTAAGCATGAGGATTTATTGCAAAGTACAATTTGTAACTAGCCTTATGAGAGACAATGAGGGTTATAGGAACATGACAACTATTTGGAATCGTTTCAGTTAATCTGTTACTATCCAAAGTGAAGCCTGGTGAGACTACAACCTGGGAAAACATGCAAGGCATAGGCTGATCTCCACAGCACATTAGAAAGCAAGGAATAATCGTGACCTCTGTAAAGTCAATGGGAGTTTTTCCAGTGACTCCAGTGAAGCCAGTATTTCACCCTGAGTTTTCCATAATGAAGGCCAAATTGTGCCCTTGATTTATGAACCATAGGATCTTCCCCACTTCAGTGCACACTGTTATTTTCTTCCAGCAATACATTAAA
Organism: Coturnix japonica; assembly: GCF_054131305.1. Lineage (NCBI taxonomy): Eukaryota > Metazoa > Chordata > Aves > Galliformes > Phasianidae > Coturnix > Coturnix japonica. Next base: position 35,572,704 of record NC_140702.1, read on the forward strand.
AAGCTGAAGTATGCCTCCATGAAGTAAAGGCAGATATACAGTGAAATAAGGTTTCTAACTTAGGAGGCACAGTGTTGACTTAGATTGCTAATTCCACTTTGTTACTGGTATAAATGCAAGCCACGGCAACGCTTGTTTTCACAAGAGATTGCTGCAGCCTTACGATAGGAGGATCATGGCACTGACCTTATGTTCAGGATGAACAAAATGACGCGAACAACGGAATCCCACAGTTCCTAGTTCCAGTTAACTGCTTGTTAACCACGTTCGCCTTGCTAACTTTGTTTGAAAAAAAGTGGCAGCTTTTTAGAGAAAGCTTTTTGGCAACTTTTTGCATGCTGATGAGTTTTGTGAGTCTGTCAAGGTCTCCAGTTCAACAGAGTAGATATTTCATTTTTAAAATCTGAAATTCTAACTTGAATAAGCAGTTGTCTTCCTTTTCTTCTTACTATGTCTTTAGTCCTAATGAAAATAAATAAATAAGTAGGTCTTGAAAAATGTGATCTCATGGACCAAGATGATTCAAAACTAAGAATGGAGGTAACATACAAGATATTACATTTTGTGTCCAATTTTATACTTTTGAGTGGCAAATGTTTAAGTCATCAAGACCAAGAACACAAAAAGACCTTGGATTAGGCAGCTCAGAGTTAGCACTTCCATTTTTTAGTGTGATTTTCTGGTGGCAAAACAAGCTTCTTATAGAAAGGTGCTTTAGAGTTTGGTGTTTTGCTCACCATGGAAAGGACTGAACTGATTAAAGAAGAATCACAGATATGTAGGGGTTGAAAGGGACTTCTGAAAGATCATAAGGAAGAAGGAGAAAAAATCTATATAGGAGGGCCCAGGGGCAATTAAACAAAATGTATGCTAAGTGCTAGATTGTATGCTTGGGAGGAAAGAAGGCAAGCAGTCCTGAGAGTATGTGGAAATCTATCCTTTGACTAAATGGCTCTGAATGGGCATTAGGGGACATAATGCATAAAGCAATTCAACATGAGATATTCTGCTGATGTGATAACAAAAGTTAATAAGAGCACTGAGTGTATGAACAAAGAAGAAGTGAATGGGAATGGAGATAAAGGTAATATTACCTCTCTGTACAGTACAAAGCTGACTACTAGGGGAATCTTGCACAACTGTAAAATGATGCTTAAAAAAACCCCAAAACCACAGACGAAACACAAAGCTGGTGGTAGGTCTGAAACAAGCTGAGCATTTTTCAAACAGAAAATGTAAGAAATTCAGTTTATCTTATTAAAAAACAAAACAAAACAAAAACAAAACAAAACAAAAAACCAAAAAACAAGCAACTACAGAGAATAAACAGGAAATAATCTGGTCTTGGAAAGAAAATGGGTAATACTTGCATGATCTTTAATTTAGTGCAGGAAAGCACAATAAAGCTGGCATCTGGAACAGTCCAATATATTTAGATAAAAACTGAGGGCACACCTTTCCTTACTTGATCAGAAAGTGATCAGCCATTAGACACACACTAGAAGGGGAAGCGATGTGTACCCACCCTGCCTCTTGCTGACCTGGCTTCAAGTCTAGCCACCTTGCAGGAAAACACATATAAATAAAACAAAGCTAATGGAGCCCACAATGTAGCCATAATTGGATAAAATATAATTATCTGTGTGGTATTGGAGGGGGAGGGGAAGGTGGGGGGGGGGGAAAACTACAAGATTTAATGGTCCCTTCTGACCTTAAACTTTGTAAATTGTGTCTCACAAGCTGCCCTAATGAGCTAGCTTCCTATTTAGACCAGAACTGGCTCTGAGCTTCCCATTCTAGTTTTACTGCAAAGTTGGCACCTAAGACACTTTCAGGGCCAGGAGGAGAGCATGTGGCCAGAAAGGAGATTGTACATGGTGTCCCACCACATCAGCAGCAGCACAGTGCAGTGTTGGGTTGATTTTCATGCTCTTTTTTTAGTTGATGTTCAGTTGACTGAACAGATAACATCAGGCTGCAAGCATCTACTGAACAATATCTTAAAATCAGGTATATTGTGTATAGAGGGAATCTCTTCCTTGCAACTATTTATGTCATTTGGATAAAAAAGGAGGCTCATCATTTTATTTCTCTCCTTTCTACAGGAGCTCTGTTGAGTGGAGGACAAATTTTTTTCTTCTTCCTGCTGCCAACCTCTCCCATATATTAGTATTTCTATGTGGAGCTAATTGATGTATTAAGGGATTCCATTTCTGCTGGCCTCATAATAAAGACAGATGTCCATCAAGTTTTTTAAAAATTAGTGATCTCCTTTCATTCAAATTTAATCATCAGTGAAGTTTAACTTGCATTTGTGAAGGATGAGGCACTCTGAAATGGCTTTATGGTTACAAAACTATGTAATGATTTTGATTCTGGAGTCTAGAGAACATCATCAGACAGGAAGAAAACTCTCTTCTTGCTAGTATTTGAAATCCTTTCAAAACCAAGTGCCTCAAATTGAAACTTTCCCTTCTCTTGGGGGGCATAGAAAATTCTCTAATGTATTGGAAATTGTATCTAAATGTAATGAGCACTAGTATAGTATATTTCCAGATGAGACCTTGAAATTCTGCCCTATTGTCCAGATCTTTGTTACACTTATCCTGTTAATTAATTATTGAACAAAACTATCCTTTCTTGCTCTCCACATAAATAAGCAGATGATTTGTTATATTTGAAATCACAGTCTGATGTAGTATGCTGGCTACAAAAGTCACTGTCACATTGTTGTGTTTATAGGCATAGAAATACACATGTGCCCACGTATTTGCTCTTATAGTATAAATGAAAAAATACCTTTCACTTACATATAAGCTAACCAAGTATTTCATTCTTCAAATACTTTCACAGTAAGTACCACAGCTCCAAAACACTTGTCTGTATAAAACCGAAATTCAAAATCCTTAAATACTTTATTACTTTTACCTTTACTATTCTTTCTTCCTCTGAACAAATGAAGATACTGTGGAGCAGAACTTTAGGAAGAAAATCTTGTTTTCTTTTGAATTACACTTCTGGAAAAATTGTACAGCTTCACAGATTTGTTGTTGTTATAAGTGAATGATACAAAACCAATGGGAAATCAGTTGTTTTTTGTTTTTTGTTTTTTTTTTAAAATATATTTTGTTAATGTTTTCAATACTTTTCCCCATCTGTTTTAATAATTTGCAGTTCTAAAGAAGGAATTGTATGCTCAGAAAAAATGTTACTGTTCTTAAATAAGTATTTTCCATTAGCAGTGCTCCTTTTACTCTGCCCTGTACAGAGATGTTTCTGATGGACATAAACCAGGTGAACTCAGCATGCCTCTCCTACATACTTGGGAGCAAACAAAAACAAAAAACAAAAATTTTCTCAAAGTAAAATGAAGCTCCTGGCAAGAATTTTGGCAAGGTGTCTGATGAAGAGCCTTCAGGATTACCAGTCAAACTTCTGCTTCTGCTAATCTAGCATTAACCTTTGTCATTTTGTGCTTTTATCCTGCAGATTATCCGAACAACGCATTGAGGTCTTAATGAGGGCCATCTTGAAGGTGATTTCACAGACCATTACAGCTCTGCTGTTAATTAGACAGAAGTAACAGACAACTACTAGCATAGAGTTGCTGCTTTTGAAAATACAGTGTTTTCTCTGCTCACCAGAGATTCCATACGAACATTTCATTTGCTGCTGTTACACATAATGTATTATTTTCAGTACAGTTTCCATCGCATTTTTTACTAAAGTGTTTCTTGTCATGTTCTAAGCTCATTTTGATGACAACTGAGTGACACCTAAGAAAAACTAATCAGCACTGCAAAATTTTTTATGTTCTTCTCATGGATTTGGGCAAACAAAGTTTGAAACCCTAGGATCTTCTGTACTGAGCAAAAGATCTAATCTGCATGAAAGGTTGTAGATGGCTTTGCCTTTACCTTGAGAAAAGATGCTCCCGATTATGCAGTGCGATTTGGGAGTTAGCATGGTAATGGATTCCAAATGTTTGCAGTGCATAGCCTTGTATGGAGAAGAGTGCAGCTGTGCATATCTCTTTTTCCCATCTCCTATTGATGTTATTCTTCGTTTATATCAATCTGTCTTTATTTTCTCACGTAGCCGAGAGACAAATCAACACAGATGCAGAAATGGTATCATGCAAAACACATGAATAAACATATGGGGAAGCCTTAAATTCTGTATATGTGTCAGCTGTGAACACACTGGTGAGATGTCCTGCCACAACTTCATAGGAATGTCACCATTTGTCTGTTTTGGGTTTGATGGACACAGGCTTTTAGTTCCAGCTAGTAAGGAATTTTGCTCTAACATGCTACTGTGCAGTAAACAGGACTATTATGCACTTTGAATGACAGAGGAATCTTGCCATGCTTCAATTTGTAGTGGCTCTGCAGCCCTGAACTGTAGTGCCATTTCACTGTACTCAAAAAGTGCAGTACCTGTACCAAAGTTTCTAGGGACAGCATTTCCAATGCAGCCTATGGGCTGGTTAGATATCACAGAATCACAGAATTGTAGGGGTTAGAAGGAACCTCTAGACATCATCGAGTCCAACTTGCAGGACTACACCACTTGCAGGTTCCCTACACCACGTTGCACAGGTAGGCATCCAGGCGGGTCTTGAATATTTATTAGTCATCATTATATCCTTTGTCCCATCCTGCAGCATTTCTGCAAGAGGCTGTACATTCTGGAAGAGGAGTCAGTGTTCATACAGTTTGGATGTATTACAGTCTCCAAAAATCATGTGGGAATGAAACTGTTGTCTGACATACACAATACAGTCTGCATGTAATGAATATGTAGTGCACAGCATAAGGAAACTCTCAGCACAATTATCTCTCGATTGAAAATAATATTATTATATAAGTAGCAGGGTGAATAGTGGCCTTTTAAAACAGAGTACTTATCAGGTAGTTGTCTCCTGTGTTGGATTGTTTCTGTTATTCCTGAGCACATGTACTTGAGATCCCATGCTGCTGTGTACACAAGTGCCCTGCGCGGTGTCAGGCACCCCGCAGCTTCTTCTACTTCAGACACACAAGTATCTCTCCATGGACACCTGCTTTCTGACATCACTGGCAGCTTTTTTTCACAGTCTGCTATGGCTTCACCCCCTTTTCACCTGGCTTCTTCTGATGTCGTTGACAGGTAGACTACTCCATGTGCTGTCCTTTGAATCTACATTTTCGGATTTACCTTCTCTTACCTTTTCGACTTTCCCTTTTTTCTTTTTTTCTCTCTCTGTTTCCTTTGCCAACACCTGAACTCAACACGAGCAAGCAGAGAAGCAAAAAAGGTAGTCTTGGACACACCATGTATTAACGCATTTGCTTATTTATGTATTGTGTAGGGGTACTAGGTTGTCTTAGTAAGGATTAATGAGAGCATACAGTAGTTCTAAGTAGATGAAGTGTTCTAGAATAGCTGAGTTAGGCCTGTAGGTTAAGAGTTAGTGGACGGGGGTTTAGGTAGCTGTATGTACAGGTTCTCTCGCGTGCATTGGGTTTTGCGTAGCGGGTGTATGCGTCTGCGCAGGATTTAGGATGGTATGTAAGGAGTGTGACACAGCAATAAATTGAGAGAAGACATCATTGCATCCATGTTTGTGTCCCTCTGCCCTGGGCAGTTGAGGTCCCAGCCTAAGTTGGTTTAATTGGCAGATATGTCAGTAATGTATTTCTCTGTTGCCCTAAGACAGAGAACATCATCCCTGCAGAGGAGGAGCTATCCTCAATGAAAACCTCTGAATGAAACTTTCACACAAAGAACATCTTCAGAAATGCTATTGAAATTGTTGTCATTTATTACTTGAATTTTATTTGTTTTCATTTTCATTGTAAAAGGTGTCCTGTTTACTCCCTGTAGTTGGTACAGCATGGCAGAAACAGTCAATGTAGAGGTGCCCTTAAAAATAAATAAATTTACAGAATCAAATAATATGATTAATGCCTCCTATAGTATTCTGATAGCCCATGATGTCAGAGGTAGATATTGGTGATACAGAGGTTGAGTGTTCTCACCAATATCCTGTTGCATGCTGCTGCTGTGAGACAGATGGCAGCAGGACTGTGTAGCAAATGCCATCTGACATGGAAGTACATATGAAGTAAAGGGGTGTCTCTGAATTCCTGCATATGGAAAAAATGGCACCTATTGACATGCATTGATGCTTACTGAATGTTTCTGGTGACCAAAGTGGTGTGTTTCAGCATTGGCAACTGCATGTAGAAAGTGTTTTATTTTAGCGAGCATAAGAGTACAGTGTCATACAAAACTCATGAATAAACATGGCATTCATAAGAAGCCTTAGTTTTAATTGAAGTGCCAAAAGTGTTGACACCTCCTGCTCATAGCTACAGAGTAATGCCACCTTTTTCCCATTTTGCATACCAGGCCTACAGGTATTTATAAAGGCATATAGATTATATTAGTAAACATGAAATGACAGCACCTCACACATAATTCTGAGTTTTGAAAGCTTTGTGATGCAATCCCCTCCTTCACTCTATAAGAGTTCAGGTGTTGTACCAGCTGGATCAGAGACCATTTCCTGATGCCTGTCATCTGGGAGGCAGAGGAACTGCAGTCTCACAGCATGGGGATCTGAAGGGACTCCATACAGTGTACATTTTTTTAATCTGAATTTTAATAGGAGATCTGTTCACTTAATGTCACTTCTTTCCATGGACTTCAGCCTGCCACTGTTAAATGAACACCTGGCTAAGGTTTTTTTGAGTCACTGAGAATAGGAGCTGAGTGTGTGGGTAATCTCAAGCGAAATTACTTGATCATAGCTGAAAAATTTATGAGCATTTTTTTTTTCTTTCATTTCTTTGTTTCCTTTGTTGAGGCTTATTGGTAGTTTGCGTATTCCTGCAGTTACTTTCACTGCATTTTCCAGTTACTTGTAATCATCTTCTTTCGCATGAGGAAAACAAGTAGAACGGAGGAGAACAGCTATATAAAAATCATTAAAATTGAAAAGAATGCTCATGAGCAAGAGGAAGAAGAAAAACATGGACTCCATTTTAATGAGGCTGTGTACTTGCTGTGTCCGAGGAGATTTCATTTAAGACTGAAATTAACTTGAATGCATGGGCATGATTTCCTAATTATTCTACCTGAGATTTTGCTGTGCAGTATCAGATATTACTGATGTTTTTAAAAAGAATATTGTTAGTGTTGCAACTAGTATCTCACAATTTATAGTAAAAAAATATGCTGCTGAAATCCATAGCTGCAGGCATGCCATCCACTCTTACTGAGAAATAATTGGGTATGCGTGGTGGTACACCAACAGATAAAAGTTCACCCCATGCCAGGAGCTGTTTGTGGCTGGTGTCTGGATTTCTGCAAGGTTGAAAGGACAGAAACAGCACACAGTAATAACCTGAATCTTTTTGCAGCCTCACATTGGCTGTAAACCAGTAGCTAAGGGACCCCTCCACTCAAATGTGGTTTCACTTTTCAGAATTTTGATAGATTTTTCTTCACATTGATTTGTTCAGCAACTTTTGAACCCAGCCTTGTTCCTGGTGTTCCCAAGAATCTCTGGCTATGTTAAATCTTTGGCAGCTAGACTGCAGATGCGTAGCAGTAACTTTTCTTGCTGCATGCAGAACATCCTCTTGTTTCTTTTCAGTGGCTCTCAGCACTTTATTCCGAAAAAGACAGGTGAATAGTCAGACCATACTCATCTCCACAGGGCCACTCACCTCCCTTGCAACATGAACCTTTCTACTGGCTGAAATGAGCTCTGCCGGTCTGCAAGGCACCACCTAGCTACCTCTTAACCATATAAAAATCACAGGGGATACTCTTCTTGAGAACCAAGCGCACAGTATAAACTTCCACTGTTAGAATAAAGTCAGGAATTGCACAACTAAATTGCTATGCAGTCAGTTTTTCATCACATTCTGTCTAATCCCATACTCTCTTAAGTCTATGATCAAAACAGAGAGAAAATCCTATCACCTCCACTTCATTTTTCTTCTTTAATGACTGAGGTAACTTGCACTTTTATTTTTAATTTATTTTTATTTTATTTGAAAGTGCATTGTTTTTCTTTAGTGAATAGTATCACTATGATAGAGCAGCTCAAAAATGTATGTACCAAACTCCAGTTGTAACTGTGTGAACTGTTCTAATAATGCAAGTGGGCTCATTAGCAGATAATCCTTTTTCTAGCAGCCTGCTGTGGCAGGTATCAGTGGAGAGGTAGCAGTCCTTATAGTCCTTGCAGAGCTCATACAGTGATACCACGCATAACAGCAAATGATTTTCATTGTGAATATGGTGGAAAGAATTGAATTCATAAGTACTGCCAGGAAAATTGCCTTGTCTACAAGTTTAAATGAATGTTTTAGTGTCAGTCCAACAGTTACTTAAATGAGGAATAAAGAAAAGAATAGAGGATGTGTTGAACAAAACTCTCGTGCTCACTCTAGAAGATTATTCGGGCTACCATTGTGTCATCTGATCTGCACCAAAATTCACCTCTTGCAAGTCTCACCCAATGAATTGAAGGAAGTTTTCCCATTTGTTTCTTGTGGAGTAGAAAAGGATTCACAATCAGCCAGAGCAGCAAGCCAGTGAACCAGAAAAAAAAATAAATCAGTTTATCACGATTTTTAAAAGTGCCAGGGCATTATAAGGAGAGACTTACTAAAACAAACAAACAAAACAAAACAAACAAACAAACAAAAACCAACAAACCACCCCCATAATCATAACAGTCAGTTACGGAAAACAATATAACAAGTTGATCTGGATTGTCTTAGGAACACCCCTGAGGTGATAGCCTCAGGGTATCAGGGGAAATTGGGTGGGACAAAACTGCTTTCCAACACAGAATATCAGGGCTGAAAGAGCCCTCACTGGGTCATGTTGGCCAACCTGAGACACCTACATGGAGTGACTACAGCTATATCGCTTGTAGCATTGATTTCGCCACCTTGCTCTAGGAGATATCCTAAGGTGGACATTGCACTCTCTCCCTGGGTTAAGTTGTTCCTAACAAGTAAACTAATATCTCTCTGCATGTTTTCTCATGTACTGATAATCGTCCTGATTCACCTGTGAGCTCTTGGTCACCTGGCTCTCTTGTGGCACGTGCAGCCTAAAAAACACACCTTGGCTGGAAATACGCTGTGTCTTAGCTCTGGTCCTGTATTTGCAGAAATTAGCTTGTTTTCATGTCACTTTTTAATGATTCCCATCTTAGGGAAGGAAACCTGGCCAAGCTCCTCCTGCTTGGCCAATGGCAATTTGTCCTGGCCTGGAGTTATGTGTTCTGGCCCAGTGAGATCTTTGTCCTCTTCTGCAGAGTTTAGTAGTCCTTCACGCAATACTACCATGATCTTCTGCAGAATGAAACACAGCCTTGTTTAAGCCCCTTGGAAATCTGCACTTCTCTGAGAATATGGGTAAAATACAGCACCCCGTAAAGCTGGGGTAGATGGACTGGCCTGTCAATGAAGAAGAACGTTGTTAGTGGCTTTCATTTAGCAGTTGGATCTCTGCTTTTTTAATCACTCAGCAATTCTGCTCTGTTCCTTCCCAAGCACAGAGCATTTCCAATTTGAAGAATTGCTTTCCCATAATTAAATGCAAAAGAGTTAGTCTCAGTCCTCTGCACAAATTACTACCCCGTGAATGCAGAATAACTTATTTCAAATAGTACTTTATTCCATTTATTGTACAGGTATTGATGTGTGTTGGATTTGTTCTATTTTGGAGGCACTTCCATGGTAACTAGTCTCCCCTGACAAAGACTATGTCAAAGAAGTGGAATATGCAGAAACTGAACTTCGGGCTGCCAGCACAACGAAGGCTGCCAGCATCAGCCTCACCAAAGCATCACAACAGAACGTGCTGTTTGCCCATGTCTGTACGAGCCTACTGCTCACTGGGGAATCCCAGCAGAGTGGATGCACAGCAGCAGCAACTAGCACTGTCTTTGTAAAGTAAAATATCACAAATCAGTGCTGCGTTCATTTTTAAGGTGCTGTCTGCCTGCATATCTGCATCACATTCACGTTTTGAAGAGGAAATATCAGCATGGAAGGGTTGCATTTGGCTGATGGACCTATTCAATGCCAGCAGAAATGCTTCAGGTAACAAAACAGCCAGGTGGATGAAAGAAACACCACTTGTGCTTTGCTTCCTTTCACTGCTGTTCTCACTTCATGTGTAATGGATTTGCCTCCATTTTGAGGTGCTATTTTTAGCTTTTTTGGACCAACCCTGGTTTACTTTCTGAGACTGGTGAGAGGGTACCCTACCCCAACATTTTCCTGACACTTGCTACCCACCCATTCCAGGATTTTATCATCGGAGGCGATACAGCAGGGCAAGGCCTGCACAGATTCCCAGAAATGTCCCAGTCCCCCACATTGCATAAGACCCTCTCAGGTGTCAGTCCTCCACTGTCACAGGCAGGGGTTATGTGTGTGGATTCAGTTTTGACCCAGTAAGCACTGCAGATTTGAAACCAAGGACAGTTATGCCTGTTGGTTATATTTTGGGCTTTTGACATTGTCCAGAACAAAGTGGTAGCCAAGTTTGCCTCTCATACCATTCTGGCTTGAACCCGTCTTTGAACCCACTGCTGAGTCACATTCACAAGCAGACTAGAAAATCTTGTTTGAAAACAACTACTAAGCAACATGTTTTCTGTTATGGAATGGCTGTAGGATTTTGCACACCTTGGGAAGACAATGTGAACCATAATTGGTACTGCACACCTCCCTGATTTTTATGCAGTTGCCTAGCACTGAAACTGAGGATGCTACATAACACAGGGCAATCCAACAAGTGCTGGAACAGCTTGTGGAGCACCATGCTCTTGACTGAGTGATTAACCCCTACTGGCAATAAATAAATAAATAAATAAATCCAGTAGGTGTTATTTGTTATTTGCATGGTATTTGTTACCACACAAAGCATGTATTTATTTAGTAGCCTCTCTGGTATCAGAGGCAGCATGTTTACTTCCTGTCTGCTTTCTCTCACCCAAGCTCCTTTGGATTTTGGGTGGGTATGGTGCTAATGACATTTGTTAGCATAATTCCCCAAATCATGAAGCTGTAAAAAAAAAATCATGAATGGATAGAAGTGGGCTTGGTTTGCAGTGGATCGTTTGCAGAGACTTTACTTCTTGTGTAACAGCTTGGAAGAGGTGGAAGACAAACATACTCAGCACTGAATCCTCTATGCTCAGGGATGATGGGGAGAGGGGAGCAGGAATATGAGTTCCACATGTTTCTCTTCTTTTGTTTCCAGAAGCCTTGCTTTTCCTGGTCGTGATTTTTCTTGAAATGTTAATTATAGGCACTGGGGATATCAGCAGTGCTCTTAATAGATTAACTTAATAGATTAACTTAATAGATTAACTGGTAAAAAAAATAAAAAATCTTGATGAATAAAAAGCCAGTTTCACAAAAAGCAATCAGCTACCATGATCACAAAATGTGCTTAGGGACTAAGGACTGCCCCACTGCCTCCCACAGGAGACAGCACAGCGCTGACTCTCACCACCTCCTGCACCACCCTGACACATGCTGGGGGACTGCCTGGGTGGAGATGGTGATGGTCCTGTGGTACAAGAGAACAGGTATCTTGGCACAGCAGGCCAAGATCTTTGAAGGGACCAAGACTTGTCATCAGAGACTGCTGTGGCAGGGAGTGCCTAAGAGTGCCCAAGAGAGAGGACTTGCAGGGCCCAGGCAGACATTCCCCTTTCTGGACCCAACCAGTCCTCCACTGTCCCCAGGCTGGGGGCAAAGTGAACAACTGTGCAAGGCACCCAAAAAAATTACCAAGATCCGAGCCTAGCTTCCAGTCATCTCTTGAGAGCAAACAACACAGGCCTGCCCAGGCAAAGAGCAGCATCCCCTGGCGCGCAGGTCCACTCAGAAATAAGTGCTTGCTCTCGAGATGTCCCATAGCCAGGAGCACCCACCTGTTCCATGACAGGCAGATCAGTGCCACTCTTCTTGCTAGCTGCTTGTTCTCATGGCCAACTGACATGTAGAGGGGTATGTGAGGGGTACTTACATCTGGGATGTCTGTGATAGACAGATGCCCCAGAGATAATAGGAGAGTTTTGAGGAGGGCCATTAACCACAGGCTCACCAAGGCCTCTCTCACCCTGCCTATGTTAGAGAGGCAACTTAATGAACATTGTGTGCCCCGGTGGCGCAGTGGTAGGAATGCCACATTGCAACACTGGAGGCCCAGGTTTGAATCCCCTGTGGCGCAAGTGGTAGAAATGCCACTCTGCTACACAGGGGGGCTCGAATCCTGGGGGTTGGACTCGATGATCTCTAAGGTCCCTTCCAACCCGCACAAGACTATGATACTATGATAACATGAACATCCCTTGGGACTTCACCAGTGAGCCATAAATGGACAGGAGGCCCATCAATCTTTGTGGGATTTGACAGTTGGTGGATCTGTAAGGACAGGGACTTCTTTGTTGCCAGGACTCTCTCCAAGGCCATCTGAACCAGAGGGCTAAGGCAATCTGTGTTCTCCTGTACAGGGACAGCCATGCTGTGCTGGTCTTTTCCTTATGTACTGCAGGCTTTGCAAAGACAGGGAAACATTTGTTTTCTTTGGGAAAATGTGCACAGTGAGAAGAGACCTTCCATTGCTCCTGCATAAATACCACATCACTGACCTCTGCTTATGATCTGTCAGTGGTGATTTCAGCTTCTGCCAGCTTTGCGGGCTGGTTTAACCACCACCCTTTGTATTACTTTTTTCCTCTCTGGGTCACGGATGGTAGCTATTGTTTGCACTGCCTTGTGAGTATTGACAGCATGCACTGCCTTCTCAGTATCAGTGCACTAAAATTAATGAGCAGTTATAGGTATGAAGATCAAATGGAAAGGAACTGTTCCCAGTCTGAAGCTGACCACCTCTGGCCAGTTTGAAGGCCCAGGTAATGTGTGCTGAAGGAGAAGGAACAAAAATGTTACCCAGATCTAAGGCAGGTAGCACTAGTCAGGAGAGCATAAAGGTGCTCTGTAGAGGAGGCCTTTTCCTTTGATCAGCTATCACAAAAAAAGTAGTAAATTGCTACTAGTGAATAATAAGGTCCAAAACATTTTGTCATTGCTGTTGCAACTCCACTTTACACAGGTTGTGTTTCCCAGCAATTTCCAACTAGAAACATCATCTTCTGCATGAGAACTGACTAAAATATGTGCAAATGGTTGTGTCTGTTCTATTTGTCTTCAAGCTCAGTGTCTGGGGCAGCAAAACCACACATTTCTAATTTTATATCATATTTACATCATATTTTAAATATGGGATTGCTCATTGACTCTCTTATCTTTTCCCATTCAGGTTCTCTTTTCCTTGCATACAACTTAATAGAGATCTCTTCCACGAAGAATACAAGCGTTGAACCGTTCTGTTCTCAAAATCCTTATTTTCTTATTTTGCCTGAAATTCTTCCTACCAGAACCTAAGTTTTATCACAAACATTAATATGTTTCTTTGACAAGTTAGGCTGTGGGCTGGTTTAGTGGAGTCTGCCTGATCCAAGCCTAATGATATTTGATTTTTTTTTCATTTTAGTGGGGTTTTTTTGTTTGTTTGTTGTTGGGTTTTTTTTCTTTTTTTTTTCTTTTTTTGTCTTTTTAGTGCCATCATCCTTCTTTGTAACATCAACTTTCTCACTGATTTCAGAATAAATTACTATAGCCATTAAAAATACTAGTGGGAATAATCAATAGACACTGAGAAACACTCTAAAATAATACACTGATAAAAATGATAGATTTTCCAGTTACAGAATAATTTAGCACAAAGTCTTAGACACAGAATCAGTTTGGGGATTTTGTTGAGCTTTGGCAGGAGCAGGACTTGTGTTGAATAGCCCCTCCTGGACTGTTACTTCACAGCTCTCTTTATGTAGGAGGCACCAGAAGTGCTGATGGTTCCTGGACTCTACAGCCAGCTGAGAAGGGTGCTCATCTGCTGGTGCATGCTGTGTCAGCAACCCTACACATCGTGACCTTAAAAAACCTACCTGGCCTCTCTGAAACATTTTGGATCATCAGCAAGCTTTTGTCATCCTCATTAAAGGGTCTTCTGCCAGTCCTTGTGAGCCTGAATTAATGTATTTCTCCTTACAACTGCAGTGATCTGTCACTATTTTTAAGCTGAGTCTCTGGTGTCATGGTGTTCTCATGCAGGTCAAAGAGGCAGAAACTCACACACAACTCTTCTGCACCAAAAAGAGGCAAGGAAGTGTCATCTTCTCCTATGTGCTCAGCATTCTGTCTGGGGAGGATTGGATAGCTAAAGGTTACCATGGCCACCAAGGATTGGCAGAGTCTGGTTCTGCCACTGATACACAACTCTGGCCTTAAAAGTCCTAAAGAAAGGGGAGGGTTGGTTGTCCTTAGGCAGCCAAGCTGGAGCTGCAAGGTGATGCTTACATGGGCCAGCCTTGAGACTTTCTGCAGCTCTTGTTGCTGCCAAAAACAGTTCTTTGCAACCAGAGGTGTTTCATTTCAATATGGCAGCACAGCCCACTGAGTCTGGAAGACAACTACATTTTGCTGAGAAAGCAGACAGAACACATATAAGCCTCTGACTGAACACAAACTGCAAACAAAGCTTTTCAGTTTGAAGTGGGGTTATTTCATAGCCTTAGACAGACTATGCACTGAGGCTTCTTCTCTGTGGGTTATTTTGTTTTGACCTTTTGAGTGCTTATCACTTGCTAACCTCATCTCAAAGAGGCATCCTGGCAGAGGGAAGCAGACACATAAGGAAGTGGCTCACACATTGCTTTACTCTAACCTTGAGGAGATTGGTTTACATCTATAGCTGATGGGGAGCTCTTCAACCATCTTAATGAACTTTTGTCTGGATGCTAAGCACTCTGTATTCTAGATTACTAATATTTTTTTAAGGACTTGGGTCTAATGCTCTGTTTAGGCTGACATGTTAAAAAGAACAAACCTTCCTCTTCTGCATTTTTAATGGAACTTCAGTTTGAGAGATACATTTTGCAAAAAGCTGTAAATACATGCAGACAGCATAGACAAATTTCTTGAAGGCCTTTTTCTGGTAAAATATAAACAGATATTTGCAAAGCCAGCTCCCCAGATAAATGAGTTAAACTATGGTCTTTGGTGTGGAAAACAATAACAACAACAAAAACAAGAAGCAAAACAAAATGAAACAAAAAGACTCTACCATTACATTAAGATTTAATATTTCTTTTTTTCCTTTTAATAGGGGTCGCCTCTTTCATCAGTTAAGAATTCAGTGCCCTGTTTTTCATTCAGGGTGTTAGAATGCAAATCTATCATGCTTCTAATGACACCAAACTCTTCCTTAATTTCATCCTTTTTGAAAAGAAAGGAGATAAATGAAGGCATTCCAACAAAGAAAACACGCAACACTTCATGAAAATTGTAGGTCTTTAAAGTAATCATTTTATCTTTCTTTTGGATGACATTGTTTATTGTAAGACATAATTTTTATTAAATACACTGGAATACAAGAGACTTTCCATGTCATGTGGAGAGAAACTGGTCACATGATTCACAAACAAAACTTTTAACACTGATACCTAGGCATCACTTCGAAATCAGCCAAGATGCAATGAAAGTTTTAAAGCAATGACTGGTTATAACAAACTGCAAAACAAGAACCACTAAATATTTGCACAGACACATCACATTATAAAGAAAGAAAAGGAAAAAAGAAAGAAGAAAAATAGTTCCACATACCAGGTCACAGTTTGGTGACAATATAGAAATTTATATTTATATGTAGGTATCTTCCTCTTTATCTCAAGTGACAAAGAGAGAGATATCTAGAAATATATATATACATAAAGTATAGGTGGAGAACAGGGCTGGGGCAAATATATAATAATGGGGCAAATAACTGATTCTTTATTCAATTAATCATCAGTGTTGAATTAAGTTGCTTTTATATAAAACATTCTTAGCTGCTATTCTTTGTTACAGAAAGATAGACATAAGCTGCAATATATAGGCCTCTAGAAAAATTTGATTTTATTACATACTCCAATCAAATGGCCTTACTACTGGCAACTTCTATTATCCTTGCACAAAGTACTCAGTGTTTATAAAATACCAGCCAGTCATCACTTGGAACTTTCTACAAGCAAACAAAAAATTCCCCACAGACCTGGTCTAGAATGCATAGACGGTAAAATAATACACCCATCGTTTCCCATTTCTTCTCCTGAGACATGTTTAAAAGATGGCAAAATAGTCACTTGGTTGCTATTGTGAAATTCACAGTGTTTTCCCTGCAACATGTAGACTTTTTTTTTTTTTTTTTTTTTTTTTTTTTGCACTTCATATTTATGATGAACATAGCATTCCTCCCCCACTCCCCACCCCAGCCCAAATAAAGGTCTTTTTAACTAAGGCTCTTAAAGGACCTCTTGATTCACAACAGCAGTGGCTCATCCCAGCCCTGACAAGAAAATACAACTTCCTGTGCTATCAAAACCTTCATCTTTGATTAGAAACCCTGATCTATTCACCATCCCTTCCCTGGCTCCCTCCCTCACATTTTATAGCAGTATTTGAAATTCCCTTACAGGCTGCAACAACTCAGACAAAGTCTAACACATGTGCACTATATCTTAGTCAACCAGTGATCTGATCATTTGACTGGGTTGTTGTTTTATTTCTTTTTAAAGTGTTCTATAAAGTCTACATCAACCACAGCAAATACATTATCTGGGAAAGGTGGAGAAGAGTAGAGAGGAGGAAGGCAAGAGGGAAGGAGAATGAAAGAGAGCTAAAAGAGAAACAGATGAAAGAAATAGAAGGAAAGAAGGAGGAAAGAGAAGAAAAAGGAAATGAAAGAAAAAGTGAGCAAGAAAGATAGAGAAAAAAAGGAAAAGAGTAAAAGAAAGAAAGGAAAATATAGGCATTTACTTTTTAAACTATAGACAATATAAACATATGCTGGTTTACAAATCAAAACGAATAAAGAAATTTTAACAAGGGTACATTCCATCATGCATCATGGGGTGCTGTTGCTTTACAAATACCTGTTCACCACCACCAGTTCTGGGTTCTGTAGATCAACTGAGAGTGAAGGATAGTGTGACAGCTGCTACAATTGTTAGTGCTGAATCAGCTTTCTCAGTGTCCTACAAGTAGTATTGCAGTCTGAATAGTCCAGCTCATTCTTGGAATTATTTCACTACTGCAGATGAGTATAAAATGCTAATGGAGCTGCACTGTTATTCTAGGACAATAAAATAACAATAGCACAAACCCAGAAATGACAGCCAGTCAGAAGCTCTACTTTTGGAGCTTGGAAGTTTATCTGTTCATTTCTTTGTGATGAATCAACAAGTGAGATGGGAATGGAAGAAGTGTTTTTATGCAACCATATAGGGGAGGAAAGTGCTTGTTATATCTCTGGCATTCTAACATTGCCTCTGCTGCACACCAGTGAAAAAGCTGAATCTTACAAACATAGAAAAAGAAACATCAAAAGAAAATATGATTTTGGTTACTCAGCAGACTTAATCAATTTATTAATAGCACTCTAATTATCATTTGTTATAACGTAGGTGTATGTAAATTTATACATATACACACAATCCATACATAATGTGCATGCATGTCTGCACATATAAATAAAGTACAACAGACATAGGCATACATGTATATGCTATGTGTGTATATATATATGCCATATGCAAGCACACATATATTATATATATGATCAGTTCATAGCACAGTCCAGAAAGACTTTTAAATGAGCCTGATTTTCATACTTACTCAGTGTACACAATTTAGCGGACAGTGCAAGCATGATGAATATGCACATATACTCACCCTTTACTGGGATTTGAGAACATTTCTTCCTTTTCTCTGCTCATTCTGCTACACTTATCCACCTTTTAGTGAACAAATGCAAGATATGTATAGCTTCAGTTTATATCTTGTCTACTCTGATTACACATTTTATGCGCTATCAAGAACATTAATGATATTGTTCAAGGTTACCATACTGGTGGCTCTGTAGAACATTTGGTCCCTTAGAGGTTCAACATACTGCTATGTTATTGCACAGTGCATTGTAATATTATTCATTTTGTGAAATGACTACAGTAGTCTCAATAGTAAATAAAAAAGAAGATGCCACTAATTATAATTTCAAGGTTTTGTGGGTTTGGGTTTTTTTGTTTTGTTTTGTTTTGTTTTGTTTTGTTTTATAGGTGTTGATTTTTTTGGTATTCATTCTTTCTGTGCTTGCAAAACCCACCTATTTGCTTTCAGGCTGGAGCCTGCTTTTCAGTAGAAGCACCCCAGATGCCTTTTCCTTAAGCTCATAAGACCTAAGACAGAATACAGAAAGCAGAAACTCAGCATCTCTCCCTCTGTCACCTGCAGCCTTCTCCCACTGCACAGCATCAGTGGACAATTTCTTTTCCACCACTCTTATTTAGAAAATCAGACTCAAATTCCTTTAAAAGATGAAACTCAAATTCTCAAATGAATGGGTTTCAGTGGATGGTCAGTCCTTATCTAGCTTTCTATATGAACTTCCAGGACAGTCTAGATAAAATCTTAAGGCCCACTCTATAGGAATCTTCCTCTGGCTTTTTGTGTGTTTCCAGTTCAGTAGCAATTATGAAATAACATCTTGTTTCTTAAAGAAATACTGAGTATGGCTTTGTAGATACACTGTCATGTTTATTTGTAATGCTGCCCTTTCAATGACACTGAGAAGGGTAAAACGCCATCGTTGTTCAGTGAACTGTTTTATTCTGAAAACATCTGAAATCTTTATATGCTGACTCTAAAAGCTTCAGAAGAAAGAAAACTGAAGTACCTCAATAAATAATATGTGCATGCAAATAATATATTAAATGTATTATGAGAACATTTACAAAAATAAAATGCTTAATTTATTAAATAAAATATCCCCAACACAAAAATGAAGGACTATTTTGATCTGGCTCATATCAATCAGAAATAACAAAAAAGAGAAAAACAAAGTTGTGGGGTTTTGTTTTTTGTTGTTGTTGTTCTTTTTTTGTGGGTTTTTTTTTTTTGTTGGTTTTTTCTTTTTTTTTTCTTTTTTTTTCCAGTTATGCCCCCTCACAGAGGGAGGCAAAAGTACTAAGGAATAGATAAGGTAGGTTGTCTGTTGTAAGAATTCATATTAAAAATAACCCTAACTCTAAATTTGAAATCTTCAACTTCCAGTTTGAAAAATAACAGATATGCCCATGCACTTGTCGTCAACACAGTGGCCATGCAAAAGTACACACACAGTGCCCATCCAACATAAAAGAAATTATTTAAGAAAGACTGGATGTTGGTAATGACAGCACTAATACCAGTACAAACATGGTGCTGAGCTCAAGGTCTTTACACTCTGAGAAGTGAGCCATAACCTCAGAGTAATTTGTTTTCCCCAGGTATCTCACTTTATCCCCTTCCATGGCTCAAATATAACCAGTGATGTCCATGCTTTAGATTATTCATGTAGTATCAGTCTATTGTATCTGTAACATTGTAAAGGCATTTTAACATAGCTAATGTCTTTGATTATCCCCTTTCAATGAAATATAAGTTATACCATTATGAGTTTGCTATGCCTACTAAGGTGTTTTACAAGATGAGTGACAGCTTCTGCACAAAGGGCATTAATCAACAGAGACCATGCACAGTTTTGCTTGCACGGTTTGAAATAAAAAGGATTGAGGAAGGAATATGCTGCCGAACAAGCAGAGTGTAAGATGCATCTGCCCCAGCATCCATAGCTTGTCCTGTCTTATCAAAATCCTTAGTTTCGTTGTGTGATCCTGAAATTAGTACTGTACATTAATAAGCCTAGCTTCAGCCATTAAAAAAGACTTGCTGGAGAACATTTTTGTACCAGTGGCGTGACAATATCCTAGCAGAAGAAGAAGTAAGGGAATGTGTTTACTTATCACGTTGCAACATAATTGCGTGCAGTGCTGGCAGCATCTTTTTCCCTTTTAACATAAACTTGTATCTGGCAACGAAAGGTACTGGCAAAGTACCTCCTAGAATCCCCTTACTCCTCAGAAAGACTCTCCAGGGAAAGTGCTAAACCTCCTTTTGCCTTCCATCAAATGATTTCAGTGTTTTTAGTGGAGTTTGATGCCATCTGATCCCACAGTTCCTCCAGATAGTGGATCACACAACACTGTCTTGTTTCCATCTGGCTTTTTTTCTCTGCAAGGAGTACTCTTCATGTAGAGAATACCAGTCTTCTTTTTCCACTCAAATGCCGAAGCAAAAAAATTGAGGTGAATCCATTAAATCTCAGTATCTTTACAGCAGACATCACAAAATTCGAGTCAAATGTATTTTCCCTTTTTTTTTCATCCACATCAAAGGCATGAATACAACAAGGCATTGTTAGTTGTGATGGGCAAACTGGAGAGTCTGCTGATATAACAGATCAGGTTTTTAAGGCCTTTGTCTATGCAGAGTTACAATAATGCAGAAGCCGAATTGATTATAAAGACAGGAGAGAAGAAAAAGATGATAGAAACTGAAAGAGGGAGAGAGAAGAGATATGTCTCAGTAATGTCTAAAAAGTCAATACTGTGTCTACAGATGGAGAAGTGTACATTGCTTGCCCTTTAAACGCTTCTCCACAACTTTGTCATTAATACTGTCAAAGTTAAGAACACATTTTAATGGAGTTCAGCGGCAGTTGAACACATTCATTCACACAGCCCATAGAAGTAATGCTATGAGAATTTAGCCTAAAATATCCAGGTAGACTGGAGATGCCTTGGCCAGGTTCTGAAGGAGGGAATGGATTTCTTTGATGTTGAGCCTCATGTGAGGTTCCCGTTGCCAGCATCCCAGCATCAAGTCATACACTTCCTTGGGGCATGTGCGAGGTCGCTGAAGGACTCGGCCCTGAGTGATGCACTCAATCACCTACAAGAAATTAGAAGGAAAGAATCAGCATGGCTGTGACAACTACTAGGTCTCATCTGCAGAAGAATTAGCTGCTGATGACCACATAAACCTCACTGGTGGCAGTCTGCAAAGGACTGTATTTCTAGTTGGATGCATAGGGAGTAGGATATGATCCTGAAAATCACTGTACATGTATGACACCAAAGACCAATAACTTCACTAACTTCATGCATGTCCCCTCCTTTTTCCCTAAGAAAATGATGGTCAGGAAGCTGTCCCATTCCTTCTCTTCCTGCCCATTTCTCTACCGCATTTAGTCTCAGAAGGAGGATACGTTTTCACTTTGCTCACATAAAGCATAAACCCCTTTGCCTTTCCTTATACCTTTTGAATGTTGCTGTGGCTAATCTCTGGAAAGGCATTACTTCTTATTCCCAGTACATTAATTAAGAGAGCTCCTGATTCCTTGAATCTATTTAATAATGCTTTTGAGCAACCACTTTTGTGATCGCATGAGTGACATTTAGCTGAAATCAGCTAAATGCAGTACAGGAATAAACTAAGCTCCTTTCCATTGCCTCATGGTCCTTCTCAAAATTAAACCATCATATACAAAGGAGGAAACTACATTCCAACCTAGTTCTGCTTGAACAAATTCGTTCTACCTTGGGAAGTAAAGGCTGAAAAGGAAGAAAATAAACAACAATGTTTATGGAAAGATAATAAATGATTGATATTAAACTTTTTGCCTTTACTAGATAAATTCACTCTTGTCCCTCCCCTGTAAAAATCATATAATTGATTAAAAAGCAAGCCTCCCCACAAGCAGTTTGGAAAAGTAATGCACAAACCTCATTGTTTGACAGCTGGTACCATGGCTGTTTGCCATAGGTAAAGATTTCCCATAACACAACTCCCAAGCTCCAGACATCACTTTCAGTGGTGAACTTCCTGTACATGATACTTTCTGGAGGCATCCAGCGGATGGGGAGCATGGTGTGACCCCCAACCTGAGAAAAACAAATGAAAAGTCAGAAGTAATTCCTGCAGATCCAATCAAGAAGACTATTAAGATATTAAAATGGCCACATACATGGTTTCTACTTTTCCTGTCCTTTGCCATTTGCTTCAAGGAGATTTTAAGAACTGGGGAGTTGTGTTCCAGACTCCTCTCCTCAAATGACAGTCACAACTGTGGTAGGTTTTTCAGCAGAATCTCCAAAGTTACTGTTTTTGAAGTACAAACTCATCTCAAAGTACAAACATTTATTTGTAAGTTCCTGACTAAGGAACTATAAATTAATTAATTTAGCTCACTTATCCACTTTAAATTAGGTGAGATTTACTCTCCATTTTAAGACTCAGGAAACCATAAGTAATTCATACAATGAAATCTGCTCTGATGATTCTCCTACAAAATCAGTGATATCAAGTGAAATCCACACTGAACTGACTGCATTATGTAATACGATCAAAATCCACACGGTTTAATCTCTTAATTTGGATTGAAAAAAAAAATTGCCCGTTGGTAATTTTGAACGCTGATCAGTGTATCTTATTACTTTTTCCCCATTAACTACCCAGTACCACATAGCTTTATAAAATTAATAGTCCTTTGGTCATATTCTTTTATAATTAACATCTTGTAAGACATGGAACCCTGTTCCAAATCAACTTATCTTGAATTCTCCAGGAAATTTTACTGAATTATTGCCTTTCTGAAGATCATTTAAAACACTTCTTTGTTTCAAAAACTGCTTCTATAAAATCTCATCACCTAACCATAATTTAAATCAACAAAAACAGTCCTTATTTCCAGTTTATAAAGAATCTGTTGTTCCAAATACTTCCCATTCTGACAGGACCACGTCATTATAGAAATCTACTCAGGTACTTTTAAAATAGCACAATGGCTTCTGCCACTGTGATGTAGATATATAAACATTTTGATAAAGTTTTACACCAAGGCAGTTGTGAATATTTATAAGGAAGTAAGAAAAGAGGAAAATTTTTTGAAGGACATCTAAATTTTGATTAATTGTCCTTTTCCTGTGCGAAAACATTTACTTATGAAACCATATTTGCACTTTTAAGGTTGTGTCAATTCAATACATCCTTTCTCCTTGTGAGATTTTTTTAATGTTGTGATAAATAACGCTCTCCTTATGTTAAAACAGCAAAAGGAAAGAAGACCCAACAGAAGTTCAGTCAGGTTTCATACTACTTCTAAATCACTCAGAACATCCATTTCCAGCTAGTTGCCAGTGATTCAGTGTTAGTGCAGTATACCAAAAACACAGCTATGGCTTCTAGAACTCAGCTCTGTTGCATACATTGCTGCAAGTCCACACTTGCCACTGAAGCTGTAAAAACAGAAAGTCATACCAGAACTTTCACAGACCTTCACGCCTAGTGTATCATTAAGCACTTTTCCCTCTATCTGTGAAGCTACATGAGGAGGAGTATTTTTTTCTCAGATGTCAAACAAAAGGCAGGTTCCCAAGTTTAATCTCTGATTATGTTGTGGATCTTCTGACTCAGCACAAACTGCTGTATGCAGATTCTAGAGCTATTCAAAACAGATCCTACACCTGAAGATTCCAGTGTAACTTCTATTTACAGAGAACAGATATATGCTTTCAAAAGTTTTTTTCAATCAGACTGATTAGTCTTTGTGATATCGTTTATCCCTTTGACTGGCAGAACTCCTGTAAGACACTGGCCATCAGTATTTTTAATAATATTTGACCAAGTCATTCAAAGATGTGGAGAGTTCAAACTGATGCATGAAGATAGCTTCAGTTTTCCACCTTATCATAAACTAAACTGACATGGTAACCAAGCAGCTCCAAATCACCACTTTTACTACTGTCTTGAGAGACATTTCATTAGCAAGTTAGAAAAGTTAGTCCCTTTGAAACATGCAGTCACATACACCCGGCCAAAGGGCAAGTGCCATTAAAAGATGATTAGTGATGAGAGGCTTTTGGTCTCATTAAATATTAAAATGGCTCTTAGATCTGGTCATCACATAGCCTCTGCAATTGGTTGTTTTCAGCAATTTCTTTGACTCATTCCTTAAAAATTAATGAAAGCTATAAACAATAAACCAAGTCTCTCTATTTTTTCTTATTTGTCACATCCTTCATTAAGAGATTTTTTAAAGAGCAATTAAAAATACCACTCTCCAAAACTTTCCCATCATTCCTTGCTACTGAATAAAAATGTACTTCTGGTACAGCTCTGAGCCTAGTTTCCAGTGTCATTCAGTAACATGACTATCTCTATAATGATGGTGACAAATGACCACCAAATGATAGTTTTGCAATAAGCTAATCTGTAACATAATAGACCTAGGCGTCTCTCTTGGTAGTCCGAGCAAGACTGGCAGACTGGCTCATCATTACTGGTCCTCACCAGGAATTCAATTTGCAGATAAGCACAAACCATAACACTCTTTGGTGTCTTCCCACATAGCTTCACCTGGAACTGTGTCCATTTCTGTTTTTGGAAGCAGAAGACTTAACTGAGAAGAACACCATCTTAGGAATAAGAAGTTCTGAGATGTCTCCAACTCTATCCTGGCCAATATCTACCACATAAGGCTACCCCCCCAAGCCTCGGAGTCTTTGTGACAATAATATTTAACTCCTTTGCAAAAGAACCAACACTAATATTATATGAGGTCCTCTTTTTCTTTATTTTATTTTATTTTATTTTATTTTATTTTATTTTATTTTATTTTATTTTATTTTATTTTATTTTATTTTATTTTATTTTATTTTATTTGTTTGCCAGATTTCACTGCAACAAAGAGAGCAAACCTGTGCAACACTGAGCAACACCTGTGGCAGTCTGAGCACCTCCTACCTCTGGTCCAAAAATATCTTCAACTGTAATTAAGATTTCAGCTCATGCCACATAAAAAACAGTGATCAGGGTCTGATCAAAGACACTGTTTATAAATGCACATTTCTTCTTTAGTGATCAGAGGCTACCGAGCCAACTATTGCTTGGTTGTGTTAGGTATATGCTCAAAATGAAGCATGTGCTTCAGAACCTCCTTTAACTGTAGCCCAGGGCTTGACATCACAGTTCTCAGGCTGCCTGAAACAATTTGCCAGTAAGTTGTGAGCTGCTTTTGATACCTGCTGAGTCCAAGCACCCACAGCTGGGTCATTAATAGCAGTGAAGAGAGGCAGAGTGCCTTTTCACTCTTGTTACCAAATTCTCAGCACAGTTATGGGGTGTTTCCCAAGATGGATCAATGAAAGTAAGCATGAGTATACTGACTAAACCTTAAAGGTTCTGAGTTCTTAAAAGGGATGTTCTCTGAATCTATTTTAATAAAAAATGCAAGTATTCATTTCTGATGTGCACACTATAATCACAGAATCACAGAATTGTAGGGGTTGGAAGAGACCTCTAGAGATCATTGAGTTCAACCCCCCTGCCAAAGCAGGCTCCCTATACCACGTCGCACAGGTAGGCATCCAGGCAGGTCTTGAATATCTCCAGAGAAGGAGACTCCACCACCTCCCTGGGCAGCCTGTTCCAGTGCTCTGTCACCCTCACTGTAAAGAAATTAGTCTGCACACTCGTGCGGAACTTCCTATACTGTACTTTCATCCCATTACCCCTAGTTCTATCCCCACACACTACTGAAAAGAGACCAGCCTCACCACTATGGCTCCCACATCTCAGGTATTTATAAACCTGGATCAAGTCCCCTCTCAGACTTCTTTTTTCAAGGCTAAACAGACCCAGTTCCCTAAGTCTCTCCTCATAGGGGAGATACACCAACCTCTGGCTTTTGCAAGCCCAATAGAATACAATAATTTCCCCCTCCACTTTTTTTTTTTTTTTTCTCCAACTTCAAGTAGTTGGTTATACTGAATTTATGAAGTAAAAAACACAGCAATCAATTGTGTAGATTTGGAAACCAGACTTCCTTATTTACATTTACCATCTACAGATTCCCACAATTCCCTCAGAGTGACACTGCAGTAGTGTGTGATGGTGGCTTGTATGTACAGTCTCTGAAGACCAGTGCTTCTACTTCTACCAAGAGTAAAAACAGTAATCTGTTCACTTGCTCAGTCTTATAAAGCTGGGTTTCAGCCATGATCCTGCCCTATACATTGTTTAGCCTGACTGCTGCATGCATCTCTGCAGTGTCCCTCTGGTTACAAGTGGAGGGCAAGGCTTTTGCACATCAGGGTGGTAGTCTTGAAAGCAGAAACACTGCTGAGCATTTGCTTAAAATAGCTACATGTGACAAGTACATACCTAGCGTCTTTAATACAGCTTGAACTTAATTTGTTAAACTGGAACCACACTGCCTCATTTACTTGCTCTTAATAAAGCATCCTGGAAACCTGGGGTTACACAGCATTTAGAGTAATTTTCACAATTCGTATTTTGATCTTCTGGATTGTTTCCCCATACCAGGGTGATATAAATGCAATGATATGTTCTCTGCGAAGATTAGCATGTCTTGCTGTTGAAACGGAATTCCTCTCCTCTCTTGTGAGTCTCCGCTCTTTCCTCCTAATAAAATCTAGGAAAATATTTCTCACAGCACAAGAGAAAAATCAATAATTAATTGTTATTTTCATTTCTTCTGTGCCATGGCCTAGCAGACAAAGTCAATGTCTTCTCTTAAAATATCATCAGTCCTGCTATACCCACTTGCAGAAAAGCAATATATTATTTTCACAGTCTGAGCCACACCACTTCAGCATATGAGGTTATAAGTCATGAAATAACTATAATGAAGATTGTATGGCAACAGCTTCCACTTTTAACACTGCTTTAGCTCATTTTTATTCAAGAGGGTCTCATGTCTAGAGTTCTTAATTCTACCACTGGTATTGATTCTGAAAAACAAAATCATGTCCAGAATAACTTTTATTACAGTGTAAATTCGCTAGCTGTGGAACTTGAGTTTGATATTTTGTGTCAGCTTTGTGCCACTAGAGATAAAATTCTACATATTAGTCTTGGTGAAACTGCAAGTAGCATTGAGAAGATGGAGAAAGAACAACCACTAGCAGCCTTGTGTAACACAAGAACAACAAAACAAGAAATTAAATTTGTAGGTGGCAGGGTTCATAACAGACAAAACCAAGCACTAAGTCACATAACAAAGAGTTATTTATGGAATTCATTGCCACAGTATACTGCAAAAACCCAAGGTTTAGCTGGGATCAAAAAGTGATTAAGCACACTCATGGAGGATAAAATTTGACAAGGACTATCTAACATGATGATAACATATCCAGACCAGAAAGTGCCTGAGCAATAGAGTGCTAGAGGCTGAGTATGTGAGGAAAATGCTACTACATACATAACCTTTCTTAACCTTTCTCAGGCACCTGTTACACAGTCCTGAAGAAGGGCCTTTGAAAAGCTGTTGTGTCTCTACATTTTCAAAATGAGGTTTTTAATCAATGTCCCAGCAATACTTAAGGAGGGCTAAAAATAATTATGCCAAAAGGGTGGAATGATGGAAATTAACCAGATGAAACTGTCTGTGAACGATCCATTGTATCTTACAATTCAACTTCTTCCGAAGTCCTTTTAAAATTCTAAGTTGAAAAGGCATACAAACTATGTCTTTCATTGTGTTTTACATGCCACAGTATCATAATGGGTCAGTCAAGCATAATTAACAATGTGTAGTAGTTCAATCATTAGGGAGAACTTAACAAAGAAAGGAATATGAAGTACCCTTGAGGTAAGAGCAGACAAGTACCGAAGAGGGTGACATGATTCATATTTCTGATTAAAAGAAAAGTTTCAAGTCAAAGGGACAGAAAGGAAGTTAACCATGTGGAAATCTGCAGCACTCTGACATAGTAGATTACAGCTTTTCAATGCCTCATAATGAAGGGTCTATTAAAAAAAAAATAAATCTATTCCTTTAGAGTATCACTTCTTTTACTTTCAGATAAGAATAATTTCTAGACTTAAACCACAAATTATAATTTAAATGAAAATAAAAGAAGGTATACTGTGTTAAATTAACAGAAAAGGTAACCGGCTCAGTGGGCATCTGGATTCACTTCTGAAGATGGGAATACAGGACTCCGGAGAAAAAGCAGAGAGATAAGACTTGGAAAATCTGGTTCGTGGAAGCAGATGGTCCATTTTTGCTAAAACAAACTTGTATACTTTAACCTTGACATATCAAGTTATGCAACAGCATACTGTTACTGATTATTCTGAAGTCATGCATGACTGACAACTCAGAATATTGAACTCATAGGAAGTCCTGCATTTTGCTCTAAAAATGCGGTTGCTGTAACTCTTGTACCCTATTACTATTCCCCTCTGAGCACCTGAGCGTCTGCTGCTTGGACCTCGGAATAAAGAGAAATATCAGGTACCTGTAGACAATCAGCTGAAACAGTGCACTAAAATCCTCTCAGGCTCTGAGGTGATCATATACTGTGTCCGAGTCAGCAGTAAAACAATTTGTAATGCAATATTAATGAACAACAGCTATGGTTTTCAAAGCAAACAATTATAAAATTTCACTTTTTCAATTAACCTCATGGAGTCTGGGATAGGAGGGCCAAAGACATTTTAAACCCAATCTAAATGTGCATTGGAAAATGACACAAGTTTCTATTATAGCCAAAGTTTGTAATGTGAAGAGATGCTAACTATCAATATCAGTGCACAGTCAACATCAACATATAGCAGGTGAAGTAGTGCAGACACTCAGAGTCAGTTTATGTTCACTATGAAATCTCTACATCTGAAATAGTCTGAAAACTGTTTCTCAAGATCATAACCCTTTTCCATATATATAATGTAGTATGTCTGCCTCTATTGGTCATGTCAAATTGCACCATAAGAGGCGAAGGGAGAAACAGAACTTGGTTTGTAGCTTTACCTCACCCTTGTGAATCACAAAAGTATTTCTGTAATGTACAACACATGGGAGCACCATCCTTCTTAGCTGAAATGTCTCAGATAGTCAGGTTTTTTCAGTGTTGATGAAACCACCCTCTTTTCCTGGATGGTCAATTTATCGTATGGCCTACCGACACCAAGGTTAGAAAACTGTCACAGTACATGAGGCAATAAAATGGGCAGAACCTTTAGATTCACAGATCCTAAAGATACGGCAAATTTACTGAGTTTCCATGTCTTTCCCATAGAATGAGGAAGTTGTTTTGAACTATTAGTGCAAAAGGCATGTCAGTCATTTCATGTCAGCTACTTTGACTTGGACAAAGGCTATGTGTATGGAGCTATACAAGACATGTCAGATCAAATATGCCAAGTACTGATGACATAGAGAGTTCAGAGATGCACTCCAGTGATAAGTATGAAGAAGGCAGATCATAGCTTCATGAATTCAAAGGAAGAAAAAATAACCTCAGTATTTCAGAGAATTAGCAAATTCTTATTTCCTGTGCCGATCTCTGCATGCCTAAAGAACAAGTAAACATGATCTCCATTACAATCCTGATCTGTTTTCATTGCCCACGTTGAGAATGTCTACATGGATGCTATAAACAAGGTAGTCTATGCAGCTAGTCACCTAGATTCAAGAAGGTCACCATAATATTCAAAATAAATGAAATCTGAAATCAATCAATGAAGGAATACATTCCATAAAATATGAATGTCTCAAGTTGCTAAGATAAACCACTTCTATTAGTTTGGATTTTTTTTCTGAGATGGCCTGCAGCCCTAGTATTTTGCTCAGTGAAGGAATAATTTGCACTAGGTCTCCTATATCAGACAGTTTGAAAATATGACACTGTAAGTCACATTTAAACAAGGCTGGCATTAGACCTATTCTTGTACAATGCCTAAGTAAATGAAATCCTGATCTGTGCATTAAGCTCCTCCACAACTTTGTAATACAAGTATTATATAAAAATGAACTCTTTTTAAGGCCACACTTTAAATGTTATGAATGGGCTTACTTTAACTTGATTACTTGATAGTGGGTTACTGTAGGCCTGTTACTGTTTGTGTTCTTAGGTATTTCAAAATATTTTGCATATACTTCACAAGAAAATTTTTGAAATATTATTGCACAAAAACAGAATTTCCTTTTAAAGTCATGCTACTTTCATAATATTATCTTGATACGTTAAAGGTGATCCACACAGAGTATTATCAAGTGCACTCAATGATGTTCTTATTAAAATGTTATGTGCTTCATGCCTCCATTGTAGTTTTCCTTGTCTTCTTCCAGACAAATCTATTATTCATTCTGTACACCATATTGTCACCTTGACCCATCCCTCCTTCCTGGCCTTTATGTGTATTTCCAGTGTAATCTTCAGTGGATCTTGTATCCATCAATATATTTTAATTTTTTGCTTCACCATGGTGTACAGAAGGGAGCAGTTCTGGGGTCCTCATTAGCCTTGTTCCTGTACCTAGTATGAAATCACTTTTATTATTTTATTTTATTTTATTTTATTTTATTTTATTTTATTTTATTTTATTTTATTTTATTTTATTTTATTTTATTTTATTTTATTTTATTTTATCTGTTGGATAGGAGTTACCTTTGAAAGACCACGAGTCATTGAGCAAACTAGAAGGCTTTCATTAACAGAAAGGAGATGCACCACTACATTCTCTCCTGATAGGATGTTCCTCACATTATAACAATTCTGAGTTTGGGAATCCAAAGTATTTTGCAAGACCCATTCTATATGCATGCTCAAACTTCTGAAACTTCCTAAGTGTTATTATCCAAGTCTCATGTTCACTGTATTGGTTGGCTTAGTGCTAATTAGCTGATAATACTGACAAAACAGTGCCTTGCTGGCATTATAACTCAATGTAAAGCCAGAAAGAGGTCATCTTACTCTAATAGGGGCCTCTATGCTCAGTAGGATCACTTTTTAACTAAGAGGTCTCTAGTAAAAAAAATAACAACAGCCTTGCCCTGGTGGGTGGGGAAAAGGAAACAAGAAGAGTACCAACAGAGAAGAGGTTGTCTAGATAAGAGGATAAGAGAAGATGAACAGGAGTTTGGAAAACAAACAAACAAAATGGTCATGACGGAAGACCAGACATGTGGGAATGATCTATTCCATCCTACTACAGTCTGCCTATTGCAGTGGGTTTCCATAAGCAATCACCAAAGCTATCAGCAGCAAGCACTGAACCTGCTGTATCCCACTTACTCTGCTCAGGCCTTTTATGGACAGGCTGAAGGTTGAAAAGCACTCTTTCAGACCTAGTCTTATATGTACCTTTCAGTTCAGAATTACTACTCCAACTGTAACTAATCAGTAACATTAACAACCTCCTGCATTATGTGACTTACAGTCAAAACACTGCCAAGTTGCGAGACGCCTCAACCTTTTTCTGCTTCAGTGAAAGGAATGCAATATTCAGAATGATCACTGCTGAAAAGAATGCAACATTCAGAATAAGCGCACATACAATTTCACCTCTCTAGTATGTAGGACACAAAAAAACTGTATCTACTCATATAGTTATTATTTCTGTCCAGGATTAGCATTCTCTGACTGTGCCACTGTGAATGAAATCATTCCTTTGTGGCCATACAAAGCCAGGCCTTGGAAGTCACTCATGATACTCTCAAAGGGCAGGGGAAGAAATACACTCTTGCTGCACTGGGATAGATACTAATCTCTGTATGGTATTTGTCAAAATTAATCTCCAGAACACTTCATTTTAGTATGTTAAAATCACAGAACCACCATATCATTAGTATTGTCCAGACTGTTAATATTTAAAAAAATAAAAAATTAATATTTTTAACAGTAACCTCAGTGCTACAAAATATAATCACTGGCAATTTTGATAGAATAGGTATTATGTATACAGCGAAAGAGAAAAATGCACTTAGATGAAATATGGGGCTGTATCTCTGAGTGTGAACTGAGATGTAGAATTCAACCCTTTTCTACTTTTCCAAAGAAAATATTTTTACATCATGCAATGTTATCCAGAAGTAATCCATATGGAAATGGATCCTAGACCTTTTAATTCTCTATTCCCATAATGTCAGTAAAGGACAAAGAGGATCTGTTTATGCATGTCCAGAGGAGAGCTACAGAAGTGATCCACAGGATGGAACATCTCCCCTTTGAGACCAGGCTGAGATATCTTTGGCTGTTTAGCCTGGAGAAGAGAAGACTCCAAGGAGACCTCATAATAGCCTTTCAGTATCTAAGGAGGAGGCATAAAAAGGAAGAGGACAGACTCTTTAGCAGGGTCTGATGTGAAAGGGAAAGGGAAATGGTTTCACACTAAAAGAGCAGAGATTCAGGTTGGATAAAAGGAAGAAGTTTCTTACAGTGAGGATGGTGAAACACTGGAAAAGATGCCTGGATAGGTAGTGGATGCCTCATCCTTGAAGACAATGAAGGTCAGGCTGGGCTGGTTTCATCAGCCTGATCTCCCGTGACTGAGCGACCCACCCCTGGATGAGGGAAAGACTGTTAATGTAGTCTTCCTAGACTTACACCAAAGCCTTTGACACTAGACCCCACAGTATTCTCCCGGAGAAGCTGGAAGGCGTACAACTTACAGGCGTAAGTTGGACAGATATACTCTGCTGGGTAAAGAACTGGCTGGTTGGTTGGGCTCAGAAGGTGGTGATGAGTGGAGTTAATTCCAGCTAGAGACAAGTCTATGAGTGATGTTCCCCATGAGTCAGTACTGGGACCTGCTCTTTGTTGATGAGGGGATTAAGTGCACCCTCTGTCAGTCTGAGATTACTACTAGCACAGAGGAAATTTCAGTCTGCCTGGTGGTAGTAAGACTCTACAGAGGGTTCTGGACATGCTAGATTGCTGGGCTGAGGCCATTGAGTTGAAGCTCAACAAGTCCAAGTGCCAGGCCCTGAATTTTGGCCACAGCAACCTCAGGCAATGCTACATGCTAGGGGCAGAGCAGCTGGAAAATTGTGTTGAAGAAATGGACCTGGGGGCTTTGGTAGATGCTCAGCTGAACGAGTCAGCAGTGTGTCCAGGTGGCTAAGAGCATCCTGGTTTCTATCAGAAATACTGTTGCCAGAAGGAGGATGAAGGTGATCATCCCTCTGTTCTCAGCTCTGGTAAGGCTGCACCTCGAGTACCATGTTCACTTTTGGGTCCCCCACTACAAGAAAGACCCTGAGGCACTGAAGCGTGTCCAGAGAAGGGGAACAAAACTGGTAGTGCTCTGGAGCACATATCTTCTGAGAAGCAGCTGAGGGAAGTGGGGCTGTATAGTCTGGAGATGAGGCTCAGGGGAGAACTTATACCCCTAGCAGTAGGACTTGAGGGAATGGTCTCAAGCTGCACTGGAGAGATTCAGGTTGGATGTTAGAAAAAATTTCTTCTCTGAAAGAGTGGTAAAGCACTGGAATGGGCTGCCCAGGGAGGTGGTGGAGAGACCATCCCTTGAAGTGTTCAAGAAACGTGCAGATGGTGTACTAAGGAACATGGTTTTGTGGGAAGTATTGATGATAGGTGGATGGTTGCATTGGATGACCTTGGAGGTCTTTTCCAACCTTTGTGATACTATAATTCTATGATTTTATAGATAAGGCTCCGAGAAACCTGATCTAGCTGTAGATGTCCCTGTTCATTGCAGGGAAATTGGACTAGATGACATTTAAGGATCCCTTTCAACTGAAAAGATTTGATGATTCTGTGATTCCAAGAAGAACAGTTTCAGCAAAGGCAGATATGATTAAGAACTAACTGGTGGAAGAATCACATTAACTTTTTACTATTGCTCAAGGAATCATAGAATAGCAAGGCACATTAGAGATCACCTGTTTCCAACCTCCTGTCATGGGCAGGTTGCCAACTACTGAATTAGTCTTCCCAAGGCTCCATCCAACCTGGTCCTGATCTCCTCCAAGAGAGGGACACCCACAGTTTCTCTGGGCAGCCCATGCCAATGCCTCAATACAGGAAGAATTTCTTACAATGAAATTTCTTCCTCATATTTATTCTAAACCTACCCTCTGTTAGTTTAAATTAATTACACCTTATATAGTATAGTCCTATAACTATACTCCCTGAAAAAAGAGTCCCTCTACAGCTTTCCTGTAGGCCCTGTTTAAGTACTGAAAGTCTCCCCAGATCCTTCTCTTCTCCAGGCTGATCAAGTCTATCTCCCTCAGCCTGTCTTCATAGCAGAGGCGCTCCATCCCCCTGACCATGTTTGTGGTGCTCCTCTGGACCCACTTCAACAGCTTCACATCCTTCTGCTGGGGTTCCAGACCTGCACAACATGCTCAAGATGGGGCCTCACAAGGGCATAGCAGAGCAGGACAATCACCTACCTAGCCATGATGTTCACACTTCCTTTGATACATTCTGATTCCGAAATATCATAAAAAGAGTGAGAGGATGGAATAAACATATCAAGACTCAACAAAGAAGCCTGCTGAAATTCTCCTTTCCAGGAAATTCAAATTGGTTTGTACAAAATCTTATTTAGGTTATTTACAGTCATCTTATTAATCTATTGAAAAAAAAGAGTGGTTAAAAAAAAAAAAAAAAGGTTCTGTGGTTCTGTTCTTTGTGTGAACTCCTGATCTACAGAAAAGCCTTCCATCAGGTACTGAGCATTTTCACAAGGTGGAACTGCTTTGAGGGAGAAAAGTTGAAGTGAAAAATTTTACTTTTTTTCCAGCAAAACAAACCAGCCAGATGCTCCCAAAAAATTTCAGTTTTAATGGAAATTTAAAACAAAATGCACTCAAGACAATTAGACATAAAATGTGATCTACATTCTACAGCAATTTTTTTGATACCATGTGTCTTTGAAACTGGCAGTGAAGATCTATAAAGGTCTGCTAGGAAAAAATCAGCAGTATCCACAGACAGAGGCCCCAAGAGGTAGAAGAAATAACTGTGCTTTTGTTGGGCAGCTTCCTGCAAACAGTGGCACCTCCTTGAGTAAGAGGGAGCCCATCCAAGGAACTTCTATTGTATTTCAAGCCTTGGCCAGTGTGGCATGATAAGTGACTGGAAAGGGCATAAGAAGCAGCTTGTATGTCCCAGCACTACTGTGAATTATTTCCAGTGTCACCTCTGGAAAGAATGCAGTCCAGCAGGAATGCCTAAAACTTCTCCATGTACAGCTAGAATACTGAAGATCTGCACTGAGAAAAGCCTTGTTTTACAGAGATTTCTAGGAAAACACACCAAGAAACAATGCTTCAAACAAAATTAATAAACCATTACATAAAACAATTGGATACCAGATAAAGCACGAAAGCACTAAAGAGAACTAACATACATTGGTAAGACAACAGATTATCTGACAGGCAAAACAAAAATAAGCAACAATAAAATGAGTAGTTAATAGGCAAATCTTTCTGAAACTTACCTGGAGGGTGACATGCTGGGTAAAAGTCATCAGCACTTAATAAATCAAAATCTGAAATAGCACCAATATCCTACTAAGATACCTAGATTGTTTTCCTGTTAGAAATTAAGTATCTGAGCACACATACATCGTAACAGAATTAATCCATCTAAAATTTTCCTGAGTGATGGGTTGTCAACCTAGGGCAAAATACTGTATCCACATAGCAGAGAAATCTAAAGCATCAACAAACACACACATGCCAAAAAACAAACTAACTAACTAAACAAACAAACAAACAAACAAAAACAACAAAAACCAAAAAACACCAAAAAGCAGATTTGGCAAATAAATTAATAAAATACTACTTCAACAGAAACTTGATGCTCTATATGAGGGGAGAGCACATCTCTTGGTGTTGCAACTGGAGTCTACTAGAATCCCATCTTCTGTTGCAGTGACCTTGTTGCTGTAACTTTCCTAGGAGACGTGTTCTGCCATGTGCTGCAAGCTAAGTGGAAGCAGAAGAAAATCTCTTTCTCTTCTTCTGATTTAATTTCCCCATCTGTTTCCCCCCTCTCTTGTTTTCTACTTGAATTTTACCACGATATCTGACCTATTATCAGATGCAAAAAAACCTGAGAGGGCTTTCATAAATTTTGTCCCTGCTCTTGGCCAACAGAAAATTAGGAACTTCCCAATTTTTGCAGTGTTTGGCTTGCAGGGTGTGAGAACTCATCTGTAAGAACAGGTGCACGCCCACTGTGGAGCCCACCTGTGGTAGTCATGCCACCACTCAAGCAAGGGGCACTTGCCCTTCGGCTCCTTCCATCTGCAGCCAAATGCCTGCCATTCCATCTTCCCGAGGTCTGCAGAGCAGCCAGGACACCCTTACCACTGCTCATCTTTGCAAGCACTGCCTGACACAGCAGCCCTGGCCCTGCATACTAATTGGTGCATTTAATGACTTTCTCTTGCTTTCCCTCATGTCTGCTACTGAGCTGCCAGCTGGGAACAGAAGAGCCTAGCTGCCATGGAAACCGAGCATCCAAACACCAAGAACCTTCCTACCAACCTTTTGAGAAAATTCCAGTGGTGAAGCTCAGAAATTGGATGCTTGAGGTGGTATAAAGGCAGAGGAGTGGGAAGGAGTGACACTGACCTTGGTGGGAGTAAATCTGGGCTGTTCTGCAGAAGGAGTATATAAAATGAGTGTATAGTGGGCATAAGAAGACAGTCATTTAGGGCAACAGATTAATCTTCTGTCACAAATATTCTTCATCAAACCTTTAAAATCCACTTACAGTCTAGACCAAATATCCCAAACTGGTGCACAGGCCACATCATCAGAGGGGTTTTGAAAAATTATATACACTACTTTCACATTTGAAGGGCTGTTTGTAGTGAGCAAAATGCTGACTGTGGTGAGCAAAATCTTAAGGAAGTCCCAGGCCTTTCAAAGCACAAGTTGACAGAGGACAAATCCCTGTGGCTGTAATCCCATGTGCAACCTTGCAGTCTTGACTTTTCCAGGCTCACAACTAAACTGCAGATGCACAGAAATACATTGTTTGTGGCATTCTTTGTGCACTCATGCTTTTCTATAGGCAAGTACTTACACCGTCAGTAAGAACTAACCTTTGTACAAATCTTTGTAAGTGTGGATAGATAGCAAATATGTACTTTTATCTCAGACAGGATGATCATCCTTGAAACTGCTAAAGCAATAGAGGAACTCTTAGTCGCAGAATGACAACTATACCTGTATTTGAAGATAGAAGCATCATGAAAAAACATGTAGATAAATTCGCATGTCTAGCTAGCCTGCAGGCAGGGAGGTCAACCCTACCTTTAGCTGAACAGTTGTAGACCAGAGTAGTAGTCAAGTGACAAAAGTATGTATATCAAAGTGTCATGAACATCCTGGTGTGCACTAGCATTGTGGGAGACACCTGGCACCCAAAACTTGCACTGCTTGGCAGTAATTCAACATCTTGTCTGCGTGTGTGAGATTGGCTTACTGGGTAATGGACACTGGGTGATGAATTCGCCTCATGGACAACACCTACTTCAACTCCAGTACTGTGCTCAGAAATATTCTGGATCCTTATTTCTGGCTGTGTGGCACAGGAAACTATGCTTTTGTCCTCAGTTCTGCCCCCTGAGGATTCCTGGACATATAAGGGGGATATGATGAATGCACACTAAAATTTGATTTAGTGCCCAAATCTCAGATTTTGAAGACCCTCACTTACTCCCAGACTACTCTTAAGCTTTAAGGCAAGCAACAGAGCATCTCCTCAGAAGTCAGTTTTTTCTAAGCAAAGTTCATCATGATACTCATACAATTTATTCATGCATGGAGATCTCAGAGGTCAATAAAACTAGAGTGCTTCCAAAAATACACAAAGAAACAAAGAAAGGAAAAAAAAAAAAAAATCAACACAAAACACTGCTCTTTTACTGGAACACTGAGATAATTTTAGACTGGCTCAGTGCTTTTCTACAGACTAGATGGAGCTGACTATGTTCAAGGCAGACCTTCTCACATGCAAAGGACATTACAGAGACATTCTCTATCCCAGCCAAATGAACAACCAACTTAATGCTGAGTATTTAGCTCAGGTCCAAGTCCTCCCATGGAGATGAGGTACGCAGACAATTAACAAAGTCCTTGGTTAGCATCCTGGGAGTCAGGAAGATCTGCTGCAATGCAGGCTGGGGAGCACAATGAAATAGGTGTTGAGCATGACAACTAAGGAAAGTCCAACCTGCTTCCCATAACTCCTTGTTAGCAAAAGGAGACTTCTGCTTGGAATTTCACTCTCTAGATACTGTGTTTATGTTGTCTCGTACCTGATCTTGCTGTTTTGGAGCCAACATTCCCTGTGCCTTAAAAAGAGGACTGGCCAAATATAAATTCTGATACATAAGATCTGCCACATATGAATCGCTTCTATGGCACAGATTAGTACGTAAGAGGTCAGGAAGTGCAGAAATGGTGCTTGTGAGCCACTTCAATGAATGCAATGCAACCTAAGAGGGAAAACTGCTTTATGGAGTTTGCACCTTATGTCTAAGTCTTCTCCCTCAGTAAATCAAGTGAAAGTGATTTTACTAAACAAGAAATAACGTTTGAAAGAGAAAGTGCTAGAGGATTACAGAAAGGGAAAAACATTTTTTTTTTCAAGGAAAAAAGAAAAGATGTTGGCTAATATTATCAGGACCAAACAGCATCCACCAAAATCTGAAAGTATGTAGGTGGGAAACTGCAGGTGTTTGACTATCATTAAAAACAGCAACTGTGCAAGAGAACTGATGCAATGCACATGGATTGAAAACAATATGTTGAAGATTCTTTGAGTGGAGTGGAAAACAAAAGCTTCTTTTGAAAAGGTTCCTACTCTTGCAGCCTAAGAGTGACCTACAGGGGAGTGAGGATTCATTTTGACAAAGATTATCCAACAGACACAATACATGTAGGTTTTCAAAAAAAGCTTTGATTAGGCTTTACACAATAGATTATTAAAGAAACAAAGCTGCTGAAAGGTTTAGGAAATGCCTTTTTATAGAATGAAGGCTAGTTAAAGGATAAGAAGAGAGTAGGACTTGATCGTCGTTTTTCAGTGTAGAGAGGAGGTAGCTTTAATTCTCCTCCAGAGGTCAGCACCATGACCAGTCACATTCAACAGCTTGATCAATAAGATGGATATGGGAGGGTACTTCTACTTAATCTGTGTTTGTGGATGATACTAAGCACTTGGGCAAGCTTTTTTTGGGAATGATTTCATAGAAGAAAGAGAGTAGGAAGCAGATGAGCTTCAGTGCAAATAACTGCCTGTATGGTAAATAGGTATGGTAACGTGTTTGTTCAAAGAAATAGAGGCTACAGTGCAGGCTGGAGATCTTGGAGCCATCTCCGACATCAACAGTTTAGTAAGCAGCAGACATTTGAGCATCATTAACACAGGTATAAGATGTAATTCTGCTGTGAGCAGTGCTGGTCTACACTGGATGCATCACCTCTACACTGGATCACTTCTACACTGGATGCAGTGTACCTGGAGAGGCACAGAAAAGGGGAGCAAAAATGCCTAAGTTGTGGTTCATAAAATTAAGAAAGTAATGGATAAGGCAACAACTGCAGAACTGCTATTACCAAGGTATGAAACATGTCACAAGAGGACATTCTACTAAATGAGTAATTAAAAATGAAGTAGTTTTTTTTATTATTCCGTTATGGGTAGTAAATTTCTGGAACTTGTTGCCATGGTTGCAAAGACTGACAGCATTAGCAGGCTCAGAAAAGACAAATTCATGAACAATTAGTCCATAAACAGATAGGAACTGGCAGGAATGTACCCTGACATCCCTAATCCTAATCTCTGCTGGACATGCTTTTTTGATGTAGCCCACAGTACGTTTGGCTTTCTGTGCTGTGAGGGCACATTGTGAGATCTGGATTCTGAAACAGTGTAAGAAAATGCTCACAAAAATGGTTTAGACTAACATGCTTTCTCTAAATAACATATCCTACAATGATGCCATAGACAGAGTTATTAGGGTAGGTGAACTTTGTCCTGTATTCTCATGATTCCCACAACATCCTTCTTATATTAAACAATTACATAGAAAACAATCAGTTAAGGGTATAGGATTTTTGAATTTAGAAAATGAAATACTTTCATAGCTTAGTACCAAGGAAAAAAAACAAATCAAAATAGAACTCTAGTTTTTACAGTCAATCGGGGAACCACCTGTAAGAAATCAATGCATGCTTTAAGGCATTGCTTGGTGTTTTCATTCTGCATCAGTTCAGACTAGGGAACACCTTGGAGGTTTTCTGCAGTCGATCCAGTAGCCACTACTTGACTCCTCATTTCCACGAGCTAAACTTGCATTCTAAGATGAAGACAATGCTCAGAAAAGCTACTCTTCAGAATCTTCCCTTTCCAGTATCACTTTGGGAGAGGGAACAGACAGCTTACAAGCAGACGCAATTTACACTTAAGAACAGGTCCAGTCACTTTTTTGAAAGGCTGAATCATTTTAATTACATGACTATAATACAATGTTCCACAGGATCTCTGTTTAATTCTGAATATTTGCTAGACTGTGCTCAGGAAATGAGGGAAGTTTTAAATATTTCTACTTATCACTCAGTGTGTGTCCACCTGCTTAACTTCTTTCACATCTAAATTTACGCAAACACAACAGTTCAGCAATAAGATATGACCCTGGATAATTCAGATCTGCAGGAGAGCTACCTGGTTTCTCAGCTATCACAGTGGCCATGCTATCTCCAAACTTCTATGTGTAGAATAGACCAGCACTGAGAAAAAGTGTTGGTATAGTGGTTACAGTAATCCTAATCATGTTGTCTCTTTCATGACTTCTGTAAGAAAGAAGGCATACATCTCATTTTGCTGCATGTGGTATCCTCAGAAGTAGAATAAGCTGCTTTGGTAAGAATACAACAGGAGAGCTGTGGTGAATGGGAAGACAGTTAATGTTTCCTCCTACTGATATAAGAGTTGGGCTTGTCCCAGCAGTGTTGCAGAATGGTTTGAGCAGTCACACAAGCCCAACCCTAAGCAGTGCACTGGAGAAGCACAGGTAGACACTTTACATCAGCAAGTGTTCCACAGCCTGCCGCCATGACAAGAATGATGTGCAGATCTAGGTGTCTACACCATACCCATGCACATGAAGGAACCAATTTTAGTGTTTACAAATCAAAATCTACTCAAAATAGATACGTATCTGTCTTTTATTTCCAGGACCTCAGCATGACACACTGGAAACTGCACTGATGAGCATTTATTTATTTATTTATTTATTTTTAATGCAGCGAAAGAGAATATTGACATGAAGGCTGGAAACTGCAAGTTCCAGGTTGAATGTTGGAAAAATTCTAGAAGGACAACTAAATTTTTTGTTTTGTTTGTGTTTCATGGAGGTAGGAGATTTGCTGTTCAGAGGGTAGTAATCTTTAAATAACTGCCTGTTAATAACTATAATTTAACCTGCCTGTCCCTAGAAGTCTCCAGACTCCTTTTAAATTCTGAGTAGTTGCTCTGAATAAAGCAAGGGATCATCCTATATAATTAAAATTACAGCTGCAGAGAGATATTCTCTGGGATTTAAATGTGAAACAAAAGCTCCACTGCCACCTTGGTACTTGCGCTTCCTGCCTCTCAGGGTTTCCACTTCTTGTAATGAAGAGCAAGACTAGACCAACATACCCAGATACCTGCTGGAAATCAAATAGTTGATCTCAGTGCTGTCCAACCCTGTCCCATATTCAGCAACAGAAGATAGAATGAAAACATTAGGAGAACTCTAAGGCAACACCCACTTGCCCCTTTCTAATGTAATACATTCTATTCTAGGTCATGCAGGGGAATGGAGTGAAACAAAAATACCATTATCTGAAGATGGTATATTCTAGAACCTGGTATACAATCCAGTGTGGAAGCCCCTGCACTACATAAAAATTCCTCTTTGCATGCAGGACTGTAGTTTTCTGATCTAAGAGGTCTTTTCCTCCATAGTTCCCAAAGTATCTGAGAAACCATTTCTTCAGTGGTTACTTTCCCTAATTCTAATCTCCTGTTAACATTCTCTCATAACCAGTTTATGCTCAGGTTTTTCCTTTGTAAGCACTGTCCTTCAAATACCTTTTTTTTTTTTTCTTGCTGTTGTTGCCTGATGTTTATTTATTTCCTGGTGCAGTTATAAGGCATGGTTCTCCTAGACACCCCTCCAAAAAACCACATTCAGTGGGAGAGTCTTGATACTTCAGTTTGGGGAAGTATTCGGCCCTCCTGACAACTAGGAAAAAATATCTGTTTCTCAGTTGGAATACATCACCAACACAGTTTGCTGTAGAAACACTTGCACTGCTGCAGAAGAGAGAATGATGCAGGAATTATTTGTTGAGAAAAGCAAAAGAGCAGGACCATCTCTCTGGGCAGCAGTGCTGGATTACACTGCTTAAACTGTCACCTGAACTATTAGTTTACTGATATAAAACAAGCTCCCCATTTCCATCATTTTTGTAGGATTTTTTCTCTACAGTTGCTCCATGTTTTCATATTCCAAGTCCATTAAACACTTTTCCTATATCTTTGCATTCACCTCTGTCTTTTCAAGACCCGAAGTTAAAAATCAGTTTTGCTTCCAAGCCAAATTAACTCTCATTTCTGCATCATCACGTCTATAGCAGTTTCACTTTCCCTCCTTCTCATCACATTTAAACAGCCAGGGATCTTCTCTTGTTTATCTTAATATCAGTCTCAAATTCACTACCAAATGCTTTTTGGCAGTTTTCACTGTATCCTAGTAGGACCTATCTTGCCTTCCCTAATAGTCTTTCCTGCCTGAATGTTGTTCCTTACTGCCAGAATCTTTTAGGATGTGAAATCACAAATAGTTCTGCAACCTACTGCTTCCCAACTACTTTTCTGGTTTAAGAACACAAATTCCAGCTACTTTTTGCACATTTACTAAAGCAAATCTCCGTTTCTCCACTACATAAGCTGCCCCTTAAAACTAGTTCCCTCCAGTTTTTTCGGAGCTGAACCTCTGAAGCTGTAATAGACCAGTAAGAAAACAAACTTTCAAAAATCTGAGATTACAATTATTTCATTACTAGGGGTTCTGAAAATCTCAGTTTTGAACTCCATCACTACCTCCTTAAGGTTCAGTTAAGATAATAATAATAATAATAATAATAATAATAATAATAATAATAATAATAATAATAATAATAATAATAATAAAAAAGTACAGATGCGAAATAATTGCCTACTTTATAAAAGCAGAAGGCTAAACAGATTTGGATTGACTACTTTTTCATTCTCTTGCTTTGGTCCTTTTTGTCCTGAAAAGTGACTTTCAAGGTGTTGAAAAATATTGGCAGACTAAAAGGAATAATTAGGAAATAATAACTCATTTTTGATCATGTTAATTAACACAATGCTGTTCTCTATGTCCCTAAAGACAAGACTGAGCATATATAAACACATGCCAACTTTAAAGCATCTTTGTCCATAGGTGTGAAAATGTACATCCCAGGAAGGAGCATTCACTTTTCTTTTGGCTGGTCTTGCAGTATACATCAAACACATCACAATTACAGAGCTAGTGGTACCTGCAGAGTAGGCATACCTTCAGTCTCAGGCTGTACAGTGGAGCTGTATAAACCTTCCTGTAAATCTCTGTTTTATTTCCCAGCTTATGCATTTTACATATGCTTAAAGCCATATCTGAAAGGCATCTTAGTGCATGCAGTACAGCTTTATTTGCCGTGCAGCCTTCAAATTCTTCCTCATCTATATTCTGTTTTATTCTGCTAAGCATTGCTGATCAAGACAGAAAACATGAGCGTTAATATTGCATAACAGGGAAGCATATACAAGCTGGCTTAGCTCCAAAACCACCATTTAGTCCCTCTCCAAACTGCCATGGAAACATTTGTTGTTCAAAACTGTATATTCCTCCAAGCATGACTGATGTTAAAAATCACTACGGTGTGTCTATGCAAACAGGAAGGAGTTATGCAAGGTACGTCTTACAATCACTTTCAACAGAATCCC
This sequence comes from Coturnix japonica, assembly GCF_054131305.1. Lineage (NCBI taxonomy): Eukaryota > Metazoa > Chordata > Aves > Galliformes > Phasianidae > Coturnix > Coturnix japonica. The sequence goes on from NC_140702.1 coordinate 35,616,574, forward strand.
CCTCTGCAAAAAATTATGATGTTAGGACTGTGTATCTCAACTTGTAAGCTTCATGTTGCAGATTCAAGTAGTATCTGTTGGCTTCTCACTGAAGGGCAAATTCCAATCGCTGTGCATTGGCACTGAACTTTAACATACTTGTTTTTCCCATGCAATTACTCAACTCTAGGTACTTTTATCTAAAAAAGTTTGATATGCCATGAAACACCGGTCCTAGAATATCAGAGGATACTCAAGAAGCATGGAAAAATCATTCAACTGAAAACTGCAAAATCTCGTTTTTCATCAGTGTGTTCAGTGCATAAGACTAGATATGTTGCCAAAATTATGACATGAAGTATTCAGCTCTATTTTGATCTCTCTTTTTTTTTTCTCCATGTCTTGTTTCCCTAAAGAAGATTTAAAACTCTGCTTGCTGAATCCAAAAAACAAACAGCTCATGCATATGACAGAGTGCCAAGAATGCAGGACCCTGCCCTTCACTTAGCTCACAAGCAAGTAGAATCTCCAACAAGGATTCTACCAGTCAGCTATGTTGCACTAAGTCTTACCATCAGAAAGTAACAATGACAGCATAATCAGCTGTAAAGGGAGTATATGCAAAGCAGTAACTTGCAAAAATCCTGGCCCATCAGTTATCCTTTCAAAGTGACTTGGGGGTGACAGGCATCTGGTAAATCAATTGGGAAAGAATATATTCTCTCCAGGTAACATCGTATTTTTATTCTGTGGGATTTGGCTGAGGCAGTGTAAGAAATACAGATGACAAAAACAATGTGGCAAATGATTTGTATTCGTCAGGCCTGTCGTTCAAGTTCCTTTTTTTTCCCCCCCTTTGGTTGTATATTTATACTGGCAGTGAAACAACTGTAAGATTGATGTGTTATCAAGGAATATCTGGCAATATTTTTAATGAACAACTCTTTCTTTATCTTCCTAACATTCCATTGCCATGAAAAAAAAAATAATAATAAAATTTAAAAAAAAAAAGGAAAAAGAAATGAAAACAAGAGCAAGTTCTATGCAACAGCAGGATTTCACCCTTTTAGAAGATAACATTAAATCCCACTAAATCCACTTACAGGAACATAATCTTGCAGGTCATAAAATAATTTGAAAGAGTCCCTTCACACAGCTACTTTGGAGTGGACTAAATGATGCTATAAAAATATATTCTAGGGGAGAGTGAGACTCAATCATATTTTATATATCAGCTGGGGGAACAAAAACCCAAACATAATAATAATAATAATAATAATAATAATAATAATAATAATAATAATAATAATAATAATAATAATAATCCCTACTTTTTCAGCAAAACATAGGCTTGCTTCTCAATGTGGCAAGCATGAGCTGGATCAAGGGATGATGTTATTTTTTCCCCCCCTTTTTCAATATTGAAAACAGATACAATGTCACTAAAAAGTTACAATTAATAATCACATAAGTAAAATTCCTGTTCCTCATGATTTCACTTTGTTTTTCCACTGAACTGGAGCTGGACAAGCTTACAGTCTCTAAATATGCATTGTAGTCTTTCTGTCCTCTACAAAAATTGCATGCATTACAAAACCAGTAGCTTAGATCATACTCATTTTCAATAGCAACAGAATATATATATATATATTGTGATTTAAACCATCTCACTATTAAGACTCCTTTATCTCTGTTTATTTTTTATTTTCTATTTTTTTTATATGTATACATTTTATTTTCACAGTATTCTCTTTATCAGAGAAGGTCATTATTTTTTGCAGGTGTAAATTTCCAGTCTTCTTCTCTATTATTAAAAGCTTTGCACTATAGTTCTTCCTTAAAGTCTTGACTTCCAATCATGTGACTACGTGAATAACTTAACTGACATTTGTTAAAGAGCACACACATCCAGGACTCTCATCATAAGTGTGGAGAAAAACTTCAGTACAGCTACCTAATCGAGGAAGAGTTTTGTGAGATATGAGGACCTCTTCCCAGGTGTTACAGGTGACTATCTGTTAAGTTTTTCTGAAAGCATAACCACTTCTACCTTGAGATAGTCTTCTTTGTGCTGGGTGTTGCTTCTGCTTAAAAGGCACTTTCAAACATTCCTGGCCCATAATACTAGGTGGGAGGGTTCAGCCTCTGCTACTGTATCACCAACATCCACCTCTCATGTTCTGGGACAATACAACAAAATAGGAGCAACACTCATACAAACAGCAACTACTAAAAAATACTAAACTTCGAAGTATTAAATGTATAATGTATTATATGTTTCTTGAAAGCATTGCTCAGCAATGGGAAGAAAAAAAGTTACTTCCCACAGATGCAGCTTTTCTTCTGTAGATTTATTTACCCACCTGATGGAGACAGAAGCATTTGAGACACCATGAGTATCACTAATTTCTTTTTTAATCAGCCAAGTGCATTTTCCCTCACTCACCTTAAATCAGACATTCATTTCTGCCACAGCTAGAAATTTGACTGTGTTCTGTAAGAGTTTTGGCTCCACATATAAGACTACATTAATGCAAAGACAAGTTATTGCTTATGTTTAAGTACAAGTTCCTGAGCCTGACAGTTGCAAAATCATCTCAGTTTTGAGGTTCTCACCTTTTGGCAAGCCTGGAAGCAGTCCTGACAACTTGTCAGAAACCTCAGTGCTCTTCATGATCTCTGATATAAAACAGGCTTCAGAAAGGCATATGGGTTACAACTGTATAAGTGACCTAGATAGGTCGCTCTGAAAGTAATATTTCCTATTTATTTCCAAGCAAATGGACATTAAATAAATGAAATACCATTTGCAAGCCGCTGTAACTGTTTTAATGCACCATCCACTGCCTCACTGTGCTCACATCCACTGTTTGGTCTCTCAAAACATTCAATAAGTGTTCATGAATGTCAGTAGGTGCCAGTTTTTTCCACATTGAGGAATTCAGTGACACACCTTTGCTTTGTACATACCTCCATTCAGACACCATTCTTTCAGGTTGTTTCTCTGCTGCCATCTGTCTCATTGCAACAACGTGTAATGTAAAATTGGTGGAAAGGTTCAAACTCCATCAGAATACAATCAAAACAACATAGGCACTACTTTCAGAGCAGTCCTTATGCAATATGCTCACTGTGCTCTGTCACTGATACCAACAGGCTCATATTGACCCAAGTTACTGAAAATGATTTCTCTTCAACCCTGTGTTGGAATGGACACATGCAGGTGCTCCATCAGATGGCAGTAGGTCTCAGAAGGTAAGACCTCAGCAACCTGAAGTGCTGCAGCTGCTTCCTTTCTTCACCATGTCCACTCACAATCAGTAGCTCTTCCCTATGTATGCACTGAACTAAGAGCTGTATTTGCAGACTCCACTTTATTATTAGTTGATGCTGTTCTCTCATCTTCTTAGTCCCTCCTGTTATACACAGTATTTCAGAATAATTGTCTAAGTCTTCCTTTCTGTGCTTCCTGAGTTTCGTGAGCCAAAAGAGTGCCAATTGTCCTCTGGTCTCAGGCATTAAATGCACGTTTAGGAGAACTGCCTAGCAACTTCTCCCCTTACTGCAAGGAGAGAGTCCATTAGCATAAGAAAACCTTCCAGCTGGAAGCCTGCAAAGACTATGCTGGGAGCTGGATGTGGGAGCCGTCAAAGGAGGACCCGGCTGAGTGCTGCACCCCCTGGGTGGCCTTTCCGTGCCTCCCCACGGCTGTCGGGGCAACCGCGCGAGGAGCACTGTGCTTTGCTTAGCCGGGAGCTGCCGCTCCAGTTTCTGACTGTGCTCACAGTGTTCCCAGAGATCTTTTTCTCATTTTGTTCCCACATCTTCTTTTGCTCACACTGTGTGCATCACACATCAAAGTCAACAGCTTCAGCTGCTAACCTTTGGAGTTCTGTCATTTGCTTTGCAGATTTTCTGCCAAAAGTGGTGGTCTGCAGTACAGTATCTGCCTTTCCAGATATTTACCATTGCCTCCTCACCACAATTGCAAAATTACATTAGTAGTCTGCACGAGGACCTGGTCCACAAAGCAAAACTACAGAACATATTTTATCACTTCTCGTCCTGAGTCCATTCTCTTGAAAATGCTGCCTGCAGACCCACTTTCAAAAACGCTGGCCCTAACAAAACCATAGGAAAAAGTTCCCAGCAGTCATTGAACTTCAGTCTAGCAAATTGTGAACAGGATTGAGATTAAGGACATGGCCCTCTGATGTGCTAAATATCTCTGCAGTAGCCAAATCATTCCAGCACCTGCAAAGATGGCTTTATAGGGCTGTGCTGCTACTTAGTGAAATGAGCCCGCTTTCGATCAGAGTTCTGTAAAGCTTTCCAAATTGCAGTTTGGAAAGCTAATTTCAATATGTGAATCACTGCTTTCCTGCAATTTATATCCATATGTGTGGTTATTTTTAAGAATGATTCAGTTTTGTATATATAATTTTAAAAGGACTTTTAAAGTTAATGAGCATCTGCGCTAAGAGCTCCTTAACAGAAAAGCTTGTGTCAGCCACCAGTGCTGCTGACTGTGTAAACTTCCTGCTATTCTATAGGCATGCATATGGATCCTAAGGCTCTTACCTCCTGTATGCACCAGGAGTAATCCTCCTGAAATCCACAGAATTAAAATGCTTTAAAAACAGTGTTGACATGAACTGAATTTCCGTGCCTTTGAAAACTGTAATATCTGTGTTACAATCAAAGTGAAACCAAAGAGTAAGTTCTCCAAGTTTTTAAAAGAAGCAAAGAGAGGGAAATTTTCCACTGAAAATTTCCAAAACTTCAATTCAGTTTTGATCAACACAACTCTTAAAGTGTTTAGCAATAGTGTTGGTCAACAGAATTTCTGTGTCTCCTGGGGAATATTTCTAGGTACTGCTTCCTTCCTGAACATCTCTTCAGAGGATGAACCAATTTTTACTGATTATTTCTTGATATCCTTCAAGAGAACCATGCCAGCATAAATCTGTCAGGGGCAGATTTCCAAAGGAACAAGCAAAAACAAAATTCAGTGGCTAATCAAGTAACTGGTCACAGGAGTGAGTGCACTCTGCTCTGCTTTTCTTTCAATCATAAATCCAGCTTTCTCATTATTTTTTTTTTCTGGTTTTGTGATCTCCACTTGTTTTGAACTCTCAGTGCAAAGAATATTGTGCAGCATGAGCAATGAAGACGGTTTCCCAGTTGTGCATTTCATGTTAAAAGGCTCTTAAACAAGGCAAAATAAAAATATGCTACAGCTTCCTAGTTAAAAACTTTGCTTTCTATATTAGTATCTTTACATTAACACTGCAAGACAAAGCTTAGTAAGAACTTGCTGTTAAACACACCAAACTACATGTGCTGGATATCTGATGCCCTTTTCCTATCACTGGTGTGGAAACCTTCCCTAGAATCTCCTGTAGTGTCAGTGAAAATAGGTAGAAGTGGGACAATTAGCAAGATCAGTGAACCTTGTGTGTAGAGAGAAATCTCTGCTGGGAAGTGATTGCATCTATTACAATAGGGAAAAACAACAACAACGAAAAGCCAAGAGAATGACAGTTGCTTGGAACAAAGCTGAATTTGTCATTTCTGTAGAACTGCATGGGTCAGGAAACTCCAGATTAAGGAATAGCAACAACAATCAGGGATGCGTAAAAGCAAGCTCAGTAAAGAGCATACTTCCTACATGCAACAAAGTAATACTTTGTTATGAACAGGGAGAAACAAGCCCTGCCATCTTGCTAATCGCTCAGCATTGAGACATCCTGGTGTATGCGATCCTCTAAATGCAGACATAGTGGTGACCTTTACACTCAAATCTGTTCGCAGATATTTTAGTCTAAAAATTAAAGTTATTGCAATGACTTGAAGGGAACTACTTCAGATTTACATCGCTGTAGCTGGCCCATTATTTCCTTTATTGTTTCTAGTTGCATTAAATCATCTGTCCAAGTCCTCCAGGGCTGCTGGAACCCTCTGTCCTCCCCAGCACTACACATGATGCAATGAGCCTCTGACGGAGGAGGAGAGCAGAAAAGTCCATGTAGGGAAGCAAATAATTTCCTTTTGAGCAATGGATGCAAAAATAGTAGCTAATAAAAAGCCTTCAAACTGTGCCTTCAAACAGTGACAATTCAATACACACACCTACGAGGATGCCTTGACAAGCTGCTTGACTTCTAAGTAACTCTTACTTGTTTTCTTTAGTGCAGCCTCCTTCAAACTCCCACACACAGGTATTCAGCTCTGTAGTGACAGCTGAGACCTGCAGGTGTTTGCTGTTGCTGCCCTTTCAGAATAGACAAACACTTGTTCCTCACTGTAAACATTTGTATGGTGTTGCTTGCCTGGCTAGTTATAGCCCAAATAATGATGAACCAGCCTTTTCCCTTTTTAGTTGCTTGCTGTCATGCATTAATTCTCTTTGCAAACAGGAATTTGGTACTGGAAATAGTTTAAGTGAAATCACTCTGGTGATTATTTTATGAGCATTATCTTTTAGCAATTGTTTCCTATAGAGAGTCTCCAGAAAACTATATTACGCAGTTGCCAGAAATACAGCATTTTACAATATTAAGCATTAGGCTCACACGCAAAGGAAAGTCTGTGCCTAGCATGCAAGATGCTCCTCACCATTTCAGTACTCTAATATTAATGTTACTTCACTAGCTTCAAGACCATTACTCTGACTCTACTGAGTGACAGCGAACAAAGGTCTGGAAGCTGTATATTTTTAAAGTCAATTTAGAATACCAAATTGTGTAATTTTTTAGTTTTTCTAGAAGTCTTCCTGGGAGGCTAAGAAATACAGTAACTTCTTACATCTTAACCAAAAGTGGATGTTATCTCTATATTTAGAACAGATATTCTTTTCATTTAACATTAAGTAGAAGTGATCAGGAAATAAAACATTAAGAAGTAGAGCCACAATCACCTAGAAAATTTACTTACAAATCTTTTTCACTCCCTCAGCTGTATATTTTTTGTTCCCATGACTCTAGTTCTTTATTCAACACCAAATTAAAAAAGACCTGGATTTTAATTTTAAAAGAATCAAATAAAAAGCAGCCCCCAAAGAATCTAAAAATAAATGAGAGACAGCAGTCTTTCTTAACCACCAGAGGAACAAAATGTGCCAGCGTGAACTGTAAAGTCACTCACTTGGGGACCGAAACCAAAAACCTCAGAAAAGAGGATGTTCTTCATTTAGAACCATAGAACATGAAAGTGGCCCAGAGCACTGTTTGACAATACAGTGACTCTGTGCCAATAAGACACAGGCTATGAGAATGTAGGATGTAACGTACAGTGCATTTTCATTAGAGACAGGGAAGTACCTCTGATCCAAGAACAGGCAAAACCTCATTTGGAAAATAAAACTCACAGTTCTATGATCTGTGAACCAGAAAGAGATATTTAAACTTTCTATCACATGCTGGCTTCTAGAGGAAATAAAATGAAGAACCTTTTCTCCTGACAGTGTGCATTGTTTAACCTCCCAAGACAGTCTGGAAGGGAACAGGATTACTTCATCTATATACAATTGAGATGTTGAAGCTAGGAAAGGAGAAGAATGTTCTCTTTTGAAAAAGTATGTGATAAAGTTGGTGTACAATAATCATGAGTTTATTTAGGCTATTGATTAAGAAAATGTGCAAACGTTAGGAGGATGAGGTCATGGAACAGCCTTCCAAGGAAGGCCTCAGCAGCAATATCCTGATTATGCTCAACACCAACCTTTAAAAAATTAATGGGAAGTGCTGTATGACAGGACAAGAGTATTCTAGGAGTTAGAAGTTCAAACTTCAGAGATGCAAAACTGTTGCTGGTGATAAATCTGAGAGCTATCTAAAAATAAGTTTATCACTGTTCTGCAGGCTGCATCATGCTTACATATTTAACTAAATTATTCAGGTTTTGCATAGGTCTTCTGCATTTTTGTTTTACCCCTTTTTGCACTTTCTGTCTGTGTTAAACTCTATTCCCACACTGCCCTGAGACACTGAGGACAGATGATGTTCAAAAGCAGTATAATGGGCCAGATGTACTCCAAGAGACATCACACAATCCCAGTAAAGCCAGGTGGGTGCAGCTAGCTTAAACATGCATACCATCATACAGCTTACTTGAGAGAAGGTAATTCTTGCTGAGGCAGACAAGCAGATTGGTGTCACCATCTGTAATGCATCAAGTATGACCAACTTTATAGAACCTCAGAAATTTTTGTCAAAAAAATTGTATTTTGAGGGCTAGGGCACTACTGATAGCCTTGATATATCCTACTCTTTTCCCTTGGCAGACGGGAGTTTTCATGAGATTTGGTGCTAAAAGCATTCATGAATTTTGGGATTCTCCACATGGTTTGGGGAGGTCTGACATTCCTGTGGCTTCTCTTGCCCTTTAACACCTAATCTATAGCTTTCTGCAAGAGTGGAAGGCTTTGACTCAGTAACTTATGCTGACTCTTACAAATCTATATGCTTCCCTCTTTTTAAATAGCAAAAGGGCAACAACAAACATGGTATGAGATATGCTGAAGATATTAAACAGATAGCAGGTCACTGGAATTTATACTGAAACACAGTCCCTTGGGTTCTTCTGCCTCTCATGCTAGAAATAGAAGTAGCTAAAATGCAATGTCTAATCCTCTCTGCACCTTTTATATGTTAGGCCTAAAAACCTTGCTAATTGTCCCTGGCTTCCAACAGATCCATGTGTGGTTGAAAAGTGGAGGCATGGAGTCCTTCTTTTCTCAGCTGCTCCTTGGACTGTTGCATAAAGACAAGTTAGTTATACAATAGCTAGAATGGGATTACACAACTTAGCTCCATAAATCTACATCAGAATCAGAGTTTCTATTCTGCACTGGACAGACAAAACAATGTGGAAGGGCAAAATTCTGATCCTAATGAAGTTAATAGCAAAAATCTTGCTTAATTATGTAAGATCACAGTTTCATGAAAAAACTTGGCTCAAGCTTGCAGCTGGCTGACCAGGCTGGGTATTTAAAGCACATCTCTGTTAAGTTTTTCCAAGTACTGCTGTGAGATGACTTTCCTCATTTTTTCTTTTTTTCTTTTTCTTTTTCTTTTTCTTTTTCTTTTTCTTTTTCTTTTTCTTTTTCTTTTTCTTTTTCTTTTTTTTTTTGCTTTCTTTAGAAAACAGACAAACAAAAAGATGTTTACAATAAGAAAAAACAGAAAAGTATTTTAAGACTAAATACTGAACAGTGTCTGCAAACTTGGCCTGTAAGCCTTGGAAAAGTCCTTGAAGTACTCTCTCAAGAAAATATACAAGCAAAATGTCCATTCCCATGTTTCTGTGTCGGCACTTTAAGCCACAAAGGCTGCTGATGAGTCACATTATTTGGGTGTCAGAGAGAAGGAAGGGAAACTCTGACGTGTGGTGGTTAAGTGTCCAAACAACAAAAAACAGACATCAACAAAACAAGTCAAAGCCCCAGATGATCTTAAGACCTAAACTCAGCAAGTAAACAATGTCATGAAGTGGTGCACTGTGATACAAAGACTGTGGTGTAGCAGTGTCGCTGGAGATGTTTAGTACACAGATGAAACTAATTATTTGCCAGTTGGATTTGTTTGACCTGGGGTGGATGGCACTATGGGAGAGGAAAAGGTTACTGCAATTTCTTCAAGTCCCCATGCTCGTCTGGTCTGACTTCTGACTACTGCTGTTTCATTGAATGTTAGCACATACATCTGGTGGCACAGTGGTAGGAATGCCGTTTTGCAACACCGGAGGCCTGGGTTCGAATCCCGCCCTGTGGCGCAAGTGGTAGAAGTGCCACTCTGCTACACAGGAGGCTCAAATCTCGGGGGTTGGACTCAATGATCTCTAAGGTTCCTTCCAATCCGCACGAGACTGTGATGCTGTGATCAGGGCTCCCTTTGCCGTCAAGATTCCTATCTGATGAAAAATAAAAGGAAAATGTAGGAAGAGAGGAGGTAAATGAAAGCTTGTGCAACTAGCACCGAATATTACACACATTTCTAGCTCAAGGGTTACTACTCTCACTCCTGTCCATGAAGTGTCCCTTAACAACTGCATTGATTCATTGCAGAGTGTCATTAACAATCCAGTGGTGAACAAGTACTGGTGACCATCCTTATCTTACAAAGCATCTTGAGAAAATCCAGCATTCTGACAAGGCTGGTAGGCTCCCAGTAAAATGATTCCAGTGCATTAATACACACAAACACCAAAACGTTTCCTATGGAGCTTTTGGAGCTGTATTAAACCTTCCAGTAAGCATTAGATGGAGCACTCAAGGTTGGGGAAGAATTACTCCCCTGCATATGATTAAGTGTGAACAGTTAGACATGGTATAAACAATTAAGTACACTCGGTCAGTGCAAACCCAGTGTAATCACTGGTGGTTTCATTTTGTAGGTCTGTCACAGATTAATTCTCCAGACAACAATCTGGAAAGTCATCATTCAGCTTCTGACTAGACCATACACGGCAGACCCAAGGAGGGCTGTTCAGAACCTCAAAGGCTCAGCTGTGTCTTCCAGCTTTTATCAGTGTAAAATAAAATTGCAATGTAGGATGTGGGTCTGCCTCTCCTCCACACTAACTAAAAGGGAGGTGGTAGGGAAACAGTCCTTCTTGGTTTTCTTGCTGTTCCAAACAAATTACTACAAAAATCTATATTTTCATTCACCCCCTCTGACATTTGCCTACCTCATCCTCCCTTCAGCCAAATTTGTGTATTTTTACTAACAGCTCTTTCCAATTTTGTTTCCTTTCCTTAATGAACTTTTAATTACTTAAAACACCTCACATCCATTATATCACCCTCATCACACACCCTCCTGTTTCTTCTTTCTTTCTTCCTGGACAACAAAATTCCTCCCTTGGTCTCAGAAGATGGACAAAATAACAAGGGACAGAGAATAGAGAGTGTGACTGACAATGAAGCAATGGAAAAATACAGTGTACTTGAATGAAGTGCTTTGAAAGACAATGACCATCCAGGTTACCTAGAACTTCTCTAGGTTCCGCCTTGCCCTTGTCATAAACCTCCACTCCATTGGGTAGAAGCTTTGTTTGAGTGCTCATGTGTAGGACTCAAGGACTAACAGAGGTATGAGCTGGTAAGAAGACACCACTCAGTACACTGTCACATGCTTGTGCCAAACCTCAGCTGCCTCTAGGAAGCACAAATGATTACCTATCTTCCATCCTTTTCTGCATGCAGTTTTTCTGTGGCAAGAGCTACTTTCTCTCTTTTCTTCTTCTTCTTCTTTTTACTTTTTTTCTTTCCAAAATTCAAAACAAAGCAAAACACTTATCACTCAAAAAATTCTGCCTTTATCTGTCAAGGCTTCTGCAAACTGTTACTGTTAAGCTTGAGCGTTCATTCCTAAGTGTAATGATGAAGATGCTAAGTGAACGCAGTCTTGATCAAATACAGAACAGAGAAACGCCCTCAGTCACAGCACAGTTCACTCTTCAAATGCAAATTAAGAAAGCCTAGCCTTTGGTGTTCACTGTTGTCCTTGAAAAAATAGAGCCAGTGATTACGATTCTGTGTATTTTTCCAAGTCCTGAAATGAAATCATACTTGTTTTACATGCACCAAGTAGCTTGAGGTGCCAAGTTTCCAAAATAACAAAATATAAGAGAAATATGGTTTGTATGTTTACTAATTACTATGTTTGCATTTTGAAAGAAGAAATAAAGAACAGAGAAGACATTTTTCAGCTGTTAGGTAAAACAACACTCAACAAACAATTATTATATCTACCTTCCTCTGCCCTGTCAAGCATCATCTGGACATCAAGGCAATCTACTCTCAGGCATCCCACAAACAATGGCACAGAGGTGGCATTGTCCTTTTATGAGCACCAGCACAATTAGTGTGAATAAGGAAGAGATCTTCATTTTATCTAAGAACTCACTGAAAACAAGTGATGTGAGAAGCAGATACAGAGAATGTAAAAAGATGCATAGTAGCTTATCTTACAGGATACAAGTCCAGCATTCACAAACTAACAGCTTGGCCATAGATTGCCTTCTGTAAGCCATAAAAATCTGATCCATTCCTCTGTTCCATTCATGAAGTCACACATGTGGGAGCAAATGCTGCTGACTCCACAACTTGCCATAAGTACATCACTGCAGTAAGCTGACCAAACAGGACTTCAGTTGCTAGCTCTCACAGCAGTTCACTTACCCTGTAGTAGTCTGTGCTGTACACATCTCTAGACATTCCAAAATCTCCAATCTTCACTAGTAGGTTCTCACCAACCAGGCAATTCCGGGTAGCAAGGTCCCGATGCACAAAGTGCTGTGATGCCAGGTAAACCATACCAGCTGCAATCTGCTGGGCAATATGAAGCATCTGGGACTGTGTCAGCTCAGCTGGTCGGTTGCCTTCTGCCATCAGTACTGCATCTGGTCCATGTGCCCTGCACCAAAATACAGGCTGATTTAGTGACAGGGCATTTCTGAAACGTAGAGGTGAAAGTCACTAGTGATCCTAAAACCAGAGAAGTGACTTACTCAAACATAAGAATCAAAAGTGTTACAGATTCATTGGTAAAACCAAAAAATTTCTCTCCTGGCTTTCTTTATTTACTGTTTTCCTTCACTATGTGAAAGACAGGTGATCTGAAGAAAATTATACAACAGGAATATATATTGTTCATAAGGCAGACTGGTTCAGAGCAACAGATGCCTGTCTCAGACCAACATTTCTCTCATATTACATCCTCATAACTTTAAGAAATAGTTATCAGCATTCCTATATACACTGTTAGCATCACCCAATCTCTAGCCAGTTAATGAGGCAAACATTCCTCATTTAATGCAATATTCTGAATAACACCTTCTATCCATTCTTCCCTTCTGGGTTTTCAGAAGCCTTTTTAATTCTGTTCATGCAAATTACTCTTTCCAAGAGACCATCTCTGTCATTTTCTCCCCAGCTATTTTGGAAAAAAATATTCTACAACCAGTTTTCAACCTTCCCTCAGAAGTCCTTCCTTCCTCCAAAGATGAGTTTCAGAGAATCACCTTTCTGATCAATAAAGGTGAGGCCTTAATTCATCCCTAAGGGAAGGGCATGGGAGTTTGGAAAAGAGTTGCAAATTAATGAAAATCTATGAGATCAAATCTGAAATTACCTATTAGGAATATGTTATTAAAATTGCCCCAAGGGAAGAACTTTAAAAGCAGAGTGACAGATGTGAGAAAGAAATGAAAGAAGGTATGTAGCACTGCTGGCACTGCATCTCCTACCAGGTAAGGAACTCAACAGTACTTTCTCTGCCACAGGGTGCAGACAGTCACTGAACTGGTTTGAGTAAGGGAAATAAACAGGAAGACACAAAGGCTCCTACAAATACCCAGAGAAAATTTTTATCAAAAAGCATTGTAGTTTTAAATTGAGCTGATTTTTCCTAATGGCTGCTCTCAGACATGAAGCTCCAAATCTTGGATTATTTTTAACACTCCATCTATTTTGCTTTTACTTGCGATGTGGTCTGTAAATGAGGTGTCCATCAGTGCCTGCAGCGGACAATAACGTTCCTCGGATCCACATTAGCATCCAGTGCCCAGAACAAGCACTGGGCAAGAATGACTTCAAGGCAGTGGACCTAGATCTGAAACGGCCTTCAGCCGCGCACAGATAGCAAAGCTCATTTGGGTTACATTTCAGATACATTTTTCCCATCAGCCTTTGGTGGCGCTGCAGGGTAAGAAATACAGGCTGCATGTAACAGCGCCCCGCGTACAGATCGTCTCTCATCTGCAGCGCAAACTGCGTCAGATGTGAGAGGAATGGCAAATTGCAGCTTAGGTTAAACAGCTTGCCCCAGCACAATCATTTTATGTTCTAAAGACCAGTGATGATTAACAATTAAAAAGAGAGAGAGAGAGAGAGAGAGAGAGAGACTGAGTGAGAGAGAGAAGACCTAATGGAGAGAAGACCTACTGGAGGAAATATATTGAGTGTTACACTGCCTTTCCGTACAACAATTCTAAGAGAATTAGGAGGTAAGAAAAGGCCAATAGAAAAAAATAAATAAATAAATAAAATCAAAGAATAAGTATTTCTTCTAATGACAATGAATCAGTAGCAAATCTGACTTGCTCTATGGAAATTCAGTGCTATGAAAAAGTACTGGGCTGGCATCTTTGGAAACTGCAGTCTTCTCATCCACAGCAGAGGTCCAAGCAGGCAAATGTAAATGCACCAGCATCACTCTCACAATACACTTCAATCCTTTGCCAAAGAGACAATCAGTCTGGGAAAAGTAGTATTTGCTCTGCATCCCCAGTACAAGATCTGGTCTCTCTGCCAGCCTCAGCAGCCCTTCCGGTAAGAGAGGATGATAGTTGATGTCATTTGCTTTTATACACTGTGGCTATTTGTTCACTGAAGATCAGAAGGAGAGCAAACTCACTTCAGAAAGGTTAAAAAAAATGGTGACACCAGCAGTCACTAGCAATTTCATTGAGACAGAAAACCTGAACCCATTTAAAAGGACAATAGTTTGGTTTACAGCTTTGTCATTAGCATGTATTAAAGGGACATTTTTCAAAAATGGTGGTGCCCCTACCACAAGAGATCTCAGTACAGTGAAATGTTTTTAGTACTCTTTGATGGAAAGGCATAGAAAACCTTGAAAGAACAATCCCTTATGCAAATGTTTTTATGTAAGAGCAGAAGCTGTCTCTTAACTGCTTATTTCTGTGTCAGTAAATACACACTGGTGGAAATGTCACAATACACAAGACAAGTGTTCAAAGATTGCTTATTCACAAGTTATCTATTATTCTGTACCTTAGGTATCATCTACATATTTATGACTTCTTTACTGTTGAATTTTAGTCTATGATGTACATTCTTCAACAGCTTTATGAAACAAAGCTCTACTCCAGAGCCCAAGATGTAGCATTTTACACTGCACTGAAGTTCTCATGGCTCAAAGTTTTCTTGCCACAGACTAATGGCACTCATACCAAAACACTGGGAGGAGGGAAGAAAAAAGTGGATATGTTTCTGAAGCTTTCAGATGCCTACACTTATAGATGTTAAGTGGGATCTTTCAAAGTGCTACCAGAAAACAATTCCTACCACAAGCTTTTTAATCAAACATTTTAGAATATGCTGAAATACACTGGAAACAATCTTGCTTGGTTTCAGTTCCTTTGGTGGAAAGTGTTAAGCGTAGCATTAATTTCCAAATTTGCCAGGAAACAATGAGCTCCATATCACAGTACACAAAATGACTGTTGCACAGATTTGCACTTTTTGGTGTCTGAATTTTTCTTGAGAGTTAAATTAGCATTAAATACCAATAGCTTCTTTCACTGCCCACTTCTCGCTCTATAGCACAATACGTGATGAATTTACCTGAGGAATTTGTTCAGGTCTCCATGCTTCATGTACTCAAAGACCATGATGAGTGGATCACCCTCGACACAGACACCATAGAACTTGACGATGTGCTCATGTTGCAGGTTAGTCAGCAGCTCTGCCTCACGGTGGAAGTCCTTGCGGGCATTGTCACTGGCATCCTTCAATGTCTAGCAGAGAAAACGAGAATGTAAGGAAGGAGAGATGTTCACAGAAAGTACTGAACATGTGGGGGAACATGTAAGGGTAAGATAAGGACACTGCTGTGTGAAGGATGGAGGAATTATATTTTTAGTAACATTTTAGAAATGCAGATGTGATGTCTACATGCATGTAAGTAAAAGCAGTACAATTTTGTTCCTCTCCCCATGTCATTTCAAACACTGTTCATAAGAAGATGTACGAATACTCACAGCCTTGCTTTTCCAAACACAGAAAAAACAGCCTTATCAAAAAAATACACCAGTACCCAGCTGATTTATATTCTTTAGCATTTAGTCAGGCAAGATCCCAGTGTCTTCTTGGTATTTAACTCTGGTTTAAATTACTCCCAATAAAGCTTTGCTTGCCTAAAATACTTAGCAGGAATGTAGATGCATTTCTTATGTATCAGTGGCATTGTTGCTGTTGATGTTGGTCCCTGTGTGTGCTACATATTAGCCAGTTTTGTAGAAAGATCAGATCATATATCCAAAGACCTCTGAAATTAAGTGGATATACTTGCATGACTAAGATTAACCATACCTATAAGTAACTGAAGAATTAATCTCAAACTGATAGACAGTGAGCAAGTAGGAGCAAAAAAAGAATCCTGCAGTGTCAATTCTTACTCGTCCCCTTTTTATTCATAAAGCTCTAAAATCCTGCATATTTCCATTCTGAATGACATATATCAATGCTGGATCAAATAGTACCTTAGACTTTGTATAATTAAATAATGATAATTTACCTGCTGCACATAAGCAGTTTCAGATCTCTTCTAGCATGGAAACACCTTCATGCTTGAATATAAAAGCAAATTCTGGCACCAATTAAGTTAGGAATAATCATAGTTGACAATAAACCACTAGTGTGCTTTATTTTCAGTGATTGCACTATATTAATTCAAGCAATATTTTTAAACACTATGTGAACATTAGCAGGTTACCAAACTTCACAGCTTATTATTCACAAAACCTGAAGGCCAGGCTCCGAACCTTTGTATTTTAACTACTTGCATACTTTGAACAAAGGAGGGTAAGACAAAACTAACAACATTATCTTAACTTCTAATATTTTTTGCTGGTTATCCAGCCATGTTGTTTTCTACTCTGAATTCATAAAGAGAATGTGGATCAAACCATGCTCGTTTGAACAGGTATAGAGCAAGCTGACACTGTGCAGTCACTGTGCCAACAATCCCGGTTTCTTGCTTTTTATACTCATGGGTGTTTTTTTTTCAGAGTTTTTCTCTAGCAAGGGCAATTCAGTCCACCCTTCCAGGATTAAACATATGCATGTATGCATATGAGGCACTAGTGACTAAAACATGACTGTCAGAAAACACTTGCTTTACTTTTGAAATGGCAACCATCAGTCTCAAAATAGAACAGCTAAGGTGACAAGGTGCAAGGGAGACTGACTGGACATTTGTCAGATTCAGGGGCTATTCCCTGTGAATTTCAGGCTCCGGGGATCCCAGGGACAACAGAAGCATGCTGTGCCACTTTCTTGAGGGATTCATTTATCAGTTTCATTTGTCTTCAGGCATAGAAACCTTCTTCCACAAATTTTACTAATAATTTTGCAAGGATTTGGGTCACCATACCTTCACAAGCTGTGACACATTAGCATAAACAGCTATATCATCTAAGATGGATATCAGGTTTGCTCTTCAAATATAATCACCACAAAATCACATGCAGATCAAATCAGAAATGAAACTGAACTGTCTTTCAGTTGTTCCAGGCTCTGGGATAATGCCTTAACATGATGCAGACAACAACACACAGTCCAACCTATGCTAAATGATGAAATCACACAGAATAATCCTGTTGTCAGTTGAGTCCCCTATGGTGGTTTCATGTATAATGCAATCATACTACAGTTCTTCTCAGCAAGAAAAATAGAGAAACAATGAACATTAAAAACATTTTTTAAATAATAGCAACACAGGAAAAAAAAAAAAAAAATAGAGTGAAGCACAGGCTAATACTGTTTCCAGCATGCTTTTTCAGTGGAGAGACAGTAAAAATGCTTGCCCTGTGAGTATGGCATACTATATATTTCAGGAGACTCTTTTTATCTCATAGAAACAGCAAAATTATCATATGACAGAGCAGTTGCCATGGCAATTACACAATTTCTGTCAAACAGAAAAATACGGAAAGGTCTAAAGCCCTGGTAAAACTCAGACAGGGTTTCTACTACCAAGGGGTAACCTGATCTGTTACCTTCCAGTGAAAGGTCCTCTCATTTCCTTTTAATTATCTCACGCAGGACACAGAATAGACAAAATACATGTGAGACAGATGACATAGGCTAGGAGGAGACTGGAAAGTGAAACAATAAGCAAGGAACGTTCACATGGAAATTATACTGTGGAATATGTTAAGCTTGTTCACAGTGTAAGGGAAAAAATCAAACCAAAATAAAACCCTAAGAGCACAAGGCAGAAACAAAGGCATATTCATTAGTACTATTACTGACAAGTAAGCCAAAGCTCTGCATGCAAAGCACTCTTATCAGTCAATGGGAGTTTATCCTGAGCAGGGACAGAGATACAATCACAAGTACTTTTCCAATCATCAGGCTGCTGGACCAGCAGCTAAAGAAGAGTGGCATGCTTTCTTGGGCAACAGAGGCCTTCCCTGGCTAGTGCAGGAACTCTGAGTTCAGCCCTGTGGCAGATGGACTGCACCCCTTGTTTATTTTCCTCCACCAAGTCCTTGCCCAGATATCCATGTAGAAAATGGTTCCTACACATCTGTTCAGTGCAGCAAGCACAAACCACCAGCTCCTCAATCCACCCCAACACAACAGAGCTGCATCCATGCAAAGGTCAGGAGAGAAGTGTAGACATCTGTCTCACACAGACACCAGTACAACCTGCTAACAAACTTCTCATGACAGCCTTCCTTTTCACTGTTCCAGCCTTCCATTGTGAAACACTTATTGTTCCCCTATATCATAGAATACCTGAGATTAGGAGAAGAGTTGAAAATCTTTGGTTATCCACTTCAGTATCATGGACATGTTCTTCATCTCCTAAACTCATCCATCAGTCTGCTAGACAACCACAACTGTAGATAAGCATAGGGCAAATCTTATGTATCCCACCCCTAGGGCATCTAGAGGCAGCTGAAGTAAGTGCCCTGCGGGCCATCCTTAACTTCAGCCCCAGTCAGCTTAAACAAGGACAAAACCATGCCTGGTAAACCAGCCCTAGGAATAGACAGCACCCAGAGCTTGAATAACTGTGGCATAGCAAAATTGGCCAGCAGTGAAATGATAACTTTTCTGAAAGGACTGAATCAATGGATTAAAGTAAATTGCATGAGTTTCAAGAGGGCCAAGTGTTGGATCCTGCATTTTGGTCACAACAACCCCAGGCAACCCTACAGGCCTAGGGAGGTGTGGCTGGAAAGCTGCCTGATGGAAATGGACCTTGGTGTGCTGGTGGACAGTTGGCTGAATACGAGCCAACAGTATATCCAGGTGGCCAAGAAGGCCAGTGGCACCCTGGCTTGTATCGGGAATGGTGTGGTGAGCAGGACTAGGGAAGTCATCCTGCCCCTGTACTCAGCATTGGTGAGGCCTCACCTCAAGTACCGTGTTCAGTTCTGGATACCTCAAAAGCAGGTCCAAGGAAGGGGAACAAGGCTTGTGAAGGGCTTGGAGAATATGCCCTATGAGGAGCGACTGGAGGAACTGGGGCTGTTTAGTTTGGTGAAGAGAAGGGTGAGGGTAGAACTTATTGCTCGCTTCACATACCTGAGAGCTGATTGCAGTGAGAGTGGGGCCGGCATCTTCTCACTGGTGACAGGTAACAGGATGAGAGAAAATAGCCCCAGTTGTGCTAAGGGAGATTTAGGCTGGATATCAGTAAAAACTTATTTACAGAAAGGGTAGTTAAGCACTGGAATGGGCTTCCCAGGGAGGTGGTTGAGTCACAGTCCCTAAATGTGTTTAAAAACTGTTGGGATGTGGTGCTCAGGGACTTTATTTAGTGGTGGGTTGTTACAGTAAGATCAGGTTGCATTTAAACTTGATGATCTTTAAGGTCTTTTCCAACCTGAGCAATTCTATGATTCTATGATTCTGTGTGTTGTTGTGTTTTTTTTTCCCATCCTCATATCTCTACAAATGTGTGCAGTAAATGGTTTGCCAGTTTGATTTGAAAACACACCTGGGGAGTGAGCCCAGCTTGTCCTGTGGTGAAGCTCTGGGGTCACAGATTTTCACAAGTAAGCACTTTACAGAATCACAGAATCACAGAATCTTTTGAATTGGAAGTGACCTTAAAATCCATCTAGTTCAACTCCTTTACAATGAATAGGGACACCTACAGCTAGATCAGGCTGGCTAGAGCCCTGCCCAGCCTGTCCTTGAATGTCTCCAAGGACGGGCCATTCATCAGATCTCTGGGCAGCCTGTTCTAGTGCCTCACCACCCTCACTGTAAAAAATTCCTTCCTTATATCCAATCTAAATCTCCTCTTTTTTAGATAGAAATCATTTCCCCTTGTCCTGTCACATCAGACACTGCTAAGGAGTCTTTTCTTTCTTATACACCCCCAGTAGATACTGAAAGACCCCTATCAGGTCTCCCCAGAACATTCTCTTCTACAGACTGAAGAGCCCCAGCTCTCTCAGCCTGCCCTCCTAGGGTAGGTGATCCACCATAGAATGGCTTATGTTGGAAGGGATATGAAAGCCCATCCCATTCCAATACCCTGCCATGGGCAGTGTTGCCACACACTAGATCAGGCTGCCTGGGACCTCACCCAATCTGGTTTTAAACACCTCTGTGGATGGGGCATCCACAGCTTCTCTAGACAGCCTGTGCCAATGCCTCACCACCTTCTATGCAAAAAATTTCCTCTTAATGTCTAACTTGAATCTCTCCTCTTAATTTAATTTAAAATTGTTCCCCAGGCTATCTTACTCCTTTTCCAAATAGCAGAAGCTCAGGAGTTTCGGGTTACTCATACTAACCCTCCTTTTGTCTCTTTCCATACATCTCTGGAACTCTCAGCTCCCAAGCAATTTGCTACAGCACCTTCAACATCTCCAATACCACCCTGCTGATGAGGAAAAGGATGCAGGTTCGCTCCAATGTGAAGATGTACAGGTTGGTGTTTTAGTGTACTTGCATAAAGCCATACAGTTGCATGGCAGTTAGCAGTCAAGAACAGCAGTGTTGGCAGGGACCAACCACACGTGGGTGAGAATGGGCTTCCTATCTGCCTGAGTCCCCTGGCTCTTCCTCCCTTATCATCAAACATATGCCTCTACAGGGTTCATGGCATCTACTTCATGGAGACAATTTTGCTGTTGTTTTGTTAAGGGGGTTAAACTCTCAAAAGCCTTACTCTTTGCCAGGAAAAGCTACCCTTGGCTGCTCCTCTGAGGTCAAAAATTACATTTTTCCAGTACCAAACCCTGTGTCAAATGGTGGAGCCTGAACATAGTCCTCTGCCTAGTCCTCTACATGTGATAACATTCCATGTATCTCTGTCTGTTCAGGAAGCACCAGAAGAGCAAACTCTAAGGTATGTGGGGACCAATACAATCACACAGTTTGCAAAAAAATTTCCTCTTAAGACAATGACCAAAGTCTCGTAGTAAGGGCTAATGTAAGAAACGTTAAGTGAGCATAATCTGTACACAAAAGTTGTTCTCTGTATGGTTACATCTGTAATTCATTTTGATATTAGAAAGAATGTATTTAGCAAAAAAAAAAAAAAAAAAGACAAAGAAAAAATAATAATAATTGTAAAAATAGTAATGCAGAAAACTGATAGGTTTGTCATCTAAACCTGTGGGGATACTTCCCCTTTAAAGGCTGAATGCTCTTACTTGCAAATTCTACTGAGACAGTGCATCAGAGAGAGTGCAGAACAGCATTTAACAGAAGTGCTAGGCTCCATTTGTTCACAACATTCAAAGGTGGCAAGTGAATGGAAAGACTATTATTTTGCTATCAAGAACTTCCCCAAAGTGATAGAGAAGAGGAAATTTCCACTCTAGTTTCACCAAAAATACAATAGAAAATTTATTCACTTCCAGATTTGTCTTCTGTTTTTTCCCTCAGGACCCCATTTCTCCTCACGACTCACATTTCTCCTCAACATGACTGAACTATCAAAATCCTTGTAATCCTTTGCTTTGGCAAAAAAAAGCAAAAAAAGCAAAAAAACTTGTTATTTTTGATGGAGCAAGAAAATGGCCTACAAATCCATCCTCTTTTCATGTTCTCTCACTGCCAGATCCTGTACACACAGTTGCCTAATCATGACTGTTCAGGCAAGATTGCCTTCTGATTCCTAAGAGCAGTCCAAATTCTAAATATGCATTCACCCTGTATTTAATGAGATACCTCAAAATGTTGAATACCTCGTTGAGCTTTCAGCAGAACAACAGATGGTGATAGGAGATTGTTGCCAGGGAGACTGAAACTGAGTGTAGTTTCGCTGGTACTGCTTGCTAGTGTAGCTGAGGATGATGACTGACTCTTAGTCTTTCCATTTTGGGGTACTAAAATGTTTTGGTACAGTAAAGCCAGTCTGGTGTCCAAGTTCTGAGACTATACTGAGAATCTTCCACCTTTGGACCATATTTTGAAGATATAAAATTAAGAAATATTCCTCCAGGGGTGAAATATCATAATTCCTGGATTTCCACACAGACAGTTTTTAACAGTGCATGAAAATACTACCAACAATTTTATAATAATATTCCTGGTAGTTATATTAATGACAATTTCCCACAGATAATTTCAGTGGCTGATTAAAAGAATCATATAATCATGAAAAAATGCCACCTTTGACTGGCCTAACCTATTTCACCTAACCTATCCGCTCAGATGGTTGCAGATTATTTTGTTAGACACACAAATGTAAGTCATGTATTTTTAATAGCCCAGGTATTATTTTTCACTAATCATACTTTAAATAAATCATAAAAGATTTTGCCCTTTTGTGACACCATCTGTTATTCCCCTTCTTCTTATGAAATTCAGCTTTTATTTTATAATCCACAGCAAGATCGAGTATCACATTCTCTTAACACCATTAGCCTTGTGAACCCTCCCACATATATCAGAGGAGTTATACTGGGCTACAGAAAAGGCAAAAATTTACAAATAAAACATGCAACCATGAATTAATGATGGAAATCCTAGACTCTACCTTCACTGCTACCAAGATCTTGTCCTGTTCAGGACAGAGGTTGTAACATTCTGCCAGAAACACTTTTCCAAAGGCTCCTTCTCCCAGTTCTCTTTTAAGAACAATATTGTGGCGCTTGATGTGCTGAACAACTGCAAAGAGAAGACAAAACAGAAGACAAAATGAGCTGCAAGGCTAAGGGCCCATGCTTACAGGTAGTTGGAGAAAGGTCTGACTGTAGAACACACTGCATGCGGTGGAAAAATTTGGTGTGCCCATGCATGATTTACTAATACCTTGCCAAAAAAGGTTGATTTAAATATATTTATATTTGGAAAGTAGTGCATTTCCTGGGTAAGAAGATGTTGAGAATCACCTGGGAAAAGCTTATGTGTCACTGTGTTTTGAAGACTGATGTAGAGCATACTGAATAGTCAGCGCTGTTGCAATATTTTCTTGTTTGATTTTTTAAAAACATGAAGGAATCAGGAAACACAAGAAACCTTTCTCATATCTCTTCTAGTGCTGTACCTCTAACAAAAGCTGAACTGTCTCATCCAGAGTCAAAAATGTTTGAAAGAAAAAGTTTTAAAATTAACCTAACTCAGGGAAACATACTGTGCCCCCTTTCAACTAAACCTAACTTACTCTCTGCGCACACGTTTTCAGCTGCTTTCTCTCTGTGTGCTATATTATTTTAAGATATACATTTCATTCTCACAAACATGAATTACAATATTGCTCCAAAGTAAGAGAAGCAAAGGTTTTAGTCAGTGTCGTGGACAGAGCTTTAGCAGAATGCTGCCCAGAAGCAATTGATTCTGACATTAAAGTCCTTGAGCACTTTTGCTGATCTCATTTCACATTCTCCTTCCAATGCAGCTTCCATTAAAAGATTTAATATTTAAAAGGCTACCAAATTATGTACAACGTACTATCAATTCACAATGTTTCAACTAAATAAAACAACTGCAAGGTCAGTTTAACTGGCCTGCTAAACAGAGTGGACAGCTTTTGTTGCTGAAATCTTACAGAACAGCCAGTATCTACCAACACATTAAGCCTAAGCACACTTTGCTGCTTTTGTAAAAAAATGAAATTCAACCCTACTTGAATATAACCTATTTGCAACTTAAATCCTAAATGCAATGAAATAAATAGCACTGCACATGCATCAGGCCACCCTCTACCAAGGCAAAAATCTCCCATTAACCACTTAACTGCAGAGACCAGGGCTGACCCTTGTCAACAATGTGGGTTATATTCATACACAGCCAACCTCCTGACCCTCTTCTCGGCCATGCACCTGCTCCAAACCAGGTGACCATTAACTCAGAAATACCCTGCCCCATCCTCTTACTAGAGGATGGAAAATGGAATGCTACTAATACTAGAATCAAGAAGAAAGGTCACATCCTGTTCCCACCAATGTTGACAGCATTTGGAGAGTGGGTCCACAGTCCCCACATAAAGAAACTCCTAAATCCTGCACCCTGAGCTGTGGAAGACACCCAAGAGCTTACAAAATGCACATGAAGGGAGCCTGGTGCCAGAGAAGCAAACACTGCTTGGCTCTCCCCTGATTTCCCTATGATGGCCTGGGGAACACAAGGTGCTTGGGCAGCCATGCCAGCTCCTGGCTGCTGTAAGAGGGCTCTGATGGCATCAGATTAAGCCCATTCAGCTGGAGTAGGTGGCAGCTGGGAGGCTGTGCAAGGCCATGAAGCCAAGACATTCAGTTCCATACTACCACTGTCATTGACTCAGAACACAAAGCCCATCAGCTTTGATAGCAGAACAGAGCTGAAATTTTGCCCTACTGACATCAGCAGCAAAGCCCTGTGTCTGCAGAGGGGAGGGAGGTCCTTCATTTCATTTTCTTTGCAGCTACCAGATACTTGGTAATGACCACTTCTGACTTTCTAGATAATGCTCAGGTCCTCCCCATTTTGAGCACCAAACACCACTCACTCATGCTCTAGCAGTAAGAAGACATTTGTCAAGCTCCTGGAAGACTCCACATATAATAGTGTAAAAATAAATAAGAAGCATATCAAGTATCCCCGTATAGTATATTTAAAGCTGCTGAATGCTCTGACATAAACAAAGCATCTGAATGGACAACCTGTCCCATACCAAACTGTCAAAAGCAAAGCACTACAAGCTATACAAGAGCTTTGCTCAGAGTATATTCACAACTTGTCGTGCTCTATCAATCCCTGTTACCTTTCTGAGCTGAACCAAGTTACTGAACAAATGAAGAATGACAGTAAATGCAACTAAATGGGCACAGATTAAATACAAGAACAATGTAAGTAAATCAAATTCATATGATGTGATAAAAATATAAACTAAGGGAAAAATACATTCAGCACACTCAGAGCTGCAGCCATTATGATACCTCATTCAGTAAGAGATAATTCCGGGAGGAGATACTCTGAAAAATGCAAGTCAAAATCTGCTTTCAGTCAGTGTCAGGATAAAGCCAATAATTTCCAAATTATTGGAAATTACTGAAAGGCCAAGAGATTACCCTGGATTTATATTGAAGAAACAGCATAGAATTTGGCTAAAGAGGTGGCATAACTGGATTACCAAAGAAGTGGTTTCAGAACATTTTCTCACAGACACACAAATACTCAAAGGGTCGTTATGCATTTTCCCTTTTTTCACTATGAATGGTGATTGTACTTGAGCTGCCATTTGTGCTTTTAGAACCACGTAATCTCACATTTAAAAGATCTTGTTTGATTTCTGTAAAAAATATTTTACATTACACTAAGAGCTAAGTCAAGTTGAAACACTTCAGACAAAAATGAAACCTAAAATATGAAGTGAGACCACACAAACTAAACAAGGGTAAATGCTGAAAATAAGCTATAGAGTTACATAATATCTATAAAGCCTTGCCCAAAGCAGCAGGCTTTCCTGGATGACTGTGGAGAGTGGGCTGGCAAGAAAGGGAACTACAGAATAGAGCTTTCTTCTCAAGGTCCCAGGGGCCCAGGGGACTAGAAGAATTGGATGTAAAGTATCTCAGACACTAACAAACTGCATGTCACATTGTAAATGATGCACTGAGGCCCTATCCTGCAAACCCTACCTTCAGGCATAGGATTTCAGTCCCCAGGCAACCAACCTTTGATGGTGAGGCTGAACACAGAGGATCTCAGCACATTCTGGAGTGGGTCCAAGCAATATGGGCAGCTCAGAATCACCTCACCACATTGAATTCACTAGATCTGGATGTGGCTGATTTCAGCCACAGACAGGAGGACACTCAATAGTACAAATTATTAAAAAGATCCTGCATGTAATTAAACAGTGAAATGCTGTGACAGAGTAAAAATGGTTTTCCCTTGGTTACAGAGCATAGGTCTGAACACTTTGCAACTACATGTGACCATTACACCACCTAAGCTGACCTTCTGCACAGCATGGAGCATACCACTGATTTAAATGACTTGTTCTTGGCAGGAAAATACCTTCTGAAAAAAGATGTGCCAGTCTTTACTAGGATGTCTGAGCTATCACTTCCCCTAATGCGCAATCATTTTCATTGCTAATAAAAATGCAGACCTCCTTTTTTTTTGTTTTTTGTTTTTTGTTTTTTTTTTTTTGTTTGTTTGTTTTTGGTTTTTTTTGTTCCCTCTTAATTTTTAGCTTATCTGGCTTCTATCTACCTCCCTCAAGTTTCAGGAGACATCACAAAATACTGATACTATTCTTGCTATTGGTAAGGCAAAGAAACCGAAGCCCTTCTCAGATAAGCATTTTTTCCAGTTTGCCAGTCATTTTTATAGCTCTTCTGTGGAATAATTTTCAATATCCTTTAAAAATATTGATGTTTCCAATTATTATTATTATTTTTCATTTTATCTGTTCTGGAAGGTAATTCTTGTATCACTTTCTACTGAGTTGTGATACAAGCTTTAAATCAGCTCCTTTTGTACATCAACAATCACACTAGTCCTTTTAAGTATATGTTTCCTAAAAAAATGCAAAAATTACAAAGTTACGTGACATATATAAATGAGCATGTCTCACAGTGTGAACACCTTGCTCAGCTGCAGTATCACAAATGCCAGTTTCAGATATAGTTTTACATAGCTTATGAAAAGAACTGAGAAGAAGAGAGATCTCTATTCTTACGGAGGGGCTGCACTGCATGATGGACAGTAAGAGCCATAGCAATCAGGCTCCATCCCCACTGCTCACTGAACTATCAACACTAGAGGATTCCATAGTGTTGCATGCCCACCAAAGTCACCTGCTAAGACTCTTTTCCAAGATACTGTTAAAAATCTCACTAGTGGTACACACGTGGAACATACTGATAATGTCTGTTGTTCAAAGTGTCTAGAGAAGAGAAAAAGGATCTTTAAGATGTCAGATAACCAGACAAGGTAATATTACAGACATATTTAAAATTGCATGAGAAAAAAGCAACAGCAGATAAGATTTGTGATGTGACACAAGTTGTCATAGAAAGACATTTTAAAAAGTTTCTTCATTATGTACTCCTATCATTTTTCTTGCAATCACTATGAATCAGACCTTTCTAAGATACTGCTAGGGAAAAAAAAAAAAAAAAAAAGAAAAAAAAAAAGATGTAAATGGCTGAGTAATTGCTTAGATTGTACACCAAATTTGTACAGCATTTGTCACTCACATAAAAGGCAGGGTGGAATTTCAGAGAGAATCATGTAGCATGAAGATACAAAATCACTACAGACAGCAGACAGCAAGTCTAGCCCAATGACCTTTGGATTCTGCAGCAGCAGCATCACTACAGCCCTGTGTGCTACTGGCAGAGTAGAAATTTTGGCACACTGTGATATCTACTCTCTAATATGATAACAACATGGCATTAATAACCACCAACTTCATAAAATAAAATAAAATAAAATAAAATAAAATAAAATAAAATTAAATTAAATTAAATTAAATTAAATTAAATTAAATTAAATTAAAAAAAAACAACAACAACAAATACTTGCCTGTCAGAACTACTTGTGCGTAGAAATAATCTCAGTTCTGAAAATATTCTGATTATTTGATGTGCTTAACCCATACAACATTTATTACTTATCATTTTGTATACCTTTTTTGTGTGGTGCTGCAGCTTAGTTATTAGCATATAGCAGCAACCAATCCTCATGAAAGATCAATATCCAGCTCTTGAAAGTGCAAACAAGCAAGCAGTTTACATGTAGATAGTCTATATTTGAGACACAAATCTCTTTAATGAAACTAAAATAAGCCAACAAAAAAACTGCTTCTTATGTACTATAACACAAATCAGAGATACCAGTGGAGGACATGGAAAACAGAACATAAACTATCCACAGAGGAACTACTAGGTCAGAGAGACACTCAGATCTTTTCATTTTACCACTACAAACATGGCTTCTGAAACAGTCTGCATAGCTATCAGTGACTTTCCCAGTCTTTCAGTTATTTAATAGGCAAGCTGAAGGGGGTAATTCCATGGGCTGACGTCTTCCTTGGAAGAAAAGCCGGAGACACTTATGAAAAAAACTATAAGCACTCATTAGAATGGCATAATCCCCAGGAATTTCCTAACTGTCAGGAGATACATTTGATGATAAACCCAATAAATCTGTGACTGTTGTAGCTTTCAGTGGCTTTGTTTACAACTTAAATCCTCGCAGGCTGACCAAACTCTGCCTTTGCATAAGCACACGCACTGTAAATACTGTAAGAGGGCTCTGATGGCATCAGAGACTGTAAATACCAGTCTCAATGCACTTCTCCCAAAAAGTTACTGATAACAAAACTTAAAGACTACTGTGCAGGAGTTGCAGTATAAAATGTCCACTAGTATTATTTTATTGTAGCAAATCTTGTCTGCCTTGTACATTTAAATTAGCTGGCGAGAATGATCTCACCATCACCACCCTTCTCTTAGCTCAGGCCAGGAAATCTTTCCCTCAGCACAACACTAATCTTTATGGATCCTTTGAGCCACAGGAAGAGAAGCACTCAGCAAAGGATAGGAATGTACCATGGAGCATATCCTGTACAATAGATGCTTGCATGCGAGAAGAGCTAATAAACATAACATCTTCAAAGCATTAACTCTTTTCTACCTCTTTTTTTCAGAAACAGCATAATCTGAAAAGCATCCCAAGATGACAGTCTGGGAAGCAGGACCTGAAGGAAGTATCACACATTCAAGGACTTAGCCACATTCCAGGCTAAGTGGGCTTAAAGGTGCAATTCAAAAGAGATTGCCTCGTTTTTTATGTATGCATCATTGCTTTACTTTTCTCTTCTTATTTTAAAAGGAAAAGAAAATCATTAAGTATCTCAATATGAGGAGAACAGGAGGATTTTACTTTTGGCCTCTGAAAAAGAAATGTGAAAACCAAATCCAGCCTTTCAGTCCAGTGCAAGAGTAAACTATGTGTTTGGCTCACAGTCCCAAATTTCATCTCCTGAAAGGGGACAGAAGAGTTAATTACTAATACAGACTTAATTATCACCTTTTGCTGAATTACTTTACTGAAAGATATCGCAGCACCTGTTCTTGCCATCTTAGATGGGTAAGACTGCTCTGTTATAGCTAATTGAGTAAGAAAGGAAATTGTAAGAATAGAGAAGATATCAAAGGAGCACAACAAAATTCAGTCTTTTATACACCACTTTTAAACAATACTATTTACACTTTTTCTAGTAATTTTTGTTCAGTTTCAGAGCTCCTGCCAGAGCTCTGCACTATACTGTATGGCTTTCCATGAGGAACGCTGAATCTTCAGCATACCCATGTTTTAATTTCTTTGGACTGAAGAGGACTCACAAAAGACATGGTAACATCAAGAAAGGCAAACAAATAAGAGAAGGAACATCCTTGAGCTTTGATCAGATTTCCCATGAAAAAAAGAAAAAAGAAAAAAGAAAAAAGAAAAAAGAAAAAAGAAAAAAGGAAAAAGGAAGGGAAGGGAAGGGAAGGGAAGGGAAGGGAAGGGAAGGGAAGGGAAGGGAAGGGAAGGGAAGGGAAGGGAAGGGAAGGGAAGGGAAGGGAAGGGAAGGGAAGGGAAGGGAAGGGAAGGGAAGGGAAGGGAAGGGAAGGGAAGGGAAGGGAAGGGAAGGGAAGGGAAGGGAAGGGAAGGGAAGGGAAGGGAAGGGAAGGGAAGGAAGGAAGAAAGGAAAGGAAAGGAAAGGAAAGGAAAGGAAAGGAAAGGAAAGGAAAGGAAAGGAAAGGAAAGGAAAGGAAAGGAAAGGAAAGGAAAGGAAAGGAAAGGAAAGGAAAGGAAAGGAAAGGAAAGGAAAGGAAAGGAAAGGAAAGGAAAGGAAAGGAAAGGAAAGGAAAGGAAAGGAAAGGAAAGGAAAGGAAAGGAAAGGAAAGGAAAGGAAAGGAAAGGAAAGAAAAGAAAAGAAAAGAAAAGAAAAGAAAAGAAAAGAAAAGAAAAGAAAAGAAAAGAAAAGAAAAGAAAAGAAAAGAAAAGAAAAGAAAAGAAAAGAAAAGAAAAGAAAAGAAAAAAAGAAGACTATAGACTTTTCCTATACACTGAAAAGTAAAGAACTTCATTTTGCCCTTTTCCTCCTTCATCTGGGGTCACAGATGGGTTAGCACTGAACATTATCTGTCCTGAAAAACCCACACAATGGAAGAGACAAGCAGAACCATCTTAAAAGGTGGATGGACATGGAAAGTAGGTTTTTGTCTCTTACAGATGTATTGTCTTTCGGTTCTTCAGTTCAGCATTTAGTGCTTCCTTGGCAAGGCTACTGTTGTTCTGCTTTCCTTTCATTGACAGGCTGGTACACCTCTTTGATGGTGTGCCATCTACAGTGGCTTACATCTCCATATGGCTTTTCCTCATTGGCCTCTGTCACAGTTTCAGAACTTCCGTTCTTACTGTTAAAAAAGGCAGATACAACTAGAAGCATACATACGCTAAGTACATCCAGAAAACTCATTTTTACTCCTGGGTTAGAAAGCTCAACCACAGCCACTAAGCAGTTTGAAGATTACTACATTGTAATAGTTCCAAAAAATGGCTCTTCAAGTTCTCACTTACGGGTCTTTCAAATGAAGTCGCAAAAGATTTACAAAACAGCAAAACAGAACACGATTAAGGTTTTTCAGGGTTAGGACTACAATGATATATCACTTTTCTTTTATCTTGTTGCATGTTCTTGGGAAGGGGATGGGGGGGGGGAATCTTCCTTCATATCAACACAAATACAGTACATGCTTAAATTTTCAAACCTAGCAAGGCCTAGCAAGGAGTACGAGAAGTCTACTTCCATTTTCTTGAGCTCTGGATATTTGTCAGCTAAAATTACATTTTCCTACATTTCAAACCAATAAAAAAGACTCCTTTGTCAGAACAAGTTTGTTGAGGGAGATGAAGTCTGCTCTACACACAGTCCCTTGCAAATAGTCTGCACAGTGTAGAACCCGTTGTCCTCTTAGCAGATCAGAGGTAATCTCATGCTCTGTATGTCCTTGTGGCTGCTGACAGCAGGTGTCAGTCATCTCGTTGACATGCAGCCCCTCTGTCCAGCCAGCAATCAAAGAAAGGGAGACAGGACATAAAGAAGGAACAGAGAGCACTCAGTTTAACTACATCCAGCAGGTTAGCAGGTCTGCTTCTCAGCCAGGTTCCTTCTGTTTAAATAAGAACTTTGGAAAGTTTCACAAACATGTACAAAATTCCCTCCCATATATCAAAAAAACCTTTATTTTAGAGAAAGAAAGTTAACACAGATGCATTAATCAAACAGTAACTGTATGATACATCAGCAGCTAATGAAAAACAAAGACCTATATTTCTTTAGGGTAAAAGCTTCCTAAAGGGTCTAGTGTGTTAATGAACTGGCAGAGCCTAGTATCAAATGCAACTACACAATCAAGCACACACTAAATGGGATCTTTTAGAGCTGTGGCCCATGAGGAGGTTGAAGACAAGTTCAGTCTCTGCCATTATGATTTCAGCGCCTAAAAGCATCTTGTTTTTGAGCTGATAATTACAGTGTGCTGAGCCAAGCAGCTGTCACTAAGGAACAGGAGCTTCCCAAATACAGCAAAATGCATGGAAGTTTACTGGTTGATTTATAGCACAATAATGAACTCAGTAACAGCCTCTTTCTGTTTTTATTTATTTATTTTTTTCCCCTTACTTCCATGCCTCAAAAGGGGGAAAAAAAGGGAACGTGTTTGAACATGTTGTTCTTGTCAGTTTCCAAGAAAGAGGAAAACACCAGACAAGGTTCAGTCAAAGGGTGCCCTCCCACAACCCACTGGTGCTGGAGAAGAGACCACTAGGCAGATACATGAGACATATATTTCCCAAAGTATACAGACTCAGTCTTGGCAGAGATGTGAACCCACATTGATGGCAGCACATACACATAGCAGAGCAACAAGAAGAAGAGCATCATAAATGGCTGAATGAACTTTATTCAGGGTCTGACATACTATGTCAGTATAATGAACATGACCTAAAAAATAGTGTTATAAGCAAACTGAGTTGGCAGCTTTGACCAATTAGTACCAGTTAATTTTATGATGATAGCTAGTATACACGTGTGATCTTCCATAAAAGCTTAATAGATGTCAGCATAAATCACAATCACCTTCCCCCTTGTACTCTTTATTCTTGGAAAGTACTTACAATTGAATCTTCTGTAATACATGCATCCTGAAGTGAATGCAAATGTCCTGGGAGCCTCTGTGAGAAATCAAAATGCATTGGCCAGAAAAGTTATTTTCTCACTTAGCTTCTCTGTGACTGTTGCTTTTTAAAAAAGCAAGTCTGTTGTGTTGCAACTACTGTAACACCAAGACATTACAGAACAGTTTAAAGAAACTGTAGCTGCACAGCAAGACAGACATAATGTTAGTTTTTTTCTCCTGTTCTTTCTGAATTTCAAGTTCTCTCACAGAGCAGATAAGTACCAGTTGCTTATATATTCATTTTGAGCAGTAACCGACACAAATGGCTGCTATACTTATTCATCTGTAATGGAGAATACCCTACATGCTTATCGGTAGAGAAAGTATTAAAAATCACATCACTTTCATTGTCAGCAGTGAATTTTTTTGTCTCAAAGTCACAGCTGGATTTTTCTCTCTAGTTGCTCAAAGCTGGCACTTGCAGCTAAGTAAATGGGTGTTGACTGTTGGTATATGTGTCTCCTGTACTGAACTAAAACTGAGATACACAAAGCGTGAGTTACTATTCAGCCCCACAGTCAGGATGTCACCATGGTAGATTAATAGACTGCTTCACAACCAGTGTCAACTAATCATTGCTTCCTGCAAGACTGCCACCAGCAGGAGGGTGATGTATTGCACCTGAGAAGAACTTCTGTTAAGCCAATTAGGCAGTTGTGATGCTTGGCTTCTGGTAGCCCAGAAATAATAAAATGGTCATCCAGCTGTTTCCAGGTCACAGTTTTTCTAATCTGCTCTTCTAGATAGAATTTTAAAGAGAAAACAAAGAGTCAGAAACTAACGTAATCAACTATAGATCATTTCCAAGATTTATTAGCTATTTTTTCCAACATCTTCCCACATACAGGATCACAGAACTATAGGGATCGGGAGGGAGCTCCGGAGATCATCTAGTCCAACCTACCTCTTAAAGCAAGTTCCCTACAGCACATTGCACAGGAAAGTGCTTAGGTGAGTTATGAATATCTCCAGAGAAGGAAACTCCACAACTTCTCTGGTCAGCTTGCTCCAGTGCTCTGTTGCACCCACAGTAAAGTTTTTCCTCATATTTGTATGCAACTACCTATGTTCCAGTTTATGCCTGCTGCCCCTTGTTCTGTGGTTGAACACCACTGAGAAGAGCCTGTCTCCTTCCACTTGTTAAGATCCCGCATCAGTCTTTTCTTCTGCAGGTTGAACAGTCCCAGGTCTCTCAGCCTTTCTTCATAAGGGAGATGCTCCAGGCCTCTAATCAACTTTGTGACCCTCCCTCTCTACAAGTTCCCCACTTCAAGGAAGATGGGGGACTTGTACAAGTTCCCCATCTTTCTTGAAGTGGGGAACCCAGACCTACCTCACTAGGGCAATGTAGAAGGGGAGGATCACCTGCCTTGTCCAGATGGCCATGCTTTTTTTAATGCACCTCAGAATACCGTTGACCCTCTTGGCCACAGGGGCACACTGCTGGCTCATGTCCAACCTGTTGTCCACCAAGACACAGAGGTTCTTCTTTGTAGAGTTCCTTTCTAGCAGGTCAGCCCCTATCCTGTGCTGGTACATATGATTATTCCCCACTACATGTAGGACTCAGCACTTGCTCTTGCTGAATCTCCTCTATGTCCAGCTCTCCAGTCTGTCCAGGCCTTTCTGAATGTCCGTCTGGTGTGTTAGCTCCTCCAGCTTCATATCATCAGCAAACTTGCTGTGGGTGCATTCTATCCTTTTGTCTAGCTCACTGATGAAGACATTGAACAAGACCACAGCCAGTACTGATACTCTAGGATAACTGCTAACTAGAGGTCTAGAACTAGACTCTGTGCTGCTGATATAATCCTTTGAGTTCAGCCAGTAAGTCAGTTCTCAGTCCATCTCAGCAGTCCATTCATCTATCTCACATTTCCTAAGCTTACCCATGAGGATGTTATGGGAAACAGTGTCAAAAGACTTGCAGAAGTCAAGGTATACAGCATCCACTGCTCTCCCTTCATCTACCCACTCAGTTTTGATACCACAGAAGGCTACCAAATCAGTAAAGTATGATTTCCCCTTGGTGAGTTCAAGTTGAATACTTGATCTTCTCTTCTACTTTGCTTGGAGATGATATTCAGAATAAACTGTTCCATCCCTTTCCCAGGGATGGACATGAAGTTGACTGGCCTGTAGTTTCCCAATCCTTCCTACTTGTCCCTTCTGAAGATTAGAGTGACGCTGGCTTTCCTCCAGTCCTAAGGCACCTTTCCTGTTCTCAATTATCACCTTTCAAAGATGATTGAGAGCAGCTTGTCAGTCATTTCTGCCAGTTCCCTCAGCACTCATGGATGCATCCCATGGGTGGCCATGGACTTGTAAGCATTGCATTTGCCTAGACAATCTCTGGCCAGATTCTCCTCAGCCAAAAGGAAGTCCTCCCATCCCCAGAATCTCTTATTTTAAGGGTCTGGGATTCCTGAGGGCAGTCTTAGCAGTAAGACTGAAGCAAAGAAGGCATTCAGTAACTCTGTCTTCTCAGTATCCTCTGTTACCAGGGCACCCAGAAACAGGCCCACATTTTCAATAGTCCTCCTTTTGCTATTGACATACAGAATCCTTTCTTGTCCTCCTTGACTACTCTCATCAGATTTAATTCTAAGTGGGCCTTAGCTTTCCTTGTTGCATCCCTACATGCCCTGGAAATTTTCCTATATTCTTCCCAAATGGAATTTTCTACATAAAAATCACAATCAACCTAAAGGCAAAAGTGCTGTTTTCACCACTGCTTCTGTCACGTTTGTTCTTCCCTTTTAACATTTTCTTCTTTATGAGAATGGTAATTCAGCCACACATTCTAAAAATATAACAGGCTCTAACTGCAAAAATAACCATACTGATTTGCATTTTTCCTCACACAGAAACTACAGAGAGGCAACACTGTTTACTTCTGAAACCTCAACAGACACACATAGAAATGGAAAGGCATTTGTCATGAGGGCTTCAGCAAACAACTTTAAGACACTTCTTCTGAGTGAATCCCTTCATCATTGTTTTCCCAACCTACAAAATAAGACCAAAAGTGCTTACCTAGCTGCCTCATAGTATTTTCTTCTGAAGATGAATTTCTTTCTATTTGCACGGTGTTACAAAGCTACGAAGTGTGTGTGTTTTACACTGGTGTTTAGAAAACAATGTTAGAAACTCCTTACAGCTGTCTTACCTTAAAATCTAGAGAAGAATGCAAGAAATACTTTCATTTATTTTTACAGACATCTGATTCTGACCTCCTCAAAGTTTAACTGCATTAAACACACACAAAAATGAAGCAACTAGAATAAAAAAAAAAAACATTCAGAAAAAGGATTTTTCAACAGCTCTGTTTCCCTTCCACTGTCTTCAGTGTAACCTTGTAAGCTGTGAAACCAACTCCACTATCACTCACAAAATGTAAACTGGGAAACTCAGTAGATCATTCTAGATTAACAGTCACAAAGAGAAACTTCTGAAGAAAGCAATTAATAAACCCAGAGCACTCTCTAATTAAAACAAGACAAAACAAACAAACAAACACAATGACAACAATACATGTGGAAGAAAATATGTGATGTCTGCTTCTCTTCTGACTGAGTTAATTCTTTCCTTATTCCAGTCTGTATGTTGTTAGTCATTAAAGTACTACTCCAGATAAAAATAAACAGGCCTTCGGGAATTAACATACCACAACCACATTTTAAAGTACTTGCTCTTGATTTCTTTCCACACCTTCACAAGTGTAAACCAATTAAGATTTCTGAACAGGAGCTACTGGAATGATTTTACTCCATATTGTGCCAAACATTCATCAGAAATGCCAGTTGTGTAAGCTGGGGAAAATGGTAAGCTGCATCTCTATGAGGTCTACTCTAGCTTAGCATCCAGACCATATCTGAGAAAAATCTCTTCTTAAATTCAGAGTATTTTAAATAGTCTTTTTGCTTATAACCAACCCAGATATATGTTAGTTACAGTAGGTGTAGTGGCTAGAGACCTTTCATTACCCCTGCTGCTACCCAGAGTATGATGTTTTCACATATGAAGCATGCTAAAAGTCATAGCTATAAACAGCTGTAATGACACTTGCTCCAGTAAACAGTTTTTAGCTCAAGGCCAGGTCTACAGGACTCCCACACAATTTCTCCAAATCAGTGACAGGCTAGTCACTGCCGTCAAGGGGAACATGTAGCATGAAGTCTCACGGAAAAGCAGTACATTTTACCTCAGGAATATAGTCCTTCTAATCTGATAAGCAATTAATGTGTATGAAAACAGAGCACATGCCTAACAGATGTGCTGAACAATGTACCTTCCACCTGTTAATTCATGTCTGCAGATAAAGTAGAGAGGAGAACCGTGGAGTTTACCATTTCCTGTGAGAAGCACAAGCCTGAACTGCCCATGAGCTTGAAAAGGAACACAAGGGAGAGACTAAGTATGGGTAGAGTGAAGTATAAACTCCAGAAATAAATGGAAGATGACTGAACTGCCCCAGCTCAACAGAAGGGGAATCTCCAGACCTCAGCTGATTTGTAGTGCTAATCAGATTTCCTGTTTTCGCACTTAAGCATTTTAGGCCCTGTTAACTTAGATTTGTTCATCTTGAACAGCCTGTTACAGCTGCTATGGAACAAGCCAAACATCTGCCCTTCAAAGACTTTGAGATTTCAAAAATCTCAACATTTTGATCAAATGCTGTTCCTAGTACAGCAGAAATTTGGCTGTATCCAAATCAGTGCCACAGACACTAACTTCTTTTCTATTACATTAGACAACCTCATTTTGGTGTGCTTAGTAAAAACAGATAGCAGCTTTTGCTGGCTTATTTATCACTACTTCTTAGTGAGTCAACTTTATTTTAGTGTCACATATTAGACAGCTGCTATCCTGTTAGAAATATTTCTGCATCCTATTGGTTGGTGATCCTACAGCTTCAAAAACTTGTGATCTCATGGAAGTCTGCAGATGTAGTTCCCTCACCCTCCCCAGCTATAGCATGGCAGTGCCTGCCAGAACACAGGCTCTGGCACAGACCTTGGAGATGGATATGGAAAGGTTACACAATTTTGCAATAAATTCTTTATGATCAAGCAGCACCAGTTAAAGCAATCACTATCCTGGCCAAAGAAATAAGTAAGCAAAAGAAAAGCAAAACAAAACAAAAACACAAATCTTCACTTTTCTGATGTCCTGTTGCATCAAAGCACAGGTTGCAACAAGCAGAGCAAGTGTAATGTGCTTCAACGTCTTTGTCAGTTGCTATGGTACAGTTTCTTATGGAAAATTCCTTGTTCTGCATGATGTTTTTCCTGCCTCATTTGGGATGGCAGAACCGTTCCTTGTGTCACCTGAGAAACCGGGCAGTCAGTTTCCACCTATTGGTGAGAAAGAAACTCATCAACAGCAGAACTCAATGGAAAATTCCTTGGGCAGACTTGTTTGCACTGGAGGCCAACAATATAGTAGAGAGGAGGACAGATGGGTCAGGAGCTGAGGGAGCCATACCACCATGCAGGAGATCTGGCTTCCTCTCCAAGGCTGGCCACAGATTTCCTGCATGAGCAGGGGCAAAGCATTAAATCTCTCGAATTTAATGAACATGGCCCAGGCTTATAATCTGCCCACAGAACAACCACCATGCTGCAGGGTATGGGAGCCTCAGCCCAAAAGCTCTTCAGGCAGCGATTATCTGCAGTATCCCACAGTGCTTTGCACAGAGAGGTGCTGTTTAGGTCTCAGGGCTCCAAAATAATGAGCACAAATAATAACAAATAATTGTGTTGTTCTCTGTTCTTAGATAAAAAGTATCAAAACAGGCAAGGTGGGAAACTCCAGCATTGTTGAATAGTCAAACAAAAAAAAAAAAACAACATTCAGCTATTAGGGGAAATGTGTAATTTGCTTATTGCATGTATTACAAACAAAAACATTGGCAGAAACAGAGTACAAAAGCAGTAGTATAGCATCACACTGGTGATATAAAGCAATTGGGTTTATGAGTTTTTCAGAAGGGGAATTTCTTTTATAGATTAGTTGGAAGTTATCCGATTTTAATGTGACATTTTTCCTGCTGGAATTTTTTTCCTTCCACTCAAAAAATAATTAAATTCCACTACTTTTGATTCATGGCAAAACCATAGCATGGTTAAAAAACAGCATTAACATTTTAATGCAGTTGGATACCTGCTGTACTCTAGAACGCCAAAATTCCCATGGGCTCCCTATGGAGATGAGAAGAGCTTTTGACCTCTTTGAGAAAATGGATTTTTAAAATAATAAATGCATGAGTGCTTGAAAAGAGTCTCTTTCACTAACTTCTATCATGAGAATGAAAAGCATTCAAGATGTAACAATGCAATTGCACTCTACGGACAAATTTTCTGTTGGTGCCAATATTTAAAGCTCCATTGACTTCAGTGGAGTTTCACCCATTATTCCATAATGTTTGGGATAGTTGGACATCTCTTACAGTAACACACAACCACCTTTCTCTTTTGGAGTCTCTCTCTCCCCCAGATGATTTCAATAGGAAAATTAATGGAAAGAAGTGTAAGAATGAAGGAAAACGTAAATGATAGCAATTGCATACAAGGAAAGACATGCAGAATTTTGATTTTGACAGCATAAAGTCAAACAAAAAATGTGACTGAAAAGTGCTAGCGATGTAAAAGACTCAGCAGAAAGATAATGTTTTAAGTTACTGTTGTGGCTTTCTGAAATAATGAAATTAAATGTTCAAAACTGAAATAATAATAAAAAAAAAATCCCCCACAAAATATCATCCAAAAAGTTTACAAACAAGTCTGAAATATTTACAAAGTGGGGTTTTTTTTGTTTTTTTTTTTGTTTTTTTTTTTTTGTTTCATTTAAATATAGCAAACTATTTCAATTTTGTTAATGATAGGCAGCATTCCCATTTCAGTGTTTGAGCTTGAAACAAAACTGGATTAACTGTTCTCATCTAAAACTTAGATTCTGAATTCAAAGCAGAAAGTAATTTCAAAATGCTGAAATCTCCCTTGGTAGATTTTTTTCACATGGGAGAAAAATTCTGCTTTTAACAGCTTTACTTCTGTACATTTTAAATCCCAGCTATTACCCTGCTTCAGTATAGAGAATTTTAGCAGGAGAAGTTACACCAGAGATGTAGTGATTCTATAAAGATTGGGTTATTTAGGTTGAACAGTGTAGAAAAGGTACTAGCATCTTCCTCTTCTGACTTCACATTATGGTGGAGGAACCATTCAATCTATCATCTGTATGCCACTCCCATATAGAAGTCCATGCAGGATGCCAGCACATCAGCACATAACTCAACTAATCATTTTTTTTATCATTCTTATCTAGGGGCTACCAGCTTTCTCTCCTAAGAAACTTATCCAGTAGAAGTCATGAGCAAATGGAAACAACATGGAGAACAAATCAAAACTAAGCTTTAAGCAGAGCAAAGTTATGACTAAGTTCTAATGAAGTTAGAAAAGTTTAAACCAGAACCCTAGAAGTGAACATGGCTGACTTCTGATATACTTTACATCCTGATCTAAATGCTATGAGTCAAAAGTAATTGCTCAAAAAATCTCTCTAAGACTGAAGAAAATGATAATTATTAGATAAAAACTCAGCAAATTAATTTGTGTGGTACTGCAAGTACTTGTCAATGTACAAATACTTCAGAAAAGCAGAAGTTTTACATTAAGAAGTCAATTTTGTCCTGGAACCCTCCATCTGGATTATGATGGGCAACCTCATCTTTAGTAAGGTTGGTGCTTTTACACTGCTACTTCTAACATAAAATTTGTAAACCTTCTCATTTAGTTTTCAGCAACCAGTGCAAGTCATGCTATCTTCTAAATATACAGATCATTTGATAGTCACAAGCACCACTGCTACACTTAGTTTTCAACACCCCAACAATTTTTCCCCTCATATCTATCTCCAACAGCAGGAAGAGCAGCAGTCAGTTGAGGGGCAGGAAGGGTGGGAAACAGGGATAGAAATAACCAGTGACCCAGAAGAGCTTTCTGTTCTTCAGCTGTATTATACTCTATTGATCCTTTCATGCTCCATAGAGATCAGAGACATTTTATAATTACAATCATAATTAAATGCTGTCAGGGATTCAAGAGGACATCCCTCCTGAATATCTATAAATGCAATAGATATCACTTTAAAATCTATGAAACTAAATCAACAAACAGTTAAAGCTGCAGATACAAGGCTCTGCCATGCTGATCTCTACTTCTTCTGACTGAGGCCAGAGCTGAGCCCCCTCAAGAGTGAAGATAAAATTCCCTTTCCAACATGATGTTCATTTTCTTCGCTGTCATGATGAAATGCAAGAAAGAGGAAAAGCTTGAAGAACGCTCCTGCCTACTGAATTGCAATTAAAAAGATCCTTAACCAAACACATCTGCTTTTAACAAGCTAGGCAGTGTATCAAAAGCCCAGATCCTTTTGTTCCCTGATTCCAAATCCTGTAGTCATTCTGTCAAGGAGGGCAAAATCTACCAAGTGACTTTAATTGCTTGAACTTTGGAACAGTGCAGCTGAAAAAGTCTGCCTTAATTGCAGCATATCACCAACAGGCCTAACCTTTTGTCCTTCTTCTATTTCCTTTTCTTAATTCCACCCTCTCCT
Organism: Coturnix japonica; assembly: GCF_054131305.1. Classification (NCBI taxonomy): domain Eukaryota; kingdom Metazoa; phylum Chordata; class Aves; order Galliformes; family Phasianidae; genus Coturnix; species Coturnix japonica. Next base: position 35,657,626 of record NC_140702.1, read on the forward strand.
TCCTTCTCTTTGTCTCAAAGAGAGAGATTTGTTCACATCACTGTCTCACAGGGTCCCTCTTCTTACTAAAGCTAGTTACTGGCTATTGCTTGGATATGTGAGAGTTGTGGGCATTTGTACTTTCCCAGCAGTTTCTCTATTGTCTGAGCATGAATTATCTGCTTCATCTTTGTGATGTTGGTCCAGTTTTGTCCAGAATAGATGAGTTTTAATGGTAATTGTATCTAGGAGCTTATATTTATGATGACGACTGCCATGAGCAGAAGAGTGGTCACCCATAACAACATGCTTGCTGGCTTAAACAACATCTACATCTTCTCCACGTCCACATGAGTTATATTTGCTGCAGCAAAGCCTGGGCTCATACAACAAATTCTATGTCTATGTAGCAGCTGTCTTTTAAATGTATCAAGTAAAATGTTAAACAGTTTACAACTCACCTCCTTTGTTCTGTAATCTCACTGTAAGAGTATGACGTTAAGAGATTGAATATATTTATATTCTTTATATTTTTCAGTTGGTGAGTATGATGTACAGTATTGAAGTTTTTACAGTACATTTTCCTGACAGTTTGCTCCATCATGTTTCATTGGGTTGCAGAGGAGGGGAGAAGTGTTCATCATTTCCTATGAATTAAGCCATCTTTTGTGGAGTGTATTAAGAGCTGGCTGTTCAAATGACTGTGATTTTACTTTCAGTCATTATAAGGAATGCACAACTTAAACAGCAATGCACACCAAGAACTTCAATAATTCAAGTGTATCAGGATGAAGGATTGTTTATCTTATGCAATAATGAAAAGCTCTATAATTTTTTAAAAAGCAACAACCCAAAATGTAACTCCAAATACACTTATCAAAGACAAGGTTTTCTGCAGATTTGGTTAGATAATTCCTGTTGAATTACAGACTGTGATATACAAAGAAAACTGTGCTCATTGTTTTTGATTTGAATGTGCTCTAATGGGATTTGATCCCTGGCTTTCTTATCCTAATTACCCAGGGAGCAAACCTGCCATGCAAAGATTCAAGTTCAGCTCGGCACTGACACAGCTTCTGAGAATCTGCCTGCACAAAGCAGAGCAGGGAGTGAGGGACAATTTGTGACTAGCAGCTGCAGAGGAGTTATACCAGAGTTTGTAAATTAGCATTCCCTTTTCTTATTATAAAGTCTAAAGATGCAGAAAATATTTAAACCCAAGATTCTTATCTCTGCATTTTCATTTACATAATTGCCTCTTTTTCTTTAAAATGAAAACTCTCAGCATCAAGATATGTATCTGCATGCAGCTCTGTTCTTATCATTTCCCTGAATTTCTCTTCTCTTTCTGAGAGTGCCATCTGAAAAAGACTTCAGTCAGTAAGATATGAGAAATTCAGGGGACTATTTTGACACATTTTCTGCAGTCTGCTGAAGTACTCTTTTACTATACAGCATAAAATAGTCTCTCAACTTTCCAAATGTCTCCCAGCATGGCCTTTGGCTGCAGCCATGGAAGAATCCAAGTTCTGAGAAGACAGTTCTTGATATGGTTTACCTAACATGCGCTGTGGATTTTAACGTGTATGTCTGTACACAATATATCCATAGTGAAAGATCAGATAGAGCATAACAAAATATTTCTCAGATTGCATGGGATGACTGATCTGATGAGACCAGACATTCACCGTGGGTGGTTTCAGACTTTTATATATGACAAAAAATAAATACTATATACTCAGGCACAGTCTGTCATAGAACTACAGAATGTCTTGTGCTGGAAAGGACTTTAAAGACCATCCAGTTCCAATTCCCTGCTGTGGGCTGTATAGCCACCTATCAGGTCACGCTGCCCAGGGCCCTATCCAGCCCAGCCTTGAATTCTCCCAGGCATGGACAAAAAAAATAATGTTCAAAGTTTTCTCATTGCTCTTTCAATTATTAAGGAAAATAACTGGTGCTTTTTTGTGTTGGTTTTTTTGTTTGTTTGTTTGTTTGTTTTTGTATTTTCACTGCAAAGAAAAGCTGAAACTTTAAGCGTTTCTGAAAGAGATCCTTTCTTCTGTACTGTCTTTACTCTTCAGCATGCTGCCACTTCAGGGTTCTCTAAAGTGCAAAAGAATTGTAGCCTTAAAATGCAAAGCAACATTTTGACAAAAGTGCACAACTCAAACAACTCCGGTGAGGAAACATGCCAAATCAGAATGCATAATGCAAAAGTTTTTCATGAGTTAAAGAAGAGCCACCTGGTAGCAAGACAGAGATTCTTGGCAATAGCTGGATTCAGACCAACTTTCAGAAGAGCTCCCTGTACCTTCAAGGAAAGCACAGCCTTCTTCTCTAGAAGCAAAAGCTAATAGGAAAAATAAATACTTTCTTTAAGCAGGCATGCATGAATTTGAGGCTTCAGAATGGGTACCTACAACACATCTCCAAGATGAGGTCTACAATTTACTGTGCTTGAAACCATACCTCAATGAAAAAGCATACCTAATGTCTCCTCCCAGCACAAGGTATAAGCCTGAAAGCAGTCTACTACACTGCTGAGCTCAGCACAGAGCATTTGAGCTTTGCTGCTTGTCCTTGCAGGGGACGCCTGTAGCAGCCAAAGAGGCACAGCTTGTGAATCCAGCATCTCCTGGGAGTGCTGGAAAACTCAAGTTGAAGTCCACTTATGGATGGGGAACTTGCTTCCCCAGCTGCAGAGCAGAGGTAGCAGAAAGCAGTCACCTCCTCAGCACCATTGTTTCTGGAGCACTGAGGGAGTCAGAGCATGGCATGACTACTGCCACCAGTACTCCACAGTAATGGTCACCAGTACCTTTTAATTGCTTCTGAACCCTCTTCTCTGCTCACCTTATCCAGAAAGCTTTGGTCAAGGGAAGACATTAGTATGCTGATCATAACATCCAAAAACCTGGCTAACACTGCTTTGTATCACACAGAGAATATCTGCTAATTTATTACACAGGACTGGCATTTGAAAAAGGACATCAATTTTTATGTCCTAGACTACAAGACAACTTCCATGTGCTGGATGATTTGGAAGAAATGTACTGTATAAGGATTATTAGATACTTACTTAGTGAAGAGTTTCTAATCTATACAGTACCAGCTGTTTTTACTTGTCAGAAAAATTACTACTGATATGTGTTGCAGAAATTTGTCCATTTCCAAACTGTGCAGATACAGGAAGCAAAATAAGGTGAGAGTTTGCAATCCAAATGATGGTACAACTAATTTGATTTCTACCTAAACATACAGCACTACTGTGCATTTCTGGCAGCACAAGCAAGATTTACAGCTCAGAGCACCACATGCAGTTTAAAACACTGTCAGTCCTGGAAGAAGAAACTCTCTCTAATGGGGGAACTTCCATTTGTAAATTAGGGGATGAAAAACTAAGCTCATAAGCTCTTGCCTGGCTCTTTACCACCCAAGATGGAGTTCTTCAAGCTTTCCCACATAGTCCTGTTCAATGAATTTCTGTCTGGAGGTAATCTTATTGCTATTCCAGTCTCAACAGCCACTTGAGTGGAGACTGCAAATACAGAAAAGCAGTTGCTTTTCTTCTGAGGAGAATAAAACAGGGACAAGACAAATCAGGTCCTCCAGCACGAGCAGTCAGAGCAAATCAGTCATTTATTGTTCTTTCTTTGCCAAAAGCTGAGACTGAGGTTCTTTTATTTCTTTTCCATTTGTTTCTTCTTCCTTTCCTCCCTTCTTTGTGTGGGACACATTCCCCTCAATGGATATTGTTTTCATTTTTGTTGTTGTTGTTGTTTTGTTGTTTGTTTGTTTGTTTTTTAAGGCAGCCACAGGCCTTCAAGCTGTGGGCAACAAAAAATGAGAGCACATCCTTGAAAGGCAGACTAAGAAACCAGATCTTAACAAATCCTAAGCAACACACAGAAATGCAAGAAGCTGTGTGGGGATGGTTTAATCCCTGAAAGATTCTAACAGGCATTGTAGCTGGTAAAAGTACTTGTAATGGCTGTCCAAAATCATGTTAAATCTGCATTTGAAGTTACATTTGTCTTCTCACTATCCAAACTTGGGCACAAATAAGTGCATGAAAAAAATATTCCATTCTTTCTTTCCAGGGAAACAAAGAAAGGTGGGAGGAAGGAGGAGAGGAAAGATGTGACTTCATGAAGACAGTTTCCTGACTCCTTAAGTCTGACTCCAAAACTCTGTTCAAAGGATCCTCTTGGAGATGGAGAGTCTTCTCCTTCTCCGTGACATATACACTCACTGTCATTCTATTAAATAGAGTTTCAACAAACAGATTTAAAAAGCATTTAGGTATTTAAAGGAGAAGCAATCATTTACTGGAATTGTCCAAAGTATTAAGCTGTTCAAGTGCTTTTCAGAAAAGGAGTTAGCTGTTGAACTGAATACTTCAGCATAATACCTTTGAGATTTTTCTTTCATATGCCAAGCTGATATTTGAGAATGGTACTTGGATTACCATAATGCATAAATTAAAAATAAATAAATTAATTAAAAACAACAATCAATCCTTAGAGAGATAATTGGTTTCATAGAAATACACTGCAATTTAGAGAAATAGTCAATAATTAATGCATATATTACACACATTATTTTCTAAATACAAACAATATCCCCATGCAATATGTTTTTCATTTAAATGTTTATGTTTAATTGCCCCCAGAAGCTAATGGGTAAGTTGCTAGCTAGAGGTACTGCATAACTTCTCATCAATAGAACTTCAGCAATTTCAGACCTTATTGCAGGGTCCTGACTTCAGTCATTTGACACTATTTCCCCCTGCGGGGGTTTTATACTTCAATCACAGTGATTCCCTAGCAATCTGCAAATAATAGCCTTCAATTATTATAGGAATTGATGAGCTAGAGATAAGACCAAGTAAGTGTTTACCTCATACCAGATCCGTATGCCTCGTGCCTTAATCAGTGTACTGGCCTTTGAAGAGTGATAACCTGTTCTCTGTGGAATGTCCTGCTCAACCACCTCATCAAGTGCTAAGAAATTCTTACCAACCCTCACAGCCTGGGAACTTCTGTGATCAATGACTGCCTGTCTCTCCTTGCATCCCTCAGCCATAGCCCCAGTAAGTCTGCACTTCTGGCAGAGTGAACAGCTGCTGCCAAGAAGCCTTTGCTTCTGTTCAACAAATCCAAGTAAAACTAGCTTAAAGGAGAATGTGAAAGGGAGGACTCAAAAAGATGACCATAAAGATATGCTTTAGCAGTTAATGATGGAAATGTGTTGCTGGATTTCAGATGTACCATAAAACACGAGCTCAGGCATCCAACTATACATAATATATGTCCAAACTAACTTAACACCTCTTGGTGAAAAATAAAATAAAACAAAACAAAATAAAATAAAATAAAATAAAATAAAATAAAATAAATCAACCATATCACTTTCTCTGACTACTGTTTGGAAAAGCAAGGAGCCTATTGAAAGATTTAATTAACAACTTAATGCTGAAAGACTGATTTGAATTATATTACAGAATATTTCAGAGTATTACTGACCACATTACTTTAATCTCTGACAGCACTTAAAAAATCTGCTACATTTCCTCTGCTTCTCACCCATCCTGTGTCCACAACACATGAATGCAGCAAAGCCTGAGAAAATGAGGAGTTCCCCAGCAAACCCCTGACAGAATGAAACCAAACATACTCAAATCTTACAAATTTTTATGCCTCTTTTTTTTATTTTTTTCCAAAAACAATCAAGCTGCACAGAACTTAGACTAGGATAGTCAGGGAGATCAGACACCCCAGAATAGTTAGAGAGCCTTTCTCTTTGTAGGTGGAAATGGAACAAAGGAAGAAGCATAGGCTTTCCACTTTCCAGCTGCCCTGAACCCCCCTCTGAAAGGACATTATGGAGAAATAACCCTGATGAAGAAAAGGGAGGGACAGAGAAGGTGAACTAAACCTGGGTGCATGAGCTGATATGCAAGCCAGCACACCTTCATGCATACACAGAAACATGTAAATAGGGGAGTCCATGCATATTCAGAGCAGGCAGCAGACCTTTCAGCAGATCTGGTGTGTATAAAAGATTGATCTGTGAGTGAGTTTGTGTTCAGAGCTAACTGCATTTTACACGTTCACATTTTTTAATAATGATTCAACTGCCTGGTGATGAAACTTGAAAAAATAAAAGTAGGATTTATGATATTATTTTGGCTGTAAAGTTATTTGATTTAGTTCTGATTTTCTCTTACTTCAGTATTCATTAAACCTAATATCTAGAAATATTTATATATTTGTATTTCTTATTTTATTGTATTTATTCTGATTGTATTCTTATTTACATTATCTGGCTTTTCTTGCAGCTGTATTTCTTATTTAACCAAAGCTTTCACTGACACAAAGAATAAATCAAAGGTCTAATCCCACTTCTATTCCCAACTTCATGATAAATAGGTTTTCACAATGGATTACAGTTTTCCCATTCACCTTAATTATAAGTACTACCCATTTAAGCTCTGTCATGTTACCTCCCATTGTACTTCTACATAAATATTCATGTTTTCATCTATAAAAACAACATTCCTAGGACTTACTATGCAGCACAGAGTCTGAAAGGCATAATTTAATCATTACAACATAAATGGAGCTATTTGTCATCTACATATTACTGATTTAGCTACATGTTTTGGTGCCAAAACAGCATATGCATTTCTTTCTGATACAGCTGTATTGTCAAATGACAAAGTGAAGGTAGTGATGCTACTGAGATTACACCTACAAAAAAAGTGCTATTTTGTTATTTTTCATCTTGACTAATACCTCAATTGCAAAGAATGTTTATGTAAGTGTTGAATTGCATTTCAGTTTCTGTAAGGTCCCTAAGTAGGCTTTTCACATGAAGCTTACAGTAGTGCCCGATGCTGAAAGTGCCTTTCAGCACTCTGCTATGCTTAACTGATGTAAGCCAGGCAAATTTACGCAAGAAAGTGCACACTTTTCCAGAATGGTGGCACTGAGCACTTAAATGAGAGTGCACGTCTCATGCTTTCATTTCATTTTCCATCTTTGAACACATTGAGTTGAACTGTATTCAACAGTGAGCTCTTGCAGCTCAGCAGGCCAATGGTATCCTGGACTCCATCAGAAGAGGGGTGGCCAGCAGGGACAGGGGGGTGATTGTCCCTCTCTACTCTGCCCTCCTGAGGCCCCAGCTAGAGTGCTGCATCCAAGTCTGGGGCTCCCAGTGCAAGAAAGACAGAGAGCTGTTGGAGAGAGTCCAGAGGCAGGCCATGAAGATGATCAGAAGGCTAGAGCACTTCCCCTGCAAAGACAGGCTGAGGAAGCTGGGCTTGTTCAGCCTGGAGAAGAGAAGGCTGCAAGGAGATCTCATTTATTAAAAACAAGGTTATAAAAAGGAAAAGAATCAACCTGGGTAGACAGTGATAGGACAAGGGGGAATGGTTTAAACTCAAGAAGGGAATGTTTAGATTGGATGTCAGGGCGAAGTTCTCTACAGAAAGAGTGGTGAGGTGCTGGAATAGGCTGCCCAGAGAGTCTGTGGTTGTTCTGTCCCTGGAGGTGTTCAAGACCAGGTTGGATGGGGTCCTGGGCAACCACCTGGTCTAGCACCAGATCTGGTTGGTAGTCCTTCCTAGGCAGGCAGGTTAGAACTTGATGACCCTCAGGGTCCCTTCCAACCCAAGTCATTCTACGACTCTATGATTCTTTGGATTTTATTTTCTCAGATCTCCTTCTCATAGCATCTGCTGTTTAGACAGAAATGTGTTTCTTGCACTGTACTTCCAGGTGATAAAATACATTATTCATAAATTACAGATCAAAGTTCAGGCTGCTGTTCCTGTGGTTGCATTTCCAGCAGCATGACTCCCAGTGGAAACTGGACCTTCTGAAAATGTAACTGCTTGCCTTTTTTACAAGATATAAATGGCTTTCATGGTCAGATCAACAGAGCAAAACAAGTAACTTCTGGGGAAAAAAATGACTTTGTTCACCTCTACATTAAATGAGGAAATAGTCCTTTCCTTACAATGCTGGATTTTTATGTAGGTGAACATCCATACTGCTCAAGTTAAACGTTCAGCCTTTGGGAGAATGTTTTCTATTTGCTTAAAAGACAGAAGGGAAAGAATGTTTACTGAGACTCAGAATTCAGTGTTAAAAAGTCTAGATTCTCACAACTTTACTTATTCCCTGTAACATTTCATTTGTTGGACATAGGAACAACATGACAAAACTATTCGGAAAAATAGCTTCAGGCTCCAGGAAGACCTCATTGTGGCCTTCCAGTCCTTGAAGGGAGCACATGAACAGGAGAGGAAATAGCTGTTCATGAGCGTGGATAGATTAGATATTAGGAGGAAGTTTTTTGCACAGAGCGTAGTGACGCACCTGGTTGCCCAAGGAGGTTGTGGATGCCCCCCATCCCTGGAGGCACTCAAGACCAGCCTGGATGTGGCTCTGGGCAGCCTGGTCTGGCGGCTGGCAACCCTGCACATAGCAGGGGGGTTGAAACTACATGATCTTTGAGGTCCTTTTCAACCCAGGCCATTCTATGATTCTGTATGAGTGTATGTATATATATATATATTTATATATATATATATATATATATGAAAATACGTAAGAATCAAAGTGGCAAGGTCTGGGGGACAAATCTACTGCCAGCTTAATAAAAGGCAAATACAGCTAACAGAATACACCACCCCTGTACGCAGGTAGTATCTCTGACATATGCACCTCATGATGAATGATAGCAAAGTTACAAAATTTAAATGGTGTCTGCAATTAGGGATTAAAACATAAAATCAAACTATAAAAATCTTCAGTCAAACCAAAAAAATCAATCTTCGTATATCTTTATGTCTTTATCTAGCCAATATGTCTCTTATACATTTATCTATCCAAGAAAATACCTTTAGAGTAAGGCACACAATGGGATTAGGACAAGTGGCAAATATACACATCCCTCCTCTTAATCTCAACCCTATTCACAGGTTTTTTGGCATCTAAATATCCTCAGTTCTCGGCATCTAAAGATTCTGATCTTAGTGAAGTGTATGCCCTTGTAAACCTCCTATCCTCTGAAACTGAGCCACTGAATGTCATGTGGGGCAAGTTCAGTCTGGGTAGCGAGGTGTTTCCTCTCAGTCTGGATTTCATGAAGATTGATCGGTTTTACTCCTCTGCGCTCTGGCTGCTGAGGTCAGACTGTTCTTTATAGGAAAATGAGCTGCTTATAAATTTTCAACTCTCTGAACTTTGGGAGTTGATGGAAAATCCCCAGGCTTACAGCTTAGCAGGCTAAGAAACCACAACAGCCTTTCTTTTGCGGTCACTGATATGTAAAAGCCTTTCAAAAGAGATGAAAATGCCGACATTCTTTCTCTTGGGAGACCCTGCTCGTGCACAGGGACAGAGTCTGTTTTTCACCCTCTAATACACATCAAAAAATGACCCCTCTTCCTCAAAACTTTAGGAGGCTGTGAGGTCATAGATGTGACTTGGAACTCGCTGCATTCATTACATAGCAGACAAAATCAAAGAGATTTTCCAATACAGACTATTAGTTCACTTTGCATTTTTTGTGTTTTTCTTTTTTGTTTTGTTTTGTTTAGTTTTTAAAGGATGGGCAGTAGAAAGAAACAAACAAACCTGCTACTCTGAGGTAGACACTGGTCAGACCCCTGCAGCGCACAGGCTAACTCCTGGTGAACTGTCCCTTTGCTGGCAGCTTTCCATTCACTAGACTCTTATGCCTTGCTCTGCAGTGAGAGGCCACACACTGAGACAGATGGAAGAGGGCCATGCCACCATAGCAGGAATCAATGCTGAGATTCTACCCTCCTGGGCAGAAAGTCTGAGAAACACACCTCAAGTGACCAAACCCTCCTTCTGTTGAACCAGCCCTGGAAACATCCAGTTCTTTTTTCAGATCAAATGGCGAGCGATCCAAGGGCTGGGCAGAAGGTTGTTGACCTTGGACTCTGAGCCCTGCATTCCCAACCCTCTATGAGGGGACCAGGGAGATAAATCCCTCCCCACTGTAAGGGCAGAGCAAGTCCGACAGTGCCTCTTGAGACTGAATGAGTACAAGTCTATGGGGCCAGATGGTGTGCATCCCACGGTTCTGAAGGAGCTGGCTGAGGTGGTTGCTGAGCTACTCTCCATCATATTTGAGAAGTCGTGGCTGTCAGGTGAGGTCCCAAATGACTGGAGGAAGGGTCACGTCACTCCCATATACAAGAAGGGGAGCAGGGAGGACCTGGGGAACTACAGGCCGGTGAGTCTCACTGTGGTGCCTGGGAAGATTATGGAACAGATCCTCCTTGACGACATGCTGGATCACATGAGGAATGAGCATGTGATCTGAGACAACCAGCACGGCCTCACAAAGGGAAGGTCATGCTTAACCAATCTTGTGTCCTTCTATAATGGAGTGACGGTGTTGGCTGACGAAGGGAAGGCGACCAATGTCATTTACCTGGACCTGACAAGGCAAGGCCCTTGACATGGTGCCCCACCACATCCTCATCTCCAAATTGGAGGGATGTGGATTTGATGAGTGGATCACACAATGGATAAGAAATTGGTTGAAAGGCCACAGACAGAGGGTGGTGGTCAATGGCTCTATGTCCTTGTGGAGGCCGGTAACGAGTGGTGTCCCCCAGTGGTCTGTCTTGGGATCAGTGCTCTTTAACATTTGTACAGTGACATCGATGAGGGAATTGAGTGCACCCTCAGCAAGTTTGCTGATGATACCAAGCTGAGTGGTGCAGTTGATACAGAGGGAGAAAGGGATGTCATTCAGGGGGACCTTGACAGTCTTAAAAGGTGGGCCCAGGTGAACCTAATGAGGTTCAACACGGCAAAGTGCAAGGTTTTGCACTTGGGCCGGAAGAACTCCAGGCGTCTGTACTGACTGGGAGGAGTAATCCTTGAGAGCAGCTCAGCCGAGAAGGACCTGGGGGTCCTGATGGATGAGAAACTTAACATGAGCCAGCAGTGCGTCTTACGGCTCATAAGGCAAATGGAATCCTGGGCTCCATCAGGAGAGGGGTGGTCAGCATGGACAGAGAAGTAATTCTCCCTCTTTACTCTGCTCTTGTGAGGCCCCATCTGGAGTACTGTGTTCAGGTATGGAGCCCTCAGTACAAGAAAGAAATGGAGCTGTTGGAAAGGGTCCAGAGGAGGGCAACAAAGATTATCAGGGGACTGGAGCACCTCCCCTATGAAGACAGGCTGAGGGAGCTGGGCTTGTTCGCCTGGAGAAAAGGAGGCCACAGGGTGACCCCACTGCAGCCTTTCAGTACCTGAAGGGAACCTATATCGAGGAGGGGAGTAAACTCTTCAAAAGGGCTGATAATGGCAGGACAAGGGGAAATGCATTTAAGTTGAAAGAGGGTAGATTTAGGTTGGATGTTAGGGGGAAGTTCTTTACTAGGAGAGTGGTGAGGTCCTGGAACAGGCTGCCCAGGGAGGTTGTGGATGCCCCGTCCTTGGAGGTGATCAAGGACAGGTTGGATGGGGCCCTGGGCAACCTGATCTAGTAAATGTGGAAGTTTGGTGGCCCTGCCAGGCAGGGAGGTTGGAACTACATGATCCTTGAGGTCCCTACCAACCCAGGTAGTTCCATGATTCTGTGTGATTCTGTTGTCAGCTGATATCAAAATGAAGGGAAACCAGCCCTGCTGCAGGTGTGGATGGTCCTTAGGAAGGGCTGAGCACTAAGGTACAAGCAATTACACCCTTCCACTGAGCTCCTGGGAGAGGTCACGCAGCTCTGTGGGGCTGGAACCTGCCAAGGCTGAGCCAGAGCTATGACCCCCAGCTGGCAGGGAAGGCAGCTCTGCACTACACTGTGCTGCCACTGTGCTCAGTGTAACTCCATCGTGAAAGGAGCTTGGAAAGAATCACAACATCATGCATGACACAAATAAAGGGAATAGAAATCCAGATGTTTTTCCCAGGCTTCAGGGGTCTGCCTCACACTCTCAAGCTCTTCTTCATATTTTTTTCCCTTTAAAATTAAATTTGAAATCATTACCAGATTCAAAATCTAGTGGATTTGACGTGAAAAAGACTGAGATCACCACTAACTACATGGCATGTCAGTCCCTGGGATGTAAATGAAAATATCTGAGGGTAAATTAACAGGTTAAATGGGATGGGATGGGATACAAGAGGTGTAAAGACATCAACCAGAATGGCAATAATTATTCATAGTGGGCATGTGAGCTGCGTCTCAACCACCAAATGAAACGATTCACATGCATTTTTCCATGTATGTTCACCAGAACTTGAACTAAGACACACAGCAGGCAAAATTATATTACTAGAAGCCACTAAGTACACTAAGTACAATAATTGTTACTGCTTTTCAACATAGTCTTGTAATAATGGGGGCTGCTATTTGTGTGCTAACAGAAGTCCACATGATGCACAAATATTATAGTGCGTAAACAAAACCCTACTTGTTTTTAAAAGTGATAAAAGTAAGTTTGAAGATTGCACCATTCTTTCTTGTTCAGTGTGCTGTGGGGGTGCAGGAATGGGACTCAGAGAGCAATTTGATTCTTCAAATCCCAAAACTGTCTGCAAGGAAATCCGTATCCAGCATCTGCACTCAGAGTCTAAACATGGGCATACGACTGATGTCTTTCATGTGCCCTCTTCTTAGATTTGCTTTTCACATTACTGTCCAGCTCAGCAACGTTATCTACTAACTGCATTTCCACCATGAAGCACTGAAGTGTAATAGTAACGGGATGATAAATTCCAAGACCTATGCTGCAAGCTAAGAGATGAGCAAAAAATGTCCATAACTGTTTATGGAGGAAACAGCATGGTTCCTTTCAGCTTGTTTCAGCAGGTCTGGCAAATTCAGCTGATAACTTTAGCAGCTACAACATCAATGCAGGGATGTAAAAAACTAATTTTTGACACATCATGGTATTAAGGAAGAGACCAATTAACTTAGGCTCTATGACATCTCAAAGGATTTGTGAAGCCAACCTCTTAGCAGTGATTAGTCACTATGCCCACAAGATATTAGATCATCTATTTGATCTTTCAGGGGAGACAAATTGTCTCAAGGTATGCCATCCATGCAGGATTTCTACACCTGACAGTATTTCTACACTAGAAAGTTAGGGTTTGATTTTCAGCAGCAGCTACTGATCTCTATTGGTGATTCCCAGGCAGAAGGTTTGCAGGCTAACTGTAATGTAACACAGTGTGGTTAACAGTGAATTAAGCGCAAAGAGCATTTCACCATCTCCAGGTGGTAGACTATCTCACACATCTGAAATAAGAGTTGTCACTGTTAGGCAAGAACTGACAAAATGAATGATCTTTTGACTTCACATAGAAAGAAACAGAGAATTCTGGTACGTGTCTGAAACGTGACAGTGCACCACAGACCATAATTTTCCAAGGCAGAAAGGTTCATGATACCAGAGTGGCATGTGAGATGCACTAACCAGCAGCAAACAATGGTTCAAGGCAAAGGAAGGAAGAGCCTGAAGAGATGGGATGGGCTGTCAGATAGACAAGTGCAGAGGAAACACTGTTTTTGCTGCCAAGGCAAAAACAGTGGGCAGTTGGAGTTGGAAGTATCAGATAGTCCTAGTTAGAAAAGACAGGTAATTTTCAATTGTTAAGTCAATTAAAAGTTCATATGAGCATTTGGGCTCAAACCTGGGACAGAAATTCAACCCCAAGTGATGACTGTAATCCAGACGCTGAAGTCACTGGGGCTTTGTTCTTTGTGAGTGTGCATTTCCCACCTCAAAGGCTATCCCACACGAGAAGGCAAGTGCTACAATTTTTAGTCCAGGATTGATTCTTGAGGAGACAGCACCTTTTAGTTTTTAGTTAATCAGTCACTAAGTGACTGACAACATACTGAAACAGGGTCAGAATTTTAAATTAAATTTCCTGCAGTCAATTTTTAAATTTTCTTTTAACCATGCACATTTTGAATACTATGCGGTAAAGCATGATAAAATTTACTTGAAAATGGTCGTCTGTACAGAAGCCAAGATGCTTCTTAAGTTGGTAACGTAACCCTACTTGATAATCACAGCAGGTATACCTCTTCAGCATCTGTGGAAACCACAATCTGTTTACAGTTTCACCTAGCAGAAGTCCCACCCCATTCTGCAGACCAGCATGCACTAAATTAGTTTCCAGCAAGACTGTCAGTGATTGCTGTGTTTAATGCTAGAGGACAATGGAACTTAGATGAGATAGGAAATACCTATAAATGTTAATTATCTTGCTGCAGATGAGAAACCAGATGATATCTGGTTATTGTAAACAGGAAAAAAGTATGAGAGCTACTTAGCTTAGAGCTTTATAAATACCAGATATATACATCAGGAGGAAGCTGACAGGTTAGAAAAAGACAAATGCAGCTCTCTACTAACAAGAGAGTGAGTGAGATAGGAAGAGAGTACATGAAATAATTCACAGAAGGGCCACTTTTCCATCAGATAATTTGTATTTCCCTCTGTATCAGACAGACTATGGAGTCACAGCATGGTTGAGAGGCTGAGTTTGGTAGGGCCTTCTGAGTCCATCAGCTCCAGCCCCTGCCCAAGCAGAGACAGCCAGAGCAGGATCTGTGGAGAAGAAGATCTCCAAGGAGAACACTCCACAACATCTGGGCAGTTTGTGCCAGTGCTCTGTAACTCACACAGCACTGAAGTGCTGCCTGGTGTTCAGAGGAAATCTCCTCTGTTTCAGTTTGTGCTCACTGCCTCTTGTCCTGATACTGGGCACCACCAGAAAGAGCCTGGCTCTGTTCCCTGCTCTGTTGCATCAGGAGTTTGTACACTTGGACCAAGATCCTCCTGAGAATGCTAATCTCTAGGCTGAACAGTCCTGGCTCTTTCAGCTTCTCCTCACAGGATAGGTGCTCCAGGATCTTCACCATCTTGGTGGCCCTGCATTGTACTCTTTCCAGTATGTCCATGTCTCTCCTGTAGTGGGGTTCCCAGATCTGGACTCAGTGCTCCAGGTATGACCTCACCAGTGCTCCTTAGGGGTAAAGATCACACCATTGGACAGCTGGTGATTAAGTGGTATGCACAGTGTGATTTGGGGTCACATGAGCTGCTTCCAAAAGAATCATGGAGTCAAGGCAAAAGTGATCTGTACCAAAAACTTGAAGCTCTCTGACAAACAGTGTTAAAGCATGTTTGTGTGTGATGCATTCAAGTGTGTATAAGCATTTCATGTCTGTTGTGTGCTCACGAGTGCATGTGTATAGCATACTTGAACACGAGTGTGTTCAAGTATGTTCAGATGTGCAGTGTTTAAATGTGCATTTACATGTGTCAGGCATGTATGTATTCACATACATGTGTGTTCACACATTTTCGCACATGTGTTCAGGCATGGTGTCTGAACATGTCCAGACACAAGTCCACACAAGTTCAGATGTATGGCACACACATACATGTTCACATGTGTTCGCATATATTCACGTGTCTGCCTTTGTTTATACACTGTCACAGTTTCCGTGATTTTCTTTGCTACAATAAAATCAAAAGAGTAGGACCACCATAGCAATGTGGCAAAATGCAGAGAATCAGCCCTACATATTTCCCCAGAGCAACATAGAAAAACCCTGAGCCATATCCCTCAAACATTTACGCACAAGCTGAAATTCATGTACTGTGATTAATTTCCCAGACACCATGTGGGTTTCATTGCAGCACACAAAACCAAACACAGATTTACGTATTTGTAGGATCAGGACCTACTTAGTGCTACTCAGCTGTGATTTAATGTGCCTGTACTTTATGTGAGATAATTCTGTGTTTTTGTACAGTTTTTGTCTATTTTTCTCCAGAACAGCATGTATGTTGTTTCAACATTAATGTTGAAAGTGAAATACTCCATAGTCACTAATGTTTATTTAAACAATTATAATGCTAATTCTAATGCAGCTGGGAACAGAGATATGGTAGCCTCATATTTAAAAGCATGGCCTTTTATATAACATTAGAGAGCTCTAGTGGGCACGTTGCCCATTTCTAATTCCCTACTGGCTTCTATTTTTCACAGGAATTAATGTTCTAATCACAATGCATCTTTATAACATTTTCCTTGTGCTGATCAAGTATCAGCAAATCAGTCATTATTTAATGCATCCTACCACATATGCTAGGCCAAATTATCAAACATCCTCCAATACAAGAGATAATGAGGCACTTCTAATTGCAAAGTAGTGTCAAACATGTGAAGATCAAAGTAAAGGAGAACAGCCGATACATATAAAAAAGCAGAAAAATCCCTTCTCTTGCATGGCAGAAGCATTTTTGTGTGGCTTGTTCTTAGCAAAGCAATTATGATGTGAGTATCACTGTTTAGAAGATAAGTAGGTAGTCCAGTAACAGCCTTTACATCCTTAGGTGCACATACATATGCATGCACACACACATGCACAGGTCAAGGAGGATTGCTATTGCAGCATTTACGCTTTGCAAAGTTGGAGACAAAGACTGATGACCTTTGCTTATGGCCTAGGGAGGCAAGCCCTAAACAACAACTTGTGCTTTGAAGTAGTATCATTCCAGGTAGGACAGAGGCAGGTGTTAGCATCCCTTAGTTGGATGCCCAGCACTCATCAGCAGCACAGGGTATATCTGGAGTGAATTCTCAGAGAAACAGATAGGACTTTCAGGGAAACTGTATGAATACTTCCACCAAAAAAAAAAAAAAAAAAAAAAAAAAAAAAAAAAAAAAAAGCAAACAAACAAACCAAACCAAAAACTGAGGCAAAAAGATGGCTGAAACACTTAAAGATCTAAATGCACTGATGAAAAATATTAAGTACTATAGCTGCTATTAATCACAATACCATCCAGGTATTTTTTCAGTTATCTACTACACCATAGTTCAATTATCTACTACTTGCCACTGGTTTGAAGAGCAGCAGCTGAAGTTAGGGATACTCTTTTTTAGCTATATGTTGTTAATTATTTTTAACTCTTCACAGTATTTTACATTTCATCTTCTAACTGAGCATGAAATAATTTGTATGTCACATTTATTGTTTACTAAGGAAGGTCATGCTCTTTTTACAAACATTTAACATCTTTTCCAGATACAGCGGTTGAACTATACAGCTAAATTAAAATAATGGAACTTCTAACCCGTATTGATTCTTAAAACTTACTAACTTGTAGAGTTCAAAATCAGGTTATATTCCTTACCAAAACAAAAGCAGTGAGTATGCAACAATACTGACTGCTGTTTCTGACCCAGCATTTGTTTTCTCCCAAGAAAACACTTAGTGCAGAGGACTGGCCAAAGACCACTGAAATCAATGGAAAGGCTACCAGTGACTATGATGGAATATGGACTGGGTTTTGAGCATAACACTAATGAATTAATCAACTCATTACAAAGTCTGAATTTGGCTTTGACAGATATAAAGCAGTTCATCCCATGTACATTAAACAAACTGCTGACATTTTTAAGCCCACCCTCTCACTCTCAGGAATTCAGACTTTTTTTTCTGTTAGCTATGTTAAGGAGCCCCAGCACTCACACAAGAAAAATTAATGACTGAAGTACATATAATTCTTTGTACTTACAAGTATCTGGCTTGAGCTGACTGTTGGTAATTCCAAAGTACTGAGGATTTTCAATGACCGGAATCTTTGTCATCCCAATGATGACCGCATCAGGACCTCCCTCAGAAGAAGATGGAGTGTTACTGCCATTTGAGATGTGATGGAGAGGACTGGCTGAATCATCATCATTGCTGATAACTGAAGAAGGACCTAGAGTTAGAAACAAAGATTAGCGTTAACTCAGGATGTCTCCTTTTCCTCAGACCTTTTTTTTTTTTTTCTTTTTTTTCAACTGTTTAACCTCCATCCTGATAGTCAAACACTCTCTATGTGCTTTGTTAATCTTACCTCATGAATTTTATATATCTGGGTGGAGACGTACAAATGGTAGGCCATTAGGAGTTATAATGTGAAGTAAATTTTTGCACTGGTAGATCACCTACACTAGATATGTAAGGATTCAGAATAGTATATGTCTGGGAAAGTGCTCCAATTTGATGAACTCCTCCTATCATTCTCTGAAATAAGCTGTGTATTACACATAACAACTTTTTCAACTTAAGCTTTTCTCAGACCACCCATCAATAATGACTTTTTCACTAATTTGGGGAAATTCCTGTCTTCTCTTTGATGTGGTACTAAAATGAGAAATAATAATAATAATAATAAAACCCAAAACACAGAGTGGAGATGGGCTCATCCTGATGGGGAAAGTTGTGTCATTTCTGGAAAACAAAATGTTGAGCCTCAAAACTGTGTGGATGAGCCTGTCAGTCACAGAAAGTGCAGGTCACATGCTCTAAGTAGTAGAAAAGACATATCACATCCCAGTGTGGAATATGGAGTCACTGCACTCAGGCTCCTCCTGATCAGAACAAATTTCTGGCCCATCCAACTCCATCCATGCCTGAGACTAGTCACCACTCAGGAAGAGGTTTATTTTGGTCAGTGATTTATTGACAGTTTTTGTTTTATCTTTACTTTGTTATTTATACTTCTAACCAAAGTGCCATGGAGATAAAACCTCATAACTAGTCTAAATTCTCCATTACACTTCAATTTACTGCCAGTATTCAAAGAAAACCAGTAACCAACTAGCAGTAACAATATTTTGCTTAAATAGACAACTGAAGAGCCAGTAGAGATCAAGAACATTGCATTTCAGATAATTCTCCATCCAAATAAACTGGTGATTTTGAGGAAGCATTCACGTCATCTAATGTTAACAATCAATAGATGATGCTAGAAACAGAATGATTCATTCTCTTGATGTTCCTGTCCTGGAAGGGCATCCTCAGAAGACACTTTTGTTTGTTTCCATCCTCTTTGCTAAAGAAGGGAATAAGAGAGAGGAGCATTGGGAAGACTAACAGCTGTTTTCCCTAGAGCACAAATCACCCCTTTGCAAAGTGTCCCAAACTGGATTTTAGATTAGACAAAACAGTGCAGAGGCACAACGGATACAAGGGATACAGAAACAGAGACTGGGAACCAAAAGCAGGTTCTGCAGACCCATCACAGAGCACCTGAGAGAAGATGAGGATTTACCACTGCACAGACACAATTAAGGAACAAGGGCGGGCCCAGGCACATCAGCCTAGAAAGATCAGCTTTGAAGGAAGGAAATTCAGACTCTCTTAGTGTTATGTGGTGCACTACATCATAACAAAAACACTTTATCATTTCATGGTGTGGCTCACAGGAATAAAATAATTTGGCATGTGGCTATTCAACCCTAGCTTTAGAGACTCAAGCATACTCCCACCCCAGTCCTGCTTTCCTTTCTCCCCAGTTGGCTTAATGGTTCAAGAGGGAAATGTTCTCATAGTTTGAAGAAGTACTTCCCTCCCTCTAGCCTGAAACATTAGAGGTAATTTTTCAAATGCCTTGCACTTCACTGGAAAGTCATTGTTGACAAATGTAAGTGAAGCCTAGATCTCTGCAATTTATCAAGTGAAATACTAATACCAAGGCTGTTTTTGTCATTACTGATCACTGAGATTGATTCTACTAGGAAAGCTGCCAGGATTAAGTTTTTGGTGAAGATTTCTCTAATGAACTGCAGAGCCTAGCAAACTGTGAGAAATGGTCCCTCAGATGACATACAAGATACTTATGTAAAGTCACAACGTACTTTTCAGGTGCGTGAGTTGTTTGTTGTGGAATTTGAATGCAAATACATTTAAAATTGCATGCAGGTTTTTTTGTTGTTGTTGTTGCTGAAATTATCCTGAGGTCTTTCAAATATCTGAATATCAAGCTAATGGCACCAAAAAGCAAGCAGGCAAATACAAGTTTTCTTGGGAAAATGCAGTCCTTTTATACTAATAGAGATCTTGTACAAGGGTCAAATCCCTTCTCTTACAGCAAATGGACAAATGCTCCAGCCTCTGTAATTTAATAGAGGTGATGGCAAGGAAAAGTATCCATTACATATTTCTAGATGTTAGAGAAGTATAATGAATAGAATCTCATTCTGTTTGTCATATTATTTCTTTGCTACTCTAAGACCCAGTTTTGCACAGTGAACTTTTTTTCCGGCCAGTGTAAACTGCAAAGTGCTGAAGGTGAAAAGTAGCCAATTGTTCTATAAATCTATTTACTCAATTAAGATAACTGGTATAAAATTGTCATCCTTGTAGCATGAAGGAGGTTACAACTGTATTAGACTCTCTGGTGTAGATGAGGAAAACCTGGAAAACTAGATGATTTCTCCACAGTAGGAAGCAGTCCAAAAATACGTAAAATGTAGGAAATTTGTGCTGTGTCATTCATCATCCACTGTCATTTATTAGTAACGAATCAGCTCATGCAATTGTCTTTGGAAACAGTTGTTTGGATTTAAAGATCCTATTTCCTTTTACTGTATATTTCTTCCAGTTAAGCCAAATGCAACACAGCAGATGGCAATTTTTGTCTACCAGAGGCAGTTGAGCTCATATGCTTTCAAAGAGGCTTTTTTTTTTTTTTCTTTTTTTTTTTCTGGGATCTTTTAGAGTGTATGAGCAAACTGACAAACTGTCAATACTTGCATACCTACCAGACTGACCACTTTGCTGTGAAGATGTATTTCATTTTTTGAATGCAATAAGTCACATTACTATTACAGACCAGAACTGCAGCTCATTTCTCACAGCAGCAGCCTATGACTGATATTCCAGTAATGCAAAGCCATTTTCCTGGATGCAAGATGAGTCCATCATCTGTGCTGACAAGAAACTAGAGTTGCCCTTTTCTGAATTTGCACTGAGCTCAAATCAAAAGATAATTTTTTAAAGTACCTTAAAGTATGATTTCATGAAGATTAAATGGGGAAACTTTATTATTTATCAAAGGCAGAATGAGTTTGACAATTACCTGTAGTCTCTTATTATTGATTCTGTTGTTTTTTTGTTGGTGGTGTTTTTGTTGTTGTTGTTTGTTTGTTTGTTTTGTTGTTGTTTTGTTTGCATCTAGCATGGACTTGTATGTATATATTCTCAGACTTCAGTTTAGATGGTCAAGAAATGATCACTGTGACCATCTACTTCTCCTTTCACCACTGTGTCACAGATATAAGCAAATTTCTTCATGCATATTTGCTCCATAAACTCTATCAAGATCTCTTGAAGACTGCAATATCCTGCACCCTTCTCACAACACACTTCTGTGAGTTGCACATCACTTGAATTATCCCTGAAGTCACTACTAATGTTAAAGCCACGCTGAGAGTCATAATTACAAAAAAACAGCATTGTGACAGGAGCTGTTTAATTATGGGCACACATATGCTTAATCAAGTAAGAAGGTAGCTCAGGTAAAGAGGATTATTTACAGAGCTGAGTTTTGAGCCATGATGACTTATTAAACATGGCTCCTTTCATGAAAAATGACACTGATGGCCAGAAAGATTTCCCAGTTGATCCTGCACTAGCATAAGCTCTTCTTGCTTTGAGTCCATGCAGGGACATATGGTAATGACATATTACAAGTCAAAAGCAGGACAGTAAATACGTGTCATATCAGTCAGCATCATCTCTGCTAGATTTTAAGGCCACAATTAATTTTCTCTCTTCTTTCCTTTTTGGAGATGTGTAGTTAAATTCTACTTTCTTCTTTTTTTTTTTTTTTTTCTCTTTTTTTTTCCTTTCTTTTTTGCATGATTAACACATAAGTTTTGTGCTTCAACAAAAGCACTGATTTAGATTCTTCTATTATAGAGTTAAGATTAAAGTTTCCTACCAGAACAGACACCCTTTTAGCTGAACTGTTGAATCCATATTTTTTCTTTCACTCCCTTTAGAAGACAGCTTATGAGTCATGGCTTGTCACAATTTTATTTATTTATTTGTTTGTTTGTTTGTTTATTGACCCAAGTGCTACAAGTGCTACAGAATTCTTTGAGTATTCTTTGGCATTCCCAAATTCAACTGCTATAGGTAACTATGATGTTGAATAATGTTTATGCAATTCTATTAGACTGAATAAGAGAGCCCAGCCTAATAGAGGGTAATGCAATTATAACAACATTATTTTATATTATTGGTCTATTAAAATACTCCATGTTGAATATAGAGAATTGAATTAAGAACCAAAAATAGAACATAAGGAGAAAAAATCAAAGCCAGCTGAATAAGCTTCCCAAAGAGAAACCAGCTTAGACTCACTTCAGTTAGTGGAACTGTTTGAAGTAAACTGGGATTCTTCTGCAAATCCTGAGTGGGCTCGTTAAAATGATGCTCTTTGCTTTGCAACTGCTTCTGCTTTTCATGAGGAAAGGAGCCCAGCAGAGTGCTCCTGTGCTTTTTCAGCAGTCCAGCTGTGCAATAGCTACTCATGCTTCTCCCCACCTTTCAGCGAACACCTCTTTGTCTCTTATCTCTAACAGCTTTCCAGAACAGAGACATCAGTGTTAGCCACAGTGCTGTCATCTTAAAAGTCCTTGCCACAGTCATCTGCCAATGAATGTTATGGGATTAATACTGCTTTGTTTGTGGTGAAGGAGACAGAAGAAGATTACCCCAAGCAGCCTTATACCTAACCGTCTCCTGATGGAGCACACTGCTTTTCAGAGCTCAAACAAATGCATGCTCTTCCACCCTGGCATAGCACACCGAGCCAAAAACTGTGTTGTAGACATTAAGTCTGTAACTCAGAAAACTGAGTCTTGTTAGGCTTGGGTGTTTAGAGGATAAATAATCTCACATCTTCTGACAGGTATCATTAATCTGTTTAACAGATTTGCACGCAGCAGTGCTTGTTTAAGCTTGCACACCATTGTTTCTAGATATACGAGGTAAGAAAATCTTCCTGATGCTGCCCAAAACGTTCATTTCCATCCAGGAGCATGCCTCCAGGAAATTGTAGGAACCAGAACGGATGTTGATCCAGGGAGCCAGAGAACTTCCCCACACCCAGCAGACAAATGCCACCAGTCAGCACATGCTTCAGAAACTCCCTCTTCAACAGTCTCTACATTACAGAGGAAAGTGGTCCCCTTGGAGAGTTCTTGCAGGAGAAACAGGCTGGAAATAGAGGCTTAAAATCAAGAAGCAGACTATAGGATTCTATTCACCTGCAACTACTGTGAAACAAGGGAGAGGCATTTCTTTGAAGATCATAATGGAGACAGAGAATTTTGACAGTCAAAATTTCAGCTAAGTGATAAAGTCCCTGCTTTTGCTTTCACATGAAAGCCAATGATTTATGTTTCTGTATTTGTTGCAGCTTCACAGGAGGACCAAATTGCACTGGTAACACTGTATCACTGTCAAGTAAAGAAAGTAAGTAAGTGACAGATTATTTTCTTCCCCACACAAAATAGCTTAAGCAATAGGCACCCAGAACCATAATTAAATAAAAGGTATGTTTTCCAGCTTTAGAGTAATAAACTTTCAGTGTTGCCAGGTATCAAAGGTCAACTGCAGTGACCAAAATGCCTTCCCCATAAAATGCATGTTCTTGCTGGAAAACTTGTTTCAAATGCCTGACTCCTCTAGATAGAAAAGAATGTGCAATCATCTGTGTGATTTCCACTGAAATGGCTCTGCGCAGATTTTAGCCCCTCAAATATATCATCGGGCCTTTATGTTGTTGCTTCTCATTTAAGAGCCACAGCTGCTTATGTGTTGATTCAGCTTTATTCTGGAGCATGATTGTGAAAGAGCCCTAGTCAGTGCCAATCTAACTGCTTTTCTTTTTTGTTGTTGTTTTTTTTGTTTGTTTGTTTTTTCTACTTACAGTCTCATCTATATTTTCATGTATGCAAGCATTCACGCTCCTCTTTACAAGACTAGTGCATGCCAGAGGTCATAATATCTGCAGGGGAAATTTCCAATTAAGGAAAACACCCTAGAATCCCCTAGAGGGTTGCTTCATAATGCACGTGATTCCCCAAAAACCACTGAACATACAGGATGCAGGAGCAGACCAGATGCACAGATGTTTAGGTCTGGGACAGGATGACAAGGCAGTTCACCCAAGAAACCTACTTTGCAGTACTGCAACTGCAATAAATAAGAGGTCTCTAACTGTCCTTGTTTTGCCTGAGATTCTTTTTTAATCTCAGAAGCTTGCACTATGCCATATTTGGGATTTTTGATGAAAACCGTGCTGTTAAAGCAGCAATGCTTTCATTGTTGCAGAGCAGTGCTTACACGGAGCCAAGGTCTTTGCAGTGCCTCATACTGCCCTGCCAAGAAGGAGGCTAGGCAGGGAAAGAAGGGGGTCAGAGATAGGACAGCAGACCCAGTCTGACCCAAGAGATTACACACTGCGACTTCATGTTCAGTGATAAAAACTGGGGCTAAGAATGAGGAATGGGGGTAAGTTTACAGTGGAGGCATTTATCTTTCCAGTGCACTGTTATGGATGATGGGCCCAGATTTCCTTGGAAGTGACTGAACACCTGCTTGCCCATTGGAAGTAGTGAACAAATCTCTTGTTTTGCTTTGCTTGTACACGCAGATTTTGCTTTAACTACTGAACTGTCTTTATTTGTCAACTTGTTTATTGTAACATTTTTCAGATTCTTTCCCCATCCCATTTCAGGGAATGGATGAGAAGCAGTGTGCTGCTGAGCTGCCTGCTAGGTTAAACCACAACAGTAATGCATAATGCTTTTCAAGTGCTGTCCATGAAGAAAAAAGAAAAGGTAATCCCCCTCTGTCTTCCTCAACAGGTGGCCCTCATCAAGATAGCCACCAGCAAAGCCTTGTCCTGAAGCAGAGGCTCTTAAACACAATCACCAATAAATACTCATGGCTTGTCCTCTGTGAGGCACATGCTACTATTATTGCTGTTTTGTAGGCAGCAGGAGAAGCTTTGTGTGGCTCACTGATTTGCCCTGCACAGCCAGTGGTATCTTTGTCAAAGCCACATGCAGGACAAGGAAGAATGGCCAGCTTCTGCTGCTGAACCAGGCAGCCCCAAGAGAGTTACAGCCCTCCTTCAGCTGGAGGATAAATGGTGGCCATACAGCTGCCTGCTGTCTCACAGGCATGTCTGCAGTATCTGTAGCTCATATCATGTGAGATGAGCTGTCCTATCATAAAGCATGAGGAATTTATAGCCTCTTGTTATTGGTTGTCAAATGAAACACAGATTGGAGACAAAAATCTAGCTGAGATGGGGTGTGTTAATCAATAGAAATATGTGAGCCAGAGAAGTAAGGACACAGGGCAGCAGAAAACCTGAAAGAAGGGAATAATGCTTTATCTGTTTTAATATAGACCAACAGGACCACTATAAATAGCCACCTGCAGGTTTGATATGTAGGAAATGTAGGTAAAATTGCAATCCTTCAAAAACTACTACAGTGAAAAATCACCACAATAAGAAAAAAGATCAGCTGGAATGTACTTGTTGGTATCAAGTGAGAAGGAATAACTCACCTCACAAAGGACCCTTGTTCACTTTTTTTTAAATTAAGAAACTATTTAATTAACGATAGCTTACCTCAACACTTCTCATAAATAAGGATTAACATTCTCATTCCTAGGACTAGAAATGTTTCTCTGTTGTCTAGAAAATTAATACAAAGCATACAGAATCACGGTTCAGTTTCTCCATGCTGTTTTGACAGTTCTTTATCTGAGAAAATAGCAAAGGCATTTGGGATTATCATACAGAAAAATTCTGCAAACTCTTTTCAGATAGAAGAGTTAGAAGATATGGTAGATATGATAGATAGTGGAGAAATATCCCTGATACTTCACTGTTGTGTATTTTTTAAACAAGCTGCATTAAACTGTTTCCCTTCTATAAACTCACCCCGATTGTTTCATGAAGAACAGACCAAGTAAATCATTTGGATAATACTGCATAAAAATATGTAAAAATACTCAGGCCTGATTAAAACAAAACAAAACAAAACAAACAAACAAAAATCTGAGTAATTGGCTTTTCTCTTTCTTTTTCTTTTTCTTTTTCTTTTTCTTTTTCTTTTTCTTTTTCTTTTTCTTTTTCTTTTTCTTTTTCTTTTTCTTTTTCTTTCTTTTTTTTTTTATTCTACAGTGATGTCTGAGGAGGTGCATAAGGACAGCCCTTCAGATCTGCACAGAGAAGGAAACAATATTTATGTAATACTAGATGAGAATGAGGAGTTACATCTCAAAATTCAGTCAAGAAAGACTGTGCTAAAATGTTATGAAATCTTCCTCAGCCAGTGGAAATGCTCAAAAAGAAATATCCACTTCAGGACATTTTAAAGCTATATCAGGCAAATATCTGTTCAGAAAATTACAGGTATGGCCTGGGAAGGGAATTACAATTCCTTTTCAGCATTATTCTTCCACAGAACCAAAATGGAGACCTAGAATAGTCTTATGGATAATGTTTTACCTCTTCAAGTAGTGGCCTATTTCCACTCAAAACTGAATGAGGTCTGCAGCTCAACAAATACAGAGCTTATATACATAAAATATATATATTTCACTGCATTAGCAGTTTATTTTTCCAGGCTGCAGAGTCAAGATAGGCCCAGTCAGGTGGGAAATACATCAGTAATTTATGAATCTGAAGATTAGAGTGGGTCTACCAGAATAAAAGTTATTTCATTGAGTCCTTTATTTACAATTTCTTTTTCTTTCTTTTTCTTTCTTTTTTTTTTTTTTTCTTTTTTTTCCTTTATTATTTCTGAAGATTCCATTAGTGGAAATACAAGTATACTAGTTACATGATGCTGTAAAATGAAGTCTTGTATTGATTCACATTTTTTTTTAGTAGTACAAGACTCTTACAGGTTCCAAAACATCCATGAATTATAAAGTCAACACAACATTTCATTGAAATATATCTTTCAATTTGTCCTCAAACAAATGTCTCAGCATAATCATTTCCAACTCTTTTTTCATTTATATTCACACTAGCTAACCTTAAGAATGGCAGTCTTTACAGAAGCAAAACAAAATGATTTACCTGCAAAGAAACCCAAATATGGCGCTCAAATAATAAACAGAATCTGCAGAATTGCAGTGTTGCTGTCTACTCAGCTCACATTGAGATTATTCTACAGTCCAACTAAATATTTCTTGAACGCTCTTCAACTATAGATCTAAAAGTTACTGCAGCAGGGAAAGTGATGCCCACGGACAGAGAGGCATCACCTCAAGTTTCAGCCTGCCCCAGCACCATCAGACAGAAGCTGTGAGATCAGATGCACAAGTTGACTGACATGACTTTAAACATTGGCCCTCTACTGCCATTCACAGCCATATCCTCCTCCTTCTGAAGGAAAACGCCTCATCCCTCACACACTTCCTCTTCCTTGCCTCTTTCTTTGTAACTACTTCTGCAGTAAGCAGGGAACTGCCCTATGCAGAAAACCATTTGCAACATGCTAGCTAGCTCAGCCATCCTGGAGCTGGTCACAGTACAAGCCAAGCTCCATCAGTTTTGCTAATACAAATGAATACATCAGAGTGAGGTTTTGGCAAACTATTAGAATGATCATTTTTAATATCTTGACCACTGGGTTTATCAGCCTTTTTTTTTTTTTTTTTTTTTTCCCCATCACACTGGATTGCTTATCTCCTTGCAGCTTTCCACCACCTTGTAAAACACTTCAGCTTGCAATTATCCACTTGCAAATACCCACTTATGGCTTCCTGTGTTGTAATTTAGATATAAGCATTAAATAGCATTAGTACCTATTATTCTCTATTTTTTGGGTAACATTCATTTATTCTCAGACTTCCCCTTTTACGAAAAACTCAGTCACGGCTGTTTCTTAGCAACATATTGATCAGAATAGATTTACATGGAAATCAAATACTCTCAGAAAGGACCTGCTAAAGAAAGCTGACAATATAGCCATATTTCTGACCATTAAAAGCAAATACTACCATGCAGAATACAATAGTTTTTCAGTGTAAACCTAATGAACATATGCAGAACAAAAGCACCAAATGAAGTAGAAGACTATATAAACTGTCCTAATTAGTGTATCTCCAAGTTCATCTGCAAAAATAATCTGTTTGCCTTCAGGGACTGTGAATCAAAACAAACTGCACACAGCCACAGTTCTCCCTTGTACGGGACAAGAATCAAAACTGGAATTTCAGTGGTCCTATATAAACAGGTCCAAATGCCTAGATCACAAAAGGCACACACATCCACTTCCCACATGCAAAAAAACCAATACGCTCTTAATCTATGTGCACCAGTCCTAAATACACAAACATTAGACTTCACTGTATGAACACAGTCACTCAGTACTTCATTCTCTGGTGTGCCCACATTTACACAATTTCAGCAAACCGGACATTTTGCATTTTCAGTCTTTAGAAAGGACGTATTTTCCCTGAAGATTTTTCTACACTTTACTTATTTTGCCAGATGTGTGTTCGGGGAGGGGTTGGGAGAAGATTGAGGTTCATTGTTTTAATATGGGCTTTTTGTTTTGTTTTGTTTTTTGTGTACGTGTTTGGTTTGTTTTGTATTTTTGTTTTTAGCCCAAAATAATTCACTGAACTCCAACTAGCTAGTTCTTTAGAAGTACAGATGAAAACACTTCTGAGGATAGCAAGGAAGTCTGAAATCAAATGCTACAAACAGAAAAAGAGACAGCAATACAAAAAGCCTAATTCTCTTCATTCTAATTTTGAGTGAGAGTAGTTTATTAAAGTAACAGTAGTACCAGATCCTTGTGAATGTCAGTAGAATCATGACTATTGTATTTATATGAATAATAATGGTATCCTTTTCGGCTAATGAAGTCTTATGTTGCTATGGCACTTTGTTCTGACACTGAAACAGTATATGGCTACACATGAATTATGTGTATGGGTTAAAGTAATAGATCTGTATTCTTCCCAAGAGGCTATGCCAAAAAGGTAATTGCCCATATTCGTACCACTAGGTTATAAAGGATGACAGTTTCATGTCTTCCTAATGGTTAACTGAAAATCTATCAAATCCATTTCTCTTTCTTGCTGGGAAATTAACATAGGACCAAAACCTGAAATTCCAACTCTGGTTATGCTCACACAGAACTCCCAGGGAGAAGATTAAAACTGCTACCATTTTTTGCATACTACCAAAAATGCAAAGGTTCTGTACACAAGGCTGCTGTTCTGATTATTAAAATTAGCAAGATATAGATCTCTCAACTTTCATTCACACAGTTACGGGGACTGAGGGAGGAGAATAAATCAGCTTGCTGGAAAGTGCTTACCCTTGGGAAGCAAAGTCCTCCTGCCATTTCTCACTTTCAGTCTCTCCTTTAGAGCCCAAACAGAAACAGGAAATGGGCCAAGAAGAAAGCCCAAGTCCTAGGCAAATTTAAATACAGTGCTGCATGCTCGTCCTGACAAGCATGCAGAACCAATGCAGGTGTTTTGTGCCTGGGCACACCTCTTGCAAAGCTTTCAGCTGGGTCCTGTGCCACAGAAATAAAACCTCATAAGTAACAGTCCAGGAAGTGGCCTACACATATCAGCTTTGTTGGACTTCTGCTGAGATGGCCAAGGTGCACTGCAACAGAGCTCTCTTTCCTTGGTGAGGCTCTGTCTCTGTGGATGGGATGCCACACAGTCTTGGGCCTGGGATCTGGCTACCAGCTCTCACCACTGAGTTGTCTTATCCTTGGTGGCACACAAACTGATTTGAAAGAGTAAGCAGTTCATCAGCTGAGTGGTTTGGATATCTTTGTGCTCCATTATGACTTTAGAGAGTACAAGCTTTTCTTTCTTTACCAGCCAGTTTATTCACATGGGAGCAAAATCCACAGAACAAAGACACAGCAACTTACAACAGCTATCTAACCAGTCTGCAAATAAAGAAAAAACTTAAGTAATGAGCTGGTAACTTACACTTCTAAGCTTCTATGAGAAAGTAAGAATACCAATATCATTACCATTTCTAAAATGAAACTTAATTTTCAAAAGTAAGACTACAGAAGATATTCTCTTGGCTGATTTTATTTATTAAATGACCTGATTCATTCCTTTCTCAGGTCTTATAGTTTTGCATCCTCTGCAGATAAACTCAGTGCTGAACAGATAGATGTTGGCATGTTAGCCACGTAGCATAAACATACATACAGTGCAAGGAAGGACACATGAATAAGGTGTGCACTTGCAATTCCAGTGTGTAGGTAGCAATGAAAAAAGTTTTAGTTTGTTAATTAAGCATCTAGGTATTATTCAGATGCAATTTAACAAGGTGCATTATCAGTCCTCCCTAGAATCCTGGAGTAGGCAGGACCACATACACAGGCACAATTTCTTCTGTCTCAAACAGCATTAATGACACAAAATCTCAGATGAATAAACACTCCTCATTTATTTTATAGGGGAATACAGTGCTGCACTGTATCTAAGGTCAGAGTTTGGGATTTGGTGCAATTCAATTAAGCAGGCAAGCATCTGCACAGACTCTTCAAATTCTGCAACATGTGGGTGGGATTACTTATGAATGCAGTTAGTTAAATTTGCATTTATATTCTGTATCAAATAAATAAATCTTACAGTAGCCTGACTTACAACACCCAAACCAAGACCCACAATGCCTCTGAATGGGAAAAAAAATAATAAATCAGAAGCTTTTCTGAATTTACCTCTCCTCTTAGAGACAATCAAACCGTTTCTAAATAGACTGATGACAGAATAACTCAGTCTCTCTGCCATCAATCCTCAGCCTCTCTGCACAGTCTGCAGAAAGCTGCTTTTTCCTGGCATGAGTATCTGTCCCCTGGCAATCACCGATCAAACCGCTATCATGCAAGCTATCTACTAATCACCAGTGGTTACAACTGCTCACAGCTTGTGCAAAATTCAGACCAGATGTCAGAAGGAAAACTGTTAATATTCCATGGTTAGGAACACCAGCTCTTAGAAGCCAGACCACCAGCTCACCATGACAGGTGACAGCAGGTGACAGGTCTCGGGGAAGGCTGCTCTAACAGAAGCAGGCCTGCATTCAGACTCCAACAAAGACTGAAGCCACTGTGGGGAATGGAAATGTGGCACCTCTTTGAGAAAGGAAAAGCAGGAACAATAAATTTTTCCCTTCCCCTTGAAGGGGAATGTGTCTCTTTCTTTACCCAGGAAGAGATTTGTATCAGCTCCCAAGGGAGAGTCAGTGTTGACTCCCAGCACACTTGCATATTTCCCTTTTGATGATCATCCCTCTTGGGAAAATGCCATGAATAGAGCAACCAGTTGAATACTCTGCTTCTTTTGGATGTATAAGTAGGAGAGCACATCTGCATGGCAAAAGCCATGTGCTGTAACACATACCATGAAGGTATGAAATATACTATCACATTCTTATTCTAACTCACTCCACTACACTGTTTTGGACCTTATATTGTGATTATTATTATGATTATTACTGGTATGCCAAACATCGGTACAGACTAGGAGATGAGTGGCTGTGGAGCAGCTCAGCAGGAAGGGACCTGGGGGTACTAGTGACAGCAGCTCAGCGTGAGTCAGAAGTGAGTCCTGGTGGCCAAGGGCGCAAACTGCAATTACGATGTATTAAACACAGTACAGCCAGCTGCCCAAAAGAGGTGATTCTCCTGCTAAATTTTCATCTTGAAAATTGCTTGCATTTCTAGTCTTCACAATATAAAAAGGATATTAT
Source organism: Coturnix japonica (assembly GCF_054131305.1). Taxonomy (NCBI): domain Eukaryota; kingdom Metazoa; phylum Chordata; class Aves; order Galliformes; family Phasianidae; genus Coturnix; species Coturnix japonica. Next base: position 35,689,259 of record NC_140702.1, read on the forward strand.
GGTCCTTGCAAGCATCCAGAGAAGAGGGACACAGCTGGTAACAGGGCTAGAAGACATGTCCTGTGAGGAGAGAATTAGGGCATATGGGCTGTCCAGTCCAGAGCAGATGCAGCTGAGAGTTGACTGCACTGGTCTCCCTATCCCCCTGAGGAGGGGAAGCAGAGGGAGGTGCCAGGCTCTGCTCCTGGGAACCAATGGCAAGATGTGGGAACAACATACAGCACTGGCAAGGGAGGATCAGACTGGATGTTAGGAAACATTTCTGTCCCATGAGGGTGGTCATACACTGGCAAAAGCTTCCCAGAGAGGTGGTAGAAGCCTCTCTTCAGTTTCCACTGAATTATTCTGTTCTGTTCTGTTCTACTCTAGTAACTATATTTGAAGTATGCTGTGATGAAAAACGCAATTAATAGCATCATAAGGGTTATGGGAATAAACCACAAATTTTCAAAATACAGTAGGGAAACATATAATAATCATATAAATATATATAATCATATAACCAAAGCAAAAAAAAAAAAAAAAAAAAAAAAAAGCTTTTTAAGTTACTGTTTTTCAACTACCAGAACAAGCCATTCATTTTAAATACAGAATTAACTTGTGCACCAAACAAGAACTGTAACCCAAATTACCCAAATTCATTTTCAGCTCAATTTCAAATACACCTTTCTGTTTTCTTTACCCACTCTCTCCTGCTGCCATACACTCTGAATTGCAATTTTATGTTATGAAGGGACTATTTGGTTGCAATTCCATTTTCTGTTTACAGACCATAATGGAAGTCTGTCTCCTTTATTGCAAACTCTGCTCTATGACGAAAGTACTAGAGCTCTGGATAGCAACCAAACAAAATAGTGTCATTTAAACATGGAGTGTCTTTCAGCTTCAGTGAACTAGCTACAGAACACTTAGCTTAGATACCTGCACATGATATTTGTTTTTCAGGGGAATAACACACTGCCCCAAAAGTATTTCTATAGGATTATCTGAATACCAGAAATCTGGTTTTTGTGAATTTACAATAGTCTTCACAAAAGTGAAAAATATGAAGACCTGCTTATGTGCAGCTATTGCATTTATTTTAGTTTTAGGGCCTGATTACTGTTCAACTATAGAAAGATGCACCAAATGATCAATCTGAAAACTGAATTTAAATTTACTTTACACTTAATATAGTGACAACTAGAAGGTAATATTTGAAAATTATTTTCTCAGAATCACAGAATCACAGAATTGTAGGGGTTGGAAGGGACCTCTAGAGATCATTGAGTCCAATCCCCCTGCCAAAGCAGGCTCCCTACACCATGTCGCACAGGTAGGCATCCAGGCGGGTCTTGAATATCTCCAGAGAAGGAGACTCCACCACCTCCCTGGGCAGCCTGTTCCAGTGCTCCGTCACCCTCACTGTAAAGAAGTTCTTCCGCACATTCGTGCGGAACTTCCTATGCTGTACTTTCATTCCACTACCCCTAGTCCTATCCCCACACACTACTGAAGAGACCAGCCTCACCACTATGGCTCCCACACCTCAGGTATTTATAAACCTGGATCAAGTCCCCTCTCAGCCTTCTTTTCTCAAAGCTAAACAGACCCAGTTCCCTAAGTCTCTCCTCATAGGGGAGATGCTCCAGGCCCTTCACCATCTTAGTGGCCCTCCGCTGGACTCTTTCCAAGAGATCCCTGTCTTTTTTGTACTTTTTTGTACTGTATTTTTATATGTAAATGAAGAGAGTGTATTGATAAAACAATTTAAGATACTAATATCTAATACAAGCTGTTTGTATTCTTTTTCCTCATTAAAAGGACAAAAAGGAAAGGCAAGTATTTACAAGAATACTGCTAAGTTACAGTTCATATTTATTTTAAATAAAGAAAAAAAAAAAGAATCCTCGTTTGCATTTTTAAACTAATTTGGATTGTTAAATTCAGGAACACTAGCTATCTATGTTACTATTTATCCTGTGTACTTCCTAATCTGCTGGTCTGCATAAATGGCTACTTTCACTTTTGCTTCTACTCTGCCCCTTTTTAATTTTTCTCTTTAGATAGTAACTTTGTTTTATTGAGGATGCAAATTTTGTATTACAGTGTTTCACTGTTAAGCTCCATTACCACTCATTAAATAAATAAATAAATAAATAAATATGTAACAAATGTTTTTAATTTAGAAAGATTTGGCAAGTAGATGATAATTTGTTTTATTTGAATACTTGCTTTAAATCATTGTCTTTTCCAGTGCTATCAATATCATAATTATCTACCCTTAGTAGCAAGTTCTACTGAAGGTATTCTCCATAGGAATAGGCATACCTGGTGGACAGGCCTGCCTGTCTTATAAAGTGGCAAGAAATCATAATTGTTTTTAAAAACACATTTTGCATAGATTATGACACTATGTGACTTCACAGTTGTGTCAAGTAATGAAAAAGTTGTGCCAATGGATGAAAAAGTCCACATGGGTATACAAAGCAGGTTTGGTAAAATACACAAAATACTGTGAACTCATTAAAAAAAGTCATCAAACCCTTCACTGACAAGAAAAGGAACATGCAATACAATATCTGCATCTGCGACAAAAGAAACAAAAGCAAAAGAGAGAGAGAGAGAGAGACAGAGTAAAACTTATGATGAACCTGTGACATAACAGTTTCAATGTTCTTGTGTACTCTGTTTCAATAGTTCTATCAAGAGACCCAAACAGTCCAGCCTGACAAACAGAAGAGTCAAATCAAAACACATCCTTCAAATAGCAGCACTGATGTTTCCCAAAAACAATTTGTATAAAATCAACATGGCGTGCTTGAGCATTCAATCACACCACTTCTTCTACATAAAAGTTCTAAGTAGAAGAAATGTTGTCTGAAATGTAAAACTTGCTGTCTTATGTCCAACATCTGAATATGTAGTCATTTAATCTGAATAAAGGCGTGTCTTATTAAATGTACATACTAAACACATGTGCATTTACATTAAATTAAATAGAAATACAGTTATCACTGAAATGTGGTTGCTTTGTTGCTTTTTTTTCTGAAAATGGGATTTTTTTAAAATATAGTAATCATTCGTGATGCTATAAAAATGAAGAGCTGAGTCTTACAATATACCAGAAAACAAAAACAAGAATAAGCACATATATGACAACAGATATCAGCTGAGGAACTCCACAATTCAGATATTTTCCAATACAGTACAAAATTTCGAATGAAATAATAGACATAAGTACTTATACAGAGTGAAAGACACAATGATAATGAATTATAAAACTTTATTGGGCTGTTAAAAATAAGTTTGTCAAGTACACGTCTTTAAAGTATGGACTGTCTAAAGTGTTACAGTAGCACTTGGCAATAAAAACAGTCATTGTCTGTTATTTACAGGACATATAAAACAGTTTTAACATGAAGAACTAGAGAGGAGAGAGAGGGAACAAATATTCACAGCCTGCTGATGGATTACAGCAAACTGTTTTCTTTTTTAGAATGTTGTTAAGGTAGAAGACATTTCTGTTCTATCATTTAGAACATTAATTTTTTAAGCTTCTGAAAGATAGATTTGAGTACAGAATGTTTAACTTCTATACCTTGACACCAACTGAATCAATTTCTTCCTATTTTTAAACTGATCATAAACCTAAGATATAGTCAAAGGATGCAGGGCTCAAATGGCAGCAGAATACATTTTAAATACATTTACCAAAGCCATTGATATCAGGCTTACAAACTGGCATGGGTGCTCCATTCTGCTCCAGAAATAGCTATGTTTAAAAAATAAAATAAAAATAAAAAAAGGAAAAAGTCAGGATTTCTTTTCCTATTTTACAGACATGTCTAGGGAATGCACCAGACTCTTCTTACATCAAGGGAAAAATCAAAACCATTGGAAAGAAGTCATCACTTCCACCTCTTTCTCAATCAGATAATTTCCTGAGTAACTACCTAGATAGTAGTTCTTGTCATTCCAGACAATAAAGAAGGTTACATTGAAAACACACACAAGGAGGGAAATCTCCTTCTAAATTAATACTAGTCTACTGAGAAAGACTGCTGCGCATTGCTACCTCTAGGGACTACTGGTTCCTTTCAAAATGAAAACATTTTTACTCTGTACTGCCTTTAAATAAGCACGTGCTCATTGATCACATTCCTTGCAGCTGAAAAAATACAGCTAATCATGGAAGGATGAAAGCAAAACTACAAGGACATACCATAATATGGACTTCTTCAATTTATCTTTTTTCATGAATGGATACATTTCTGAAACTGTCTCCTCATGTAAAATATGAATAACTTCCAGGTTTGATAAAAAGTCTCTTCTACAAGTACAATCAAACAACCTGCATGCCTGTGGAATTCAATACCTACACTTAATTCCAATTAATCATTTCCTATTTTAATACAAAATTTAACATGTAAATTCAAAAGAAAAACAGGTAAAAATGAAAGCCAGATTCAAAAAGCTGGGCATATGCACTAGCACGTAAGTAGGGGAATGGAATGGAATGGAATGGAATGGAATGGAATGGAATGGAATGAAATGGACAGAAACATTGTGGAATATGTCATATCAGTATTCTCTGTGCTTCTTATAATGGTGTAGTTATAGTTCTCAGTACTTTCAACCATCAATAAACATTTACTATTGACACTGGATGACAAAATCTCAATATGGCTCAGTGCAGGCTCAGTATGGGCCTGCATTATCATCTGGACTACTTTACACCATTGCATGAAGCCCTTCATGAGTTTACAGCACATGAAGAAGGACGATGATTAAGTCTGCCAAGAATGGAACAAAAGGAATGAGAGAACCACTGAAAACTATCAAGAAAAAACAGAGTATAGTGAGAAAGAAGAATAAGGTAGTAAGTACAAAAAATGTTCAAGTAAGCTTTGGGAGTTTCCTTCTGAATGGGACAAAAAGTATTTACCTCTCTCACTTCTGCATAGGCTTTTAATGTTTTAAAATATTCACTATGCAACAGGAGAATAAGTGCTGAATTGGAAAGATGTCAAAAAGGACACCCTTTCTATCTGTTTGGTAACTTCATAAACTTTACAAACTGCTTGAGTACTTCTAAAAATTCAAACAGTTGTATCTAAACTTCTGTCTGGAATGCCTGCCAGTAACAGTCAGCATGTCATGCACAGCTGGGTGAAGGGTCTCAGAAACGGGACCTTTTTATCAATGCTTTTGTGGAGAGAGTTAGTATGAAGTGTATTGGTCATTCCTATGAGGCAGACTTCCATAATGCTTTTAGTCTTTGTAAAACAGTGTTTGGGGAGTGCCTGCACCATAGGGAAGAAATGGATTTTTAGTGCTTCAGCCCAGTGTCAAAGAAGAGCAAGCAATTTCTGTGAATGCTATTTGAAACAGAATCAAAATTACTTCTAACTGGTTGTCCACAGGTTTTCTTGGCATTGTCTGATGCCACCAAGGATCTTGCTCCCACTGAAATTAATGGCTTTCTAGAATAACTCCTATGTGGGTTGAGACCAAGCTGATAGTCAAAGGCAGTGGAAAGGACAGGGAGTGCCTTGCTATCCAAACACACTGCAAATGTGCCACAGCAGCCTCCTTGACAGCAAGTTAGTTCTGTGACTTCCACAGAAGAGGACATGGTCCCCAAGTACCCTTCTGCAGGAAGAGCCTTCCTGCATGCACCCACCTCACTTGATGTGGCAGACAACAGCAGCAAGGATAATGCAAACCTGGGGCTCTGCCTGGGAGCAACATACTCCTTTCCAACATAGACCTGACCACTTCCAGCAAGTTCAGCTGGAATGGGTTTTTTAATAGCCTTGGTTACATGCCCTGCCTCACAACAAAACTTACCTCCAGGTCTTCTTCCAGTCCCGCAGGTAATCTGCTTATTAAGCTGTCCAAAAGTTTATCTCAATACTTTTCTGAATGCATAAAATGCCAATTTAAAGCAAATTTGAGCATAAATCCCTTCTAGCAGAACATTAGGAATATGCGTTTATTTTAAGTTTTATGTCGGGTATATTGGAAAAAAAAAATAGCAACTCTGCTTTTAAACATTTCATAGCCTTTTTTTATTGCTTAGTGAAACAATATAAAAGCTTTTTAGTATCAAATCCTTGATGCTCAGAAACTTTTACCATGTTAATGGCTCCTGCATGATTCTTAGTTTGAGTGTCACTTTGTTTTAAGGAGGTCAGGAATTTATAATTAACTGAGCACTTTCTAAACTAACACCATTTGAGCAGATCAGAATCTGAACAGTTAAAAACAATGTCACTTAAAATCCAGCTAAAAAACAGGAGCTAGTAAGTACTATAATTTCCACATTAGAAGTTTAGCTTCCTTAGCTTTAAGAGGTTCTGGCCACATACTGAAACCATTTTAGGATCATATTATCTTTTTCCATTAAGCATTAAACATCAGCATTAAGACATAATTAGTAACAAATCAGGTGCTGTAATCCATTAGGTTCTGTGAATATCTGCATCATATAACAGTGCACTGAGAGGATAATATAAAAGATAATACAAAATGCTTAAGAAGGAAATTCTATAATATATATATAAATATATTTTTTGCTTGTGCATAAATCGGATCTGGTTTATTGAAGTTACCTCCATGATTACATTTAATCCAAAATACTGTAAGTACATGCTGAAATACTTGAAGGTCCAACCTATTCCTGTATGATAAAGATGAACTGCAAAGTGCTACAAAATAAATTACAAAAAAAAGTATGTAAAATTCCAAATCAATATCTGTGCATATTTCTGCATATAAATATAATAAATCATAAAGAACTACCATTTAAAACGGAATATTTCAAAAAATCATCTGTCATATTCCAACTTGGCAAGTCTGTGATTTCCTTGACAAAAGAAAAGGGATCAGACTGTCACCTCATTTATTTGGCAATGAATTATGAATATATAACTGAAATAAACTGACTTTGTTCCAGCATAATTTAAGACCAGAATCTGGGCTACTGGGTCAAGCTCTGCTCATGATCCAACTTACATATGATGTAGCTCCACTGACTTTTTTTCAAATACTGATTATCTAAATGATTTGCCATTAGTTTTGAATCATCTCAGTGGCTTTGAATGTTATTTCGAAATGGGAAAAGTAAGCAATAAATATGAGAGTAAAATAATTAAAAGAAAGCTAAAGAAGAATCAGTAGCAGAATAGAAAGCAACACCCTAAACTAAGATTATTTCCACATAGACCTAGGGAGGAAAAAAGGTAGGTATTCCTAATACATTTTTCTGAGGAATGGCAGAACCCTTGCTGATATCTAACTTCACACAGGGAGTATGACTGATGTCTTCAATTGCTGCCATCCCTCCCAAAATCACCAGAGAATTTGGTGATTCCTAGATCATCATTAATGTTAAAAAACACATATTTGGGACAGATTTTGGAGAAGGCAAAAAAAGCACTCTAGCAACTGCAGCTCCCTTTCCCCAGCCAGTTACACAAGAAAGGAAATATCTCACTACACTGATCCTGAAGAATTCAAATGTGGACTTACTTATTGACTAATAAGAACATTTACAAAACTTGACCACAGCAGGAAGAAAGAACTTGGATGTCAGAGAGTGGAGAGAATATAAGAAAAAAACTCAAAGAACTAAAAGTCTTTAAAGGCTAAGGGAGATAAACTATTTGGAAAAAATAAAAAAAGGGCCAAGACAAGAAAAAAGAAGACAGAATATATACTCTTGTAGAAAGGAAAGGATAGAGTATACTTTAAAAACCGTTGACACTGACAACAGTTTTTCAATGGAAGAGTGAAAATGTCTGAAATTAAAAACAAATAAACAAAAAAAAGAAAGAAAAGAAAAGAAGAAAAAGAAAGAGAAAAGAAAAGAAGAGAAAAGGAAGAGAAAGAAGAAAAGAAGAGAAAAGAAAAAGAAGAGAAAGAAAAGAAAAGGAGAGAAAAGAAGAGAAAAGAAAAGAAGAGAAGAGAAGAGGAAAGGAAAGGAAAGGAAAGGAAAGGAAAGGAAAGGAAAGGAAAGGAAAGGAAAGGAAAGGAAAGGAAAGGAAAGGAAAGGAAAGGAAAGGAAAGGAAAGGAAAGGAAAGGAAAGGAAAGGAAAGGAAAGGAAAGGAAAGGAAAGGAAAGGAAAGGAAAGGAAAGGAAAGGAAAGGAAAGGAAAGGAAAGGAAAGGAAAGGAAAGGAAAGGAAAGGAAAGGAAGAAAGGAAAGGAAAGGAAAGGAAAGGAAAGAAAAGAAAGAAAAAAGAAAGAAAAGAAAAGAAAAGAAAAGAAAAGAAAAGAAAAGAAAAGAAAAGAAAAGAAAAGAAAAGAAAAGAAAAGAAAAGAAAAGAAAAGAAAAGAAAAGAAAAGAAAAGAAAAGAAAAGAAAAGAAAAGAAAATGTAGAAGAGAAAAAAATTATCTTTTGCTTGTTTCTCAAGGAACTAAAATCAAAAGCTCAGAAATTCAATCAAGATTCATAGAAATATATTCATCTATCTCCGTCTTTTGCTGCTGGTCTTCCTAACTAATTTCCAGTTAAAAAACAGAAATTTCACCTTTCCTAAGATTATTCCTTAAACAGAAAAGATCAAATTTTAAGCTCAGGACTTTGTAAGTACGCATAATGAAAACAAATGTCTAACAATATGCCCAAATGCATCCCAGTTGTTGCAAAATGCTTGTGCCTTTGCAAACCTTCCTTGCTATTGTGAAGATTCCTGGAGACACTACACTTCTTTTTGAACAGCTGAATATTTCTACAAACATACAGTCCGAAGGACCAACATTATAGTGTTGCTACTCTTGTTTTTGGTTCAGAATCAGCATTCCAGCCTACTAAAAGTCTGTGTTCTTATGAATAATACTTGATAAGCATGGCTGAGTGACTGGTTAAGTGATGGCAGTAATTCAAAACCCAAAACAGTGATGAACAATATTGCGCTCATTATCCATACAGCTAAGACTCAGCATCTACCTGGCAAAGTCAGTGGAACCACACGTATAAATATGATTTACAGGGCCAACTCTGCAATTTACTGCTTCAGTATTTAAGGCTATATCCTCAAAATATACACAGACTTAGCTTTAAGTATGTCAGCATTCCCAACAAAATCAACGAGTTTATGTGCGTACTTAAATAAAGTGTTTGTGGAAGAGTTTTATGAGCCATTTATGCAAAAATACAAGCGCAACTTTGCAGTTCACCTTTGATAAATATTATTTATAAAAACAACATCTTTCTAGTTAAGTTCAAACAGAAAAAAAATTGACATAGGAAAACAATGTAATGTAATTTCATCTCAAAGTCATTCTGAAGACAGTGAGGACAAGGTAATAGGAAAGAGTGTGGTAGCTTATTTCTGGACTTTCTTGAATTTTACAGCTGCCTCGGGGCTTAGCTTTGCCCCATTCTTGAAAAACAGCTATTGACTTGAAAGTACTTCTAGAGTTCTCCAAACACAACCAATGTCTAAAAGAGAAGTCCAAGGGAGGAGGCATTTCACTGGGCAAGAACACTGTCCACTCCCTAGTGTGCAGCATATAGCTTCCATAACAAGCTCAACAGCCCCACTCTCATCTTTTTCATATTTCATTTACCCATCCAGTGGGATCTTATGAAATAAAACAAAACCTAAAAGAAACAAAATAAAATATGAGAAATCATGCTATGAGAAAAAGTCAAAGAAAAATCAATACAAAAGTCCAAACACAAATGGATTCTTGACAACCAAACACATAAACATAAAATGCATTTAAAGCATGCACAAAATGTTAAATAAAAATGGCACATGACTTTATGAAAATGACAAAATTAGTTCTATCATGAGGCCAGAATTTTATTCATCAATTAAAAATGTATAACGTGTTACCCATTTCTCTTTAATGTGTCTAAATATACATAATGAGCTGTAATACAACCAATCTGGAAATCTTCAGCCAAGGCCTGCACTTTGTACAGGCAGATAAACCTCAGCCAGAAGTCCTGCCTTGTCCAAACAACTACAGTGAGCAAAACCACAATCAGGTTTAGGTGTTCAATATCTTTGGATTGGCCCATTCACTAACTGGAGAATACAGCTATGCCACAGAGTTATAGTTACACAACAGTTGGGTCCTCTGTAATCTTTGTTTCATGCCGTATGTCACACAGACAATCCTCTCTGCTCCAAAGAGGTTTCTGCATTTAGTGTCATCGAATAAATCAAATAACTTTGCAATGGCAGAAAAAATAAATAAATAAATAAATAAATAAATAAATAAATAAATACGAGAAAATGTTATTTAACTATTGTATAACTTATTGTCTCTGAATATCAAAAGAAACTTGAAAATCAAAACCTATGTATTATGAAATACTGAAACACAACTAAACCCCCCTAGGTCATGTTCTGTTCTTAGATGAAGTAGAAATCAGAAATTAGAATGTGCACCTAATGTTGAAACATTACCTGATAAAATAAGGCTAAGAGTCTTAAAGCTATATTCAGCACTATTTGACCCTACAGGATAAATACTTCCCAGAACATCATTGTCTTACCCAGTCTGTTGTTATCTGAAGCAGTTGAGTTATTATGTACATCACTGTTCATAGTCACCATTATTTGTTCTAATGACATTTGAACAAAAAAAAACAAAAACAAACAAACAAAAAAACCATGTGAGAGTTGTACTATTATCCTGTAAATGTAAACTTCCTAAGTAGGGTTTTTAAATTATTTATTGGCAGTGTTTTCTTTTTTCAACTTGCTTTAGTAAATTATGAATATTTATGTAGAGCTGAAAATGTAAATATATTCCACAGCATTTTAAACAACAATTCAGGGCCAAATCTTGGTTTGCTTGAAATCAGCAGAACATACACTATCAGTTTCAAAAGAAGTAATTAAGTAGCAGTTAATAATTCATTTACATTGCACTTTCTTGCTTGTTTTAACCCTGAGACATTATTACTTCCAACCTGAATGCAAGTGATGGCACACTCAGAAGCTGAACTTGCTAGTTTTGAGCCACTGCCCATTCCCCAGAACTGTATGTCAAAATTATTTCATCTGGAACAATTGACATGATTCAGTGTAAGAAAACAACAAACCAAACCAAACCAAACCAAAAACAACTAAAGAAAAAAACAACAGCAACAACAAAAAACCAAAGAGATGTGACTAATTTTCCAATTAAAATGTAATTTAAAACTCCACTGCAGACTCAAGAAAAATGCACAGTTGCAAAGAATATTAATGCTCACCATGGCATATACAAGTAGTAAACTCTGTCAGAGTTTAAGGAAGACTGAGGATCTATTTCTAGAGGTTGTACAAAGTTGTCAGGCTTTTCGGGTCCTTTTGTCAGTATTTTTACTAAGTCACTGAAGTTAATCATTATTTCCATAGTAATATTCTAAAAGATGTGAGGAAGTTAAGGGTTAGAGGGGAAAAAAGAAGCATCATCATGTTTTTGTCAGCCTAGCTCTGAAAGCTACCGTATTGTTACTACCTTCCCTCCAAAGTTCCCAAGCCCTGCAGAGCTCCAATGTGAATACACATATCTATACCTCTAAAACAAATCACTGCAAGTGGAATGTGTCTAGTCTTTTAGTTTGTTTCTTACCTAGTCTGTTGCAACCACAGTGAAATCAAACTGCTGTGTTTAAAGTAACTTTTCAATATTCATTTGAGAAGTTCTTAACTGATGAACTACTCTTAACTGTTTGGCATTGTGCACAACACAGGTAGATAAGGTCTGCTTATGTTCTTAATTGCAACTCCAAATATGTTAGCAATGCTAATAGTTTTAAGTGGTTTCAGAAAGAAAAAAAAAACAAAAAATCAACACAGTATGGAAAGTGAGATCTAGGTACCTGAACATTCTACAAGAGTCAACAAGGCCAGATTAGAGTCCTGAAAGTCCTGTTGAAGGCATAGGTTAATGACAATAAATAGATTTTGAAAGGGAAAAATAGGGTTAATATTTCAGTCTACAGAACTGACTCACACTGAAGTGTTCATGAGCACAAATAGCTATTATCTATTCTATTGTAAAACAGAGCCAAAATTACATTACACACAGCAGTAACTTATTTTTTCCCAGACAGAATAAGTATAATTAGAACAAATTTTTACAGGGATTTATTATTTTACATAGTCAAACTCTACTTCAGAATGCCAGTTTCAGGTCAAATGCAATGCCCTTTTTACAGCAGAAACCAAACCTCCAAAGCTATATTTACAAACACCAAGAGGAGTTGCCACATTATAATACATGTCTAGAGAAGAGGACATGTGCTCAACATGTAGAAGACCAGATGATTTCTTTCTGAGTGCTCCAACAGCAGCTCTCTAAGAACAGAAGTATTTCTCTAATTCTGTGCATCTGGCTCTTATTTCTTTCACTTTTCTTATGTGTTCCCTGACAACAACAAACAAACAAACAAACAAGGTCTTATTTTGTGTGTAATGAAGCAATTTGAGGAAACTGAAATAAGTTTCGGGTTTTCATTCATTCTAGTGGGAAAAAAAAAAAAAAAAAAAAAAAAAGGGGAAGAAGGAAAAGAGAAGGGCTGAAAAGGGAGAGGAAAGGCAGAGGACAGGGGTCACAGCTGTGCCAAACCACAGGTGAAAAAGAAAAAATGGACTGAAATACAAAGATACAGAAATTGCACAGGAGTGCTTTAAAAATAGTTTCAGGGGAAGTGAAGAAATCTACAAATGCATTAAGCAGCAAGCAATCTGGATTTAATTTGTACACTTACTCTTTGACTATTTGGAGTAATAGCAAAATATTATAGGTAGTGGGTTTTCAGAAGATTATTTGTCTCATCCTAAATGCTTCCCAGAGCTCAACAGCCTGTTGGACAGGCTAATGTCCAAAGTGTGATTTTGGCCCCTTTAGCTGCCAGGGCACTGGATTACAGAATCACAGAATCTCAGAATGACCCGGGTTGGAAGGGACCTCAAGGATCATGTAGTTCCAACCCCCCTGCCTAGCAGGGCCACCAAACATACGCAAACATATGCAGATTCTGAGTTTAATGTTAGTGCTATAAAAACATGGCAGTTACGTAAGCTGCCACTTAGACTTGTACAAAAAGAATAGAAATTAAAAAATAAAAATAAAAAAATTAATAAAAATGGAAGAGAAAAAAGCTATCCATCTTCCCTGTATAAAGAATTACAGAAATTCATTTATCATTTAAGTGAACATTATGTATCTATCTCTCTCAGATGCAAGTATCTTGAATGTAGTGAAAAAAACTACAAATTATTTCAAAACATAACCCACCAGTACTTTTCTTCCAGTATCAGTTTATCATTCAGAGAGTTCAGAATTCATTATAAGTCTTAATATAAATCTATATCTGTTACTGATAGTAACAAATAGTGATTCTACAATATACTATTCTGAGGACACCGAATTTACATCCATATGTTCTCTTCCAAATAGAATGTACTGAATAAAGTACAGTATGAATTATGTTGCTGATACAGATCCAGCTGAGTGAGGATTTTATTATTATTATTATTTAAGTTTACAGTTCACTTTCTGTAAACTGGAAGTACTGCAAACAACTATCTCAGGACTTTTGTAAATCCATTGTTCAGATGCTAAATCATCTGTAACCACCTAAGAGTTTACTTTCATTGACAGCCTGATAAAATCTCTCTTTAAGACCAATTGCTTTTAGTTTTTCTATTCACTATATTAACAGCACCACAGTTAGGGAAAAAAAAAAAAAAAAAAAAGCCAATAATAGACTTCCTTCATTACTTTCAGAGAGAATTCTTTTTCCTCTTTTAAGCAGAGCACAATATAGATTTGAGTAGTTATGAGCATAATTCTGGCATCATATTATCTAGTGCATTTCAACATTGTATTTCTGAATGCTACTGTTAATGGGATAGTAGCTCATCAATTGGCTCAATTTAATCACAGAATCCTTAGAACTGAAAGGGACCTGTAAGCATCATATAGTCCAACTGACCTGCAATGAACATCCGCAGCTAAATCTAATTGCCCAAAGCCAGATCCAGTCTGGCCTCTCTAGCTGTCCCAAAAAATCTTGATTATGTTCCATCTCACAGGAAGGAAAATGTTATGATAAGGTTTTCTAAACATTTTCACAAAGAAAGAAATACAAAATTTTAGTTCTCGGAGATCCTTGTTGCCTAAAAGGATGCGAGAAAATACATTCTGATGAGTTGGAGTCTGCAGGCAGACTTCTTTGGTCATTACAAAATTGATCTCAGTTCTGCCAGAGTAAATAAAAGTTTCCTGCAATGATGACTAAGTTTCATACACTCACATCCCACTCTCCTGAATATGTCTCTAAATATTTGGAGCTGTATAAATTCAGAGATCCTGTATGTAAACTCAGATGTTCAATAGGAAGCACAAGCAAAAGAAGTGTTGTTCAACTGAAAGTTCCTAAATCTTATTGAACTTTTTCTCTTCACCAAGTACATGTGGTTTATCCTAAGCAGAATGTTACTTAGGGCTTTGATCCAAACAGTATTTTGAGACAAATAAATTTATACTTCTAAAGGCAATCAAGCATAACATGGCATGTATCTCTGGTCTCTTTAAATGAACAGTGATTTATTTGGAGTAAATTCAACCTGCTGACTGAAAGAAAGAAAGAGACATAGTTGGATTACCTAAAAAAGTATTCTTATCAAATTTGTTAGTTTCTGATTTCAAGTAGAAAATTAAATGAAATAATTCATTCCTAGATTTATTTGCTTCTTGGATCTGAGCCACTGTTTCAAAGAGCAGTGCTGGCTGATGCAGTGGCAAAATGAGGACAAAATGTCACCTCATTTTTATTGGAAAGAAAAGAAAGCCTCCTGGAGAGGTTTCTGCAGAATGTTTATTACACAAAGATGTCTTGTCTCACTACAGCAATGTCTATACAATAGCAGAGGACAAAAGATATTTTAACAGATCCATACTTCTTCCAGATTTGTCACACATGAGACTCAATGATGCATTGTGTTTCAGAGAACAACTGTAACACAAACATTTAACATAACTTTTTATTTCTAAACACAAATTTTACACTGTGAGATATAGAACTTCTTGTTTGCAGTACTGAGAAGTCTGATGATATGATTACATATAATTTTCACACAGGGGGTGGTGACACACTGGAACAGGTTGCCCAAGGATGTTGTGGATACCCCTTCCCTGGAGGCATTCAAGGTCAGGCTGGATGTGGCTCTGGGCAGCCTGGTCTGGTAGTTGTCGACCTTGCACATAGCAGGGAGGTTGAAACTACATGATCTTTTCAACTTGTTCAACCCAGGCTATTCTATGATTCTATGATTCTATGATTCTGTGATTATTCCTTCTACCTATGGATAAAAGAATGGATAATAAAAAATAAAAAAATAAAAACTGAAATCTAAGACCTAAACATACAGATTTGGATACACTCTAACTCATTAGAGGACAGGAAATCTCAGAAAAATGTTGATCTCAATTTCACATTAGTCTTTCTTTCCAGATCAGATCTTCTCGTGACTTTTTCAATTACTTAGTAATTGAAAAATCAGGACCGGAAGAGATTAAGCAGACTACCCTATAAAGTTGTACATCAAGATTAAGAGTCTTGACTCTCATACTCACTCTCTGTTTCAGAAAAAAAAATAAAATAAAAAAAAAAAAAGAAAAGAAAAAAAAAAGAAAGAAAAGAAAAGGAGGCAGCACGTTATGCAGTGTCACATTAACCTCAGTACTACTTACAGTAAAACAAAACTTAAGAGGCTTTGAGGCTTTGCTCCTTTGTAACTCTTCAAAACACTGAAATGTTATAACAAGATTTAAATTTATTTTCCACTATCTGTAGCTTTTCTCTGATGTTTAAACTTATGCTCCACAGATAAGGATAAACTGTTTATCATTTTATGGATGCTGCCACCTGTGTGAGATTTTCAAATGTACTTAACAAAATGGGAGCCATTGACATTGGTGTTTCAGGCAGCATTCGATCTGCTGAATGGTTTGTTACATTGATCTACAAGTTCATTAAAAGGGGGGAGGGGAGAGGGAGAGAGGGTGTCAACATAATTCTACATATTTTAGTAGAAGACCCTACAGAGATGTTCTCAATGTGAAATGAGGTAATTAAACTTTTCATTTTCACACAAAAATATTTTGGGATGACAGTCCCTACATTGCCACTGAGGATTAGTTAATATTTAATCTGTTTTTAACTTGTCTGGAGTTTTTATTTTGTTTCTTTAAACAACATGATAGAAGACATGCTCATTTTCCAAGCAGCCAGTGAACAGTGAAGCAGAAAACAGATGCTCTGCTGGAATTCAGAATAAAGGGGGGCTACAAGGGGGATAGTTAAAGGTAGTTTACAGAAAATGATTTAGTTAGTTAGAATAACAAGGAATGGAGACAGTGGGTCTGGGAGAGCAGGAAGGATGCAGACAAGAGAATGTGAGAACTCCCTGATACACCTGGCAAGGAGGGGATTAGGTGTTGTAAATATCAAAAGAGGAGTTGCATCTCCCTGACGAGATGGGCGATAACAAGAGGGGGTCTGCATGATAAAGAATGTGTATCAGAATTACGGGAAATCATTGACTATGCATGAGGTGTACCTATATCTGTGTCACGGTTTTACAAGTCGGTGTGCAAGTTTGGAGGAGCTATCCGCCTTGCACCCGGCGCTGCGCAACGCTGGAATAAACATACCTGCTTTCTAACCCGTCTCTGGATTATAGAGTTTGATTCTGCAAGTCACCAGTAGAAAATGAAACATTTGCACTCTTAAGAAGAAAACACTGCATCTTTCTCAAAGATAGTCATCAACTCTTCCAGCACAGTATCCGATAGACGTTTCTTTTTGCATAACTGCTCCTGATACTGTAGTTTCTTTGCTTGCTATTGATTAGTGACAGTCAAGGATGTTAAAACCTGAGGCTCAAAACACCAGTGTTTAAAGCCAGTCAGTGCATTTATTTTATTCAGCTTCTAATCCAGGTGCAGATCAAAGTAAAAAGAGGAAGTATGAATAAGTAACTGTTCAAACTCAAAAAAACAGTAGAAACAGAAGCTTTCCATAGAAGCACAGAAAAATGCATGTTAATAGAAACCCACTTTGCAGGAAAAGGCATAACAATCAACTATCTCCACATATGCTTTAAAATATAGTTGTCTACAGGTTAGTTTACACTTCATCTGCATGTATGCCTGAGAGGTCAATCAATATATGAAGGACTCCTTTCTTAAAGCTTTCTGCAAGTACTTGAAATTCAAAGCTTTTAAGAAAAAAGGCTGTTTACCTTATGACATCCGTAGCATTTCTGTTTAATATGCTCATTGGTATGTGTAAGAGGCCATGCTTTTTACATTACTGTCTCAAAGTTTGCTGAAATGGACAAGTTCAGGCAAGTCCTGGCCAAGGTTCCAGGACTCCCTTTGTCTGAGACACACAGGAACCAAGGTTCGAGGAATCCCTTTGTTAAGGAGATGGACAAGTCCGGGAGCTACGAAAGGGAGATAAGATGCTGATTAATGGCCCTTAAGTGGTCTTTTGTGTTGGCCTATCTCAAGGAAGATGGCCATCTCTGAGGACTAATGGCCCTTAAGTGGCCTTTTGTGTTGGCCCATCTCAAGGAAGACTGCCATCTCTGTGGAAATCACAGGACTCTGACCCGAGCCTTCCCGAAATGTCTCGAAGGCTGGAAAGAAGTAGGATAAAAAGGGCATGTACAAACCCCGAATTTAGGTTTTCTGACACCAGATGCTTCACTACGGAAACAAGGAGGTTTTCCTGTCATCAGATGCCTCTCTACGTGAACGCCTGCATGCTGAAGAAGATGCCTGCATGCTGAAGAACCTTTTAGGTTTCTAGGTATCTGACCTCAGATTCTTCCACCGTTGTCCTACTGCTGCCTACTATCTCCTCTGGGATTGCTGCTCGAGACTCTGCTCCGTGGGACCTCGCTGCCCGAGACTCTGCTTCTTGAGACCTCGCTACTCTGACCATCTTCTCTGCGTTTCATTGATCTGCGGCCTGCTACTCCGCTGCTGCTCTCCCCTACGCTTATTTTGCCCCGGACCAACGTTAACAACGTGCTACGGGACGCTGCTGCATCCAGGAGGTGACTATTCCCTGCTTTAACGTAATTCTTGCTTTTTTTCTATCTTGCCTTTTTCTATCGCCTACTTTCCCTTCCCCATGTGGGAATCAAATGTTGTTTCTGCATTTAGAATAAGATAAGAATATTTTATTTCAAGGTCTCATTATATAAGTGAAGCAGTTTGTAGTTATTAGGTAGAAGTTATTAGGTACAAAGACTGCAGCTCCTGTCTGTCCAGCTGTCTGAAATAGAACTACTGATTTTTGGTGCTGGACAAAGAAGACCTGAATAATAAACGATCCAAAGAGGAGAAGTTGAAATAATTAACAATATGCCTGTATAAACTAGCAACAATGTATGTTTTAGTGTTTTGTTGTATGCATTGTAAAAATACCTAAGGATGTGCCTGAAGAGATATCGGGAAGGACTGGAATCACCCCCCCGCCCCGGGCTCTTTGTTTAACGACGATTTCTGGGACAGAATGAAAGAAGCTTTGGAGGAAATCAACATATCAATGCGATAAGAGTACCGAGACATCTTGGAAACAGAAACAGCAGGATGGCGACTGACAAGATAGCAAGTGAACTAACAAATTTCAGAATGTAATTAACAAATGCAAACCTCGGGTAAAATTGTAACCTGCAATACCCAACCAAAGGGGAGAGGGGAGGGGGAAACATATGGGAGAAAAGGTATAAAAACTGTAACATCATGTCCAAAGGCGCGCTTCTGCCATCAGGGCGCCCGCCATTGCAATCGCGAATAAAAACTGCTTTTATCAGAGATACCGTCCTGACCAAAAATTATTGAGGATATTTCCAACACCCATCCCCCTAATTTTGATATTTCGTCGCTCTCCCTTCCCCATCCCCTCAGTTGTCTATCATTTCTAATAAACTGGTCGGATCAACATTTGAATGCTCTTCTTCTTAATCTCACGCCGGGCATAACATATCAAAAGAACCTTTGCCTCACTCCTAAATTGGAGCGAGACAGTATGAACGTAACATACAGAAATGCTGCCACAGATGCTCTTTTGACAAGTGTCAGTTTACAGACACTAAAAGGAAGATCAGAGCACATGAAGGACACTGAATAATTATGTCTCACCCCTTTGAAAAACAGAATCACTTTCAACTCAGAAACCTTTCTGCTTAACTCTATCTGAATACTGAAGCCAATTCTACCACTGTTTTAGTTTGCATAATTCCAAGAATCAACATTAGCACTGCTACAGTTTTTTTGTGCATCTTTTCCTCCTTCATTTTGTGTAGACTGTAAGACCACAGGGTGAGAGATCACTGCAACACTTTGATACAACTTTGATTCAAGTATTCCTCTCCTGTTAAAAAATATTAAGATACAGGTCCCCAAATACACTCACAAATCCTAACGTCGCAGGCTAAAGAACAGACAAGCTTACAATCACTTTTTACTGAACCTTATGCACACCATGATCCTCCAAGTGTCACTTGTGACTTGCAGGTAGAGAAATAAGGCACACAGAATGGTTCCTCATGAAAATCATGGTCTGGATTTGTAGCTAAGGAAGGCCATCCCAGTGTTTGGCACACATTTCTCAGATAGGCTGAAGAATGTAAACTAAGGTCTTGCCCCTCTCCTAAGGCTACAGGAACATTTATGTCTGCCCAGATGCTTCACTAAGTTGGAATCACACTGAAGACACTGCCTGTGCCTGCCTGTGAATGCACCTGTGATTCCATGCATACACAGAAGACGGAGAAAAACTGCTCAACTCAGAACTACATAAAACAGTCTGAATCTCCTGAAGCACAGCACTTTGAGCCAGAAACAATGTGCACTTAAAATTTATCCTTGCTTTGCTTTCTTCTGTTCTCCATTTTATGCGAGCACAAAATGGACCTCCCCTTCAGAGGAGCACTCTTCACAGGACGCAGCAAGGAACAGAGGGGGAGAATGGCAATCTGGGTTGGTCTCAAGGGAAAAGGTACATCCCCTCTCTTTATATTTAAGAATACCACCTTCTGTGTCACCTTTTTGACAAAACTGAATATGTACTACATTTAATAGGCTAATTGTATATCTCCATCTGAAGACTCAGCCAATTTGTACAGGGAAAAGTAAACAGTTTTACTAAATGATACAGTATAATTATAAACTGAATTAACATGAAGTAAATTAGACATGAGTATATAATGGATACTATTTACTGGCTTATTGCCTTAACTGCTAGGAGAGGCTATTAACAAGTAAGTGAATAAGACTGTTTTCTTTTTTGAAGCTCTGTTCCTGCAACAGGTACTGGTTTTCCTATCCACATCTAACACACAGTATGCTATATGCATTTTAGATCCTTTCTAGATCCTATTTGTCTGCTTCTGCAGATGTACAACAAACCTAACTTTCCAGGCTGTGGGAACGGCGATAGAGTTAGTCTTTCCTTTCTTGTACATCTGGATCAATATCCTGTCCTGCTATCCAACCAAATAAACACACTCCCAAAGGCATTTCCATCATAAATTTTGAAGGGAACAGGATAGCATAAATTAGAATTCAGTTGACTCCACCCAGACTGGTGCTGAGGACTTGAAAAACAAAGAGGCTCAGGATACATCTCTGTCAGTAAAAAAGGAAAGGCCAAAGCCCACACTTTGGAACATGTACATCTTACTTTTTAGGCATAATTATTTCATGTATATTTTATTACAGCACCTTTTTGACCTAAGATAAATAACACTCTCCCACACAATGTTCCAGTATGGTTCCTAGGACAGCACTGGTCAAGAATTATTCACAGTACAGAGCGTGGATGAGGACATCTTTTTTGAGGGATGAGGGAGAAAAGATTTTCAAATATATGGTCATGACCTACAACTTTCCCTCAGGACCAAAGAAAATAAGCTACACCCTTTTGCTATGATGCCCACAAATGCTGATATGCTTTGCCCCAGAAGTGGTGAAATGATACAGTACATGCAAACCACACACTGTATCTTCTCCCCAGCGAGACTACTTTACAGATAATACAGAATTGAATTATTTCTGATTATCTGATGTACAATGGAGAGGAGAGGGTGAGTCAGTTAATGTGAAATGCATGCTAGTATTGTAACTGGTTAAGTAATTTTCAAAATAATTGTAACAATTTTGTTAATGTAGGACACAAAAGCCTGATACTTGTCCTGTTCTAATTATTTAGGCTTAATGCCATGAATCAATACTGATGGAATAGAAAGTAAGTTTTTTTTACATTCTCTCTGAAAAATACATTAACAGGTACTTGAGAGTTCTTGTAATTTTGTTCTTGTCTGGACTGGGAAAGAAGATGATAATTGTAAATATTAGCAAACTCAAAAACAAACAAACAAAAAACCCTACTCATCTAAAGACACAAGTCTAAACATGATTACTTGGGACTTTTTCACAGATGTAGTGCTGGGTCTGCTTACACTAAATAAATGCTCACCAAGTCCTACTTCACAATATACTTCTAATGAATGAAACAAGACAGCAAGTTATACTCTCATACTCTTATTCAGTCCATTTAGTCCAAGTCTCCATTTATTAAATATTTCCATGAAATAAAATCTTTCTCAAGGCTTGTTCAAACTCCTTAAAGAAAAAGGAGTTTAAAGTTCTATTAAAGAAATAGAACTTCCCAAATTAATACATGAACCAAAGATATAACAGTATTATTCATAATTTTGTCTTATTAACAATTTTACACCAAAATTGTATGAACTGAATATGTACATACAGGATACATGTACCCTGGAAAAAAAAATAAAATCCTCTAAACAACCACAGTATTTTATAATTACATGTGTTCTAAGAATAAATAATTCTGTAAATTCAGCAGGTATATGTAGAAACAATATAGTCTTCATTCTTTATAGGTTAGGAGTCTGAATAGCTTTATCATCTCACCTTCATTGTTGCAGTCTTTCAATGAAAGCCATATTTGATCTACCAGACCAACTCCTTTTACTTCACCATGAACTGGAATGGAATGCATTACCATTAATGCAATTTTCAGGGCTCAGTTTGCAACTGCCAGTTGTACTCTTTTTTATATTTACATTTCTTCACCAATTGTATTATCTTCTGTCCTGATCTACAGGAGAGAAAGCCCACTGTGATACTTCCAGACTCTTCTCAGTTTGCACTTTCCAGCTAATGTTCTATACCACAAGGAAGAGCTGTCACGTTAATTTACATATTTCTTTTTTTACTTGATTCTAGTAAACACAGCTTGTACGTATGTTTCAGAGCTATAGAAAATCGCATGGCTTTAAAATATTCACAGAACTGGATGCAGTACTGCAGGTGAGGTCTCACAAGAGCAGAGTAGAGGAAAGGAATCACCTCCCACCTGCACCTAATGCTCATCCTTCACACTTGATGTCTTGAAAGTTCCTTATGAAGTCAAAGACCAATCCTTAGTCATACCTCAAGGAGCACATTTTTGTTTATAGTTTTCTGCTGGGGTGTTTGCTTCTGTTGAGGATCATATATAGACCAAAATCTGGTTCATTAATAGCCAAATCAGTAACTCACTACATTAGTGAATGCTTAGAAGGCCTACTAGGAAAGCAGCTTGTTCAGGACCTGGCACTACTCTTCACTCCCAGTACTGAAATTAGCCTCTAACCAACTTACATTGCCTGAAGTTTCTCCCAGCTGCCATCTGTTGTGCCAAAGGCCTAGTGTTCTTTTGCTGTTCCTGTAATGCAGGAGGCAATGTAATGTTCTCCTCCTCTTCTAATCTGTGGTAGCTCAGCAAGAGTGATCACAGTGTATACAAAGAAACACTCTAAAATTAAAAAGCTTTGTCCCAGGTTTTTAGATACTGGTTCTAAGTACTCTCTGAAACATGAAACTATGACTTTCATATGCAAGGCAACGAATCTGTGACCAGTATGTTATGAATTCAAGGTAGGGACAAATGTATAAAAACAGAAAACAAATAAAAGCAATCACCAACCATACATCAATTTTAACAATCTGCACCAGTTACACTGCTTGAAAATTTGTGTAGTTATAGATTTGTATAAGTATGTATACACAAATACATTCCAGCACACTTTACAGGTCACCAAACAGTTTTCTCCTTGGAAATTACATTAATTTTAAAGTACTGGCCCTCCACGTGCACACACACACACAAGCAATAGAAGTAAATTTTCTATTACCAGCATGTTATGAACAGCATAAAGTCAATAGAGTATATATAACACTGATTTTGAACCATGCTAAATACTACACCAGTAGAGAGGGTAAAGTGAACTGCAGATATTCTTTGACTAGTTAAGGATTACAACCCACAGCAAATCTGGATTTATTGTGTTCAGCAAGCATGATTGATTGTGTTCTTAGTGTTCTACAATACATCTGACCTCCAAGAGCCTGATTCTGAAAATATTATGATAACTCCCTCTCAGGAGAATAAAGAGATAATGTCATAAATTTTATTTGCTGTCTTTCAGATGACATGTGTGCCCCGGTGGCACAAGTGGTAGGAATGCCGCGTTGCAACACCGGAAGCCCTGGGTTCGAATCCCCCCTGTGGCGCAAGTGGTAGAAGTGCCGCTCTGCTACACAGCGGCTCGAATCCCAGGAGGTTGGACTCGATGATCTCTAAGGTCCCTTCCAACCCGCACGAGACTATGATACTATGATACTATGACATAAAAATTACACTGGACTAACTTTTTTGGTCTAGTATATTAGACTGCTAGTAGTATGTTCAGCTCATTCTCATCAAGTGAACGTATCTCAAATATCACTTTGAAAATACACAATTTATATTTTTAGAAGTAGATAAATAATATTTAGCAATTTGATATACATGTATTTTAGCAGCCTATTCAGAAAGCAAATGGCTTGGCTGAGAGAATACTCCAGTGAGATTCCAAACAAAAGCATAATTAAGATATTCTTCTGTATCTGTGGGTGACTGCTTATGATATTTCCTAAAACAGGAAAGCTGTTTCACCATGATAAAACTTACGATCCTCATCAGAGGATCTGGGACTCTGGGACTTTTCTTCTATGCTGAACCAATTTCCTTTCCAAAGATGGAAAAAACAACAAAATAATATTTTTAAAAACTTTTTTTAAAACCTACTTCTTTTTTTTTTTTTTTTTTTTTTTTTGGTGCTGTTCCAGAGAACAAATTTCCAATTTCCAAATACACTGTGATGGATCACAACATGTACAATTTAAAAATATCCTTCACATAAAGAGAAACTATTTTCTCAAACTGAACTCAACTTTACAAATCTCGCAGAATCAAATATCTGAAATTGAATACCATTCCTTCACAGCTGAACATACTTTCCTGGCTATAACACAACCGTAGAATTACTGGGGACAGGAAGGGAGGGAAAAAGCTCCTTTCATGACTGCCAAACAGTGTGACCTGAAGCTATTCATCACCACAGCTCCCTTGCACTTGGATTAGAGTTGAACCCTCTAATGTAATAATACAGCTTTATGTCTGAGCCTGAAGATGCCAAGAGTTATTGATGACAACCTTGATTAAAACAGTAATTAAATCCTCCAGAACACACATGTGGTTGGGAAAGGGTTATAAGAAGGACAGAGACCGAGCAGCAGTTGTGACCTTGAAAGGAAAGTATTGATTGGATTTTGCCTTGTGAAAGGAAGGAGGGAAAACTGAAACCAATCATCCTGAATCATTAATGAACTCCCAATACATGCTCCTAATTCCAATTTTTTACATGTCCAAGTGGATCTTTCTTCAAGGTTCCTCAAAAACAGCACTTACAAACTATTCATTAAAAGAAATTTCACATTCACTCTAGACAACATGATCTACATTTAGGCAACAAAACAAAAGATGTCCCTTTTTCTAAATTTTGGGCTATGTACGATATATAATGTGTTATATATATCTTTATATGCACACACATAGTTCTGTGTTTATATAAGTTATGTTTATTACAGTAAGCAAGCAAAAAATGCAGTTGATTGTTCATACCACCACTTGGTCTTTCTTGGTACCCACTGATGCAGAACAGGAATTTTCAGTCTCTGGATCTTTCCTAGGGTTGAAAGGTAATTGCGCACGCTTTTTATGATGAGTAAACATTTAGCTCTAAAAGGAAAATGTTTTGGTGGTTTTTTTTCCTGCACAGAAAGGAATGATGAAATACATTTAAATGAGAAGTAGTAATTTATATGGCAGAAATAGACCAAGAAACTACCTCTTTGTGTTGTTTAAGTACTACGGGGGTAAAATGGGAAGAAGAAAGCTAACAAATAGATAAGATGTTGGAAGGTGTATGATAATTTTCTCTAAATATATCTTACATTTCACTACGTCCTCATTCTGACTGAATTTTTCCTCCTCAATGATATTTTTCATTTTTCTTGTAAAGTTTCCATTCCTACAAGTTACTTCAAACAGCTTTCAATTGGATATCTAGTTATTGTGCTACTTACTACAACACAGAGAAAGCTTCATCTTTTCATCTTGGCTCACTTAACACTCCTACTGCAAATAACTATCTACATATTAATTATTAGTTATTCTTCAGATAAATAATAACTTCTGTAATTAAGCTTACAGAACTGCTCTTCTGATTTCAAAAAGCTTTTATTTAAAAAAAAAAAATCAACCATTCTAAGAAACTGGATAAACATCAAGCCAAGATTTTTCTAAAAACATGATCAGCCCAAGAGAACATGAAGAAAAACATCAAACAGCCAAATGACCACCAATGACATACCCTTGGAAATACCCTGGTCAGCAGAGATAGGTACACTAACAAGGTGCAAGGATGAAAAGACTTCTTCTATTTGTCATCCACTGCATGAAGAAACAAATACAACAACTTCTTTTCCCACTGCTACATGGCAATGCAAAAGTCCACAGGTTGTATCTGCACAGAGGAGTGCTCAGTGCTGTCAAAGACAGTAAGCTCATGGATGTAAGAAATGGGTTATTTTTAAAGAGTCTTCTGGTTTCCATTTCAGCAGCCTATTTAATTACCAGCATTTTCACTTTCTAGAGATTAAAAATCTTCCTTAAAAGATTCCTTAAGAATCACTGCTTTAGAAACTGATACTTCCACTACCCTCTTTTTTTGAAGGACAAAACATTAGCACTGCCAAAGTTTGAGAATAACTACTAGCAGTATTAAAGTTAATTTTGGTAACTTGTATACAAATAGGTCAGCAAAATCCATTGCAGTAATACTGATATTAGTATTGTAAAATAAAATGGTAACAATTATTTTACTAAAAATATATAGGCCAATAAAAATTCTGAATTGCAGAATTACAGTCAAAAGGAGATTATACCTTTTTCCCTGTATTCTGAAACACAACAGTCGTGCTCACCAGGGAAATTTACATTTTTTGTATGCCATTGAAAATACTTCCAAAAAAGAGTTAAAGGATTATCAGTAAAGAACAAGCAGGTCTGGGAATAAAAAGGACATTTACTTAAGTAAGAGTGAAAGAGATGCGCTGTGGATTACAGTGACAAGCTACAGATGAAAGAAAGTTTGAAAACCTACATTATAACAAAACCAGAAACCAATAGACTTACTTAAAAATTGCAGTGCGACCACATGGTAAATTGAGAAAGAACTTTGCAGTTGGTAGACCGAGGGCAAAATTCTCCTCTTTCATTCATGCTGTAAGTGCCCTACCTGTAAAGTAATTCACAGTGCTTATCCTGCACCAATCTAGAGCTCCTGTTTCCACGAGTGTTGTTTCCATGCTGAAAAAGCAATAGGATGTAGAAACCAGGCTAGTACAAACAGGTTTGCTCTTGCTACTGGCCAAGCTCTGCAGCAGTTGTCACAACAATAGAGTCTGTTGCTCAGCTTTAAGAAGGCTAATCAGGTATTCCTATGCATACAAATATTTGCACAGTGTGGATGGGAGAGGCCTTATTTTTCTGCTTCAGTCCTAGTTTTAGTTGCACACACACTGAACATCACCATATTCCTTGAAATACCCCAAGGAAGCCTGTCCACTGCCCACTTACTGCATTCTTTGAAGTGTTCACATCCAATCTTGAGACCACGTGATCAGGACAGGTCAGATTAAGAAAACCTCTGCAAACAGAGGTGTCCTGGCTAGTGGTCAGACTGCCAACATGTTCTTTATAGAGCTTTTCAGAACAAACTTTCATATCTTAACTTGCAACAGCTGTGGCACAAGAAAATTATTCCTTGGCCCTGCCAGTTCAATTTTCAGTATTCCTCTTGAACTGAGGTTTAATCTTTTTATTTGCTTTGTTTACTTTAAAATGTGTACAGGAACTCATGGCTATATGGATGCACCATGAAGCACAACAAAAGACAGCTGACTGTGAGACTTTTAGAAGAAGGACATCGTATTCCAACAGAATATGTGTGCCTCCAGTGGTGCAGTGGTTAAGGACGCCACTTTGCAACACCAGAGACCCGGGTTCGAATCCCCCCTGTGGCGCAAGTGGTAGAAGTGCCTCTCTGCTACACAGGAGGATCAAATCCTGGGGGTTGGACTCGATGATCTCTAAGGTCCCTTCCAACCCGCACGAGTGATACTGTGAGAAACACAGTTCTTTTCCTACTATTTCAAAATAGTATCATGGGTACCTTCTGGTACCACATTTCACACTAACAAAGAAACTCTACTCACACAATTCCATTGATCACAAGATCTTGAATTCAGGTTGACAACGGATTGTGAAAAGATCCAGCTTCCCGGGATTTTACTCTGCTGCTCCTAGTACCAGCTGACCAGTTACTATGACTAGTTTGACAACCTCTGCAAGACATCTCTGAGGGATGTACTCCCAGTACTCACCCGATCTAGAACAAATTTAGATTGTGCTGGGATTCATTATCTGCTCTTTTTCTGACTGACAGTTCATCAGAGTAGATACTTTCCAAAGGTCTGCACCATCCCCTTTCAACTGTCTTGCTATTTCATTGGTGAGGATTATCATTCACTTCCTTTCCTCATTCACATGCCTGCCATTTTTTTACCACCTTTTCAAAGCCAGGCTGGGGCCACCCAAACCCTTCCAGACAGACAGAACTCACAGTAACCATCTGTCATCCCTCCAGCTGATGGAATTTAGTCCCAATTGTGACATCACAATTAAATGTTGCATCTTCAGTCCTAGCAACTACTCCACAATTTCTTGCTCCTGTCTTAATTCTTTCTCCAGTTTCTTTCTCCTCAGAATATATTCAATCTTACTAGTATGAAAATGAAGAAGGTGTGATTTTTCACTTCTTTAGTATGCCTTCCATTAGCTATATCACAGTCTTCTACTTTTTTTCTCCTATCACAGTTTAGGAAACTTCCTGCTTTCTCACTTCTAGTCTTCTCACTTGCCCCACAGATTTCCCACTCCTAGTTTCCTTTAACCTAGTTTTCAAATCCTTCCTTACATTTCTCTATCATTTCTCAATTTGTCTAACTTTTTCCCATAATCAAGACAGACTTTTTCCCTTTAAAAAAAAAAAAAAAAGAAAAAACAAATGTCATCTGTCACTCAAACTATTACTTCTGTTTCTCATTGATCTCACTGAAGAGGGTTCACCTGGCATTATTGTTGGCCTACTAGCCCTTTGGCGATGATCATCCTGGTCTGGAGGCATTACTTTACTCCATGTAGTCCTGACTTTTGACAGCACTTCCTACTTGCCCTGCACAACATCATTCACTTTCTGTGCTAGGAGTTTTGCATGAATTGTGGTTTAGACCTGTTTTTCCAATCCAAACTATTCCACTTCTCTACAAAATGATTACCGAATTCCTTACAGTAAAGAAAATGAAATTATTTTCACAATCCAGTGGTCAAGGTGATGTTAGTACAAGGAATCTACAATGACATTTAGTTCTGCCAAAGACAGACTAAGATCTACACAGAAAACTACAAAACATTATTTTGTAGAAAAGAAAAAACAAATATGTTTAATTTGGCTGCAGGAATCATGCAAATCCATGCAAAATTAATTCCAGCTCACTTTGCTTGTCTTTCCATCTTTAACATTTTAAACATGTTTTTCATGATTAGCAGCCTTTTTTTAATTAAATGAAAAAACAGAAATGTGTCAGATGTACAACTGTATTTGAAGATGTGAATCATAGCCAGTGAAGCCATGAAGTATTTCAAAAATGGATGGATTTGTATGTGGATTTTTTAAAAAATATTTATTTATTTATTTATTTATTTTTGTATAAGTGATTATACTATGAATATACTGCACACACAAAAATATTGAAACTAAAAAGTTCTGTTAAGGAAAGCAGAAAACTTTCAGCCACACTTGGGAAGGTAATTATCTGCAGACTGATGGCAGGTTACATACCAAACCAAAAATGTCTGACATATATAATCATGAATATGAACAAGGACATGAGCATGATTGCTCATGAACACCTCTGTCTGAACGAAAAGCATTTGGTCTATTGCCCGTGTTCGTAACTACCACTAAACACATTAAGTTTTCTCACTGGCATCAGCAAAGTATCTTTTGCTATACTTATAAATGTATTTATTATTCCGCAGTGCTGACAGGTTTATATATACTGCATCTTAGGGTACCCTCTAAAATTTCAGTTCCACTTCTCCATAAACATTTTCTAGACAAGGCTCACGTAGGAGAGTTGTCCTGATCTACATCCTGCCCCACACAGGTTCAGGAGAGACCTTATTAGCTGATGCTCCTTGCTGATATCTACTTTGTGAGTTTTGCTGCAGAAGCAATGTTCCAGCAATACACTGATATTTCATCCCTGATTTAAGAAGCTATTTAAGAATCACTCTAACGTGATTCTCATCTCTCATCCAGAGTGCAGTGTGTTACAATGCCAAGTTGATTGAGGAGCTAAAGTCCAAGATTAAGTTTCACCTATTCTCTGTGAGGGTTTAGTTTCCCATGTTACTATAAAGATACTTCCCTAGATGCTCAGAGAAGCAGACACAACCAACCACAAGAACTCTGCCTACCACACTTCTCTCCCTAAAGAGATTCTCACCCCATCAACAAAAATGAGACCAATTCCCATCTTCACTTCCTAACTGGTGGACTAGTACAAAGGGGTCATTGTGTAAAAAAAGTCAAGCTCACTGACCTTTTTTTAAAAACGAAGGATGCCATCAGCATACCAACATCTTTAGATCTCAAGCATGCATTCTGTGTAGCCCATTTCCACTTCCCCCTCGCTATTGAACAAGGACAGGACTTCAGTTTTAAACATTAGCAAGACAGATCTTTGACTAGGTAGCATAATAAACAATGGATTCTGAACTCTGCACTGTAACTGAGGTTTTTCTGGGGTTTTTTTGTTTTGTTTTGTTTTTTTTCCCCTGAAAAGAAGACAAACCAGTGATCAAGTTTTTAAACTGAAATTCTGAACTGGTTTAAAATAAAATATTCTCATAACATTGCTCACTGTCCTGAATATTTCCCCGGGACTGTAACAGAGGAGAAAGGTTAACAGTTCTAAGCTGCAATTGAATGAAGTGGAAAACCACAGGATATCTAACTAGCTGACTTTGAAGTATCTAATGAAGGTTAGGACACCTGGGAACCTTCCAGCCTCTGCATGTCCTACAGGAATACACAGACCTGAGGTCAGGAGCTGTTTAAAGACATCAGAGGGAGAAGCAGAAGACACAGACTATCTCAGGTCTCTCAGTGGACAGATGCTCTCAGGACAGCATGGTATAACAGCCTAAAAGCATGATGTTCTGCATTTTCTCTTTTCACTAGCTATGATGCTCCTCTTGTGCATGTCACATATACTGTGGCATGCATCATGTGTATAGGCTGCTTTTCAAAGGACTACAAGGAAAAACATTTCTTCTGGTTCCTCTGCACTCATGCTAAATTATCTGGTGAATTACAGATATTTTACACTAAATCAGGTCTAAACAACCCCAAACCACAACTTTGCTAAAATAAAACCAGGCACACTTATTTTATACTCTTCTTCATAAGAGCAATAAAACACTTAAGGAACAGAGAGAAAGAATATAATTCTGTCCTTGCCCACCTGTCTGTGAGTGATAAGCACAAGAATGCCAGAACAGCCATGTCAACCCATCCAAATAGCTCTTTCCCTGCCTCTGACAGGAACCAGAAGTGTCTGCCTAAGGGATCACAGAAGCACAAAGCAAGTGCACAGTCACATTTATCCATAGTAACTTTGCAGCCCAAAGCCTTCATGTGCCAGAGGCAATGTCTTTGTGCTTAAAAGCTGTATCACTCAGACTCAGACCCTCTGTGCCATTTGCCTGGGATTTACCATATCACTGGCAGGTTGTATGAATACTTCTGATGGCAGGAGTTTGCCTGGAGCATGCAGGCAGACTCCAGTGCAAGAGCAGCTGCAAAGCACAACATTCAGACATCAAAAGGAGTTACTCTACCTGCCTAGCCAGTAAGCCAGCACTCAGAAGCACAGAGGGAAAAATAGCAGTGCAGAATATCTACTCATCTGCAAGATGAGTGAGGGCTCTGAAAGCTCACAGGAATACCCTAAGAGAATGACACTGATCAGAAATCTCTACTGGTATACCCGCAAACACAGAAGCTGGCTGCCTGTTTCAGTTTGACTCTTGAATAGCTACAGTGTGGGAGACATTCAACAAAAGAACAACTACATCAGAGCCAGCTGAGGACAAGCTGCTTTAAGTCATGGGAAAAGGACAGATAACAGAGCAGAGAATGCAGGGGGTACATTACAGAGTTCCTTTCCAAATCAATTTAAGGAAGCTAAGAAATTCTGGTTCAGGTATCAAATCTGAAACAAGTATTTCTGTGAGGTGCATTCTTGCTGCTGCCTACTAATGAAAATCATAGCAGTGCAATTCTTGAAAATGCACAAACATGCAGAGACTAGGCCACAGACTGTTCTTGGAAGACTTTGGGCATCATTGGTTTCATCTGTGGCCACCAACTCATTTTTCTGGATGCTCCCAGGTAAAATGAAAGGCTTTTGGAACTCACTGATTTTAAAAGAGAATTTCTGTGCTTTCACTGCTTACCATTTCTTCTGCCCAGAACCCAAGTTAAAACTTCAGCTTGAAAATGTCATGTGGTCTCCATGATGGGGCTGGAGACAACTTTAATGGCATCAGCGTTCCTCACCAGACTGATGATAGAGAAACTCCTCCAGTGGCAAAAGCTTCCCTGCACAAAAGATGCTGAGACCCATCTTTCCTGTTACTCAGTGAGGGTGATGTGTTTAAAACACAAAATGAATCTGAGGGAAAAATCCCGGTTCTAACTTTTCAGGCACAGCTAACATTCAGAGAAGAAAAGAAAAAGAGAGGCTGGCAGAAGCAAAAGGACCACAGTCAGACTAGCTGGCCAAACTGCCAGGAGTAAGTGAAATACTCTACAACTTGTCAGAAGCATCAGAAGAACTCTGTAAAAATAATATTTCTTAGATGTTTGCGCTATTCCACTCAAAATTCAGCTAAGTGTATACAGGGTGTTCAGTTATACTAGGAAGCTAAGTAACTGTGGCATTCACCTTTAAAACTAAGAATGAAACACATCTAGAATCTGGAACTAGTAATAGTTCTTGAACTGCTACTTTTGTCCATTTCACTTTATGATAAAAGACACCATTCCCAGCAATCCTTCCCACCCCGCCCCCCTCCACACATACACATGTACCCACTTCTTTAGGAAGCTTCTAAAATCAAATAAAACAAAATGGTAAGATTCCCATCTCCTCCTTATCAACCTTTTTAAAAATGAAAAATAAAAAATAAAAAATCTCTGAGAAGTAAAGCTGATCTTGTTAGATCTCATTTCTCATTTCCACTCAGGTACTGTCAGTTCTTCCCAGTTTCTGACACTAGCAAATTGAACAGTCTTCAAAAGGACAGTGCAGGGCAAAGGACAAATAGAAGAACAAATGCCTAGTGTTAGAGGCACTGAGAGAGTGATAGGTTATATAATAGTCACATTCCAGTAGTGTGCAACACTGGGAAGGAGGCACCTTAGTCCCTGGTGACCTGCAAAAGCAGTCCCCACCTCCAGTCTCCACTCTCCAGCTTTATTATTGTCATGATTTTGCAATTTTGTAATTTTGCTATCAGTATTCCACATCATAACATCATGTAAAGTATGGATACTTCTATTGAATGTGCAGTCCACAGAAGAAGACTACATATCCCAGAGAACAACAGGGGTAATAATAAGTCACAGGACCAGGAAGCTATATAATCTCGTTCCCAGGCTGGAGTGCCCTCCTTCTTCTCTCGAACTTCTCGGAGAGTGGGAAGTGTTCCAGCCGTGTCGCCTAGAGTTCACAGTAGGCCTCTCGGTTTTCGGGGACTCTCTCTCTCTCTGTTTGTTCGATTTGTTAGCCTCAATTATATTATATTGTGTTTACTTGTATTTCGTTATCATATTTAGTAAAATAAGTTTTTCCTCCTTAGATTGCCACTGTTTTTATCCCATTGCCCTTTTCCCCCTCCTTTCCGGGCCCCGGGGGGGGAGGGGGGGGGGGGCATGGGGTGGCTTCCCCTGTCACGGGCATAGGTAAATCTAAGTAACCCGTGACAATAACAAATAAAAAACCTTTAACAGCTATAGATACCTGTGACATTCATGATCAAGATCCACAAGAAGAAACTGTACTGCCAGCCCACAGTGGATATCATACATAGAAAGGATGAGTGGTTGTAGTGAATGAATCCCTGTTAAAAGGCAATGAAGTCCCCTCTGCCAACTTGACAGGGAGTTTCAAGGGATATGCTGCCTCTCACATACCAAGATCTAGGACATTGCCAAGACTTTGCCAGAGTTTGTCTGGAGGACAGTCTACTGTTCATTGTATTCACTGTTGATTTTTCTTGCAGGCAAGAATGACACTGCATGCCCAAACATGGGAAAAATCAAGGAAGACCATAAAGTCCTGGGAGTCCAAAAGAATAACAAGAATAACTTATATGTATAAAATATAAAAGAATATAAACAAATATAAAAGAATAATTTATCCTGGAAGTTATCTCCAAGCAAGTAAAAGAAAAGATTATTGGGGTTAGTCAACACAAATTTGCCAATGAGAAATCATGCTTAACCAATCAGGCAGCCTTCTACAGTGCCCCAAGTGGCTGGATAGATGAGCAATGGATGAAATGAACATTGATTCCAACAAGGATTTTGGTGCTGTCTCCCATAACATCCTTGTAGGTAAGCTTAGGAAGTGTGGAATATATGAGCAGATAGTGAGGTGGACTGACAACTGCCTTACTGGCAGAGCTCAGAGGACTGTGATCAGCAGCACAGAGCCTAGTTGGAGGCCTGCAGACATCAGTGTTCCCAGCTGCAGTCTTTTTCAACATCTTCATCAGTGAGTTGGATGAAGGTATAGAGCACACCCTTTGCTGATGATGCAAAGCTGGGAGGAGTGGCTGATACACAAGAAGGCCATTCAGTGAGACCTGGAAAGACTGGAGGAGTGGGCACAGAGGAACCTTATGACGTTCAACAAGAGCAAGTGCAGAGGAGAATAACCATATGCACCAATACAGGTTAGGTGTTGACTTGCTGGAAAGAAACTCTGCTAAGAAGGACCTGAGTGTCCTGGTGGACAACAGGTTGGCCAGGAGCCAGGAGTGTCCCCTTGTGGTCAAGAAAGCCAGTGATATCCTGAGGTGCATTAAAAGTGTGGCCAACAAGGCAAGGTAGGTAATCCCCCTCCTCTGCCCTGCCACAGTGGGGTCACATCTGGAGTACTACATCAAGTTCTGGGATCCCCAGTTCAATAAAGTCAGGAAACTGCTGGTGAGAGTCCAGTGGAGGACCACAAAGAAGATGAGGGGGATGTTCAGCCTGGAGAAGACTAAAGGGGGATCATACCAGTGTTTATAAATATATAAAGGGTGGGTGTCAAGTGGATAGGGCTAGATAGTTGGGGGTGCTCAGTGACAGGCCAAGAGGTAATGGACATAAACTGGAATGCAGGACATTCCTCATGAACATGACAAAAAACTTTTTTACTGTGAGGTGACAGAGCACTGGAACAGGCATCCCAGAGAGGCTGTGGAGAATCCTCAAAGTACTCTACACTTGCCTGGATGTTTTCTTGTGCAACCTACTGCAGGGAACCTGCTTTAGCAGGGGGTCGGACTAGCTGATCTCCAGAAGTCCCCTTCCAGCCTCTACAATTCCACAATTCTATGAGACACTTCTGTTTAAAGAGGCAATTCTGACTTGTATTTACACCTTTTGCAACAGCCTAGAAGTCTATGTAAAAACAGGGAATTACTTTTCTACTTGTTTTTTTTCACTCATTTATGGAGAGAAAAGGCATTATGTATTTTTCTGATCCTTAAAGTGGAACATAATCCATGCTGCTGTCTGAGTATAGCCACAGTCTTAGAAATAAATAAAAGTAAAAGGTTAAAACAGCGCCCATGTGAAACAGGGAGACATACTTACGTCACACAAGCGAGGAAGCACAGGAGAGGTACCATATCTTCTGTAAGAGAACTGCGAACAGCTATGAGTCATTTGGAGAATGTGTGTTCAACTACCCATAAAGAAAACATCTTGGGGAATTCACAGGTTGCAGTGCTGAGGCTGTGTCAAGAACGAAAACACAAACCTGCTCCTAGCCTGAAGATATTCTTGGAAATGATAAACGTATATGGGTTTATGTTGGTGGGTGGGCACTTCTGTGTGAAAAAGAAATACAAAAAGGACCCATTCATTCAAATAAAACAATCTTATTTGAACTTTTGCCCAGAACTGAAACAAAAATAAAGTTTTCTTTTTGCTAGATAATCAAGTAGCTTGGCTACCTTTTGTCTATATTTTTCTCTTTATGCTTCTCAATTTCTTCCTAAGCAGCAACAGCATTGCTACAACATTTTTACAGCATTTCTTGATCATTCTGAGAAAAGAAGTGTTATGAATCTTGCAAAAAAGGAAAAACCTGTTTTTAATGCTTTTTCCAAATACTCATGCTCTAAGAGTACAGTGCTATGAGAATATACAAACCAAAGGCACTATCAGGTGCATTAAGGAAGAAAATTCATAAAAAGTTACTCTTGTGTGTTCTTGCAAGATCAGACAAGAAAGAACAAGTAGTTAGCCCAGTTTGGGGAAAGTCCAAATAATTATAAAAAAACTTGAAAAATAGTATGCATACTCTGAGTAGTTTTTGCTTGTGTGGCTCTTCTAGACACACATTTACCTGGAAGAGTACTGTTTTTTTTTTTGTAATTTCATCCATGCTACTTTAAAGGACACAGCTCCACTGCAGGAAGCAGAACAATAGCAGCAGCAGAGACCTAGAGCACAGTGTGCTGTGCAAAACAGTCTCTGAGCTCATGGTGAATCTTTCCCTGTGGTGTGAAACTCAATACCAAAAGCTTTTACAGGACTGAAACAAAAAAGGCACTCCAACTGCACTCAGCATCTGCTAACAGAATTCATAAGCAGCTAGTGTCAACAGGAATTAAAAAATACAACATTATGAACCAGGTAATTAGAACATTATCTACTATTCAGGACAAGCTCAGGGATTCCAAACTTCAAAGGGAAAAAAAAAAAAAAAAAGAGTTCTAACTTAAGAGTCTGAAACAAAAATTGATGCAATTTGACCATAGCAGGAATCCAACCTTTGAAAGCTGAGGAATGCAAACATGCGGAAACTCACATAAAATCTCCCGGGTTTTGTAAAAAAAGTGTAGCAAAGTCCTAAGCAACATATACTTGTAATTCCCAGTGGTGTTACTCAGCTGATATTCACATACCTGAACCACATAATTCTCATGAAAAAGATGCCACTTTACTGTAAGTAGTATACATTCTACTTTAAACATAAGGAAAAGAATATATTTTGTACTGTAAGGGTAATTCAATACTGGTGCAGCTTGATCAGAGACACTGTGGAGTCTCCATACTTGAAGATTTCCAATCCTGGCTGTACACAGCCCAGAGAACCCTGCTGTAGCTCACTCTGCTTTGAGCATGGAGGTGTTGGACCAGGCTCTACTCAGAGTGACTGCCAGTGCCAGCTGTGCTGAGCGTCAATATGAGGCAGTCCAGACTGCCGGAGCAACAGAAGAACTGCTAACTGTACTTCTGCCAGTAGCCCCTTCCAAATTAACTAGTTTGCTAGCTGGAGATAGAGATACAAAGGATATAATTTCTATGTAAATAGAAGGAGTGCCTTCTATTCATCTACTATTCACATTCCCACCTCTGTTTTTTTTACTGTTGTTTTTTAGCATCTTATTTCCTAGCATCATCTAGTCTCAGTATTTGTCAAATGGTAATCTCCATGATATTGTAGTAAATAGTACTTAAAGTGTTGGAAAACCAGGGCCACTTCAAATAAAAAATAAATAAAATAAAATAAAATAAAATTAAATTTTTTAAAAAAAGCTGGCTCTGCTATTCTTTGTCCTTTCTTTTTCTTCCTCTTCCTTCACTATATCCAAATACTTCCTTCAAACTATTTTTGTAGTTGCTCTCACTCTAGTTACAATTATTATTACCCACATTCTCACCTACTCCCCACTGCAATCATCTTCATATTCTTTTCCTACATGTAGCCTCCTTTCTTTCTAAAATTCTTCTAGGGCTAGATCACTATTCGCTCTCACAAACAGTGCATTCTCAAAACAGCATGATCTGTGTATGGACAAAAGTCCATATAAAAGCATGTAAGTGTTCAAGCATAGCACTTAAGAAACTGAAAGAGGAACTCTAGGTTCTGTAAAGGAAGGAGTTTTGATGCAGCATGGATGTAGGCTGAATGTAGGCCAGCTCTCTGCAATTTAACACTTTTAGGTATAACTCTTCTCTTTTGCTACTACCTTGATCAAGACTTGTTTTAGGAGCTGTGATATTGCTGTAAGCCTCAATCAGTATCAAGGTAGAGCCCTGGAAACTGTGATTATTCTCTTTCCATCTGTTTTCTAACCTGTTCGCTTCACTCATACTACATCCATGTACAGTTCTTCACCCCACCTCCTATTTATCTGCTTCTGCTTGAGAGAGAGAAGGGGGAATATAACAAGCACTTGTTTACTCCTTCTTTACATATACTTTCATTACAAACAGACAGACCTCTGATTATTTTAGTGTTAACAATATTCATCTGCGTAGCAAATTCATGAAGAGCTGTCGACAAGCAGATAACTCATTTTGTACAACAATTAATACAACTAGCTTTGAATACTGCAGTGAAATGAAATCATAGTTAAACGGTCCATTTACTAATAAAAATTCCCCTTGACTTTGTAAGTCTTTATTTATTTATTTATTTGGCATGTCACCCACTGGCTTGCTGCTGCTTCAGAACTGGAGCTATGTTTCTCTTTTATATCCTGCATGTTAAGATGAGATTTGGGGATACTAATAGCAGACAGAAATGGAAATTTGAGATCCGGAGACCAAATTTTATATTAATAAACAGTGGAAAGCTAGAAATGCCCAACAGTATGTTCTGATAAGGTAACATGGCCCCAAAGAAATGTTTTAAGAGGCTCCTCTTTTCTTTACCAGAATAGAGGAAAGCGGTGGCTTAAATGTTTTAAGATCTTTGTAAAATCCTTTATCTAGAATGACTTTCATGGATCAGTTCATAAGAACTCTCAGTCTTTGAAGTCCTCACAGTAATTTGTGTCTTGTAAGGTAATTTGCTTTTTGTAAGGTACTTATAAGCGTCACCAAATCCGTCTTCCAAACGTCTATGTGATACATAAATACTATTGTCTCCATTGCGTAATGGAGACAGACGATTTGTGTGATTTGCCCACGACTACATGGATTGGAATGCCAATGTCAAAAAACAAAAAGTAGCTTCTTATGTTATCTTCAGATTGTTGTAACAGGCGTTAGCGAAGGGCACAGGTTGTGACGCAGCAGGACTCCCTCCCCTCTGTCCCCTGCGAACAGGGTAACATCAGATAAGCGATATCATCATTGACTTTACTGGTCTACATACTAATTTCTGTGTATTTGAACACATTCATTTTTTCTACATCTTATCATACTACACTCGCTCATGAGATAATCTCTCCTTTATATTCTGTTTGTTGACTATATAATTAAATGTTCTGAAGACATTAAAAGACTGACAACCGCTGAAACAGCTTTTGGGTGGGTATTACACAATACAGAATTACTTCTGTAGATACATATTGAAAGTCAAAAAGTTCAGTATTTCAGTGACTTGATGAAGGTCAAGCACTAAGTATGTTCCCAAACTACAAACTGATCTTACATTTTGAGCATATCTCCTCCAAGTTATCTCTCAAAGATAACTTTGTTATTACAGTCATATAAACAACTTGATCATGTCTGCCATACTGCAGGTCTCTGCTGAAGATACAAAGCTTTTATTTTGCATTTGGTTTAGAATTAAAAGGCATAAAGGGGCTTCTGTTCTGCTTGTATTCTTCTCTCAGTCCTTAAGCAACCAACTGCTTAAGTAACACATGCAGAAATTCATTAATTAAATATCTCTTCCTTTTCCCATACCTGTACTTAAGCCACCTGCTGGGACTGATGCATTCTATGATGGGACTGTTTGCATTCTAGTCTGAATTAGATATGGTTTGTTTTGAAATCTCTTGCAGTCATCAGCTTTGACATAGAAACATGGAGTGAAATTTAAAAAGAAGAAGAAAAAAGAAAAAAGAAAAGCAGAGAAAATAATGATCACTTTTTGTATGCCTAATGACATATAAGAGAGAAAAATAGGAGAGAAAAGTTGCATCCAAAAGCATATGCAAAAGCCTCAAAAAAATATCTCATTAAGAATGAACAAAAAACTATTCCACTCTAACCTGGACAGTGTTATACCTAAAGTCACATAAATATAATTACTTGGGTAAATAAGGATTCAAGACTTGAAAGTATTATTGAGACAGTCTGTCAGAAGTTGTTATCACAGTGCACAAAAACAATGTTATTCAGTAAGGAGGTTACATACTGTTATTCTAAGTTTCTTACCTAAACTGAAATACTATAAGACAGTTGAGAAATGTGCTCCATCTGAAGATGAGTTTCAGTCTGCCTTCTCCTACACTGTCTTTGTACCAGTGCTCAAAATATAGTGAAATTTTACAAGGCAAAGCCTTACAAAATACAGTAAATGATACAAAGAAGAAGAAAAAGAAATCCATCATTATGAATGAGATTGTCTTGGAATTGGAATAACATTTTTAAGAAAGAAATTTTCAAGGAATTCTGTGGGCTAGAACAAAAGACACAGAAATCACGCTAGAGATAAAACTAAAAGTAGAGTAAAATTCAGTTTTGACCTTGTTTGGAAAAAATCTGTGTTTATTCCCAACACTGTTTAGTCAGCTTGGCGAAATAGTGTGGCATTCCATCTGATACTCCAAGCTATCCACAAAGAAGTCATAGTAAACAGCTAGCAAGGTATTGAAGGAATGGTACTATTTCAGGGTTCTTTGTCCCTAAAGGAATATTGCTTTATTCTTTAAATCAACCCACTTGATATCTGGTCAAAGACAGCCAAATTTCTGTACCCTGAGCTGTACAGCCTGTAAAGATCACAAAAATGGCAAATCATTCACAGACAGCAATCCCGTTTAGGACACAGTAGGCAGTTCAGAGAGAGATCAAGGAAGAAAAAACATCATTCAAAGTGTGACCTTCAAGCCACAGACATAAGAAGACAGCTAGCACAGGCTAAGTAAGTGTGATGGGAATTTCAGACTCTGTTCCCTTCCTTTGCACTACTGCATAAGGCTCAAAACATGGACAAAAGCTTCATACAAACATTCAAAAAACCTCTAGCCCCAGTGGGATTAAGTACACACGTTTCCCTCTACTTCTGTCAGATTCTATTTGTTACTTTCTTATGAGAGAAGGGGCAGCTTTAGTGAGGGTTGAATTCTTCCTCCTTTCTAGCTTTGGTAAAAAGTACAGAAACTCAGTCTATTACAACAATAAAGCAGTTTCAGTAATGTTACGGTCCACAACCATCCACTTCCAGTGCATCTTGCAAGTAGAAGAAGAGCTATGTATACTGTGCTCTTGCAGGAACAGAGACACCCTGTGCTAAAATTTACTATGGTTCATATCAGTAAAAACATTTTCATCCTTTTAATTATGCTGTTTCAAACTTTATCAACTGATCTACTTTACATCAGTTTCCTCTGTGCTTACATCCATGCTGTATTAACATTTGCAAAACATAAAGTTGGTTGCTTTGCAACTAGCTGTTTATTTACAACCATTTCTTCAACAGGAGATGTAGAATAGAACAGGACCAGAATTATTCTTCCACTGATTCTATCAGGGAGATCACAAACCTTCTCCTGCCCTTTTCACTTGTTTTTTTCAATTTTTCAGTTTCTTATGTGGTTAGATGGAGTCAGACATACACAAAAAATATAGAGACACCCTGGCAGACTTCAGCAAATTCCCATTGTAAGAACTTTTACAACCTCCAGCAGCCAAGGTTTTTCATAAGAGTAACCCACAAATCCTAATGAATACATTTAAGAAATTAACTGAAGCATTCAAAATTTATGCTGCAACATCTTGCAAATCCTAGAAGCCTCATCTCTGAACTGGAGCAACCAAAAAGAGCTTTTCATACAAAGCTGTTTTCAACAGACTCTATACCAAAAAGTGCTTAAAATGTACACAAGCAGAGGGAAAAAAAATAGATATCTAGGTTTCACCAGTTACCCTGATGTATTTTTCAGTGCTATCTGGAAGTCTAGCCCACCATTCACAGAACAGTATATTTTTTCATACCAATCATATTTTAAATCTGCTCTTGCATGACCAGCCCTAAACTAATACAGTCCCTAAAATCAATCATCAGAACCTGCTGTTTCCCCAGGCTCTAGAAGATGAGCGAAAAGAAGCAACACAAGTATTAGAAAAACTGCCTCATATGGTGCAACCCAACTCCAGCTAGAATCCAGAAGAAACACATACAACAGATGAACATAGTCCAAGCTGTCCTCTCATCTTAGATATACAACATGAAGAGAAAAGCCAAAGAGAGGTTATTTTTACACAGCTCTTCCATTCATCTTGGTTTACCAGCACAGCCAATGGAGTGGAATCCTCCAGAGACTTGGGGCTCCTTATCACATAAACTAGATTATTTCTGCTCAGCTACACTAACAGGAAGAAGGCAAAGGGAGGCATGTTGGCTCTATGGCACTCTGTAGCTGCTCAGCACAGACCTTCTGCATTGTAGTTCAGACAATAACCACTCTAAGTTGG
Source organism: Coturnix japonica (assembly GCF_054131305.1). NCBI lineage: Eukaryota > Metazoa > Chordata > Aves > Galliformes > Phasianidae > Coturnix > Coturnix japonica. Next base: position 35,731,528 of record NC_140702.1, read on the forward strand.
AAATAATTCTTTTGTCAATGAATTTGAAGGTATATGACTCAAGGAGTTCACAGATCTAATCTTTTTTTTTTTTCCCCCTCAAAACTTGACATTATACTGATCAATACTTGATGCAAAAATATTCTCTTCACCTTTGCATTATTTTACTCATGCTCAGATACCTCAAAATATATTTATCCAGCAGCCTTTTCAAAGCAGGCAATATTATTACTCTGGTCTGACATATCAATATCTGATGTTATGATCTCAGGCCATTAAGTATTGCCTTAATATACTCAATAATATTGATTATATTGATTAAGAGAGTGTATGTGGTATGCAGTGTCATGGATGGAGCCATACTTGGAAGTTCAGGTGTGAATGCAAACTCTGGAGGAATTTGAGATTCACATCACAGACGATTGAAGGTCATTCTTTTCTAATGAAACATTTAACAGCTATTTGTAGCTCACAGTGACATTTCACAATTGCCGCACATACTATGACTGATTAGTTTCTGAAGGAATACAAGTGAACTGTGAACTTGTATCACTGCTCTTGGTAACCACCATTGGTTATGTTTAGAGAATAAAATAAACTCTATGCATGAGGTTGCTGTGTCTTTGTAATTTCATATGGCCATGCAGAAAATGTACCCTTCCTAAAATATGAAATACCTAATCAAATTGCAAAAATGGATCCACCAAAGTCAAACTTACTGATTACGTAAGATGGTTATTTTTGTGCAAAAAGGTCTACTTGAAGATACCAAAACATAACTGCCATATTAAGCACTCCCAAAAAGGTAATCAAAAAGACAAAATGATACATTCTATACATTCTCCCTCAGGGTAAAGTTTTCTTCCTAATTTCTGCAATGTGTTGAAATACGTGTGCAAATTTTGGAAAATGTAATAAACACTTGGCTTTAAAGAGATAATATTAGACACTGCCAGTCACTGCTCTCATTCAACTTCCACTAACTTGCCTTCTATTTGCAATTCAGAAAGCTCTGTACACAGATAAAATTTACACTTCAAATTTGTTCAGTTGTTGGAAGTTTTTTATAGTATCTGTCCAAGATCATGAGCTGCAGGCTTAATGTTGTTTTACAAGATCATTTACAACTACTACTCTCTTTTAATGTTACCCAAAGACCACAACAAAAGGAGGTGAAGGAAAAGGTTACCATCCCTGGACCATCTAAAATTCTGCTCTGCTCAAATCTCATGTGCTCCAGGAACTCTTTTCTAAGCAGAATATAGAAACACCAAATATACAGTAGGTATCTCTGAAAAGAGTACTGAGAAGGATAAGCCAGAGTCACCAAAGTTTGTACCCATGTGCAAACATTACACATCCCTCCATCAAGCTGTAAAATTAAAAAAATGAGTGAGTGGAAGAGCTGAGATGTCTCCCTCGCAGAGGGACATGACCACTTGCTATCCTCTCCAGCTGCCACTTGCCAAGATATACACAGAAGTTCACAAAAATGTATCCGTCAGACAGTCCTGTAAAACAGGAGGCACTGCAAATGTACCTTCTACTTTTGCCATTGTTTTTCTTTGCATCTATTACCTTAATGCAACATTTGCCGCATGCTTTTATGTACAGCATAGATTCTCATCAAATACTTGTAATCTAAGTCATATCAAAATAAATTTAATTTCCTATATTCTTCCTTCGTACAATATTTTACTCCAGGAAGTGTTGCACAGGGCTATTCAGTAGAATGGAAAGAAATCTTATTTGTCATTAAAAAAGAGTAGAACAGCTTGATCTAAAATCCTGTATTTCCACCTGCATTTGTTTCTGCATATACTTACCCAATGAATGAATGAAACACAAGTTGTGATGGCCATTCATTTGGTTATTTCAACTGTTCTTGGTGCAGAAAGCTAATGTGTAACCTTATCAATCCCCAGCTATTACGGAAGACATAAAAAGCAACACTGCTTACCTTTCATCCCAAACTTAGAGTGTCTTCCAAACTTCAGAATAATGAGCATTATTACTAAGCCAGTGCATACCAGTGCTGCAATTCCCACCACAACATACACCTGTAAAAAGAGGACACAAACAGATCTATTTGTGTTGCTTTCATGAACTATCTTCAAAGTCATTCATCCTTATTAACCTGGCTGCATAGAGAGATTCATTTCAAGCAGGAGACATTTGCACTCAGATAAAAGAGGACAGAAAACTGCTACTTGTTGAGCTTTCTTCCACCCTAAGGAGACTTGAGATTCAGTGAACCTCTGAGAAACACTTTTTCAACATCCTACATGTTCACAATGGGGAAGGGACACAAAGTGACATGTTATGGGAAAGCAAGTAAGCAAAACATGTCAGAAAACAGCTGCATCCAGTTCTGAAGCCCCAACATAAAAAGGACAAGAAGCTGCTGGAGGAGGAGGAAGAACAAAAATGGTCAGAGGGCTGGAGCACCTCCCCTACGAGGACAGGCTGAGAGACATGCAGCTGTTCAGCCTGGAAAACAGAAAGCTCCAAGGAGACCTTATAGTGGCCTTCCAGTGCCTGAGGGAGGCCTACAAAAGAGCTGGGGAGGGACTTTTTATAGAAGCAGGTATTGGCAGGATTAAGAGAAATGGTTTTAAACTGGAGAAGAGTAGAGTTAGACTAGATATTAAGAAGAAATTAGTTACTGTGAGGGTGGTGAGACACTGGAACAGGTTGCCCACTGAGGCTGTGGATGCTCCCTCCCCTCAAAACCATTCAAGGCCAGGCTGTTTGGGGCCTTGAGCAACATGGTCTAGACAGAGGTGTCCCTGCCTATACAAATGGGGTTGGAACTAGGCAGTCATAAAGGTTGCTTCAAACCCAAACCATTCTACGATTCTATGATTTACAATGAGAGTGGTTGAACACTGCCACAGATCACCCAGGTTGGCTGTGGAGCCTCTATTCCTGGAGATAATAAAAACAGAGACCTGCAACTGCTGTTGTCACCCCCAGTCTGAGCCCTGGGGTGAGGAAACCAGACAATTTCCAGAAGTCCCCTCTAATCTCAGCCATTCAGTGGTTCTATTATCAGAGGAGATAAGAGTGCCTAAGATCCACCAAGTATTTCAGCACAGCCTATCACCACAAAGCATCTACTGTCCTGCTGTCTTGAGACAACACCAGCCAGCAGTACCTCCTTTCCTGCCTTTCCCCACATCACAGCTGGCTTGCTGAGCCACAGTGCACAAGCTTTCCCTGTCTCCTACTGCGCAGGGTGACTGGTGCTGGGGGCAGCCATGCTAACTTCTCACCAGCTACTGTTCTCCAGCAGCTCAGTAGGACAGCATGGGATGCAAGGATACAGGAGAGAAGAACCACCAACACAGCTACATGTGATGAAGTCAAATACAAGTGGTCTTATGGAAAATAATAATAATAATAATAATAATAATCACATTTTAAAGATGAAGTTAAGAGTCTGAAAGCTCATTGCACCTCACCTCTCTGTGAGGAGAAGCTGATTTCAGGACTGGTATTCAAACAATTTTAAAATCACACTGGATGTCTTTGTTTTGTAAATAAAGAGTTGCTCTCTTTGGCTTAAATTAGAAGCAGAGTTCTGGCCTAAAAATTACACTTAGTTGTACAGACCAGCATGAAACAAACTGAACAGCAATTTAACTTGGGAAGTAATTCACACTTTCAAAACTGGGGGTGAGGGTCAGAGTGAGGGGCACTGTTCAAACATTTTCTTTTTTCTGAGTTTGGGTCATCATGCGGTAATAGCTCTGGTTTCAAGTAGTTCAGGGTCCCGATCTCCACAATTTCATTGGTTACACAGTCAGCAAGTCTGCCAAGATTAGGGATCAGGAAACAATGTATATACTTACAGTGATGCTATCTTCATTCTCTTTGTTGGAAACATCCGGAGAAGTGATCTGATTACTGTTGTTCGTGGTGTCTCCAAGATCATTAGGCGTGGTTTCGTACTCTTAAGAAAGGAGGGGGGAAAGGTTGCTTTGATTATTTCTTAACTTCAGAGGGAAAGGAGTTGTCTTTATTACTTCAGCTCTGCAATAAATTCAATAGAACCTCTCAATACAGACTTGCTTTTGCATCTGGTACACTCTGGGGGAGATCCTTGTCACAGACAATTTTAAACTAATGTGTTGTGACTGACAGACTTGAAAACAGAAGCTTGCTCCCACTGCAGCTTTACAAAGAAGCAATCTATGCCATCATCTCTCTATTGGAAAACCTAGAGTTAACTCCATCCATAAAGCTATTTTTATGTGTTTCCGACTTCCCATTAAAAATGAAAGACTGCCCTTTACATTGAACTTCTCCAGCCTTGTATTCAGCCAAATATAGGACTGTCTTAGAAATTAGCTTGGGGACTTTTGTTTAGCTGAGGTGAACTCAGTAGATGGCTTTTTAGCTCACTTATAACTATTGAATGTGAAATAGCAGTTTTTCTTAGTTTAAAAAATAACTTTAAAATACTATTGGATGAACAAGGGTTACAGTCTAGCATGACAAACCGTCATACAGATAAACCTTTAAAGAATTATATGCCTGAGTCAGTACGAAGAAATTTGACTTATCAAAGTATTCCCACTGACAGATCTACAGGGGTGCATCTGAACCTATTCCATCAAAAGAGTGAACAGGTGTCAATTATTTATAATTATTTAAAAATGAAACAAAGATATTTACAGTCCATGATTTTCTGTCAAATTTATTCCAGTGATATAAAATAATTAAATGCTATTCATATTAACTTAGAGATACATATATTAAAATACAAAACAGAATATATTTTAAGATTACATCTGGAGATATACATAATGTTTCGATTTTATGACTTTAGTGTGTGCAGATGAAAGAAACAAGGGCAATAACTGCATCTATTACTAATGCACCTCCAGCATTGTAATTTAAATTAGCAATTAATTGTGTATTTCTTTGCACATTCTGATTAAAAACAGTTCCATGAGCCTACAGATTAAATCATAGCCATGAATATGAAAAATGCAAAGTGCAGAAGCACAGCTTTCTCTGACTGCAGAGGCACTAACCTTTGCTACTTAACATGGGGAGGAAGGGAGGGCTGCGCTTGGTAGAATTTGTCTTCTTTAGTTCCCCAGGCCATTTTGGAGAGCTCAGTTGGCACTGCTAGCAACAAGCTGCACCAGGTTTTTGATCTTCATGCATGCACAAACACATTTTCTGTCTGCAAAGCACTCAGCAGTCTGCAGATTTTTTTGGATGTGAACCCACACAGCTACCTCTGCCACCAGTGCAATAGTCAGTACAGTCAGGTTGTCTAATCAGCTCACGTAGTCTGCTCTGGCTCTACACCACACATGCCGAAGGACAGGATTTTTTCAAGCCAAAATACATATTAAGTCTACAGGGCTTTCATGGGAAACAAAATTTAATTTCCTGGTCCTTTACCATCTGAACTCTCCAACTCAGCACTGTATCTATGTCTATATCTTTCCTTGGTGGTGAGGTCAAAGTACTAATGAAAGGCAAATAAACAGTATTCTTAACTCTGAGCAGCATAAACCCTATCCAAATGGCTCACCTGCACAAGCAGCCCAGCCTCTTAGACAATGAGCTACACTGACCAGCCTCTTACTACAGGTTTTGACACAGCAAAAGAGGAGACTTCTGTTTTATCCATCTGTAGGCAGTGCACAGGCTGTTCACCAGAGCAGAATCCTGTTTGTAACAAGCATCTCATCTTATGAGACTTAGCTGCTCCATGTCTCTATAACACAAATTTTCAAGAGAGTTGGGTTGTGGGTTTTTTGTTTGGTTGGTTGGTTGGTTTTTTTGTTTGTTTGTTTGTTTTTTGTTGTGGGTTTTTTTTTTCTCTCTTAATCTTACCTGTAAATCATGGAAGGTAAATTCTGCCGTTCTGTTCATGCTCAAATTTGTCCTAAGCTACTGGGAAGCATATTCTGAAGGACTAACGAGAACTATTCAAAGCATTTAAAGTCTGGCCTGTGAATCCTCTGCAGTTTTATGTTAAAATGGGTAAGAGAAAATGTAGGCCATTTTAGTACACTGGTGCTGCATTGGCATTTCCCACTGTCTAAGTATGAAGCATTACATGTGAATTATTGCCAGATTTTCAAGGCCTACTGAAATGGGTGAGCCAGGCAAGGAAAACACAAACAACAGCCATCCAGCCAAAACCAGGCAATTCTGACTAAAAAAATTCTTGTTCCCTTTATTATGAAATCCTGCTATGGACACACTGCATTCTGATAGAGACAGGGTCACGCCTCTCGACTCACACTCTCTGGGGTCAGATTCCCTGGTGCCTAGTGCACCTTATGCATCACCTTATGCATCACCTGTAACCACGCCAACTGAGCTAGGGCCACATCTTGAGCTGGCAGCATCCTGCCGCTATTCTACAAGCAAAGTGCAAAGCAGCTGGGACACAGACAAGATCTGTGCAGTAAGCACCAGAGAGTCATCCTGCAAAGCCCGCTTTGGGCTGAGTGCTTCAGGGCACACTGACTCTTAAATAACCATGTTAAAAGCAGTATGTCATGGAGACATGCCTATGAGGTAGCAGCTGAAGAAGCTGGCTAGGTGTTTCCTGCTCAGCCCCAGGTTGGAAACACTGCCTCCCACTACCTCTCCCCATGCAGCACCACAATAGCTCTCCGTTTCACCTTTTGCAGGAGGCCCACACTAGCCATGGTCCCAAGACAATAACTCCAGCATGGCACAGGTTGCTGCTGCCTTCCTGGATCTGATTCCCACAATATTTTTAAAACACTTAATGGGAAGCCTTTGGAAACCATCTCATGGGGAGTGCAGGGCACATAAGTTCAGGTCCTGAGGGACAGCCAGGGAGGGAGTGGGCCATAAGCTTTCCTTTTAGCACCATCCAAGCTGTGAGTAAACAGCAGCACAGGGATCAAGCCATCTGAACTGGAGTCATGGAAAAGAATCTGTCTCCAGGGGGAGCCAATCCCAGCGGGTCCCTGTCCACCACGCAGGCCCTGGTTCTCCACAGAAATGAAGGAGTTTCTCATCGTTCCAGCCTGCCTTATATATTAATCTCATCAACTGGGCTTGTGAATTTGGAATAATTAGGGAAACACTCTAGACTGCAAAGTGTTTCTCACAGCAAGCACTGAGTCACTGAAGCAAAGATCAAAGACAGCTATTTCAAAAAGCAGAGAGAAAAGCCAGAAATAAAAAGGAATACTGCTTTCATCAGAACAAGATCTTGCTGGCTCAGATTCACTTGCACAACTCAGAGCACACATTTCATCAGAGTCTACCAAAGTCATTTGAAGCACACTGCTCATATGGTGAGAGACAGACACATGCACTAGGACCCAGTCAAAAAACTCAGAATCACAATCCTCATGTATGTAGCTTATGTAATAGAATTAAAGTCAGAAACTCTGCCAACCACCACCACCATATGCACCCCTCCAAAAAAACAATAATACTTTGCAAAGAGAAGTAGGGGAAATATTCAGTATTTCTGAGCACTTAAAGCCAAAATGATGCTTCAATTGCACATTTGCTAAAGTTTAATCACATGGAATGGAATCAAAGCAATAACATTTAAATCAGCTTAAAGAAACTTGACTTATGGGCCATTTCATCCAAATAAAAGTACTCCAAATAGGATGAATCTCCCTCTGGAAGCTAAAGGTTGTTTGTGTATGTTAGGATGGACTTTCATGATCACCAGAACCGTTACGTGAAACTAGCTGGTTGTTTTTCTGTTTGTAGCTTCTATTCCAACATGTGGTGACATTCACTAGGCACAGTCTAAAACATTTTGCCTAACTAAAAAAACTAATGTGAACAACCATGTCATCGAATCTTCTGGCACTCACTCAGATATCACTGAGCTGGTGCTGTGCTTAAGCAAGAGAGATTAAGGAAGGTACAAATGAGAGGGCAGAGAAAAGTAAATTGCCTACAGGAAAACTTACTTGTGCCAATTTCATTTTTAAGTGGGATTTAGGGGTACATTTTTGGAGGCTAAACAAGTATGGAAACATTCCTGAAAAATAAATTAAGTTATATAACGAGAAATGATGAACTTCCTTTCCTCTGCAAAATACCTCTCCAAATCTCATGCCTATGAGCTACATCAGACAGCTGTCAGTCTACAGGACCAAGTGCAACCATTCATCACAGTGGATTTATGCTTTTCCTAATGTGAATCAAAAGCAGCAGGACAAGTAAAACTCCATGTTTCTCTCACTCATTTTAAATAATATAAAGCAGGAGAAGAATGAACAACACTAAGTACCTTTTAGAATTCTATTGTAATGAGTGCCATTTCAGTTTAACTGAGCCTGACATTCAATCTTTTAGTAGTTTGAGTTTCTTCATTTCTACCATTAAAAGAAAAGAAAAAGAAAATCAAATATATACCATAAACGTCTGGATCCACAATTGGGCCACTACCTGTACATGGAGAAAAAAAAAAAAAAAAAAAAAAAAGAAAGAAAAAGCCTTTGTAAATAGATTGCAAATTCTGGAATAACAAGAGTTTCTTTAGTGTTTTTTAATGGTTGACAAGTTATTTGCAATAGCAATTACCAGTACCTACAAAAATACAAAGCAGCATCAACATATTGCACTACCTGCTTATCAGATTACATTAAAATATTTTATAGCTATCCCCAGTGTTAACACTTAACTTCATGTGAAACAGCTAACACAAGGAGTATTGGCTCTGGTAAAGGCAGAAATATTTCCCAACTCAGCAAAATGCTGTCAATGTATATCTGGAATAAGTGAAACAATAACTATTCTTGTTGGAAATCAGTGATAAAAATCTCCCTGTCTTTAAGTGGAAGCAGATTTCAGTGGCAATTACAATCACTGGCTCTTGCCTGGTCAAAAAAACTTGCAGTATAAGCACTCTGAGAGCAAATTGCCTTACAGTTGCAGCACCGAGTTGTCAAGGTAAGAACTAGTTAGCAGTGACCTAAGCATCACAATCTCATTCAGTCTGAACTGCAGGCAGAACTCAGTACCAAAAGAGTCAGGTCTCCCACAAGCTAGCTTTTACAGAGGTAAATGGACCCATCTAATCTACTCTTTTCTAAATTTTACCAGTCTCAGTTTTCAGTTTTTTTCTAATTGCCACACATATGTAAGGCTAAGCACATATGTGAGCATAATGCACAGAATGCCCACTGAAATTAGTATAGCATTAGATGGTTCACACTTTGAAATATATTTGTATTATATCTCAACGTACCCACTCATCCTGGTCTATAAAATTATGTAGTAGGCTCCTAATCATCTCTTCTGTATACTCACTCTTTGTTGTTTTGGAAATAAAATTAGCAGATGGTTAAAACCCCTAAAGATGAATCAAACTTCAAAAGGCATAATTCTTATAATGTGCAGTAATTCCACACCAGTGGCATTACACTGGCATAAAGCCACTGTCAAGTATGACTAGAACATTGTTGCTTATGCTTATGTCAGCACAACGTGACAATCTGTGCTGAAAATACAAAACAAAGAGTTGCAAACTATTAGTAGAATGGCAGCAGATAATAAGGTTTCCCTTTAAATGCATTTGAAAATATTCTACATTGATCACTCTGAAAGTAATACCACCTATTTATTTCCATGGAAACTACAACATACAAAGACCACAGTAACACTGATAGAGCTACAAAATATTATCCTTCAACATAGACACTAACATTAGCTATTCATTAGTCTGCATGCCACACTCATCAAAGTCTACACCAGTGGAGGTGATCCACTGTTGCTGTTGCTGAACCACAACACCCATCACCTCACTGTGCTCACTGTGTTCACATCCACTTGCTCTCCGTAAACATTCAACAAGCACCAGTGAATGTGACTGCACCTCTGCTGCCATCCATCAGACAGCAACAAAGTGTTAGGAAATATTGTTAGGAAGGTTCAACCCCTACTGCCATACCACTAACATCTGCCTCTGACATCATGGGACAGCAAAATAAAATAGGAGGCATTACTTTCAGATCAGCTCTGTTAGTCTCCAGATACATAGCCTAATAGACCCCATAAGAACTGCTGTGAAAATAAGCAGAAACAAGTGTCAAGTGAAAACAGCCTGTCTGTGCTCAAGCACCTTCTGACCAAGGTTTTCCTTCCATAGTTAATGGATTCAATTTTTCCACTGTAAAACATCTGATAAAAGATGGTATTCCTAATTTATTTTGGTAATCTGAAGGAAAAATAACAACAGTGACAAAACTCCAAGGCCTTTATTTCCTGAGTTACATAGCAACATTTTTGTTACTATTTACAGGAATGGGGCTGAAGCTGTCAGACTAGTTTAACCCTTAATTCCTGCCAGGAACATTCAAGCTAGGAAGTCATTGACTCCATTCAATACCTTTTATATAACTAAATACTTCAAATAAAGTTGCAAAAATCAAGATGCTGGACCAATCCCAAGTTTCTCTTTAGTATTTCCTATGTAAAAACACGTCTTCTCAATCATCAGAACATCGGTTTTAACATTAAACTTCACCACAGTAATTTTGCACATTTACATGCAATTCATTATTTTTAAGGCAAACAGAGAACAACATAGTTGTTTTGATCCCTGTTAGAACAGGCTGTTGCAAATAAACTATTAGTGATCTATGTTATTCACTTGCATTCATGAAGTACATCAACTGCACTTTGCTTTTGTGTTTCTTTCTTTATGAAACTGACATTTTCAAAATAAAGCAGCAGCAAAAGACTCAATCCAAAAACATACTTTTGCAAAACAGACCCATGTTATTATGCCACATAAGCAAGATGCTACTTCTAAGGCATATTTAACATATTCTTTTACTTTGACAAGGTAATACGTGACTTGAATTCCTCTAGCTGAATTTTACTGTATAGGGTTGGTAGATGCATAAGGTTTCTTAAAAACAATTATTCTTGGTAAAATTCTCTCCAGCACTCAGAAGATGTTTTGGATCAACTTTGGCAACAGCTCTCAGAATAAAACATGAGTGTTTCCTGCCTACCATTTGCCATAATGTGTTCTCAAATAAGCAAGTTATCCTCAGCAAAAACAGCTACTCTGGAGTTCAAGAATTTTAGCAGATTAAAATTAGTTAAGAATCTAGCAAGCAAAGCTTGAAATTTCTCCTTCCAGACTTCAGTGTCTAAAGCAAAATTTTAATTTACAGCATTAACTGTAATGCCATTAACACAATCAAGCTTCACAGTGGTATTTCCTCCCCTCTCTTTTATGTGCACTGTTGATGCTAGCAATAAGCTTTAGACTTAGTTAGGTTTATTTTAGGTAGATTATCAGTGAGGGTTTTTTAAAATATTTTTATTTTTTTACCACAGTGCATTTGCCTGTAAGTAATGTTAATAACCAGAGAATCAGTTCAAAGCTCAGTGAGGGAGCCCCACCCCATGAAACATCAGGGTTGGTATTTAATTCAGTCATGAAGGCATGGAATTGAACATAATACCAGGGAGTGGGCCTTAATTTTCATACTTCATTGTACAATATGTGGGCCAAAAGAAGAAACTACACAGTAACGACAGCACTGAAAAAGTATTTTAAGGGTTTTGAAAAATCCCGACAGAGCTTTGAATAGTAATAGTAAATAATAATAACAATACTATGCATGGAGGATTTTCTTATTTTAGCCTTTGTTTTTATGACAGCTTCAGTAGGTGAGACAACAATGTAGTGAAATATTAGAAAGCTCAATGTCATTATCACAGAAAAAATGTCCTCTAACAAGACCAATATTGAGAAAGCTAACTAGATAAGCAATTTCGCTGTTAATTTTTAAGACTGGTTTGGAGAAATCAACCATGCATGATCTGATTTCTAATGCAGGTATGTCCTGTCGGTAAGTAGTTTAGTCTTCTCATACTGTTTTTGTGAAGCTTAATCCATCACAGAGCTTGGAAATGCTGAAAACCACAGCACAGATTATCTTGGAGACCTAAATTCCCTAGGAGTGTAAAAACAATGGAGTAAACAATAATACTATCTTTCTAATTGGGAAGATGCCTCCTGCTCTGTTTATTGATTTTAAAGGCTGGGAAATCTTCACTGTAAAGGAGAGAAGCACAAAAGCAAAACAGAACAGTAAGAGGGATATGGATCAAAGTCAAAAAATGATAAATTATTACAAGTGTATTAGAGGAACTGTTATTCTGTTAAGAAAATGAAGCCAGGTTCATAATAAATAGAGCGTGACAGAGCTTCCATTGCACAGAGAACATGGAGAAGGTGAACTGAGTTACTGAGCTGTTACAGCACAGTATCAGAGGATGCCAGTAGCTGGAATCATGGCATGTTCTTGTAATTAGTCTATTTAAGGAAGATCTGCAGAGAAGAAAGATAGGTCTAAAGACAGAAGGAGTAAAGAGGACCTGGCTATATTTGCTCTTCACCTTCTCTTTCTAAAGGGAAAAGAAGAGGACCTGCTACATTTTGCCCTGTAGCAGATTGAGCCGTTAGGTGCAAACACTAAGTACAGACCATATTTTTACTGTCTCTAGCCTGCCTGCCCTGCTGGAGAGAGAATTCACATCTTCTTCTGTCAGATAACACTGGCACTGCACATAGCTGTTTCAGAAAAGAAGGCTTTTCATATTTTGTGATTAAAAAGTCAAGGGTACACATATGCTCATATTTTCATATATGACTGTGCAATTATTTGCACTAAAACATGCCTGTATTTCACTCCTGCTGTGCATAGTCCACTCAGAGGTTCTTATAGATAGAATAATGAATTTGCACGTATGTCTTCATTCTCTTACAGGCACTTCACATACAGTTTTGAAGATGTGGGGAAATATCACACCACAAAGAACACCAATCACTGCCAGCAGTCCCTACAGTTCATTGAGTTAGTCTACCTTGAGCCCAATTATATACAGCTCAGGAGGGTTGAGGCAGAGCTTCTGGAGCAGAAGATGCACATAATTAACATTAACCATTTTGAGCACAGATATTCATAGCCACACAGGTTTCCAACCTCGGCTGAAACGAATGAGAATTTGACACCTAAATGCCTGTGACGACTTGAGACTTCCACCATCCCACCTCAGGATTGTTTTCTCTCCAGCTCCCTCTGGTGTCCTAAATAATCAGTTATTATCAACTCAGAGGACTGCAACAGTGATTTTGCCGTAATTACACTAGACACTATATGGGCACCCTGTGTCCTTTAATACACTGCATAGCTGAATTCAAACACGGTGTAAAACACTTGTGGAGTGCCAGAACTGGCACTCCATGCTTTCCAGGATCAGAACAGAGGCTTCAAAAAACACTTGAGAAGCAGCCACGTTTCTCAAGCCTCAGCTGGCAATGAAGAGGTAACCCAAAGGAAGACTTTAGAGAGCAGTAGCAGTCTCCACAGTCTCCACAGTTAAAGAAAAACATTACTTCACAATGGATTTTGAAGACATTTATCCACAGGAAAAAAACAAAACAAAAAAAACCAAAACACCAAAAAAAAAACAAAACACCAAAAACTTGCTAGAAGCACATTCTTATCAGTTTACAATGGCTAACATTAAAAGAATCATACTCACCATCTCCAGGCACTGACATGAAATGTGCGTCAACCCGTTTTTCATCCTCTCCATATTCATTCTTGGCCAATAAGGTATAAGCACCATTATTCAGGTGGGTAGGGTTGTCCAGCTGAAGGCAGCCGTGATATTCACTTTGATTGATAACATGTATTTTAGTACAGATGTATTCAGACTCATTCAATATAGCTCCTTCATAGAACCACTGCAATGTGGGCTTAGGATTCCCTTTCACAGTGAATGGAATGCACCAGTGGTGGTCCGGGGTTGGAGATTCAATAAATGTAATATTTGGTGCAACTATATTGGAAAAAAAGAGTCAACAACATCAGAATATCTGGAACTTGTCTTTTCCCCATTCCCTTAAGTCATATTTTTCATTCACAAGTATCACAGGAAGTAACTTGCAGGAATGATACCTATTCACATCACATTCAAACAGGACACTCATCAGCTCTGTGTAGGTTACTATGATTACAACTGAAACAAAGCCATTTTTCAAAAAAGAAAAACTAACTATTTTATCTGAAGACTGAACACCAGTTAGATCCCATACCTGCCAGGTGTGGGAAATTCAGTTTATGGAGAAGGAGAAAAGAGCAATTTTAGCTTTACTCTGCAGAAGAAAATGGTACAGAACAGGGCTGACTGAACAGAACAGCATTGGAAATATGTAAAAGTTGGCCCAAAGCAAGCAGTACTGGAAATATCCTCTGCCAGGAATCCAAACTTTCAGATGATTTCCCTCACAGAATCAAAGCCAGTACAGATGACTTCATTCCCTGGATTATTCTGTCAGGGAATGACCATTTTCTACTACACATTTTCTCATTCTTTATTCAAACCTGCTAAATGTCTCAACTTTACAAACTTGTTCTGTCTCCCTCAGGAGACTATTACAGCACCTTGCTTTTTATTTCACTATTGGGAAATTTTCCTTGATATTTATTCTTAACTGCATCCAATTTCATCTGGTTACATTCTTTTTTATCACTCATAACAGTGCCAAGCTTAGAATCTCATTTACACTGTTGAAACATTTCTAGTTTATGTTTCTTCCCATAGCTATTACATATCCAATTTCAACTTACAAGACATTTGAAGTACATCTATAGTGATTTTTTTTCTAATTTTCTCTGTCATGAACACATACTGAGCAATGTTTGCCATCTACAGAGAGTTCTGTTCCCATCTTCAATTAAACAGAGGGTTGCAACTTGTGAAAAAAAAATGATGTCTAGTTTGCACAAAATGAAATCAGGCTGGGATTTTTGATTAAAGCAGCCAGTTTCTCCATATCACATTCTCCTTACCCCGTCTTTGGCCCTGACAAAAAGTACATTATTCAAGCCATGACAAATAAATTTACATCTGGCAGTACAAACATTTCAAATGCATTATTTTCTGAACAAAGCAGTTGTTGCTCTAGATTATACAAACTTTAACATTTGCAGTCTCTTATGGTTAATTCTATGCATTCACACTTCTTAATTCCTAAGATAGTGTATATGTATATGCACACCACTACAAAACTTCCCACACTGGCAGTGGTTTTTAAACCACTGTTTACAGATTAACCTCTCTGAAGATAAAGCATTTGGAAATGTATTTTTGCAGAAGACAAACTCAGCAACTTCTGGCTGGGCTGTTCCCAGTACTAATGGCAGTAGGTTGTTCACATGCTTAAATGGTGCTCCTGTTTTAGCAACCTGTGCACCCCAAAGACATCTATACCCAAAAGAGCTGTTGCTGATGGGGTTTGGCCTGCTGCATGAGGGCCTGGGTACGTACAGAATACCGTCAGTTCGGCAGAGGTTTGGACCTCTCCCACAATGTTCTCCGCCACACACGAAATCCACAGTCCGCTGTCCATGGATGAAACATTCTTTATGGTTAACGAGGCAGGATTCTTACTTGTGTCACTCTACAAATGATCAGAAAAACATGCATGTATCAACTGCAGTCTAAAGAAACAAGAGAAAGGCAGGGAATCGCTGGCCACAGCTCAACAGCATTTTTTGCTTTCTTTTCTCCTTAGTTCTATCAATCTGTAAAATGCTACTTTGGCATCCTATCCAGCTAACATAAAACACGGAACCAATTGAAACTATCAGGGGCTGAAGTTTGAAAAGTGCAGTCATGCAGTAAACTCTGCACTCACCCACTTCTCTGTCCTGTCCCTGACAGTTCCTGCCTTTTCTGAACTCTTCTTCCCCTCTAGACAAATGTTTTCTTCTTCACTCATAGCCTTGTTCATCCCTCTCTTCCACTTCATGACTGATATCTATGGTATGTTCCTTCGCTTGAACTTTTTCTTCCTCCTTCCTTCTCTATCCTTGCTTTACTCTTTCTTTGGTCTCCTCGCACTTGTGTGACATTTCTTCTACTGCTGTGTTCTGAGCTCTGCTAAACCACAGTGTGTCTTCCCTCATCCCTTCCCTCGCCAAACTTCTCTTAAAATCTTCTTCCTCTCATAAAACAATTCATGAGAAATGACATACTTTCTAACACTTAAACTACTGCCCAAGTACTGTTTTATGTGTTTACATACTAAGGCTAATTAAAGTAAGAATTATAATTCTTAAAAATCTTGATTATTGTGATTCTTAGAAAGTTTACAGCATGTTTATAGCCTGAATGCTGTATTAAATATGCAGCTATGCTGCATTTCACAAAGTGAACAGGACTGCACTATAAAAAAATAGTAGCTAGCAAAACTAGTTGTCAAAGACAAGGTTTTCTTAAAAAAGGTCATTCACATGATCTCCAAATAATTACTATTTCCACACTTGAATATTTCATGAAATGCAAAGCTACTTCCTTAAAAATGAATAGAATCAAAACACATTTAGAGAATAAGAAATAACTTGTATTCTTTTTTTAAAAAAACTCCTTTTGAGGTACTTTTCTCAGTGTACACATACACGTCAGTGCTGCACAAACAGATAATGCACCTGTAAAAGCAGTGACTTTCAGCAGCAGTCAGTGGGGATGCACATGAATTGTTCTGCATACAGAACTAGAACTTTGAACCCTGAAGTGACACCTTAACCCCATATGAGTTAAATGCTCCACTGATATCAGTGTGACAGTGTGGGAGGCAGAGTGGAAAAGCCAACAGCTCACTGTACATTTCTCCACATGCAGCTCTCAGAGATGAGCAGCACTAAAAGGAAGATTCAGAGAAGGGGCTCCAAACACAGATTGATGGCTGAAATCTATAGCAAAAAATCAGCATAGAAGCTGAGAATGTGGTTTAACTCTGCAAGAATAAGGTACAATTTTAGCTTTTGTTAACATTCCTCTCTGTAAGACACAAAAGAGAGAAAAAGCAGGCAAAAACAGCATAGGAGGTGAAGAAAAGGGAGGCAGAAACACAGATACAAAAGTGAGAGGAATGAAACAAAAACAACACTCACAGAAAAGGGAAGGATAGGTTCAAATGAGAAATGAGGTTTAAAAGGCACTCATTCTTCCGCTACTGAAAAGACTACTGTGCTCCACAGCTAAAGTTGCAGCTAGGCTATGCCATGAGCCCCTCTGAAATCTCACACACAAAGTTATGCCAGGACAGAGTATTTCTGGAAACCTTGAAGCAAACTGAACTCGGCATTTCAAAGATAGGAGGATAAAAAATGAAGTGATCTCACTTCTTGAACAGCATCCCACATTTGTTTTGGCTCATAATTTAAAAAAAAAAAAAAAAAAAAAAAAAAAAAAAAGAGAGAAAGAGAAAGAAAAAGAAAAAGAAATAGAGAAAGAGAAAGAGAAAGAAAAAGAAAAAGAAATAGAGAAAGAGAAAGAAAAAGAAAAAGAAAAAGAAAAAGAAAAAGAAAAAGAAAAAGAAAAAGAAAAAGAAAAAGAAAAAGAAAAAGAAAAAGAAAAAGAAAAAGAAAAAGAAAAAGAAAAAGAGAAACAGACAAAGAAAAACAGACAAAGAAAAACAAAGAAAAAGTACAGCTTGGCATAGGTTCCCCAAACGGTTCTAATTTGTTGTCCTTTATGACAACTGGTGCCTTTGGGTAGTTTAACAGATTAGAGGAAAATTTAAAAATAAAACTAGAACTCTGCAGAATTCTTACTCATGAAAGCTGAAAGACACACTGGTCAAACCCTATGCAGACCAAATATAATGATATCAAAGCAGAAAGTGCAAAGATTAAAAGTTCCTAGAGGTTCTGGCACTTCTACACTACAGAAACAGTTTTAGAAGTATACACCTCACACTTTGCACATACTGGAAATATTCAGGCCATCTGCATACTTGTGGACACCAGGATACCAATGGCAGAGAAGTGTAAATAACAGAAGGCCTTATCCGTGAAAATTATTGCAATTTAAGGGGTCAGCAACTGTATGTAGAAGACACTGCTCCTCATCAGTTTCTCCATCAGAACAAATTGTCAGTCTCCACTGCACACACAGTCCAAGACAAGGACACAGAACATAAAGATCATAGAAAACAAAATTCTCGCTGCCTGAATGACTTTGTTGAGGGACTGTCTTCACACTTCATAAGAAAATGCCATTTTGTTAGTAGCCTTTCAATTAACTTTTAGTCACCTTGACTTCCAAGACATCATTGTTGTTTTGTTTTGTTGAAGAAAAATGAAACAAAACACAAAATAATACTGACAATCAAAACTGTCAAATCAACAGGTAATCTGGTCACCAGGGTTTTGGCTTGAGAATGCAATACAGTTAGCAAGACAAAGCCTTTTTCATGATTAGGATATGTCAGATTTATTTTCTCTGTGTAGGTGCTGAGAAAGCACTTTTGTTTCAGTATCCTTATTCACTGTATAACCTCCAAGAAATCACAGTACTCTCATTTACAAATCTCAAGGAGCAAATGTTTGACATTTTCCAGAATCAGTGCAGCAGTTGGCCTGGGTGAAAAGTTACTGGAAAATAAATGTTATCCCAACATTAATCTTCATCTTTTTGATAAGAAATTAATTGAAGCTGGACATGAACCTTCATTCCATTTACAAACAGATATCTCTTCTCTCTGAACAGTCACCTCTTTTTATATGAAACTTACCTCATGGTTTGAAACAAGATTAGTGAGCACCCAGGACACGTTAGGGGGTGGCCCTCCTGTTGTATCACAATACAGCGTGATGCTCTTTCCTTCCACCACAGTGATGTTGTAATTGCTTAAGTTTGCTGAGGGTAAGTCTACGACAGAAACAACAAAAAAATACACACATGCATTTGCGTCTGACAGAAATAGATGCTGTTCATTTCTATAAAAACTCTGCAAGTGCACACGTCACTAAACTAGATATTCACTGTGGCTAGTTGCCCACAGTTCAGTCAGGGAGTCCAAATAGCATCTCTGGAAACAAATAACAATCTTTAAATTGCTACATAACATTTTTCTGCACTGCCTCCACTTTGCATTTTAAGGAAACATACCTTTCAGCTAATTTTAAGAGAAAATGATTCAGGTGGGTAAATAGAATTTACCTTCAGTTTTTAACTTAAAAATAACCATTCTCCCACTCATTTGCTAAAACCAGAAATTTAATCTAACTCTCTGTTACAGTTCCAAAGGAATCTTTGTTTTTGTTTTCCAGGATCTAACTGGCACTGTGGTGCTCTCACTACTCTCCACAGCACCAAGAGTAAAATCCCACCAGCCCAAAGTTTCACACAAGAGATTGCAGCCTTCCCTCTCATGCAAAGTTCACAGAAAGCACAACAAAGCCCAAGTATGAAGTGAGGGAAACAAAGCACTGAACAGATGAAACTAGAGAGAAAGGTCAGAAGTGTGGGTTGGCTATTGTACAGAGCTGCTGTATGAGGCACTCCAGCAGACAGCTGGTGCCCTCAGGAAAGCAAAAAAGCAGTATGATGGTACCAGGGAAACAGCCTAGACTTTGTAAGATCTAGGACTTCCCCTCCATCTCATAACTATAGACCACTTCACACCTCCATCTTTAGCGCCCAAAGCAATGGGAACTTTCAGAAGAATAATATATGTAATACGTGATGAGCATATCGAAACACACAAGGAATAATAGATCAACCACCTTCAAAAATAATGCCAGCAGTATCTGGCATTCTAGAACACAGGAGTGTCTTCTAGCACACAGGAACTCAATTGTCACATATTTCTTTACAAGGCAAATAATCATTCCTCATGCTAGAAACATCAGATCTTCCGTAGTTCATTCTATGCCTTTCCATGGAGCTATGCACTGTCCAAAGCCTTGCCCTCATTTATGAGGCATCATCTATCAGCCATTCCAGGCAAGTTTTAACCAGAGTTTATGATCTCAAATAACCTAACTTGTCTTCTATGCTCAGTGTGTATGCATGATCTTGCAACTACTATTCCTAAAACAACAGTCCTCTTTGTTTTATTTTATTTTCCTCACCTCTCTTGTAAATTAGAAAACTGTACTTTTATCACAGACTTGCAGGTATAAAAGTTTAAAGAGGAGCTGCTTTATGTATGTAAAAAGTCCCAAACAAAAAATTAACAGTCTTATTAGTGTGACATTTTAATATGTTTACTTAAACTTCAATAGAACTTACATGTACTGGAAATCTCAGGTTTAATTAGTTCATTAAAAATGAAATGAGAGGAACCAATAGCATAGAGAAGACTAATTGTTTTCCAAGCAGTTTTCTTGCCTATTAAGATCAGCACAAGTGTGCAATAACTTCTTAGACACTTCTACTTCTTTAAGCAGTAATATGATTCTCATTACATGCAACATGAATTTCTTCTGTTATGATCACTTTACAAATCATATGTTGAAGTTTACTGAGACAAAGCTGGACAAATTGTATGTTTTGATGCAGTGATCTGTTAGCGAAGGTAGCCATCTGCTCTCGCCTGCTGTGAATTCAAATTTCAGCAGTGTCTGTCAACTAGTACTGCAGGAAATAAAACTAATCTTAAGGAACATTTGGATATTAATTACACTGGTTGAGGAACAAGGAGTGAAGTAATGAGATCATCTACCACATAATGTTATCCTTCCACACTACTTTGAAAAACATTCCAATCGCTTTTGCCAGACCTGAAAGTACAAAGCCTGTCAGGCTCCCTTCTTCAGCCATTACCGGGGACAAAGTATACATAATAAATTGATGTTTCACAGTGCAAACCTTAATGGTTACTACCAGCACATGATTTTACATGAAACCTCTCATATAAGCAAAAAGAAACTTTGGTCCCTTAAAACTCTCCTTCAATAGCTGTTAAATTCTGAAACAATCTCTTCCTACTGTATGTTTATTTATAAGGCAAACAACGGAAAATGAATTCCTCTGGTACTGACTCTGTGGGACCAAGCCACAAAACCTGAACCAACAAAGAAATGCATATAAAAACACACTGCACCCTAACAGACACATATGCTCAGTATGTGTGCTCAGCATAGTGTGAGACCATTTATAAGAGTCTGTAGCATTTTGACACCTACACAATCACAAAGATATCCACCCATGCTGCAGTTCTTCTTGACTTAATTTGACTAAATACAGCATTTTAGATAACTATCACTTAAGTTGATATGGATGTACATTTTAAAGGACTTTGTATATAGTAATTAATACAAGCAGTCAAACAAGTTCAGATAGTTTTGTATACTGCCAGCACAGATTTTAGGCAGTACCAGAAGAACCCACGCAAGGTAGACATGACATCATCTTCCCGCAAGTCTCATCCTGATATCTGTCAGACAGAGATTAACCTATGCCCCAAAGCCTGAAACATAATATCTCTCTCAAACTTTGATAACATTAATTATTGTAATTCTGGATATCAGTAATAATCCTGCTAGTATACAATTTATTTTTCTAAGTTTGTTCTATTCATAGCTTTCTGCAGCAATGAGCTATACCTTCCAAGAGGTAAGCAAGATCATTCCATTTAACTACTTTCAAAATTTGTCTCTGAAGTTCAGATTTATTGAACTCCTGCACAGTTGTGAGAGAATAGAAGTCTCTCAATCTTCTTTTTAAGACCACTTTTGTTGTTGTTGTTGTTATTCTCATGTCCCTTTTCTTAATAAATTTCTCAACACAACATCCAAACGTTTCTTGAACACCCCCAGGGTCAGCAACTCCACCACCTCCCTGGGCAGTGCATTCCAGTGCCTGACCACCTTTTCCAAAAAGTAGTATTTCCTAATGTCCAGCCTGAATCTCCCTTGGCGCAGCTTGAAACCATTCCCTCTAGTTATATCACTGATTACATGAGAGAAGAGGCTGACCCCCAGCTCACTACAACCTCCCTCCAGGAAGATATAGAGAGCAATAAGGTCTCCCCTGAGTCTCCTCTTCTCCAGGCTGAACAATCCCAGCTCCCTCAGCTGCTCCTCATAAGGCCTGTGCTCCAGACTCCTCACCAGCTTCTTAGCCCTCCTCTGAACATGTTCCAGGGCCTCGATGTCTTTTTTCACAGGGACACAAAATTGGACACAGTATTCAAGGTGCAGCCTCACCAGTGCTGAGTACAGGGGGACAATTACCTTCCTGTTCCTGCTAGTAACACTGTTTTTGATGCGAGCCAGGATGCCGTTGGCCTTCTTAGCCACCCAGGCACACTGTCAGTTCACGTTCAGCTGAGCATCAATCAATACCCCCAGGTCCATTTCCTCCAGCCACTCCACCCCAAGCCTATAGCACTGCCTGGGGTTGTTGTGGCCAAAGTGCAGGACCCGGCATTTGGTCTTGTTGAACCTCATTCCATTGGCTTCGGCCCAGCCATTTTTCAATCCCAAAGAACACGAGACTTCCTACTGAATATTCTTAATTGTAACCTTCAGTTTAATGGCTGGTAGCAAGCATACACTAAAATTTATGTCTTTGACTTGATACAGGAATAGGCTATAATATTTATAGGCTGTATTATTTCACCACATAGAGAAAATCTGCTTTCATATTCAAGTTAGTAATACTATTATCCACGGAACAAGTAGTTCTTGGTTAGGACAAGCACAACTCACTCAAGCAGAACAAGGCACAAAACAAGCAAGCAAGGAGGATTCATTTCTGTCCAGTGAGTCCCTACTTAGCATGTTAAGACTTCAAAAGGAACAAATCCTCACTTAAGAGAGCACCTGTTCACCTTTACAGACCACTGTTAGTGCAAGTCAGTGGCTTGAAGGCTGTATTACAGTGGAACAGTGGAGCATCACTAACAAATGTCTTGTATCCTTCTTCAGAGTGCACAGCTGGGACTTCAACAATCACTTTCCACCAAGTACTTTCAAAGGTTACTAGAGAATTTGGCTAAATAACTGTCAAAGGGAATGAATTAACAAAAATAATATGTCCAAATTCCTAGAAGGCTTTCACAGTCCTCATGCTGCTTCTTACTACTTTCTATATAAAGTGTACACTGGCCTTGGTAGAGCCAAATGGGTGATATATCTACCAAAGTGTATAATCTAATTAAGAAACAGATGAAAACCAAGACAAGCTCAGTGGTCTGCAACCAAGTCTCAGAGCCAAGCCCTGGTTCTAGCCAGTATATTACAGCAACTTCCAGAAGAGTCATAAGAAAGGAGAAAAACGAGTTCACCATTACAACCAGGATGTTGCTTCATTGGTTAACTATCTTCAGAGTTCCCAAAATTTTTAGAAAGTTATTTCCAGACTGAGTTTTTCAGTTTCATCTTTCATCTATTCAGCTCTGAGTTTTTTTCAGCTGCTTGAAAGCCTTCATCAAAAAGTTCTCTCAGTAGTGTCAATTACCCTCACTAATACCTCAGGAATGACAAGATGAAGAAAAGAGTACCTGTGAGAACATTGTAAATTCAATGCTGAGTTCATTAATGATTTCCTCTGCATGCTAAACCCCTCATTCTCATCAGCTATCTTCAAACTCCCATGAGTCTAGCCATGATGCACTGTCACTAAATGGTTTTTAATGTGGCCCATGACATCCCTTTTTAGTTTGGCACATTTTTGCAGGTCAACCTGTTCCATGGAAAGAACAAACAGTTTTCAGGACAAAAACTGACATTTTTTCTCATTACAAGTCAACCACATCTGAATTTCAATAAAGTCATTTTAATCCCTATATGAAATCCTTAATCATCTTTTTAATAAACATATCAGACCCAGAATGATTAAATTAATACTAAGGCCACCAACCACCTATCAAACTGAACCAGATGAAGACAGACCCACTATTTTATCAAATATTCTCTATGATTCATAAGATATAGCATCCCAGATCTAGCCAGCTTGCCTCACATAAGATTTAAACACAATCCAAGTTTCTTGGTTTCTCTGGTCTCTCTCTAGGGAAAAAGTATTCAACTAATTAAAGCACTAGCTTGGAAACATCCACTACTTGTATTATCTGGAGCCTGAAAGCAGAATATTTCATAATACCATTAATTTAAGAACTGTGCAAATGGATCTGCAAGTTTCAGAGACCTTACTGGCTCTGACCACACTTTTCTCGATGCAACATGTAAGAAAAATAATTTACTTGTATCATTCCATTAACATTCTGCCTTATTTGAAAATACAGGAATGTTTACAAATTCCTGAAGTATTTTCCTATGGGCTTTCATGGATTTAAAACAGCAAATAATAAATAAATAAATAAATAAATAAATAACAAAAACAAAAACCACCTTTCTAGTAATTCAAGCTATAAGGCTAGGAGATGTTGGATGTGTGATTCATCCCCTGTGTTTCACTTAGCAGCTACCTGCAGACAAAAAGCTCTCAAAAGTTATTCCAAGGTGACAACCACAAGCATCTTCAGTGAAAATTAAAACACTAGACAAATAAAATACTGAATCAGCAGAAGTAAGAAATACACACAAAAAATTACCACCTTTCATACTTCATTTTTTCATAACTCCACTTTTGCTTCATTGGCTGCTCTAACCACTAGGCACTAGTCCACTGTAACTTTGCTACCATGCAAAGCCTTACTTGGAATGCCCATCAGATTAAAATAACAAGTAATAGCACAAATCTAAAAGGTAGGGGGAAAGAAAGAAAAGGAATCCTGTCTTATGACCTTTTTTCCTTTTTACTTCCACTCTTTGTGAACTGAATGTTAATGTAAATTAGAAAACTGCATCAGAACAAAATCTCTTCAGCTCTCATGGAGGGTATAAAACAACTGAACAAAGCACTGAATACCCACTGAATAGAGGTACAATCTCCATGAGGCACAGCAAATCTTGGAAGGTATTTTCCGTAATTATCATGGCATTTTTCACAGGCCTGACAGGTTTAAGATAGAATATTCTTGAATCCTGTATAGGTTAGTGGCAAGGACAATTTCCCTGAATCTGGAGGCTAGATTCCTTTGAACAAAGAGAAGGATGACATATCTCCTCCCTTTGACAGTACCCTCCCTTTTTTTATTTTTATTGTTTTTAATAAAATATAAAGACCTTATGTCTTTTTCAAAGGAGAAGTATAGATTCCTACCATAAGGAGAGACTGTGTCCAAACATAGAGCCTCTGACAAAGTATCGAGGAGAGTTTATGACCACACCCTCACCATTTCCTAAGGAGCAGCTAGAAGGGGTCTACACACTGAACAACCTCATTCCAGAATAACCTCTTCAGACCACCCAGATATGCATGCTGCCTCAGCATACCCTCTTAAAAGTCTAGCTTTTGCTTTTGTACATGCTAGATCTGATACAACACTCACCTTGCCAGTTTATGGAGAACGTCTTTCTGCAGGGAAGCAGACTGTGTGATGTGGCAGCTCACTGAGCCACCCAGGTATGCTAAAATATTGAAAGAAATCTGCCTCCAATCATTACATGCCTGACTGTAACATTCAGCTGGGAACTTTTACAGAAAATAATTAAACAAGTACAGCCTCTACCGGAAGGTGATGATTCTTTAAAGTATGCTTTCCAAGAGCCAACACACCCTTTCTTTGCATTCATACTTATCCACCACTCCCTGCTTAACTGACATTGTCACCAGAAACAAACTTATTCAAGTAAAGCTCATCTATGCTACTAAAAACACAAAACTTTCTAATCCATCTTCACAACCACAGCAACGAACTCAACCTCTGCAGAACAGTCAGGGTGCACAGCTGTGTCATCTGTACAACCCAGACAGTGCTTTGAGCATCGTTGTGAAAGCTAGGAAGATAAGAACCATCACCTGGTGTGCACTATAACAAATTCACCTGTAGAGAGACCTGGCTTCTGCTGAGAAACTTGCTGCTGACTTTTCAAACCAGTTAAGAGCTCATGACTCCATGGTGTCTTTCCCCAGTTAAGTCAGTTCCTGAGCTTCTGCCCAGACCCTCCAAGTCACTAGAGCTGGCGTAGGTTCTAACAGAAAGGTACTCATTCAAAAATGATCTTGCAGAACTTGAATCCTCTAATTTATCCCATCCTCAGTATTAATATCAACAGTTTTCCCAGAAGAATTTTCAGATTATATATTTCTGTGGAGGCTGATAACCTTACTACCCCCTTTCCATGGTAACAGTCTCCTGAAGGTATGTGGTGGCCACATTTTCTCTTAACTTCCCTGAATAGTTAAGATAATTAAATTATAGATGGGAAAATTGTTCTCAACTAGTATGTAAGCTTCAGTCTATCCACATCAACTTTCAAAAGAAAACCAAATACATCCAGTGTGGCTGGGGTGAATACAGCAGCCACAAGCTCAACAGATGAACTAAGCTAAACAGACTGTAATGCAAGATAATGAGGCCTGAATTAGCTTATGTGAACCTCTAACAAATGGTTTCTTACTCATTTAGTGTATGTAACATGGTTAGGATTCCTGCAGCTTTATCTGGAGAATTCTATATGTGTGTCTGGAAAATAATGAAAATAGTGCCAACTTGTCATGACCCTGAAACAAAAACATTTTCAGAGAACCACATAAAAGAGAAAAACAATGAGTTTTGCCTTTGCTGCCTTGTTTGTATACAGCTGAAAGGACACCTTCATGAATAGTCTCCAATTCTTAAGTGAACAAAAAGACTTTGGGGCATAGTTATCCAGCTGCTAGTCTTCATCACACAAACTATACGTTAAAAAGCAAAGTAGGAATGCCTATATCCAACAGTCAAATTGCCATTCTCTCTCATTAGAATAGTATTCAACATGTACAATGACAGATCAAGTCAGGCACAGAGAGCACCCTGGCAAAACTGTTCAACACACTGAATTCAAGAACAATACTTCAGTGGTCAAGTTACATTTATTTTCCTTAGGTAGTGTCTTTCCACTTTATATTTTTATTCAGCTTTGTATTTGAAACCTACTTCATGTAAGTTCATGCAGAAATCAAGTCAGAATTACAAAATGAAATTCTATTTACTTATTTATTTATTACTGAGATGTTCGCCTACACTGCAAGTATTCAGCTAACATCATTCACAAGCCTGGTTTTACATAGCATATGTCTATGGTAGTTAATGGATGCTTAATGAAATGCACAGTCACAAGTAAGCTATGTACACCTCTGATCCCTGTTGCCTTTTCAAATTATTGGTTATTTTCACTCAAAAATTGAAGCAGAAAAATCCAAAATAAACAACACAGGCTACAGAATCCATAAATACTCCGAAAGGTAAACACAGAGAATGTTAAAGGGTTTTTCAGAAATCACTGTAAAAGTCTTTTTCTGATAGTCTTATCTATGAAGTCTGGCTGATAATGAAAAAAGATGTCTACACTCACTGGATTATGCCTTTGCTTGTGGTTTTAGACTGCTTTCTACTGTGTCTGCCTAAGAACTAATGCTTATTTTATTGACTCACTAATACTACAAATCTTTTCTGTAAATTTAAAGAAATAAACCTGTCAATCCTTCATCTTGCCTTTTTCTGTCTGTAGAATTTGTAACTGCATGACTCCAATCTGGTATTTCCTTTACTTGCTTACCTCTAGGATAAAAGTCTACCACCAGAATGTAGCTAAAATGAAGACAAACCCATCCCAATCCTGTATAAGTAAATATGTCATATCTTTCCCAATCAAGCAAGAAATGGGCCACCCATCTCTTCAGGCTGAAACTCTACATTACAGCAATGACTTCTAAAGTGTTGCTTGCTAAAACAAGAAGCATCAGTAAAACCCACACTCTACACTTCCTTGTGCACAAGTGAAGAGAAAGAAAAATGTTAAGAGTCATAAAAGCTTGCCTGAGGTTGAACAAAATTTCTGAATATCTAAACAAATAGCTAGCCCACACATGTTTACTATATGTTCAACGAATTAGTATATGAGAAGAATTTACCATTTCATTCAATACACATTAACTGGCATATATGACCAATGATATATGTTACAAATAAGCACAGAATGCTGGTAGGATAAACAAAAAACTGAAAGCCAGATCAAGCACCACACCAGCATACATAAAACAATTTGTGTAACAAAACTGGACAGATGCACAAGGCAAAACAGCATTACCAGACTGAGATCCAGAGCAACAAAAAATCCACATGGGACTGCAAGACAGTTGTAGAAGCCACATATCTCCCAAAAACACCACAAGAAAAAAGACATCATTCAGTACCATTCAACAACAGTAGTTGAGTGACTAAATGTTTTCCTGAGGGTGTCACTTTAATAAGTAGTTTTAAAGGACCTGCTTTTCTCTCTGCAGTATTCATAGAGCTCCAGGTGATCTGAAAACTGAGGAACTTAGAAGTGACCTTACTCACACACCAGTGGTGATTGCAGTCATTGCTTACAGAGATACTAGTACCCAAAAATGTACTTCTCTTTCTAGGTTTTCTAATACAGTTTACGAGGTGAAAATAAAGAGCACAGTCCAGGCAGCAATACTATCTCCACTGCATGAACAACCAGGAAATGCTGTGAAAACAGCAGAACTAAATACCACAATTTCTCTAACACTAAAACCATTATGGTAGTGGTAGATAAAAACCTTTGAAATTTTAATTGAGCACAACTTTAAAATCAAAAAGCGTCTGGCAATTTTTATCACGTATAAATATATTTCAAATGTAGTTGAAAAAATATTGCTGCAATTGAAGGACACTTTTAATATTGCAGCTGGAAAGATCTTCTAGCAAGTCAGTATAACTGATTCTAAACCTCAGGAAAAGAAATCACAAATTTGATGTCACCTAAATTGCAAACAGCCTTTAATCAGCATATTAATGAACATTTCCACCACATAAGCAGTAAGTAAAGTACCACAGAACTTTGCTAATTTTCACATCAATTACCTACAAACCAGAGCCTTGTGATCAAGAAACCACAGTGGCCTCTTCCAACTTCCCAGCAAGAGGCTTATTAACAGCACACAGTAGCGAGATGTCCTATTACCAAGACATTCACCACATACTGTACTGGCCACTTAGTATAATATTATGAAGTAATTAATAACACCTGCACACATACAAAAGAGCACATTTGCTTAGTTCCTAAATCAAAAAAAAAATTAACTAACTAGAGAGATGGGATGAAATCCTTTCATTAGCAGAGAATGTTAGAAAATGTTTTATTAACAAAATTCTGAAGTCTGCATGCCCAAAAAATTTCTCTTGACATCAAAAGGAGTTGAAAGAACTACGCAGTCCACAGACAAAAAGACAATGAGTATACACAACATATATCAAAAGCTGGATTCTTCTTCTGTTTCTGATGCACTTAATAGCCTTTCAGGAAGTGCTAGAAATTAAACAAACTAACAGCAACAGTGGCGGTGTTGCTTTGTTTTTGAAATTGTCTTGTGTTTTTAAATACAGAAAAATATTTGCAGGTTTCTTGAGAAAAAACATTTATGCAGTGGATCTTCCAGACTTCATCTGGAACTCAGGGCACAGTCATGAAGAATGACATTTCTTTTCACCTGAGGATCCCTCTTTTGCGCCTAGGGAATGGCTGTGCTGTTACTGCAACTAAAACTTATGTCCTACATCTGTTCATACTGAAAAAAGTAGAGTAAGTTAAAAAAAAAAAAAAAAAAGAAAAAAGAAAAAAGAAAAGAAAAAGAAAAAGAAAAACCAAAGCAAGTGTGCAAAGTTCAATGATATTCAAACCATGTAAACCAACATTAAACTAAGACTGAGAATAATTTGCAGGCCTCTGCAGATTTCCATACAAATCTTCAGCAGAGTGCATGCTTGCCAAATGAAAATTCCGCTCCAATCTATCCTCACCTTTCCTCCTCTTCTTCTAGTTAACAGCACTACATACCCTTCTCATGTCAGGTGTTTGTCACAATGTGCCCACACAATGCACGTGTACACACACACACCTACACAGTATCAACAGGTCAGCATCAGGTCTGCTGCAACTGCAGATGGTGAAAAACTTGATCGAAATAAGTAATGCCTCAAGGTTTAATCCTGGATATTTAACACCAAAAGTTTGCAGAGGAAAATCCTAGCTGCCCAGTGGCTTCCAGATGTGTCAGCTAAAGACAATGCAAGAGACTGTTCTGGAGTTCCTGTTTCATACCACCAGACCTCAGTCTACCAGGACACCTTTCCATGCTCACCAGACTAATCCACTTTATATTTCATCCAGCTAAGCCTTGGGGTTGGGTATATGTGGCTGACCTTGGCGTCATCTCCCATTTCACATGAATCAGATCTTGCAATGCACCACAAGACCTACTGAATAGGTTGTGTGGTTTTTTTAATCCCACCAGACACTACCACAACTGACCCCAACTGGGATGCAGGACCAGTAATATCAACAAAATGGCCATGATACACACTTCTGCCTTTAAAGACAGCAGCACATTAGGTCTGCATCAAGTCTCTTCCATGGTGTCTCCTGGCTGGTGACTGATATCAGACAGTCCTGCATATTTCAAATGCCGTGGATAAAAGGATGCTCAGTAGATGGTGAAAGGACAGAAAGTATAGGTTTTGTGTTCTTCCTACCATTTACCTTCACTTACTAGTTCGATTCAAACCTGCCCTCCACAAAGAAACCCTGATCTCTTTCCATTTTGCCTGCCAGATACTAAGCACCCAGCTGCCTGCTCTGCAAAGAAAATCCCAGACTTTAGCAGCCCTCATGCTGTGACTGGAACATTCAGACTCTGCCTCTCATCCACAACAGATATCTCTTAACCACTCTCCAGCTGTCCAGTATACAGGAAGCAAAGCTGTACAGAAAAAAAAGTCTTTTTGTGACATTTTTCCACAATCTTCAAATCCACATACACTAATGCAAAATAGTGCACTGCAAAATGTTACATACCTAAGCCTCCAGTGACTCCTTTGTATAAATTACACAAGCAAACTCTGTAGATTTCTGTCTGGGTGAAGTACTGAGCTATTCTCTAATTCATTGCTGTTAGCTGACACTTTTTCTCCTTTTTTCTGAATTTTCTTTCTTTGGTACTAGCACTAGAGCTTGCAGTTTTGAAGGACAGTAAAGATTTCATTAACCTCAAATAGCTTTAAAAATCACAGAAGAATTCTGTCTGTTCAACTTGTAAGTACTACCATTTAGTCTGACAAAGGCACATGCTTCTTATATAATTCTTCTGTGTTATCTATAATTCATGTTCTGTCTTCCTGCACTTGAATAATGGTATATTTTTAAAAGGATCAAGGAAAAGAAGGCTGAAGTGAAGCTTCCAGAGTTATTCCATGTGGGATGAAAGACCACAGACAGCTTAATCTCTCTCCTAAAACACTTTCCTTAAGTAGAGCAGTCGTCATTCTGAAAGGTGTCTTGTAAAAAAGTATGTTTGTCTTTCCCATCCTACAACAATTTAGCAGTAAACATATGTTTAAAAGAGTATTACCGCAGTTTGGGACCTTCATATCCATCAAGGCTGTCCGCTTGTCATTGTCATCTACGCAATATATATCCTGAGCTTCTGTGTAAAACTTGGTCTCTTGAAATTTCTTAATCCACATAATTTCACAGGAACATTTGAATGGATTGTCCACCAGTATCCTATAGGAAAGAGAAAAAGATACACATTTAGAAAGCAGAGCGTATCATGTGTATAGAAAAAGCTGATGGGCAGAGGGACTCACAGCACTCAGCTGGGTGAAAGTAGAAAGGTAAGGGCCAAAACCCTCAGTGCAATGCAAACTGGAAATAGGTAGTTGCTTCCTCACAGAAAATGAAGCCTTACCAAGAATCCAGACTGCTATCCAGACTGACAAGAGAGAGATCAGAGGCTCAGTCACATCCTCCGGTTAACTGGTGTAAATCATTATGCTCCATTTTATTTTGTAACAATTAAGCAGAAACCAGAACTCCTCTCTTCTATGCTATGTACTACTCCAGGAAGATCATACCAGGGCTTATTGCTATTAGGTGGCAAATTCCTTTCAGAGTTATGCATTATAGGTAAACTCTTAAAACTCTAATAATAATAAAATAAATTCACCTAAACTTAAAGAATCACTCACGATAATACTAGAAAATCTCAAAGTAAAAACACTATGTAGTGTTATGTTGAAACACTAACTGAAAAGGTGACCCTGAAAGAGCAGTGTTCAGAATAATGTAGCTACAATGTACACTGTATGGAATTTAAATCACACATGAACAAAATTAACAAATTCTACGTGACAGTGTGATGCACTGCAGCCCAAGTGAAAAATAAACAGAAACATCCCAATAATTACAGAAGATGTGACCCAGCACAGTTTTTTCTCCTGTAGGTGTAGATCAAAGACAATGGCCATGATGATCTGAGATGAGATCCAATACAGTCAGTATGAGTGACTGTTTGAGGCATTTCATTACAGATAGAATGACTGTTCCTAACAAAATTTCCTAAGTATTCTTGATGAACAGAAATTAAACACAAGTTGCTTACAGTATTTATACTTGTATGTGCAGGAGGCTAACTCCTGAGGATGCAAAATGTACAAATCATGAAAAGGACAGGTTTTCAAAGCTGTAACCTGTTCCCTCAAAGACCATCTGAAATTTTGGTGGATAAAAAGCCGCAGGGATCATTCTTGCAAGCCTCAAGGAGCAATCTGTAGTCACAGCAGTCATCAACTGGAGTTCCACAGCACTACTGCATAAATAAGAAACACTTATGCAAGACAAGTACAAATACTAGGATCCCATGGGTCAAAACCTACGATGTGCATTTTTGAAATAATATTTATTTTTCGTCTTCTGTTTCATTATACAACTTTCATTTAAGAGACAATTTTCCCTCGATCAGAGGCTAAGCAGTCCTTTCTTCCACTGTTTTACCTTGTGTCAAACCCATTAGAGGAGTTAGGCATATAATAGGCAGGATGGTGGATAGAAGCAAGATGGCTCTCCACATATGCTTGTGTGAAAGAAAGAATCTAACCTAGTAGAGGGAAATTACATGTCCTTATCTTGTTTGCTGTAATTTTACAGCTGCAGCTACAGCTTGTTCTAAAAGAAGAAACCTTTCAAGGCAGCATTTCCTTCTTTACAGTATCTGGCAAATATCTCCTATTTCACCCTAGCCTGAACTTTTCATCCATTTATGTTTTGATTTAGATGTGTGCTAACAACAAGACACTTCTTTTTCAGATCTAGAGTAACCTTCTTACAGGCAATTTATGGCGTATTCTCCTCTCAGAATTCCCTTCCAGCATTCTTATCCTCCCCATTCTAATCTTCTACCTGTATGTTACCTATTTATCAGTGGAGCTGCTCAACTGATGCTGGTTTTATCACTGCTTTTCCATCTTCCAGGTTCTATTTTGTCATCCCCACCTTCTTTTCCTTACATTCCTTACATCATTTCACTTAACAGTTATGAACAAAGCAACATTGACTGTGTTCTCTCTCAGAACCTTTGCAAGCACTTACTCCACACAGAACCCAAAAGAAACAGTTCACCTGAGATGAAGAAGCCTGAGAGTGGCTTGATCTTGGGAATAAATCTGTTAATTGCAGCAGACTAACTCTAAGGAAACACCAACAGAACTGGAAGCACAGTATGCCTTCAAAGTTGCTGTAATTTCCTTTTTAAGTTACAGCATACCCACCTTTATTTTTCTGCATCCCACGGGGACAAAGGTGACCCCATTCCTCTATTATCTGCTTGGAAACATTAGGAAGATCCCAAACAAAGCACACTGTGCTTGTCTTTCATCCTATTAGTCAAGTCCATGTCTACAAAAACACAGAAGCCACAGACATGTACACACTAACAGTGTCTTTTTGGCAATACTAAATAAGAAGTATGAAGCAACAGAGGCTTCAGTAGCAACAAATCTATGGAGGGCATACAGCAATGGGACTAATCTGCAGCTAGCTAGTCTTTCATCAGTGGTTGTCTGTGCTCAGCAACTGCCAAATTACGAAAGAAAATTCCAGCAAGCAATGTTCCTGCACTGTAAAGAAAGAGATTATACCAACTTAATCATCAACAAAACATACCTGAGGGGCATAACCTCCTTTTGCCTCACCGTGATTTACTCACTTCATTTATCACAGGCTGAAGTTCACTAAAAGAAGTTCAGGATTTCTAAGCTTATATTGCAATTCTTGAATTGGCATTTGGGTAATTTCTGACCCTGCTCTGAGCTCTACAAGAGCAGCCTCCCTCTGTTGTGCAGCTCCAGCCTTCCCAAAGCTCCTGAATTCCCTCTACAGTCCTATGTACTAGCAAAGACTGCACATAGAAAGACAATTCCATGCCTTAAAAATTCAGAGAAATCGGTGAGGAAAGTCATTATTTAAAATTATGCAAAAGATAGCCTCTGTCTATCTTCTGATTTGTGTCAGTATTCCCAGTCCCAAAGTCATTTTCAGACCTTACTTTTTGTGCAAGCCTCAAACACAAGAAAGCACAGTCTGCCTCAGAAGCATGCTACGTCCTCTCATTTTTCAGCCCTTACGAATAAAATTTTAGAATGTGTGATAATTCATAATCTCTGCTCGAAAGAGCAGAGAATAAAAATATAACACTGAAATGACTGGCAAGTATACATCCATCAGTACTTCATTAGTATTCATTAACGATTTCTTAAGGCACAATGCAACTCAAAGGGAAAGTCAAAACTTCCTTCAATATCCTACTACAACCATAACAGTTGTAGGGCCAATGTATATAAGAATGCAAGACAGAGAAATCATTTGACAGTTTGTAGGTGGCTGTGCTAAACTAACTCAAATGCCATTTTCTATGAAATAACTCAAAAACAATAAAAATATTTCACAGCTGAATTCACTTTTTCAACCTGAGTGTTTGTTTTAAAACAAACAGTTGATCCCAGTCAAGTCCTGCAAAGACAATATTTCTGTATTTAAATCACTGGCATTGCTGCTTTCTTTGGATCTGATCTTCATTCCATATCATTGATGGCTGTCTGTCTTCTTCAACAGAGCAAACTTTAAAGTCTGTTTCTTCCATTTTAGACACAAATAAGCTGTATATTAAGAAATGTCAACTTACAGATCAGACAAACCCAGATGGCGAAAAGGCTTCTTGGACAAACTTGAGAGCTTGTTTCTGGATAAATTGCTATGGGAAAAGAGAAAGATTGCATTAATTAGGATTGTTCCTTCAAACTGAAGATAGAGTTTGTCTCTCTTAATGAAATGAAGAAATAAAACCAGCCCTAAAAAGCCTTTATTCCTTTTACTTCAGTTGGAATGAAATTGTGCTGTTTTTGCAGCTTGATGGGTTTCAAGCATTTGAATCCAACCTGTATCTGAAGTCAAGTACATTCAAAATCAAAGTCAGCAGGGGACAATATTTTCACTTCTAGATCTTCTGTTCATTGCAGAAAAGCAGCAGATTTAATTGTGTTTCAAAAGTATTTTGTCAAGTCCAGGTGCTAATTACATGCTCAATTTATTCATAAGTGAAATGGGTGTATCCCTTCCTTTGATGCTGCACCATACTCTGTACTCACATAAACCCTCCTTACATGCTAGCACACATCCACATCAGAGCCTTTTAGTTATTCTTTTCAAATTGCATGTACAATATGCACCCACATGGAAGATCAAAAGGAAAACTGTAAAATGCCTATATTGGGCTTTTTTATGTCAATTAAGCACTTACGGTTTCCAGTGGTAATTAAGTGAAAGGTCCTCTTACATTATGCAAAGAAACATTCATCAGAAATACTAACCCCCCTCCCAGGCTTACAAAATTGCTCTCTCCACCCCAACCCAAAATAATGTTGTTCCTCTATTGATTTATCAGTCCACCAATTAAAGAGAGTGAGAACAGTAAGCTGTAAAACTGCCAGCAGTACAGTGCAAATCAGTGTTATGAGCCAAAATACCACATGAGTTTTATGTGGTATTATAAAGGTGCCATAGGGGCTCCATAGCTATAGCTGCATTGCATTTAAAACTACAGATTAAACCTTTTTTTCACCCTGACTAAAGAACATAGTGTTTAATTCCCAAATTTTCAGTCCTTGATTTCTGAGTACAACTCAATTTTCAGGGAAATTAAAAGAATGCAATTTGGATCCTCTGCAAAGTTTCAGATCAGAATACTTACAAGATTTTATTTCTTTATTGATTCCTTCCAGCAAGCAACCATGTGAAGTTTACAAATTGCGTGGTTCTAATGTTAGAGCACAAAATAGATGAGCTACTATTTCATTTGTCAGATGAACTAGTCTGCCCTACAGCTGATGCAGGTGGATGCATCTCATTGACCCTGACTAAGTATATCAAAATTGAAGTACATTTTGCACATATGACAGTAGACACATTTGAATAAAAAATACCATTTTTACTTTTTTTCCCTAGTAAGCAGAAGCCGTAGGTTGAAATGCTGAAGACAGAAGCCAAATTCTCATATGCACTTGGGCTTTTCTCTCCAGCACCTCTCGAGGTAACATGTCACATTAAATTTTACCATTCCACGCACAACACTTCACTCACCATTTGGGAAAGTTCTTCTAGTTCTGACACTGCTAAGCAGTACATGTGGATGTCTCCATGGCATTCCTAAATGAGTTAAATGCCTGCTTTTCCTACCTGCACAGCAACTGAATCACATCCTTACCAAAAGATAACCAGACATACACAGGCCTTCACTTGCAGAAAGGCACCCAGTCCACTTGCTAGTGGGAGGCAATGTACTCTACATCATGTGGGGAACAGTTCTGGCTCCTGGTTTCCATATGGCATGGGACTACATGTACATACCAGGAGAACATAACTATCAGACAATGGAAACTTCAAACAAACAAACTTCAGGAAAACCTCTGTCCAGTTGAAGCCATTTTGTGGTGAACAAAATATTCAACAAATACAGCTTAGAGAAAACAAAAGTATCTTAGTAGCTGTAATTGTCTTTTCTGATTTTTATCTACTGCACTTGATGCATACCAGAAAAAGGAAGTGAGAAACAGTACGAAGACTAACATATTCCCATGCCTATATTGTTGTTGGTCATGTATTGATACATTTAGTAATTCCAAGATCACAGGTCTTTATTCCATGAAGTTTAGTGCCTTAAGGTTTTTCAAGCTGACAAGTAATTCAATAGAAATTTTTCAGGCCACTGTTATAGAATTACCATTTTAAAAGATACTTTGACAGTAAATTTACTGCTATACATTTTTTTTTCAGAAGCTGAGCACTTTATATTGATTATGAAGATGCCTGCTGTGGTTTCTTTATTTCATGTTAAGTGAAAAAATCACTACCAGGCTTATTATGAAGAAGTTGAGGCCTGCACTTCCGCTTCCATAGAAGGAGAATATAAATTAGTTCCCTGGTTCAACTACACACAAAAAGATCGTGGTGAGAAGCCCAAAGAAGATCCATCCATTTTAGGCTTCTAAAGCCTAAAAAAAGCATGAGTTGGAGCACAGAGCTTGGTTCTAAAGCTACACCTAAGAACGAGACCAGAATTTACTCAAAAACATGACTGTATTTTACACACAAATATCAATTTTTAAACTAACTAGCTCTTATAAATGTAAAGTTGTGGCAATTCAGAGAGTGCAAGAGCAGCTTGAGCATCTATGTAAATATTCACTCAGGTAGCAACACAGGCACAGCACTTTACTGCAACATCACTGTGCAGCTCACCCTACTGCCTTCAGGGCTTCACACAGATAGAGGAAATAGGGGGAACAGCTAAAAGAAGAATTAGGGAGAAAAGGTAAAGAAGTGGGCATTTTGCTACGCTCAGTCTCCTTCCATAGGCAACTGCATGATCTGACTACAGCTGGAACCAGCTTTGTATGTGCGCATGGGAAAACTGCCACTAGGTCTCAAACACTTTAATTTGTCTGCTATTCCTAAACTTGGTAGACAAGTAAACACATCTTATTACCTAGAGTTACATGCATACAATACATGCGCATATATGCTTCATCAGTGCAATTATACAGAGCCTGGCACATAACCAAAGCTATTTTGCAATGTTCCAGGAAATAAACACTTGCTGTAAAATGTACTTTTGTGTTTAAAGATATTGACAGAATACCATGTATGTGTATTACATATTACTGTTTGTAGCGGACAAACTTATAAATTACGGAACTACTAAACTAGCACTGTTGCTTATTAAATGTGACTGTTGACTAATGTGAGGACAAGGACAAGGAGAACGTCAGAACTAGATTATTAACTTCATTTAAATAACATCTATTTGAGCAGTTCTCCTTTAGTGTTTGTTGTTGCTGTTGCTGTTGGTTTTTTTTTGTTGTTGTTGTTTTTGTGGATGTATATGCATATATAATTACTCTAGTCTTCTTATTATCCATACCTCTAGAAAGGTATTTGAGCTAAAAATGTTTGTCCAAGAAAAGAAAATAATGAGAAAAAGGTTTTAAGGAAGACAGGTTCCTTATAATCTGATTTTCTTTAATGACTCGGAAAACAAATGCTATATTCATAAAATAAAGATCCATAAATATATCAAAAGATTTTTCATGTAAGAAAGAGAAAACTCATACAGCTACTGCAGTAAAGTGTTGGCAGTTTTTGTTTTCTCTCCAGGGTAACAGCAAACTGTTGCTTTAAAGTAAAAAACTTTTCAAAGATCTGTGCATTTTACTCTTGGAAAGTGAAATGATTCCAGCTCTTGATAGATTTCACTGTCCCAACCACAAAAATTATCATCATGCTTACTTCTTTTTCACATGTACATAAAGCATGTGGAGCTGTTTAAAAATTTCCATCCTACATGGGCTTAACCTGTTTCTGCTAACATTAGTAGTTCCCCACCAAAACAAAATACAGTA
Source organism: Coturnix japonica (assembly GCF_054131305.1). Classification (NCBI taxonomy): domain Eukaryota; kingdom Metazoa; phylum Chordata; class Aves; order Galliformes; family Phasianidae; genus Coturnix; species Coturnix japonica. The sequence goes on from NC_140702.1 coordinate 35,770,163, forward strand.
TGATACCGAATAAGCTCCTGGATCACAACATAATTATCTTTAAACAGGATTCCATGTACATCTACCTAACAGATGTCAGCAAGCCCAATTTGTCTCTAAAAGGACATTCCATGAACTACAGATCTCATAAATCCTGATCACCAACCAATATGCACTCTATGTTTGCCTGTGTGCTCCAGCTGAAGCTCTTCCTGTGACTAAAATATTCTGAAGATATCTTATCCACATGTTCTTTCAGTGAATTTTTGCAGTGTCTACTTGCCCATACAGATGGGAAGGACTTCCAAACATTCCTCTACCTAGATACAAATTAAACTCACTGTTCATCATCCTATACTCATGGTCATGGAGACAACTGATCACTCTCCTCATCTTAACTGCTCTCTTTTTAAAACTATATATATATTCCCTTTCAGTCTTCTCTTCATTGGACTGAACATACTTAAAATCTTAGTTTCTTGAATGATTTCCTTTACAACGTACTCTACTAATCCTCCATGTAAGTTCTTGCTAGACATGTAGATTTAGTATCCTCATCTTGATAGATGCCTTTCCAGCAGCTACACTAATGGGAAAAATCTAACAATTAATTCATTTTAATCCCAGACTGTATTTTCTCTATTCTGCTGCATTAAGCTGAGATTCCGTCCCAGCATAGCAACTAAGTCGTCATTCACAGTTGTGCTTCTTGGCCAGCAAGTTCTCATTGCATATTTCTGGAGACAGCACACATGCATTTAGTTTTATATAATTTCATCTTTTGCAATCATAATTCACTGTGTAATTGCCACATAAGCAGAAGAAAAAATTCACTTCAGGAAGATACTTCCTTATATCACCAAACAGTTATACTAGAAGTTATTTATTGATGCCTATGAGAAATAATATGGCCTTACAGCAAGGTCTGGTTCACAGTCTTCTAGTGACTGCTGCACATTAAGGACAGCTATCATATTTAGGCTGAAACAGATATTCACATCCACTTCCTTATGTAAATTGATTGCTACTCTTTGGAAATCACAGGTGTAGAAAGTGATTTTATTTTATTAGCAAAGCCTTGGGCTTGTATCAACAGCTCTTACATATTACAAGGAAGTATCTTGGGAAGCCTGCAGCTTGGTCTTATGTCTTCTTGATCTCATTAGGACCTAACAAAAGCAAAGGGTTAAGTAAGTGCTAAACATATCTAAAGAAAATGAATGAACTGAAAATATACACTTGAATATTTGATTAAAATAGAGTACCCATGAGGAACTGAGCCCCACATAGGATCTCAACATTTTGTAGGACTGGATCCACAATTTCTCATATAAGCAGCAAAGTGATCTACTCTTTGTCCTAGCAAAAAGTACTACAGTCCTTCATAGGCCTGTAAACACACTTAAAAATTCTAAGTCATTCTTTCCAGCTGATTATTTTTCTCTGTACTTCCATAAATAAACATCACTGAGTTCAGGTTTTGTAAAATCTGAAGTGTAAATATTCTAGAAAAACACAGGCAAAAAGCTTCATAGGCACCAGCTTTGCTTCCTGAAATTCATAAACCACAATTGCAGTTGGGTATGAAAGTAACCTCATGATTATATTCTGCTTTGTCAGCATTTGCTTAGATTGTGAGTGAGCTTCTGATGTGAATCTTCCGCTCATCCTCACTTATAAGACTCTGCTTCACAGTCATGGCACAGTCTCTGGGCATGCAAAGTGATCAAGATACACTTGAAGATATGCCTACCCCATGCATTCAGCCTACTGTGCAGTAGCTGCTAAAACACACTTGACTGCACTAAGAATGAAACGCAGTCCCTGTTGTGGTTGGGACAGTGAATCAGACTAAATGCAATCAAATCAGTCGAATACAGTGCAATGCATGCAGGGTAGACAATGTGCCTGCAGCACCAGCTCATTTCAGCTGAGACAGACATTGTGCTATACTACATACCAAAAAAGACACAGACAGAGACTATTGCTAGAGACAGGATAACAAGCTATACTGTCTTTTCACCAGCCTACATTATGTTCCTATGATCAGCCAGTTCCTTATCACACATTCAGTCTACCAGCTCCTTACAACACATACAGTACTCAGGTCAATGAATGACAAATGGCCATTATAAATCTGTCTTGTTAAAACTTTTTATATTAAGGAAATGGTAAAAGAGAGATAGAAATTCACAAGAGTTAGGCATTTTTTATTTGAAAAGCAGTCACTCTTCCTACTCACATATACTGTAGGTTGACGTTTTTCACAAATGCCTGACGGGACACAAATCTTAAGCCTGAATCCACCACGGTCCTGTGAAAACAAATAGAACTGTTAGAATGGACTACCATTTACAATACAATGATAAAAATAATAAAATAAATATATAAAATAAGAGTGTGGAGGAAATCAATACAAGACTGAACTGCAAGATCTGCCACTGCCCTCTGTAACATATAAAGTCAGACCTACACTCAGATGAGGTCACTACATACATCCATGAGAGAAATGAGAAAAAGTAACTTCAAAAATATTCGTTTCATGTACTCACAGATTCTTAAGTCCAACGTAAAATCCAACTTCATTGTCATTGATACTTTCTAATTTTCGCTGATTTGCGATGTAACTGTTGAAAAAACAGGACAGAAAAGAGTATAAAAGCAGCTCCTGCCATGGCTTTGTTCAGAGGCCAAGGACCTCTTAGGCTTCAGTAGTTGCTGACCTATTACAAATAACACTAAGCTCCAATTAGAGTTTCTGCAGTGAACAAGTACTCTTTAAAATCTTCCCCATCATATAAACTATATTTTGAGGGACAGGACTGGAGTAGAAACAGTTGAGTTTTACAAAGGGAAAATGCAGCAGTGCTCATCAAGAAAGGAAGTCACACTGAAGACAGTAAATAAATCTGCATCACAGTATCACCCTTTTCCAGGACACTGCTTCCCTACATCATGCATTCTAGAGCAGCAAAAGGATCAGTCATGATGGTGGCAGTGGAGTTAAGCCACTTACAATTGGGGTAGGCTGTGTTAGTTAGCCTAATCACTTGTTAAACTCATTTCCATCTTGTCCCAAAGCAGTTTCAATTTTATTTACAAGGTGTAGCAATAAGAAAATAAGGGAAAGGGAGGATGTGTTGCCTGATACTACATAAATAATAGTAATAGTAATAATAGTAATAATAGTAATAGTAATGGTAATAATAGTAATAGTAACAGTCTCATGCGGGTTGGAAGGGACCTCAGTCCCTTCATCTGGACTGCATCGAGTCCAGCCCCCAGGATTCAAGCCTCTGTGCTGCAGAGCGGCACTTCTACCACTTGCGCCACAGGGAAATTCGAACACCTGGGCCCCGGTGTTGCAATGCAGCATTCCTACCACCTGCACCACCGGGGCACACATAAATAAATAAGAGGAATTTAATAGAAGAGAAACTGTCATAGTAGAGCAAAATGCTGAGAGTACACTCACATATGAAGAATATCTACCTGAACCCCAAAAGCATGCAGGCATGCAGGATAGTCCTTTGTATTATTATCATGTGTGAACTATGAATGTCCAGTGGTATCCCACAGATTGTAAATTAAAATGTTGTACATGGAATTATATAATGTTACCTCTTCTTCAGCAAGAAAAGAGGTTACATAGCACAAATAAGGCTGTCTAATAGGAAGGGATAAGTACACACTGCAATTCAACTACCTTTATGAGTTGAAAAATAAGTCTGACAAAACCACCCTCCTAAAGAGACCATGCATTTCAAAAGATAACACTATTCATAAAGAAACCCAGAAATGCACTTTTACTTTCAAAGACATCCAGAACTAATCAAAGCCACAGGTTTGCTTGTAAGGTTAAAATATTTCTTTGATAGAATAAAAATTGCTTTCACTTTAAGAATTTTTTCCTATTTAATGAGAATTCTGATGAAGTGGAAAGGCAAGAGTGTTGCTTTCCCAAAAGCAACTAATCTACTTTAGCTGGTACATAAAAGAAATATGTTATGTGCCCACATCCCAACAAAGCCTGAGAATCCCAAGAGTTGGGCTGGGCTCTCCTCCAAACTGCAAAGCTGACTTGGGCTATACTCTTGCCAAATGCCAGGGAAAGCAAAAAAGCTTCCCCCCTAATGGCATTCACAGTCTCTTGGGAAAAAAAAAGAAAAGCAGTTAAATGACACTAGACAAAACACATTATCACCGCATCGTATGACAATAACCACTCTGCAGGTCTTCATAGGCTAAAATTAGCTGCAACAAGACAGTGGCTTACTTTACATTTTATGCATTCTTCCTTGGATTTTTAAAGGCCATCTGATCCAGTCACTGAGGATCTGTTAATCTATTTTGTTAGTGGTGGTGATTGGGAAATTTATATATTTTGCCACGTAAAAACAACAGAACTGTTTATTAAAAACCACCAGTTCATCTATCTGAGTCCTGCAAGTAGGTAATCTTACAGCATCTGAACTTCCCTTGCTCATTATTTAATCTCTGTCACTTGGACCTTATCATGTCAAAATGAAGTTGTGCAAGAGATATCTAAGATACCTTCCTCATCCTCTCCTCAGTGTTTGACCAGTGAGTACCCCGATGAGACCAAGCAGAAACGGGGAAAACGTAAGGTAAATGAAATAAAGGAAGACAGACAGGAAGCATGGGGAGAAGGGACTCACAGAAATACAAGAAAATAATCTGATGAACCAATTGCACAAACTGAAGATTAAGCCATCGGACAAACTCCATCGAACACTGTCATACCACACATACATCTCATTTATCACACATCTGCATTTGGCATTGCAGTTTTAATCATAAAAGCACTGAAGAACTTCCCACTATGGGAAGCTACAGAATTCTGATATAACCTATAGAGTTGCATAGAGATATATTAGTGTATTACATTTTGCGGTAAACCTCAGCCCATGTAAAACAGCCCAGCTGTGCTGAAGTCAGAGGAGCCACCACAGTTTACATCAACCAAAGATCCAAACACACGGCCTATTAAAAATAAAAATAAAAAAATCAGTGTTGCTCTGCTAGGGAACAAACCAATGGGATGGCATTTGGGAGGAAGAAGCAATACAAATTCACAGTCTTTTCTATCTTTTGCTTGCTGTGTGAAGAGGGGGATATTCTTTACTCTGATTCTAGTCTCTTCATGGTGGATGTAGCAAATGACTTACAATTACAGTTTCTCACTAACTTGAAGAATCCCAAAAAACCCAAAACCACTGACTCTGCATAACTGCACTTCAAGTGAAGAATGAGAAGAAATTCTAACTCAGAAAAATAGTTGCTTTGCAATACATGTGTTAAAACAGCCTCTGTACCAAAAATGACAGCAAAACACATTTTACACTAGTAGAAAACCTTACAGAAAGAGTGGACAGATGTAAGTAGGGACTCCTAAGTTTCCTCACTTGTTTAACAAGACTGCTGTAAGTTAAGCTTACAGTTATTTCATAGCAGCAAGAACAAAGTCCAATGACTAGCTGCCCACTTTCGGGGGAAGTTGTTCTTCTGTTTTATTTAGAGGGAGGTTTGAAATAAAGCCTCTTCTCTTACTGAAGTCTATTTTTACCTTCTTCACAACTACTCTACCTTGATGCTACTTATCATCAAACATTAATACTCTAAAAGCTCTGTCTTGCAGTGGGTGGCGCTGAGAAATGTAATTTGCCTGCATGCCCTTAAGAACATCCACCCTGTTCTTAAACTGAAGGTTTTTAGTGTAGCAGAGAAGAAAAACATCCTGACTCACTGCTGGCTGAAGTCACACGAGAGTCTTGGAAGCTTCTCCTGCACACCACAGCAAAGTGCAGCACCGCCAAAACCTGGCTGGATAACACCCGATTGGATACCATAGAGTATTTCACAAATACCAGCTACTGCCTCTAAGCCAAACCCTCTGCTGTCTGCAATACTATTCACTTGATTATACCATAGCACTCTGTCTCTCCTTCAGTGAGTCATCAGTAAACAGTATTTGGTTTTAGACCTTTAATTTCATCTCCCCTTTGTAAACTACTGAATAATTATAATAAAGTTATTCAGAATTATAAACCTACTGACTGTATATTGCAACCTACAGTAGTGTGTTCATTGAATACTGCCACACACTTCACTCTTTCTGTAACATTCAGGAAAGGATATTTTGAAATCCCATTGTGAAAGAGTTAGCTCTTCCATATTGTTTTCAGTAGGGCAGGCTTTTCATTTCTGCTTCTTACATATATGAAAAACTTCATACTGCATCTCTTCAAAGTCAGCAGAGCCACAACTGAACTATGATAGCATGAAGAGAAACACATTCTGCACTTTAAATCAATTCAACTTCCTTTGTGCTTCAAGAGCTCATAAAACTATTTAACTTTCAAATGACTTTCAAAGACTTTCTTTTTTTAAATTGGAAATAAATAAATAAATAAATAATATAATATAATAAATAAATATACTAATTCAGCATACCAGCCTCAACAACAGATATGTAAGCATGTAACACTGTAATTCGGCTCCAGAAGTATTTCTATTGCCAGGAAGCTCCCTTTATGGGAAATACATTTTCTTATCACACTGAAAAATAAATCAACTATATGTTTAGTCCTAATTCATATAGATGGTTTAAAAAAAAAAAAAAATTAATAAACATTCTCTAGTGAAATGGAACATTTCTGAACTTTGAGAAAACTTCATACTCTGAGTTATTTTTTCATGTAGTATTTAGTGAGAAAGGCAGTACATTCCAGACACTGAGCTGCCAGTAGATGAATTACTATTTAATGACAGGTCATGCATGTCCCTAATCTACACTACTGTGAGAGTTGTATGTAATATCCACAATTAAACACTGCAAAGTTTCCTAGTGTTGTATTTTCTTACAAACTCAAATGTCAAAACAAGTTCATCAAAAGGCACAGTAAAACTTACAGAAATTTTCAGCACACCTGGGCTGATTTGTGGTTATGCATCAAAATCATGCAAAGTTTGTAAGCTTAACACAAAACTTGATGGAACTTGGCAGATTCAAATAAGTTTCATTTGTAGCCCCTCTGAAATCAAACTTAAAATAATGCTCAAGGGGTGTGAACTCACATAGTCTGAAAATGAAGCACAGAGCTACACAGTGCTGCTTATAAGGAATGCCAGGTTTCAGGCAGATGTAGGGACCAATTATATAATCTCTACTCAAGCAAGAAATTTTTACATATAGGACCAAGCTCCCCCTAGGAGAGAAACTCTGACAGTGTACAATGAGTACAGATACCCACGAGCTGAAACTTCTCTACAGATAAATAGGCTCAATTTTATACCATTTTTTTTTATTCAGTTTCACTGTCCTCATCTGCTGTCATCAGTGCCAGATTTCATTAGGCAACTTTGATGGCTGGAAAAGCATGCCCTAACTCAGGGAAGAGGTGCAGTGTCCAGTTATTCCACCACAGACTTATTAAGAATTCAGTAATTTTACAAACAAGTGCTTGACTCCTTGTCTGTTGGGTGTCTTCTGTCAAATTCTGAGTAAATGCTGTGGAGACTGGTGGTCTGTTGGTTGTTTCTTTTTTTTAACTGTGAATCACCTACCTTGTATTTCATGAAAAGTGGAAAACCAACTGCAACTATCACAGGCTCTTTAAGTCATCCTTTAGGGTTATTTTTCCTCCCAATTAGAGCATTTAAATGTGAGTCACAGAAGACTACAGGAGGTAGCTCTTCAGATGTCAGCACTAGGACTAGACAGAATTAACTCCAGGATCTGTCTTTGCAGCCATGAGCGCATGCTTTTTTTGAGCAAATGTTTCAATACACACTTAGACAAGATGCTGTTCAGGACTATCTGGAGCACCCTGTATTCAAGGTCAGTGAATACAGTTAGCTTTAAGAATTCCCTGTTATTTACATATAGCTGTGCCAACTACCAGAGACAGCAGGACTTAGATATTCTGCTTCATGCCAAGCTACTGTGGTTATCCAGTCAGTAGAATCCAATTATTACCATGCAGCTGCCATTGGGAATTTCTCCTCTGACACTGACAATCCTGAAAATTTAGTGCCAACACAACAGCTTAAAACAGGAGAAAGCAGGAATACAGTGGAAATCCCAGTTTGGTTCTGGTACTGCAGGAGCAGATCCATAGTCTTGCTTATGACAACAACTTCCTGAGAAGTGGAAAGCCCACAGTTTGCCAGCCAGCCTTAGTTCACTCTTCACAGAATGCAAACATGAAGGCAAAAGTGAAAATAAATGAGTATGTCTGCAATGCAGAGTTTAAGGAAGCAGATACTATATTTAGAGGCAAAGAAAATGAAACATAATGCACCCTTGGGCTTACTTATATCTCTGGTTTGTCTTCAAGGTGTTTGTTCTGTTCTCTTCAAATAGCACACTACCAAATGAAGCTAACTCTCAAGACAGAGTCACAGAATCACAGAATTGTAGGGGTTGGAAGGGACCTCTAGAGATCATCGAGTCCAACCCTCCTGCCAAAGCAGGCTCCCTACACCATGTCACACAGGTAGGCGTCCAGGTGGGTCTTAAATATCTCCAGAGAAGGAGACTCCACCACCTCCCTGGGCAGCCTGTTTCAGTGTTCTGTCACCCTCACTGTAAAGAAGTTCTTCCGCACATTCGTGTGGAACTTCCTATGCTGTACTTTCATCCCATTACCCCTAGTCCTATCCCCACGCACTACTGAAAAGAGACCAGACTCACCACTATGGCTCCCACACCTCAGGTATTTATAAACCTGGATCAAGTCCCCTCTCAGCCTTCTTTTCTCAAGGCTAAACAGACCCAGTTCCCTAAGTCTCTCCTCATAGGGGAGATGCTCCAGGCCCTTCACCATCTTAGTGGCCCTCCGCTGGACTCTTTCCAAGTGATCCCTGTCTTTTTTGTACTGGGGAGCACAGAACTGGACACAATATTCCAGATGAGGCCTCACCAGGGCAGAGTAGAGGGGGAGGATCACCTCCTTCGACCTGCTGGACACGCTCTTTTTAATTCCCCCCCAGTATGCCATTGGCTTTTTTGGCTACAAGGGCACACTGCTGGCTCATGATTAATCTGTCGTCCACCAGGACGCCCAGGTCCCTCTCTGCAGAGCTCCTCTCCAGCAGGTCTTCCCCCAGCCTGTACTGGTGCATGCAATTATTTCTACCCAGGTGCAAGATTCTACACTTGCTTTTGTTAAACCTCATCCGGTTTCTTACTGCCCAGCTCTCCAGCCTGTCCAGGTCTTGCTGAATGGCAGCACAGCCTTCAGGCATGTGAGCCAATCCTCCCAACTTCGTGTCATCAGCAAACTTGCTGAGGGTGGTCACTATCCCCTCATCAAGGTCGCTGATGAAGATGTTGAACAAGACCGGACCCAGTACAGACCCCTGGGGGACGCCGCTAGTTACAGGCCTCCAGCCGGACACCACACCGCCAACGACAACCCTCTGCACTCTGCCAGTCAGCCAATTCTCAACCCACTTCACCGTCCACTCATCTATCCCATACTTCCTCAGCTTTGTTATAAGGATGTCATGGGGGACAGTATCAAAAGCCTTACTGAAATCAAGGTAGACTACATCTACCACCCTCCCCCTGTCCACCCAGCTAGTGACATCTTCATAAAAGGCCACCAGGTTGGTCGAGCACGACCTCCCCTTGGTGAACCCATGCTGGGTACTCCTGATAACCTCCTTATCACCCAGTTGTCTGGAGATGGCATCCAGCACAAGCTGTTCCATAACCTTCCCTGGGACAGAGGTGAGGCTGACTGGCCTATAGTTACCTGGGTCCTCCTTCTTGCCCTTTTTGAAGACTGGAGTGACATTGGCCGTCCTCCAGTCTTCAGGCACCTCCCCAGTTCTCCAAGACCTCTGAAAGATTACAGAGAGTGGCTCAGCAACGACCTCCGCCAGCTCTCTCAGCAGCCGCGGATGCACCCCATCAGGTCCCATGGATTTATGGACCTTAATGTTTCCTAGGCACTCACGGACCACCTCTTCCCTGACTAAAGGGAAATCTCCCATTCCCTGGACTCTCTCATCAACCTCCAGGGTCCGGGATTCCTGAGGGAGAGCCCTTTCACTAAAGACAGAAGTGAAGAAGGTGTTCAGCGTTTCCATCTTCTCAGCATCCCCTGTTACCAGAGCGCCCCCCTCACTTAGTATGGGGCCCACATTCTCCCTAGCCTTCCTTTTGCTGTTAATGTATTTTAAAAAGCCTTTTTTATTATTCTTTATCTCCTTAGCTAGATTCAACTCCAGGTGGGCTTTGGCCTTTGTGGTCGCATCTCTGCAGTCCCTGACTACATTCTTATATTGTTCCCAAGTGGTCAGACCCTTTTTCCACATATCATGTACTTTCTTCTTTCCGCGGAGCTGGCACATGAGCTCCTTACTCATCCATGCAGGTCTCCTTGCACCTTTACCCGATTTCTCAGTCACAGGGACGCACCGATCCTGAGCTTGGAAGAAGAGCCGTTTAAACGCTAACCAGCTCTCACAGGCCCCCTTGCCTTCTAGCACCCTGGCCCATGGGATAGCCCCAAGGAGGTCCCAAAGTTGGCTCTCCTAAAGTCCAGAGTAGCAATCCTACTTTTTGTTTTGCTTCCTCCACTCAGGATCTCAAACTCCACCATCTCATGGTCACTACATCCCAAGCTGCCCCCAACTTTTACTTCCTTAACAAGTCCTTCCTTATTGGTGAGAATAAGGTCCAGCAACGCTCCACCCCGCGTCGGTTCCTCTACCACCTGCATCAGGAAGTTATCTTCAATGCACTGCAAGAATTGTCTGGACTGCGCATGCCTGGCCATGTTGGTCGTCCAGCAAATATCTGGATAATTGAAATCCCCTATAAGTAACAGTGCCTGGGAGCATGCCGCTACTTCCAGTTGCTTATGGAAGGCCTCATCAACCTCCTCCTCCTGATCAGGAGGCCTGTAGTACACACCCACAAGACACTTCATGCAGCTGCCCATATTTAAGATTCATGCCCTTGATATGTTTCATATCAGAACTGCACTCTCCAAAATGAATGCAGAGAGTACTTAACTATTTTCTCCATTAGGATCACCATTCAGAGTACCTGTCCTCCCTGCTGAGCTCCATGAAGTTCATACAGCTGAGATTTCACCAAGACATCAATTTTTGACATTTCTCCAGAGGTCAGTTGACAGCTATGCTCTAGCTTTTCTTTATCAAAGACATTTTGGAAATGCTGATATTCCTTAATATATTCAGAAAGAAGTATCAGCTGGACAGACAACAAACTATTAAATCAAAAAGGTATATCTTAATCACTGACTTTATACTTATCTAGAATATATATTCCACCAACTGTGCATGAAATTCTCTCTGCAGACTGTCAAGAAGAAACTTGCACTACTGTACCAGGTTCTTTATAACACATACACTAAAAATAACACATTACGTAAACACAAAAGTGTGGTGAATGTGGCTCTTTATTAGTTCTTCACAGTGAACACACAGAAGAGTAAACATATTTTTTTTATCTTTTTGTAATTCGGCTTGCTAGTATGAAATACCATCTTGAATGAATATACAAATACAAACAAATATGTGATTTTTTTTTCCCTACAAAATTGCCTATTGTACAGTCTTTTCAAAGGACAGTAACACAATTGCCCTTTTCTTCAGCACTTGTATACACTACCTCTGCAGCTGTTACTGGCCTGGATGCAAATGAGAATGGAAAAATATCAGTTCCGTAACAGAATTGCTTCTAACCATCTTTCAGATGTACCTTTTCATTTCTCTCAGTGAATCAAAACATTAAAGCATCTCAGCTGATGACAAAACCTCTGAATTCTTTTCTTCCAAGGCACGAAGCTCAGGCAGTGACTTTGTTGAACGGAAGTCTGAAGAGAGTTGCACAGGTAGATTAACACTTGTTCACATAAATCAGTCTGCTTCACAACAGTTCAAGTGATTTTCCTATTTTCAAGTTTTAAGCTGTTCAGCAGTGCATGAGTCTTTTTACAGAGGCTCCAAAAGTGATGCCTCATGCTTATTTTTATAGAAACTACAGCAGTTACAAAGAGCACAACAACACTGTTTAATAGAAAAAATTCTCAGCTACAAAATGCTATTTTTCAACATAGTCACCACCATTAGCTATGCACTGGTTTGCATGCTGTGCCCATAAATATCTGCTCAAGTGGAGATGACCCACCGTCACTGCCACCACTGTTAAAACAACACCTAGTGCCTAACTGTGTTCACACCCCCTGTTGGGTCACCATCAGTGTTCAACAAGCATCAATGAATGTCAACAGGAGCAATTCTTCCCACATGGAGAATTCAGTGACACACTTTTGCTTCATACATACTCCCACGTCAGATGCCATTCTGTCAGACTGCCCCTCTGCTTCCATCTGTCACATGGCAACAAGAGGTAAGGGAATACTCGTGGGAAGGTTCAGCCTCTACTGCCATGCCACCAACATCTGCCTCTAATGTTGTGGGTCAACATAATAAAATGAGAGGCACTTCTTTTGGAGCAGCCCTTGTAATCCAACATGAAACATTCCTTCTGAAATTCCCTCTGATGTCAGTCTGCCTCCTATATTTATTTCCACTAGCTGAAATCCATACTTCACATTATTTGGTTTTAAATTACCAGCTCTTGGAATGTCAAATACTCTGTTCATGATATTCTGATCAAGAATACCTGCTACACTTACCACTTCACCACTCACTGTGTGCAATACAACTTCCTGCCAAATATAGATCAAAAGGTAGTACTTTCAAATGAAGAAGTGAAACTACAAAATGTGAGGGCACCTATTAAGAAAATTTGTGTATATCCTCTTAATACATTACATTTGCTACATAATTTGACTGCTGACATTTTAGATAATATTCCCTTTTACATAAGCTATCAAAAGTAGTCCTTCCTCTGTTTTTACTTAAGTCTTGAAAGTCTACACATGGTCATAATCTCTATCATTTTTCTCTGCAATTACTAAACAGAGAACCCAACTGGTAGACGTTTTTCCAGTCTTCAACTGATACCATCTGCTGCTGTGGTTCGCAATTCATTTCCTAGCCTCCTTTCCAGGACCTGTGAAACATCCTGGGCAGCCCTCAATACAGGTCTGTCTTCTGCAAGCTTTACACTGTCTTTTAATGGAAGATATACACAAATACATCTTCATATTATGTTAGCAAAATATTGCAGAATACTTCATGTTTGCTCCTCTAGGCCCTGAGCATGTTGCCACCTAATGTATGTCAGTACCAATCTTATTATTTATATTTAACCACAGCATTTTTTCAGAGAAGGTTTAAACAGCATTCATGCTTTGCTAAAGCCTTCCAGGGGGACTCTTTCTCTTCCCCATCTAGGCCCCCTCTTTCTCTTATCATGCTTATTTCTATTACTTTCTCTGTCCTGTATTTTCATTCATTTTAATTGGCCAATATTTTGAGTTTACAACTTCTTCCTAAAAATAGCACTTTCTCTTCACTTGAAGAATACTGTTCTTCACTTAATGCAAGTAGTTTCTTACTCACACTGCTTATATTAGCATAATGATATGTTTGTTACGATTTCTGAACATGTGTCAGGATCCACAGTATTTCTAATACTTGTGCTGATGCTGACTGCTATGTTACAGCCTCTTTTACCATAACTTTCTGTTTTTGTACTTGTCCAATTTGACTTTTGGGAAATCCTCCCATGCAAACCAGTGTTCTGTACCTTCTCTTCAGGTTTCTATTTGTATTTATGTTCATTCTGTTGCTTGACCTATATATATTGCCTTTTCTAAAGTGAGATCAATCTGATTTAACACTGCATTCATTCACTTTATTGTTATACTTTAGCAAAACCTACTCTTTTCTAAATGTCACTTTTCCATTTTGACATTATTTCTAGTCTTTGGCCAGCTTCTCTGCTGTTTTCCCTTCAAACTATACTCTTGCTCTTCATATACCTCTTTCACAAGGCAATGTTGAAAGACTGGTTGTCTACAGTTTTCCTCCAACTATTTTAATATTTCTGCAAACTCAGCTTCTTCTTATTCATTGCTACTTTCATAGCATCCTTCCTTTATCTTCACAGCTTTGTCCCTGCCACTGCTCAGGAGTAGATTAACATTATTCTCATCTGTCAGCAGTTTGTCCTTAAGGCTCTTGCATCCACATCACATTGCTGCACACACCTTTCAGCACTCTTGCGTCCTACATACCCTTGCAGCACATCCCTTTCCCAGGATGGATGAAGTGTTCACCTGCAATTACATAAGCAGGTGTCAAGCAGATATTTTGTTATATCCCCAGCTTCTTAGGACTCTGAATCTTTCACTTCAGGCAACCCCTGTGAAGAAAAAAACTGCTTCAAGCTGAATTGTTCATTATAAGTCATAACAAGAGACAGAAGTATTCTACAGCAGACTAATTCTGTCCATATAACCAGACCAAGCCAACAGAAGGATTGAGTATCCTGTTTCCTTGAAGACAGAATGCCATGGAGGGCTGGGAGAAGTGTTCAAGGCAGGGAAGATCAATGCAATTGTTCTTCCACCTACTCTCACTTCCAGGACAAGTATTGTCTATTTCTGCAGCTCTGCCACCTAGGTCCACAGCCACCAAACAACACAGACTCTGGGCAACAAGGCAGCTGCTGCGCACACAGTGCAGTAGCTGCAGTGATTTCTAAAACAGGAGGAAAAACAAAAAACAAACAAACAAAACTAGAAAAAAGCCTGCAGAAATAGCATTCAGCTTTAATATTTCCTTCTGATTAGGTGCCTCAAAGTCACATGCAAACTTGTGCCAGTTCAAAATGTTTGTAAATATGTTTGAATCTAACTTGAAAAGTTAAATGTTTTGTGTACATGTGTAAGTATGTGTGTATACACTGTATTCAAAAGATATTTATTTACATTCCTTCCACTTTAAATTGTATTAGTAAAATACTTCATTGCATGCCTAAGCTTACTAGCTGGTCCCACTGAAGTCAACAGAACTGTTTCCAGCAGGAGAGTAGTGTGTTCACCAGGTGAGGACTGTTGTACACATAATATGTTCAAAAAACAGTTTTTTAAAAATTAGGAAGATCTGAGTCTGGAGGAGGAAACAGGAGATATATAAGCAATAGCCTGTTCACCTGCCTATGCAAAATAAAATTGAATTTTATCCTCCTGAGCTAGACCATCATCACCAAATAGGTTCTGTTGATTTAATAATAAGATGGAAAGCCTGTCTGTGTGAGGTAGAAGGCCGCAGGCTGGGAAGAAGTGGTGGGTATAGCTGTCCACTATGGTCCAGAGCATTGGGATCGGTTCTTACCTCCTCCTAAGGGAAGTCTCTCAAAGGACACCGTATGTGTCCTAAAGCAACCTGAGAGAAGGCAGCTTCAGCCCTACCTGTTCAAGCTGCTTCCCTTTCAGCCGTAACCTATTGCTCTGTGGAGCAGGAACAGGACCCAGCCTTTCTATTGCACAAACAAGCACTGTGGTCATTTGGCTAATCAGTCTGTCCTTCTCTCTGGTTCAAATGCTCCAAATCAAGTAAGACAACTCAGACAGAAAGAACTGAGGCAAATCCACATCTGTTTGCCATACAGAACAGTAGTTACAATGCTGACATGCAAGACCCAGGTTCAGACCCACACTCTGCTTCAAGCTGTGCAGGCCCAGCATGCTCCATGGAAGAGGTTTGCTTGGGCCACACAGGCATCTCACTCCACAGCTTGATGCTGCTCGCTGAAGGAGTAGTTGTGCTTTTCCACTCACCTCTCTGAACCAAGTCCCCCAGGTTCTCCACAGAGAGTAGAGGCAGGGGACGCCTCCATCAGGTAATTCGCAGCAGGAATCTAATTTGGCCTCCTGAATCACTTCCTGGAAGAAGCGAGCTCTCCACTCCTGGCAGGAGAGCAGCCAGCTGCATTAAGAACTTTCACTGTAGTCTGCAAGGAGTCGACAGATTTTAAATGCTGAGGCCTGGGACATTCCCAGACATGCTGAGTAAGTCCAGCACGTGACACTCACAGCACATGCTGTGAAGTCTCTCAGTGCATGCCCGTCAGT
Organism: Coturnix japonica; assembly: GCF_054131305.1. Classification (NCBI taxonomy): domain Eukaryota; kingdom Metazoa; phylum Chordata; class Aves; order Galliformes; family Phasianidae; genus Coturnix; species Coturnix japonica. The sequence goes on from NC_140702.1 coordinate 35,786,194, forward strand.
CTGACATGCCCAGTGTGTGCACTTGATTTATCTGCATATGCTTGCTGTGCTGTCTGGCATTTAGAAAATCAGACAGTTGTTGCAAAAGAATGGGAAAAGTCGCGTCCTATACACACTTCATGTGGGATACAGCATCTGATTGTGCAACACGCACTGCACTGGATATCTGCTGAATATGGCCCTAATTATTTTTATATGTATGTTCAGAAATAAAAAAGTAAAAATAAGTCAACGAATCTATAACTGTGAGAATTCTTTTGGCTCAGATGTCAAACCATGAGGAAAAATGGTGAACTCACCCAGGCACTTGCTCCCACAGAAACCCAGGAATATTGCCCTTTCAGTGATTTTCCTTTTCTGCAATGGACTAACTTCAATTAATGCATTATCCCTTTATTTAAACATCAGGTGGACATAGATAGTGGGCCATGTATTCTCTGTGGATCCCACACAAGCTTCTGTAGTGACTGTAGGTACCAATATTTTGCACATGAAAGTACAGTGTGGGTTTATTTCAATAAAGAATCGGTGAAAATTTGGAAAGTATCCTTCTAAAATATTCAGTCCCAACATCCTATTGTTTCAACATATGTAGCCTTCAGAGAGTAGGAAAATACTGGGAAGCCAAGAAAAGCCACAGAGAAACATACATCAAGTAAGGCAGTAACAAGCCCCTCTGCCATAAAGATAAAGCGGACAGGAAAACACCTGAAGCAAAGTCACTGCCATCCTTCCCTTATATCCTCTACTCTGCCTTGGTGGAATATCAGCTCTGTCAAGTTTTGCCATTGACCCTAACAAGGCCTCATCCAAGCATCAGCTTTCCCTTAAATAAAAGGCATCAAGTCCTTTGAGGACCTTGCTGGATTAGGATTGGTTCAGGTTGATTCAGGCCACATCACTTAGAGATTAAAATGCCTCCAAAATGCCACAGGCCTTGGGCTTGCTTGCTTTACTTTCTCTTAGCTCTGCTTTCTTGAAGCCTTGTCTGGGAACCAAAAAATATTGACCTGAAGTTTGATCTCAAGAATATATCATAACAGTGACTGCCTGAGCCAGAAACAGATAAATTGGTATGAAATACATTTAATAGTTCCAGCTGTAATTTCTGCTGATAATCAACATTCAATGCAGGTCATGTTCTTCCAATAGTATTTTTTAAAATTGCATATTCACAACAGAATTTCCACAACATGGCCTCTTTCCCATAAGCATATTATGGTTCTTCAATGTTAATAGAAGCTCTGTGAGAAACATCTCCATATACATATTTCAGCAGTGTTTAGGCTTGGTTTCCTTTATTTGGTTTCTGAAAATATAGGCTCACTATCAAAAGTTGAATTAAAGTTCATGCCCATTATATTTGATTTCAGTAGCACCTCTGTGCCTACAAACGTTTGTATAAAAAAATGTTAGTAAACACAGTGTGCAAAAGCAGATCAGTGCAGGCATTTGGTATTCAAACATCTATAAATTTATTTCTCCATTTGAAATGTACATAAATGTGAATTGATACAATCAGTACTACCCTTTTTAAAAGACAGCTTTCAAGGAGAGGCTTTTGAGATGTAACAAGCTAAATATACTTTTAACATCAATAAGTATTGAGAGGTTTCTAGGGTTTTTAGAGTTCCCTGCTCCATTTTTCATCATTTGTAACTCTTCATTACCTGCTACACAACATCCAGCTTAGGCAAGGAGAGTCTGCTAGCCACTGTCATCAACATGTTGTTAGACACTGCCGCAGTGAGAGATGATAAACAGGGAAGAGAGAGAAGTGCAATCGAGAAAGAGCAGATTTTTTTCCCCCTTACTTGACAATAAAATCCAAAATGTAGAAATAAGACTCTTGTTTAGTTAAAGTTTTTATTTTATCATTATTTGAGATCTAGAATATTGCTACGCCACTGTCCCCCTTTCACTCTCAGAATTAAAAAATAAAAATAAAAAAAAATGTTAAAAAATCAGAAAAAGCCATCCTAACCTAGCTGAGGCTGGATTGCCCAGAGCCCTCTGTTTTCCTGTTAGTAGGGAAGGAAATGCAACCTTCCTGAAAATAGCATATTCGAGAGTAAAGTCTTGAATCCAAACAAACAGCCTTCATTTTCATGTATAAATGTCAAATATCTCTTAAAACTCAAGTGACCAAAGTCACAGAACAAGAGGCAGTGTTTTGCCAGCCCACTCCTACACAAGGCTGAGCACCTTCTGATGGATGCTGCACCCACCCAGCTTGCCTCAGCCTGTTGGAGGGAGCCCCTGACAGCCCCCAGATACTCCATCGCTCCCTACCAACTGGAAGGACAAGGAATAAAAATGTCATAGAGAAGACGATCTGCAAGCAAAAATACCCAACATATACAAAACCCTTTATCTGCAATCTCAAATATTTTTAGAGTCTGGAAATTAAAAAATTGATTTTCATAATGCTTACTTTAAACTTACATCACTTAAACCTTTAAAGAAATATGGGGAAAAAAGCAACAAATTCCTAAAAAGAGCAATTATATTGCCATTGTCCAAAACCTCTTTAATAATTTGTAGCCCAATGCCTTATATTTTACTATTTAACTCCGAGCCACCAGAAAGACCTTTTCATTCCAGCCAAGCCACGTAACTCTGCAGAGCCAACAGCTCTTTTCAGGAAGAAAGGGCTAGGAGCTGAGAAACCTTGTAGATAACCATATATTATATTTAATCTACATCAGTCTAGAAATCTAAAATGAAAGAGACCCGAAATAGCAACATCAGTGAGCTTTAGATGAATTTCAATATGCCTTTTTTTTTTTAGCATAAGCTCACGTGACTTGTTAAATAATTTACTCTATAAATTACTTATCCTGTCTTATTTATTAACAATTCTAGAGTGCTTTATATAACTGCATCATTAATTTACTTTGTGGTTTTGAAACATACGCAATACACAATCACCTCTCTTACTAGGCAGGCGCTAAGAAGTCACCTACTATTTTGCTGGCAAGCAGTTCTTCGTGACATACACCAATTAATTTCAAATTCCATTTACCTGAATAATCATAAGTCAACATATTAATGACTTGATACCAGAAACTAGGCCAGGAATACACTAACAGCACTAGAAGTCTCTTTGAAATCAAGATCTATGACTGTCACACATGCTGACATATACTAACAATGAACATTTCTTAATGAGAAAGTATCAGACTGGTGCTTCCACAAAAAGTCTTGAACACTTTTGATGCTAGTAATTTACTACCCTATTAATATCCTTGCTCAAGTGATCTCAGTAAGGACTACTTACCTGCTGTAGTGCCTGGATTTAACAATGCTCATACACTTGTTTTGCTCTCACCACTCTTGTTCCTCAGCTCTTATCAAGAGCCTCAGTGACTGATATCAATTTTAATGTAGGGCCTCACTTTGGAGTTCCATTTATCTCCAGTAGTATCAGTACTACCAAACAATTATTATGATTGAGCTTCATTTTGATGAGCAGTTTTAGCACTGGCATATGCTTTCTAGATCAAGACCAGCATCCTAACCAACAGATCCGAAACTTTGCTAGAGGCAGAGCATTTTCAAACGCTTATTCCTCAGAATGAGAGAACTTGTAAAATAACAAGGAAAGGAAAGACTGAGAAAGATGACTAAGAAAAGCACCCGGCAGAAATACTCCTATGCCCTCCCACACTGAGCTGCAGCAGTTGGGCTTCACATGGCTGTTGCAGAAGTGCTCTAGAGGTCTTTTTGCTGACTTCTGTATGTTTGGATGCAGATCCAAGCAGAAATATAGTGACACTTGAACTGAGAGGAGTGGCTTCATTGGGCTTTAACCTGCCATTTGCGTATGAACTACTATAGAGACAAAGCTCCATGCACCGGCCAGTACAGGCACACAGGACCATGGGTTTGCTGTTCCTACCAGAAACACCCCATTTCCATCCCAGCTGTCAGGGCCAAGGGGACACCCTGCTGCCCTTCACATCCTTCCAGCTCAGCAGCCAGCCCTGTGCACCACCACAGAGCCACATGTCCACATGAACCATATGGTTCTTGCCAAACCCCAGAGTACATAGCCCAGATATGGGACTTTAGGCAGCCCCTGAGTCAGTGCATGCCTTGCCTAAGATTGCCAGATCCGCTCCAGCTGAGAGGAAGTCATAAGGCACAAATGGAGGATTGGTCTCAGCAGGCATGTGGGAAATACGTATGGATAAATTACTAGAAATTAAGTGCCTTATGCTCTTCTTGCTCTTATTCATAACAAAAGTAATTCCAGTGGAGATAAACAGAATTGTGCTCTTGTATCTACAGAGCACAAAAAAATTAAATCAGGCCTTGTGCTTCCTAAGTAAAATGTAATGCTTCCATTTCTTAGTTAGAATAAAGCAGGATATACAGTATTAAAAAGATGTCTTCATAACCTGCATCTACCATATAAGAACCATTTCCTCACATATTTATTGTTCACTAAATTCTCAAAAAGTGATGGCCATTGCAGACCAACTTTTATGTCTACAAAGTCATTAAAAGGTCTTCATGTTCTGTGTTCAAAGTACTCTAGAAAAGACCATCTTAAAATACATGCCACAGCATCTCCTGAGAAATCCATGAGTCAAAATTATTTTTAGATCACCAAACACAACAACATGCAATGTCACAGAATGATACAGTAAAAACTGAGCAGAACTGTAAAGACAGCAATGATGAAAAAAGCACAGGACAGAATAAAAGCAAGAAGTGCCAGTGCAACATGACTAGACATGTTTCAAGCTAGTTATGGTCAGAGTACATATTAATGTACACATTTATACACATGGGAAGCCATGGCCTTTTAAACAGAGTTTAAATTCTAGGGGGAAATTGCTGCATAACCTTCAAATTGGGAGTACAAAGTAATAAGCCTAGAAAAGCCTATGAAAATGAGCAGAGATGCCTACCTAGAAGCAATGTTTCTTAATGAAGCAATCCACTGAACATTAAGCAAATATCTGAAACAATAACTGCTGTAAGGACTTGGAAATACTGTTTCACTCTCATAGGTCTTAAAAATCTACTAAAGGTAGGCCACAGAGGAACAGCAAGGATGAAAACCCAAATTTTCTTCCCTAAACACACTGGGAAGTGCAGCAAATGGACTGCCTCAAACTGCAGAAAGGTAGCCCAAAGGCTATAGGATTAATCTAATATCACTAATAACACTTAGTGAATTTTTATGTTGTTTCTAAAGAAATCCAAGAAAGAGGAGAAGGAAGTAGAAATGAAACTGCGAGAAATCTGCACAGATTTGGGGGGAAATATTCCAGAAGCTTTTACAATAAAATTGTTATGTAAAAAAATCTGAAAACAGGGGCCTGGGAAGAAAGAGATGGAAAAAACAAATTTAGAAGGCTTTTCAACCCCAGGCCTTTCATCTGCATCTCTGTATCCAACATTTTTGCTCAGCAACAGTCCTTGCGCTTTTTCTCAGCTAAGGCATGCTGATGTCCCAGAGTGCCGGGATGTCAGAGGATGCAGGACTGAGCAGGAATTGCTATACAACCCCCTCACCAATTATCACCTGCAGGAATGGAAGGCATACACGGGCGAGAGAGAGAGAGAGAGAGAGAGAGAGAGAGAGAGAGACAGAAAGAAAGAAAGAAAGAAAGAAAGAAAGAAAGAAAGAAAGAAAGAAAGAAAGAAAGAAAGAAAGAAAGAAAGAAAGAAAGAAAGAAAGAAAGAAAGAAAGAAAGAAAGAAAGAAAGAAAGAAAGAAAGAAAGAAAGAAAGAAAGAAAGAAAGAAAGAAAGAAAGAAAGAAAGAAAGGAAGGAAGGAAGGAAGGAAGGAAGAAAGGAAGGAAGGAAGAAAGAAAGGAAGAAAGAAACTTTTTGCATCTTCTTCCCTATTAATGAGGGTTTCCTATTCCTCCATCACTCGCTAAGAGAACACTCGGCTTGCTCCCCTGCAAGCTCAGGACCAACTTACGGAGAAGGGCAAAGCGGGCTCGCACTCTTACGGCTATAGGAGGGAAGAGTTTGCGGCTTTCTCAGAATACGCCGCATCCCTTCCCTTTCTTTTTTATTTTTTCCCCCAACACAAAAAGGGTATAAAGTGAAGAGACCACTGAAGAGGGTGAAATCCCACTAAAGCTCACATAATTAAACTGAAGGCTCGAAAGTAAAATAAATCAATAACTTAAGACCTCGTCCGGGTCCGCCGCAGAGGTGCGCTTTGGGCTGCGCACACCCCGGGGGCAATCAGGGCCGGAGGCAGCACCGGGCACCCACCCCGCTCTGCGCTGCTCCGCGGCCGGCAGCGACTCCGCACCCACCTCCCGCCCCGCTCGCGGGGAACCGCACCGCGGCAATGGGGATTTATCATCCTACTGGGCTCGCACGAGTATCGCTGGGAAGCCGAGAGCAATTAAATCACAGCGGGCTTTCGGGCTCCCGGCCACCGCGGCTACCCGCGGAACAAGTGCATCTCCGCGCGGGGAAGTTGCCCTCCACCCGCCGCGCCCGGACTGGGGCCGAGGCCGGCCCGTACTCACATCTCGGTGACATTGTCATCCTCGGCGCTCCGCTGAGGCACGGGGAAGGAGGCGATGCCCGGCACTGGCTCCGAGCACGAGATCCGCCAGGAACTGCAGCGACAGGACGCGGGGCAGCCTAGCGCGCCCCGCCAGCAGCCCAGCACCAGGCAGCACAAGCCCCACAGCCGCGCAAGGCCGGGCCCCGGCCTCCGCCGCCAGGACACCATGCCGCCCGCTCACTCCAGCGCTACCCGACGGCCTCCTCCCGCTACTGCTGCCGCTGCCGCTGTTCGGGCGCACAGCCTTCTGCGCCGCGGGCCGGCACCCCGCGGCCGGGGATCACATGGGCTCGCCGCGCCGCAGCCGCAGCCGCCCCGCCGCGGTGCCCGCCCGGGGCTGCGGAGCGGCGATACTCGGGAGAGCGGGGCTCGGCGTGGCACCTGCCCCGGCACCGCGGGCGGGCAGCGGCGCCTCCTGCCCCCGCGGCGCCTCCAGATGATGCTGCAAAACGCTCCGAGCGGAGTGGCGGAGGCAGGTGGAGGAGGCTGCGCTCCTACCTGCGGGGGCTGGGGTGCCGCTGCCCGCGAGAGAGAGAGGCGGGATGCGAGCGGGGAGGGAGGGAGCAGCCCGCGGCGGCGGCGAGGCTCGGGGTGCCGAGCTCTCCGCTTCACGCACCGTCTCCTCCTCCCTTCAGCTGATAATAAAGCAGCCCTAGCTCCTGCTCCAGCCCAAGCCGGGGAGCTGCCGGCAAAGTGACGTGGAGCTGACGCAAAGAGGGGCAGAAACTCCACAAAATGAGCCTGAAATAAAAAAATAAAAAAATTAAAAAAAAAGAACAAAAGCAACTAGGGAGAGAGGAGGAAGAAGGGAAGGTGCCGAAGAGAGAGAGATACCCATAAGCAGTCTGCGCCGAAGCCTTCTCTCACACGCGTGCACACTCTCGCTCACAGACACACATACTCACATGCACACTCACACACCCCTGGGGGATGGGGAACTGCCCCGCCGCAGGTGCGGACTGTGGGTCCCGCTGGGCGCCACTGGACCGGCGGGTGGAAACACCTTGCCGAGAGGTAGCGGGCAGCTGCTGGGGCGGGGGTGACGGCACTCCTAGCCTCGGGGCGCTAAATGAGAATGCCTTAAGAGCCCTGGGAGGCGGTAGATGAGCGGCCCTAAAATGTCTTTCTCTTTCCCCAGGACGCCCTGTCCATCCCTCGGCAGCTCAGCAGTCTGGTTCTCCTTCTTCCCCTCAAATGTCCCCCCACTCTCCCCCCGCCACTATCGCAGGGTGCGGGTTTTCCGCAGCGATTTCTGTGCCCGGAGCCCGCCGCAGTGGGCGGCACTGCGCGCTCCGCAGGCGCCACCGCGCGTCCCGCCGCCGCCATAAACCGCGGCCGCGGCCGCCGCCCCGCGGAGCTCCGCAGCATCGGCGGCAATTAGCGCCCGACAGTCATTTGCCCACGCTGCCTGCCGGCCCGTGCTGTGCCTGGCTATGGGGGTCTCCTAGAGCTGGGGGTTATCATTTGGTGTAGGTCTAACCTACATGCGTGTATAATGTGTTTGCAGATTCAATGAGCAATCGTCTGGGGAAACTGGGGATTGCAGTGTTGGTGTTCTGCCATTACTGAGTCACTGTTCCTCGTGCCCTGATAAATAACGGGCAGTCACTGCTTCATGTTGGCAGATTACTTGCTTCCCTACATGCCATTATATTCAAGGATGGTGATGGCCCTTTCTTACTGAATTGCTAGGGCTGGGTATTTTGAAATGAGTAATTCAGGGTTCCACCTGAGTTAAAGAAAGAATGGTTACAGAATTTTCACTACAAAGATACAGAACAAGTTGTCACAGCGCTGTTTAGAAAGCGCTCAGGAATCAATTTGACATGTCACATATTAATTGAATGAACCCTCCGTTCTATTTGCATTTCTCAGGCTACGGAAAAATACAGTTCTTGCTGGGTACATTCATAGGCCTGACACAGTCACCGGCAGGGCTGTTCTGCTTACAAAGAACATCCTGCTAACACAGCCACAACCATACCTCTCCGGAACTCTGATTCATGCTTCTGTATAGGGCAGTGAGTAAAGACTGGAAAAAAGATATATAAATTAAAATAGTGTCAATCAGGTTACCATATTTACGTCAAATTTATTAGAAATCTAAATAAAATGGATGTATACATACAGGTCTTCTGCTCAGAATACAAATCTTTCCTGTCAGGCCCAGCATTCTGTCATTTCTATATAATACACAGGGAAGGCTCAGGGAGTCCTAATCAATAAGAATGTCCTAAACCCACATAGTGCAGCATAAGAATGGGAAAAAATCATGAAAATATTTTTCAAGCACAAGATATTTTGTCCATAGGTAACACGGCTCTGGAAAAAACTGGGAGGAGGGGGTATTCATTGTTTTAAATTAGGATATTTTTTCTAAATGGAATTGTTCACAGAAATATAGCAAGTAAGATTTTTAAAAATCCTAGGACAATGTTCTGTATGCAGTACTAGTTGGGATTTTTAAAGGATTTGGAGAAAAGTGTTTAAAGAGGAAAAGAGAGGGGGAAGGTAAATAGCACGAATGGCAATAAGATGTTATTTACGGGGAAAAAAAAGGAAAAAAAAAAAGAAAAGAAAGAAAAAAGAAGAAGAAGAAGAAGAAGAAGAAGAAGAAGAAGAAGAAGAAGAAGAAGAAGAAGAAGGAGGAGGAGGAGGAGGAGGAGGAGGAGGAGGAGGAGGAGGAGGAGGAGGAAAAAAAACTGGAGAGAGGTCTCTAATTCAATTAAGCTTCCAAACCTTGGAAAGCACTGCAAACCTGAAATACTGTTCTGCAGAAAAATCTGCTTCCAGCTCTATGCCTGATTTCATCTTGGTGAACACAAGAACATCTGCTCTTACAGGCAGTAAATACTCATGGTAATGATCTTAATGACTTTGTGACAATAAGCTTCCATTTTTCTGATTTTGTATGGGTTCATACTGGACTTTACTATCTCAGAGACGTATTGTGCCTGTTTTCTGGGATTTCTGAAAATTGAGAACTGTCAAAATTTAAGGTGGAGCCACACAGTTGGTTCCAGTAGTCCAGTGGATTAATGGTGTGGAAGAATGAAGCTCTAGAGATAAGATCTGGAACTTGATGAGCTGTGGGTGGGTATTAATGCTGGAACATGCACTTGAAAGCAGCATTACCAGCTGTTGTAAATGATGGTTTGGATTTTCCACGAAAGCATTGCTGAGGCACATGGCAGTCCTTTTTTAGAAGGGTTGGGGCTCACACCACCATCATCTCTACATATAGAGCTTAATGACATAGGTTGGTGGGTTGGGGGAAGATGGCTGAAATGAAGGGGGTGTTCCACCTGGAACCGCCACAGCTGTCCTGCAGAGCTGGGGAAACGGGTAGCTCCTCCACAGGCACGGCTGTGTGTCTGGAGTCCTTTAGTTCTAGTGTTGCAAGTGGCACAAAGAAAGTATGATAAACTCTATCTGTTTCTACATGAATGTATTTATCTATAAAGACGGCCCCATTCTTCTATGCTTTTTCTCACAGAGTAAGGAGAGTAGAAAAGCTTTGCTCAACTACTGCCTAACAGTTATTACCTAAAGGACAACCACAACCAAACCACCAGAGAATAGGAGCTTTCTGGGAGTGCTACGGGAGCACACATCATTCCAAAGGTGGTAAAAATAGAGCAAAGCCCTAAAAATGTGACACAGCAGCAGAGCGTGATCAGAGGCCTAGAAAATATGAAGTCTGTGTTAGGATAGAAAGAGCAGTTTTTTTTGGTGTTCAGGAGGTTGAAGTGCTGTACTACTCCTGAAATCTGCAAAGTGCTCTGTAGGGGGTAGGTGATAAATTTTTACCTTTACTAGATCGGACAAGAAATTATGGACTTGATTTACAGCAAGGAAGATTCATGACAGACATTATAAAAACTGATGTATTGCTTGTACTACAAAGGGGTCACCTCAGAGAATGCCAGAATCTCAAGCACCGAACCTGTTGAGGAGAGATAGGTGAGTATCTCCCCACATCAGGTGAGGCAGAGTCAAATTTGCCACTGTTAGTTAAAAACAAATTAACAACCTTGCAGATGTTCTTTTCCCTTGCAGTATGTACTTCTTTGTCCATTTTTTATTTTTTTATTTTTTACTGGTGTAAAGGAAGTTATGAGAACGTGTTCTGAATATGCTGAATAATCAAAGTGTTTTCTTGAAATTACTGTCTTGAAACCTGAAGTCATATACAATACATAAAACATCCTCATATATCATAGAATAGAAATTACAGAAAGTATCTGGAAAGATGCAGCATAATGTATTAGCACAAAAAAAGACAAGATCTGGAAGTTCAAAGAATTTCTGTAAGAGTGTTGTTATTCAGTTGGGAGTATAAGGAACTGTGCCATGTAGGCTGGGGAAAGGTGAGGGCATGATGCATGCTTGTGCCAGAGTGTCCTATCCTACCCAAACACAGGAGGACCAACCTTACATGTCAGCACTAAATCTGCAATAGAGGCTTTGCATCCTGCTTGCATTTTGCTTACTGCATGGGGATTCTGAGCAGTTAGAGGAGAGGAAGCATGGACCACTTGTAGGATCTCTTGATTTTATCAGTAGCTTTTTGCTAACCAGACTTATACGCTGATTTCAGTGCAACTTCCCACATGAGGATTTTCCTGCATTCAAACTAAGCTGTGATCAGAGGGACATAGCTGCAATATGACTCACAGAACACATATAAACTTAAATCTCAAATGTCTGCTATGTTGATAACTATGCTGAGATGACTTGACCCTCTTTCCCAATCTCCCACATCTTTTCCCTCAATAACGAAAATCGCTTCCACGGAGCTCTTTTCAGTACTACCTCCTAACTCAAGGTACACTCTAAGTGTCCCAGCCCAGCCTTCGTTATATGCAGTGTCCCACCCGTTTAAAGTTTCATCTACCTTCTTAATCGTCACTCATTTTGCAATGCTGAATAATGGATGCAATTTCTCCTTATCTTTTTCAAGCAGTGATTTATGTTTATTGACTTTAAAGTGGAGCTCAATCCTGCCACCTCGTGCTCAAGAAGATTAGCACACCACCTATCACAGCTCTAACAAGCAAGGAATTAAATGAGACACTGACTATCTAATAGCTGGTTCCAGCTGGATATTACCAGAGAAGTCACTTTGTTTGAGTAGACACTCTTCTAGGGGCACTCTTCATGCTTCTGTGTCACTTCTCACATCCTCAGATTGTTTCAGAGATGAGGAATGTCAGTGGCATCCCAAGCACATTAATAAAGCAAGGCATACACCCCAGACTCCTGTTCTGCCATCTGTGTCTGTCTCATGACCAATGTATTAAACAGAGTTTCTGGTAACTCTGTGTTAACATTTATCACAGTGTGCTAAAAGGGCAGCATTACATGATTTTCATCAAGAAACGATCACATCATGGAGTAAAGGCAAGGATTCTCCTCATTTATCACAAAAGCTTGTATTTTTTGAGAAGGTAGCGAAAGAAACGATTGCATGGAGCACGAACTTCCATTTTTGGCAGAACTTTTTCCTGTCTGACAGGACAACACAGCATCTAGCTCCTATCTAGATCACTGCAGGCTGCTACACATACTTCACTGCCTTGTCCACCACTCTTCTGAGTCTCCCTGTAGACAGCCAAGCAGGAGAGTTTCTTGACTGTACATGCATCCATGTACAGCTTCCTGAACACCTGACAGCAAATGTAAATGGCATTTTTACCTCTGCAATGGAAGGGCTGCCCAGGTGGTGGGGTCACCATACCTAGAGGTATTCAAGAAACATTTAGATGTTGTACTGAGGGACATGGGTTAGTGGGAAATATGGGTGGTGGGTGGTGGATGATTGAGGTTGGACTGTATGATCTCAGAGGTCTTTTCCCACCTTGGTGAATCTGTGTATTAGTGACAGGAATCCTAAAGCAGCTGATCGTCTTTAATATTCCATTTTGCTGATTTTGTCAAATGATATTCATTCAAGTTAAATTTTTATCACATGCATGGACTTGCTCAATCACAGCAATGATTAGTCCTCCAGATAATCCAACTTATTCTCTGTATGTCTATATGCAGACACATATTACAAGGCTCAATATGTGGAAAATGCAGACATAATAAAATCTGAAAATTATTTGACAGTTTTCTCCCAGTTTAAAAACAATTCAGACACAAATGATGATTTTTTTCTTTATTTTCGTTTTTGTTTTTGTTTTTTGCTGTACTGAGCCAATGATGCTTTGAACCCTTCTTTACAGTAATCAGTAAAATTAGTAAAACAAACAAACAAACAAAGCAAGCTCAGTTTCTGGTACAGTAGTTTAAAGGATAAGAAATCATCTGACAACTTAGCTATAGAACATTGCAAGTTAACTTCAGTTACCATTGTGAATTACTGAGTTACTGCTGTTCCCATTATTTACTGTCTTCCTATCAAATGGACTACATACCACAAATGTGTGTCGTTTGTGATTTTGGAGTTAAGTAGTTTTGCATGGGGCCAAGACATGATTTTTACTCCTTAACTTCTGGGCCAATAGGGAGAAATCTCTGTAGCCTATTAAGATAGAAATCTCTTAACTTATAATGCAGATCTGCTTGTCACAGCCATACCAATGTCTTACTCAAGCTGGGGTACCATCTCATGACATGGCTTGTTTCTCCAAGCGAAAATATTTCGTGTACAGTTGTGTGTATTGCTGATGGCACAGGAAGGACACAGTAACATGAAAAACTACAGATGGTGACTGAACATGCCTCTTCTCAAGATGCTATGGATAACAGCCATGAGGAGAGATAAGCAAACTAGCAGAGAGCTAGAAGCTCAGAAATTGTTTCCAACTCACCCATTTAGAACTGAAAGATCCTGATGGCCTGTAACACAGAGGTGAATTGAGGTAATTCTTCCACTTAGCTTCTCGATAATATATTATTGACAATTTGATAAATTTAATCTTACATCTGAAGGTCATGTATGTGAGAGCAGTACTAGAGCTGATGCTATGTAAAGTATGTAGGTAGTACTTCTTGTTAGCAATTTACTTTTTATTTTATTCTCCCTGTTTCACCTGATGTCCTACAGGTCCTACAGGCTCTTCCATATGCATTTAAAGCCATTGCACGATATTCACTATTTTTAAGACCGGGCAAGAGGAGAACAGGACTTCTGAAATAGAAGACCTACAGTTTTTATGACCATCAATCATAGAACAGTACAATATTCTGCTCTCAGAAAATGGCTGTCTCATTCTCTGCTTATGAAATCATCTCTTGATGCTGATAGAATTCGGTGCCTGACTTTTCTATGTGAAAAAATTGTAGTGACAAATTTACTACCAAACCATTTTTCTGCAGGGTTTCTGGTCCCTTTCAAGTTTGATTTCATTATTTAGTATGGAGTGGAAGCTATGCAGATCCCTTTGATTAATACCTGTTCCACACTGCTCTTTCTCCTTCAACTTTGACTAAGGCCACCATCCTTGCTAATTTTCTTCCATGGCTCAACAGCCTTTGCTGGCAACCAAGATGTTGTGATCTTTTTCATGTCTCCTCTGGAGCTTTTCCTTCCACCAGCACCCAGGTTTGGTAACAGGCCATAAGGGATTATCTTACATAATGCTCTGCTGGTTTCTATGGTACTTCCACTTGGTTTCCCACAGCAACCACACAATATAAGAGACATTTTAAGCTGTACCATCATCATCACTTCTTAATCCTTTTCATAAGATTCTGATAGTGTTGCTTCTTCGTTCAGGAATTGTTGAGGGACCACATGCTGCCAAATTTTCTGAAGTTCAAAGTTGCTTTGTGGCTTGGCAACATCTGAGTCAATGGAAAAGCTGATAGCTGCCTTCTAACAGAGAATGTCATAGAATCACACTATCTGAGAACATTTTGGTTTTGAAAGTGTTAGCATAATTTAATCTCAGGGTGTGGGGTTTTTTTTGTTTTGTTTTTTGTCTGGTTGTTTTTTTTGATACTGCCTCTAAATTGCTAGCTAAAGCAGTATACATCTGGCTCTCTGAAGCTGCAGAACTTGTTATATGTTACCTACAGTTCAGCAGAGGAAGCAATGCCTGTTGATTGCTAACAGTATTCAAATTAATTTAGGGTGAATTCAACTTACAGTTTAAGTCCTAAAGCTGAAATCGATAAAATATTCCTATTGCCATAACTATCACTTATTTGTTTTGCACAGCTTAGTACTCTGAATTTAAATGCTGCTTGAGTTGTACTTTTTGCCTTGGCCTTATGTTCCATCTGTTAGCTGAAACTGGTAAAGCTGCAGAAGTTTATAGCTATTTTCAGTGGAATTTGCTAGAGGTATTTGTAGGGAATATCTTTTTTAGATGTATGAAAGTTATCATTTATGTATTCCATTCATGCCTAAAATATTTGGTTATATCCCCTGTTTTTTTTCACACTGCACATTGATGGCTGAACTTTCATTAAATATATTATTCACTTGAGCATTTCCAAGAATTACAGAGAAAAAAAAAAAAAAAAAAAGAAGAAGAGAAGGGATGATTCTCCCCCTCTCACCTTTGTAACTCGTGCTGAAGTTTTTGTTTTCTTAGCCATAGATTACTCTAACACTTTCAAAACTTTAGGTTAAAATTTGCATTCCAGTTAAATGCATTTTTCCAAGGGCATGATCCATAACTTGTCCATAAGTTTGTCCTGAGTTCATGGATCTTTAAAGGGATTAAGCTGTAATTTTGCATAAACCAGGAGAGATGGCTACAGTCTTTCATTGTCCAGTAGTAGACTTAACTCAGCAGATTTCTGAGAATATGCCATAAGCCAGCTCCAATTGTCTTTCCAGTCGTTGCCTTCAAGTTAGTGAATCAGCTGTTCCAGTTCTTTGGCTGGGTCTCTGTATCTTAGAATGGTTCCCTCATTTCAAAAGCAATTTGTGAATTTTAGCAACCCTTCTATCAGTTTGGAGTTGCAAAGGCAATTCAGGATCTCCTGTTGAGAGTGACACTATAAGATATTTAAACCTGATTTTCTCTCATCATTCACAGTTTCATCACTCATCCTAAGTGATAAAGATTAAGTGAACTGAGTGAACCAAGACAGTCCTACACTTTCTTTCTCTGGACGCTGTTGCTTTTATTTCTCATTGACATGGACAACTCTATACAGGAGAGTTGTTCCTGTCAGTGGTACTTCTTCATTACTTTTTGTATTGAACTGTCAGATATCACATCTCATCCACACGATAGGCCTTCCCCCAAATTTTCTGCATAAGTACACAGCATAGAATTGTAGAATGGCTTGGGTTTGGGATTGGAGGGACTTTAAAGATTATCTAGTTTCAGTTCCTTACCATGGTCTGGGTTACCACCCACTAGATCAGGCTGCCCAGGGCTCCATCCAACCTAGCCTTGAACACCTCCAAAGATGGGGCACCCACAGCTTTTCTGGGAAGCCTGCACCTGTGCCTCACCAGAGGTTGATAAATAGTTTCCCCCTAATATCTAATCTAAATCTCTTTTCAATTTTGAACTATTTCCCCTTTTTCTATCACTACTGGGCCATGTGAAAAGACACTCTCCATCTTGTTTATAAACTACATTTATAAGCTCACTTGAAATACTGGAAGACCACAATGAGGTCTCCCAGCAGCCTTCTCTTTTCTAGTTTGAACAAACCCAGTTTCTTCAGTGTTCAGTCTGGAGAAGAGAAGGCTATGGGAGCTATCTTCCTATTTTTAAAGGTAGATAATAAACAGGAGGGAAATCAACTTTTTGTGCAGGTAGATAGCAATAGGAGAAGGGGGAATGGTTTTATACTAAAGGAGGAAATATTTAGATCAGATGTCAGGGGGAATTTTTTCACTGAGAGGGTTTTGAGGTGCTGGATGAGGTTGCCCAGAGAGGTTATGGTTGTCCCTTTTCTGGAGGTCAAGTCAGAAGGGATCATAGTATCATAGTCTCGTGCGGGTTGGAAGGGACCTTAGAGATCATCGAGTCCAACCCCCGGGATTCGAGCCTCTGTGTAGCAGAGCGGCACTTCTACCACTTGCGCCACAGGGGGGATTCGAACCCAGGGCCCCAGGGTTGCAAGGCGGCATTCCTACCACTGCGCCACCGGGGCACACAATCCTGAGCAAGCTGATGCAGAACTTGATCTAGAGGTTGGCAAACCTGCCTGCAGCAGAATAGTTGAAAATTGTCTTCCAAGCCAAGATACTCTATGATTCTATGATTCTATGATCTTCATGGCCCTTGTCTGGATCAGCTCCAACAGGTCTATGTCATTCTTTTGTTGGAGACTCCAGGACTGAATTCTGTACTCTAGGTGGGGTCTCACAACAACAGAGCATAGTCATCCTTTTGGCCAATGTTATTCTGGGTTGCATCAAGAGAAGAGTGAACACATATCGAGTGAGGTGACTCTGCTCCTCTACTTTGCTCTCATGAGATCCCACCTGGAGTACCATGTCCAGTTCGGAAGCCCTCAGCATAAGTAGGACAAGAAGTTTTGGGGCAGGTCCTCAGGAGAGCCATGAAGATTATCAAAAGGTTGGAGTACCTCCCCTACATGGTCAGGCTAAGAGAGCTGTGGCTCTTCAGTGTGAGGAGGAAGAGAAGGCTCTGAGGAGAACCTATAGTGGCCTACCAATTCCTGAAGGGGACCTACAGGAAAGCTGGGAAAGGACTTTTTTTATAAGGACAGATAGCGACAGGATGAGGGGAAATGGTTTTAATCTGGAAGACAGTAGACTTAGACTAGATATAAGGAAGAAATTTTTTACTGTGAAGGTGCTGAGACACTGGAACAGGTTGCCCAGTGAGGCTGTGGATGCCCCCTTCCTGGAAGCATTCAAGGCTAGGCTGGATGGGGCCTTGAGCAACCTAGGGGGTGGCGTCCCTTCCATAGGGACTGGAACTAGATGATCTTAAGGGTCCTTTCCAACCCAAACCATTCTTTTTCTATGATTCTATGAGCATGTTCTGAAATTCTCTACTAAAAAAGACTGTTTTCCATATACTTCTGCCTTTGAATTACCCTTTGAGGAAGTTTCTGCTGAGGTTCCTGTAAATATTTAGAGGACACAAATGCTGAAAGAGCTTGATCATAAGGCCCTTTCCAACTGAATTTCTTGTTCACAATTCTTGACCATCTTTTATTTCTGACAATGAAGTATAAAAGACTTGGAAGAGCATTCTCCTCAAAAGTAGTGAGAAAGTTCCCCTGCAGGTTCCAGTGCATCATAGTCCAGCATACCAACAGTGTTAAGTTCATCGACCAGTGGCCAGTAGCACTTAGTTGTCACCATGATTCAGACCAAAGATCATCTCTTTTACATGTAGCAGAAGCATTTTGTCAACTATATAACTGTTCAACAGCACTCAGTGTCTGTTTTTCAAGATTTACTACTATAGAATTCAGCTCAGTTTTTGCATTTGGGCCACTGATACTTACAGAATAATTGATCTGATTATTCTGGCTGATTCTCAACTACTCAGACCTTCTCCCTCCCTTTCTCAGTGGCTGTAGGCATTATAAATCTTCAGGAAATCGAATCAGTTCTGAAACATACGACCACAACAGTAACTCTACTTTTCTAGCACTGTCCTGACTAGCATGCAAAACCCACCTCTTCCCACGGTGCAACATTTCCTTATAGCCCCTGTACTTGGGACTAGACATCTCTGATTCAATATTCTTCTTGGCATAGGACTGTGCCTCATCAGTGCTTTGTGCAGTCATGTCAGCCAGAGATTCCCAGGTGTTTTTATAGCTAAGAATAATTTTCTCTAGCCATGTTTCACGCATGGCCAAACCCATTTATGTCCTGGTTTCACCCTTTAATGCAGGTACAGCTTACTTACAATTGGATGTACTCTCCCTTTCATTTTTGGCATCCACAATTGCTGAGCCAATCGGGGTCTTGCTACAGCTGCAGAGTTTACACCAGGCTTGGGACAAGCATCTGGCCTTACTACCGTTGTTTGTGTGAATAGGGCTGCAACTGTGATTTTGTCCACCGCTTTTTAAGGAAATTGGTCTAACATCCCACTTCATGTTGCATATAGATATATGTTATCTCTTCTGGGGAAGCTCTAGAGAGGTCACTGAGACCCTGTTTAGTTTTCCTTCCCTTCACTGTTTCTCGTGTTGTGTCCAGTCTGGATTTATTTCATGGATGGAACTTGTGCAGTATCCCCTACTTCGTTATTGTTATTATTATTATTCATTCATTCATTCATTCATTCATTCATTCATTCATTTTTTGTTTGTTTTTTTTTTAACCTGAGAGAGGATGTGGTAGTTGAAGGGTTTCCTAGGGCTTCAGTCTCCCACAGATTCCAGTCATAAGAGCCTGAACAATATACACAATCCTTTGCTTTGGTGTTTGAACCAAAAGCAGTATTTCCTGAAAGGCAGATGGCCTGATGGTTAAAAGGTTAAAAGCTTTGTTAAACATGTGTGTGTGTTGCCATTGATTGTGGATTTGATGGTATTTAAGTGTACTTTGGAAGGAAACCACTGATGTAGGGCGCTCTCCTTGTCAACCTTACTCAATTCCAGTGTGAAACAGCCTAACAGATTGTCAATTTATTAATTGACCACAGAGTGTGGGTCAAAGGACTAAAGTACACCAGTGGTAATTATTGTGGATTGATAAATCTGGGCAATTGAAAGTTCAAGGCTGCTTCAGCGTAACTTTTTATGTAGTGAGAGAACTGGCAAATATCTGGGGTTAAGTTTGCTCAACACTTATGGCTGAATGCCAAAGTATCTTTTCAGGTCATTAACTTTAAAACTCTGATCTGGAGATGTTGCTTCAGGAACTAGTTTGTCTTGGCAGGACAACATAGACTCAGCCACATGTGGAAAAACAAGTGTCACCATTCTGAAAGGTAGATGAGTATGATTATTAAAGTGATATGTTTACCAGAATACATGAAGTTCCTTTTATTGCTTGAGAATTTAACTGTTTGTACAAACGCTTGCTTTTTTTTCCTTTTTCCTTTTTTTACCTGATGTTAAAATAAGTTGTTCCTTCTTACCTAGTTCCATCAGAATTTCTAAAATTTGTATTTAATTTTTCAGGTAAGCATCAATAATGCAGATGATGGAATGAGAAAATTAGTATATTACTGGATTATTAATCTTTTAAGGATAAATATGTTTTTTTAATGTGATAAACCCATCATATTACTTTTCACACATCTATAAAACTTTATATTCTAAGTTTGTATAATATATTTATGGAACATATATATTCATAGTTCATATTTTAATATCTTCCATAGTTATATTTTTTTAAAATTTACATTTTTTTTATGTTTAGTGAATGACAACACTATCCATGAAGCCACTGGTCCGGCTAGTACTTTGTTAAAGTTATCTAAGATCAATTTACTACCACTAAGCATGTTATTTCTGGTGACCTAGAAATGCAAACCATAAGCACAAAAACGCAAACACTTTAAAGCTGACAAAACAAAAATCACATGCTTCTGCAAGCAAAGCAGCATCCATGAAAATGTGTTTTGACTGTTCTTGCTTTTGAATTAACTTCCTGTTCTTGAATATCTGGGTTGATTCTTGAGAAACACAGAAGCATGCAAAGACCGATGTCCTGATTAAAAAACTGTGCAACAGTGTAAAGCCAAGTTATTATTAAAATAATGGGATGTCTTCCAGTTTCTAAGATGTGGTTTTGCCAAGCCATTCTGTGCATTAACACAATCGTGTATGCACAGCCTGAGCACTATTTACACTGGCATCTCAGTTACACTGAGAAGGCTGTTCCATTGCTACTTAAGAGGACATGGTAAATGCTGGGTAGAAAATATTCTTGAAAAAGCAAACAAACAAACAATCAAAAAAACGCTCAACAACCAACCAATCAAACAAACAAACAAAAACCATTAGAAATGCCTCCTATGTGAGCATAAGGAGACTTTCTAAAATCAAGAGCATTTCCAAGGACATATGAAGTGATCTCAGCACAGAGCTACTTCAAGTGTTTTATTAGAGGGCATTCAGTTGGCATGGACAGAGAAGAACAAAGAGACTGTTTACCTTTGAGTTACAATTACTAGAACACAGAGCAGTCTCCCACGGAACAAAAACAAACAAACAAACAAAACAAAACAAACAAACAAAAAAAAAACAAACACTGGGAACACCAATACTTGTCACATTTAAATCACATTAAATGAAACACTAGAAACTCTACCACGGTGAATAGACTTCTACTGGCATGCTCTAACCCTACTGCCTCCTGATTTCCAAGCCTGTGAGACCTATTACTTTTTTTTCAAATCATCTCTCTGACACATGAATACAGGGCTGGGTCCAACCAAAAGTTGAGATGCTTGACATTTTGCTACACTGTACAACTATGAGAATTTCTGCAATTAAAACTTTCCTTTCTCTCCAGAGCAGCAGGGAAAAAATCATGGGTAAATTCAGATCTACTTCTTTCCCTGTGCCATTTCTTGAATGCCTTCCCTTTATATCAGACAAAATCTTATGTCCCAGAGCATCTCTTATCCCTTTACTTTTTTGGTGTGCATTGTCCCTGCTGGATTTCAGAAATTGTGAAACTGGTTGTACCTGACTGGAAAACTGCTCAATGGGCTGTTGCTGGCAGCTAATTGACCATTTGACATTTAAGCCAAATCTCAGCACAAGATGGTCAATTCTTATGAGGTTTTGCATGTATTTTGACTGCAGAGTGTGGCAACATTGAAAAATGCAAAGTAATTGCTGCAATACAGCAGCTTTTTGACCCTTGCTTTAATGAAAACAAAACAAACACGAGTAGTATACCAGCTGCAAGCAAAAGATTACTGCTGGAAGGTTCTTAATAGGGGCCCGCGGCGCTGGCATTAAGTCTGGCTGCGTTGAGCCTTCACAGTCATCTTTATTGACAGCGCCAGTACCTCTTTGTCTAGCAGTAATGGCACTAAATTCTCTGCACATCACAGAAGATACAGTGAGACAAAAAACCTGACTGAGCAATGAATTATCCTACTTTCCTTCCATGTTAACCTCCCTAACTCAAGGAGAAGCAATGAAATCTAACTGAAGGAAAACAGGTGTGAATCTAGTTTGTCCCACGGTGAAGATTTCCACTAAATAAAAACATATTTTACTGAAACAGGACATGAGACAACGTTACAAACTGTATTTGCTAAACTAAATTATGTTATGAACATAACAAAGTACAAAAATGTGTCCTACCAGGCTTAATTATGTTTTTTAAGGCAGCTGTCATCAGAGAATACCAACATAGTTTTGGAAAATAGTTTTCTAGACTTGAGGGACATTCTGTTATGATGGTATGATCTTGGCAGAAGACTTTTTATTTTACCCTCAAAATGAAGGTGATTTCTGGAATCAAGAGGATAATAAGTGTTCTCAGTTGTATCCAGAGACCCATTCTCACATTAAGAATGGGCATCAACACACCAAACTGTGGTGCCAAGTTATTTCCCAAAGCAGTGTAGTTAAGTTCAGGGACAGGTAAAAAGCCTAGAACAAGTTGCATCACTGTACTCTGAAGCACAAGCTGCTTTTCTTTAAAATTTTCTCCTTTCAAATAAATTATTTTCTAAAAGCATCATTTTGTCCCACTGACCAAATGTCTAACTCCAAACAAACATTTTTCCATAACTTCTCACAGGAGATAAATGAGAGCTGTGCTTTGCAGCACATAAAGCCACAGAACTGACATCCTTAATTCCACTTTATCACAGAAATTCTGACTGTGTTGACGCACAAAAAAAATTTCAGCCAACTTTGTAGGATTAGAATTGAATTTGAGTCACACAAAATCAGACACAAAATTTCCTGAAGACACTGAGATTTTCATACAAATTTCAGAGGGTTTTATAGACTCTATTTTTACAAGAGTTTCTCCAAATGAAATGCCTTTGACTTTGTTAAGCCAGCCCACAACATCAGAGGAAGATGTTGGTGGTATAGCAGTAGAGACTGAATCTTCCCATCAATAATCCATTACATTTTGTCACTATGTGACAGATGGCAGCAGAGGGGCAGTCTGACAAATGGTGTCTGACATGGAAGTGCATATGAAGCAAAGGAGCAGAATTTAATTCCTTCATGCAGAAAAAAATTTAACCCACTGACATTCACTGATGCTTGCTGAACATTTTTGGAAACCAAACAGGGGATGTGAGCACAGTGAGGTGGGTGGTGCATTCTAGCTATGAAAACAGTGATAGTGGTCACAATCACAAATGTTTATGAGCTCAGCATGAAGCTCTTGTTCTCTGCTGATGCCAGTGCACAGCTAATGGCAGTGACTATGCTGAAAAATAAATAGTAGCTGAGAATTTGCACTATCAGACAGTGTTACTATGCTCTTTGTATCTGATGTCATTCCTATGGAAATAAATAGGTGAGATTACATTCAGCTCAACTTTCATAAAGTTTTTTTTACTTCTCAGATAGCACACACCTAAAGTCTGAGAAAAGAGTACAATTTCTGAATTCTCTGTTAAATATATTCTCCTTCTCTGTACCCCATTCCCCTTCAAATCTTTGGAAATCCCTTAAGAGAATTCTAATCTTACTCAACAAGATGTGTTTTCTAATGACACTTTCACAAGCACTGTGTGCTCCGTCATCATCTGAAGATCAATTTTGTAACAACAAATAAAAGTTCCCACAAGTGATGATCAGATTTCTATTTTGAGAGAGCAAAGTCATGGTAATTTTTATAATTATACCAAATACTGCTTGCCTGTGTATTCTGTGATTCTTCTTCCCGCATCAGATACCTGAAGTTTTGGCTCCCAGATTGGGATGTGGCCTCCTGCACAAAGCTGACATCATAATTAATTAAAAAGAAGCCACAGTACTATTGGCATTCTTGAGATGAGGCATTATTGTAGACCATTCTGGCCAGCATCCAGCCCTAGAAATGATATCACAAATTGCTTGGCACAGATGCAAGCTCTCATCATTAAGAGAAAGTGAAAGAAAGCTATTGGGATTCCTGGTACATAGTTGGAAGAAAAAAAAAAAAAAAAGAAAAGAAAAAAAAAAGAATTCCTCATTCCTTAAAGCTGAAAAACACATAGGCTAAACTAGCGGCAAAAGTTGTATTTAACAGAGTGTACTAGATGCTGAGATTTAGCAGCCATCACTACATCCTCAACTGAAATAAGCTTCTGTATGTCCTCTAATATACTAGCAAACCTCTCACATCACCACTCTTGTATAACATGATATGTTCATTCATTTCCATTTGTGTTTGGTTTTTTTTATTCTTTTTCTCTGTCTGTCTCCACATTTTGATTTAAAATAATAGTACGTGTGTAAATAATACCTACTGTTTCTTCTTAGCTCAAGTATCCACAGCTCAGACTCTATTTTTTTTAATCTGTCTGCACTACTGTTGAATGATTACTCTCTGATCTCTGTCATTTTTTTCTTTTAGTGCAGGTCTTCCCAGCAGGGCTGATGTGTGGTGACAAATCTTTTTTACTGTGATTCCCAGAAGATCTGAAGAATGGACATGTTGGTTATTATGACTCATGCTTGGAAGCTACTGTATGGCCCAGCCCAAAAGCTCTCCTTTTTTAGCTAGATTTATCAGCGGTGTAAAATAATAAATGGTCACTGAGCACTGCTTATTACAGCCAAACAAGAGGGGAAGAGAGGAAGAGAAAAAGTAAGAGAGAAAGAGCAAAAGAGAGGGAGATAGAGAGAGAGAGATGAGGGAGGAAAGGAGGAAAGGAAGAAGAAAAAGAGAGTAAGAGGGAGAGAAAGAGAGAGAGAAATGGAGGAAGTAAAAAAAGGAAAGGGAGGAAAAGGAGGGAGGTAGGAAGGAAGGAAAATAAAGGATTTTTTCAGTCACCCTATGTTCTGATTGAGATTCTAATATCTCAGTGGAATAAACTTAATTCTTTATTTGTTGTTAAGGGACACATACTAAATCAGAAGTACTTATTATACCATTGGTCACCTGTATTAGTTTCCTGGATCTAAATTTTGTACACACAGAGAAAAAAACTGATTGCCAAAATGCAGAACATTTAGCTGTCTTTCTCTTGTTGGTCATTACATTAACATGTAAGATCTGATGTAGCCTTGTATCTGTAATTACAGGATGATCACAGGTGCAACTTTTTCCAGTGGTACAGTGAAGAATGACTGATACTTCTTTATTATGGATTGTTTGAGAACCTCAGTCACACACATGGCGTGTGGTGCATCCCCATAGGGGAATATTAGACTCATTCATTCACCAGATCTTCTTCAGGTATGTGCACTCCAGAAGCTGGAGGGAACCCACTGTGCCCTCTGGACTAGGTGTTTGCATGTCTTTAAAGGAAACCCAAGGCACAGTATATCTAGAAGGTTCCAAGCCTGGGCAGCTAGGATCCTCCAGATTCAACTATGAGATATGAAGTGATGGTCAACATTTTCCCTTGAATGCCTACAGTATCTGAGAAGTGGTGCATTCCTCCAAGTCTACAATGTTGGAACACTGTCACCTGAGGTAGCCTGCAGTTCATGGTTACCAGTCAAGGAGAATGAACTGCAAGGAAGGAGGGAAAGATCAGAAATTCTTAGCAGATATTTGTGTGCTCTAGGCTGTAAATCTCATCTGTTTCTCAAAGCAGGAAAAGAGAAGTTGGATAACATTTTATGAAAAGCTTTAGAAAATCATTACTACTTATTTGAAATGAAAGCAGCACAAGGAATTTTCATAAACCATAATGTATACCTCGCACTTAAAACATTTTAAGGGATTTATGTTTTCAAAAAAGGCTTTGATTCTGTGGTCACTTAAGTGACTCAAAGTTACTGTTCTGCCAAGTCAAATTCTTTTCACTTATGGGATTTAACAGATAAAGTTAAACAGTGAAAAAGAAAATAATGAATAACATATTTCAGTCATGCTTTAAACAGTGAAATAGCTTTTTATTTTTTAACAGCACAGTTCTAATATAGCATAAAATAACTAAAAGCCAAAATCATGCTATAATACCCTTTTCACTCGCATGCTTCAGTCACAGACAAGTGATGATCCCTGTCAAGAAAGCCTGAAAGTCCTAAACAGCTGAATGTCTGCTATTTTTATCAGTTTTTCTCCAACAATTCATTACTGTTTTTTGCGGGAAGCAATGGAAGGCAGAATTTCAAGCCATAGAGGTTACTTTCTTCTTCTGCCTTTTCTTTCAGTTTTCCTCTATGGTTTTTGTATTTTGTATATGCATGTGTGGTTAATTGAAGATTAATACACTACTTAATTTCCACTTTTTATTTGCCCAGTGTCTTTCACCTGCATGAAAAGTTTGTCAGTGTTTCTTGGAAAGCACTGAAAGATCACTGACCTGGCCTTCAGAGCACCTAGGGAAGAGGTGTCACAAAAAATACAAAGCAGACTCATCTATGACTTCCAGTAACATATTTAAACAGAAGTGTGAAAATGTACTAGCTTGTTTTTGCATGACATCTAGATAGAACAACAAAGTCCACGCTCTGTAAAATTTTTATTCTTGTTAAAAATTTAAAAGGCAAGCTTCTAATGTCTGAGCATTAACTTAAGTTGTAGTAAGTCTGTAAAACAATAGGAGAGATGCTACTAAAAGTATATTAATAATAAAACAGATGCTTTAAAAAAAGCTTAGTGTCATGGCAAACTTAGCCCACTTTCCATGCAGAAGCACTGGCTGAGAGTTGCTGTGATTCACACCAGCTGAAGAGAGCAGCTTTGGGTGGAAGATTCTAACTTTTCTATGAAAAAAAAAAAACAAAACAACCAAACAAGGGGCTTGAGTATCCTGCTTATGTAACTTCTTTGGAGAAGCAGCAGGTGTAGTTATGGTGTTTGATTTGACCCCTGAGATAAGTTGTTGTGGTTATACTCTTCTTTTAAAGAACATTGAGACCCAAGTACAAAATAGTCACCTGAGAATGAAACAGTAGGGAATAAGGCAAGCAGGCATTGTGCTGCCTGAGAGGGAGATGAGGCTGAGGAGGGAGATGTGATAAACAATAGCAACTCTACCAGCATGATATTTCCAGAAGTAAGGTCTGAGCCCCACTATCCCAAGACCTGAAAACCCAGCTACTACAAGGCCTCCTGAACCTGGCCAACCCTCAGCACCAACAGACAAGACCACAGATCTGCATTTAATCGAGTCAGTCTCTAGAGCCAGTAGTACTTAGAAAAAACCTATGGTATCATTTTTCCTGCCAGTTTTCTTAGTTTATGTAAAGTCTCTTATCAAAAGATACCACAACTTTATGAAAATGCTACCCTAGATTTGAACAGAACATGGTAGCTGTTTCTTTATCTCCAGTGCCTGTACTACATGTTTTGTGACACCTTGTCTTGAAAGTGCCACACACAAGCATCCCCTCAGGAACAGATCCACATTCATATAGATGCACTATTAGCAGCTTCATACCCATTCCAAAGAAAAAAAAAAATCTGAATAGGTGAAAGTGTATATGTTTATACAGCTGAAGCAGACACCTAGCCTTTAAAAGCAATTAATTTAGGCCTCATGGTAACTGTCTTTGTAATTACACTGGCCCCCTGCTTTGTTCAGATTTTAACAGATCTATTTGCAGTGCTTATCAAGCACTGTACAGGACAGCTGTGTTCAAATACTTATATATCGCGTTCCAAATGAGCGAAAATCTGTCAGTTACAGGAAATAAAAACCAAATGTCAGTACTTCCCTTTCTAAAAGAGGCTGGATCCTTCCCAGTCATGGAGAGCTGAGCTACTCATGGAACTAAAGGGGTTCCTACTACTAAAGTTATGGATGCAAGAATGCATTCAATAAACCTGGGACTAATAAAATCAATTGATCTTCAAGGTAATTCTTAAGACTAAGATTCTATGAAATTACTTGTCATGTTTGTAGCAACATACTGCCTCAGGCCTATGTGAGTGCAGCATACACACAGTGCATTAATAAACATAGATTTATATCCTGCCTTTCTTGTAATTGCTTCAATAGGTCTAAAGATCTTGGACAGCCTCCATCTGACACAGGGTGGTTTCTGTTTTACAGTGAAAGTATTCTTTAGTATTGAGATCAGAAGCCAGTCATAAGTTGATTCTTCTTGTTCACCTGATACTGCGCTTGCAGCTGAGGCAAGTTTGGATGTACAAAGGGGCAGATGCTTTATCAAGCACCTGCTGTCTCAGGAATTACTACATACTTCACCATACTTCACTGTACAACAGATCTTATTATTCTTCTGTATAATCCATTCTGGGCTGGAGAGAGAGAGGAGAAATCAAAAGAATAAATAAATAAATGGAAAGAAAATGAAAAAGGGCGGGGGGAAAGAAAGGCTGCGCTCTGTAATCCTTAAATTACCAGACTTAAAATAGAAAACCAGAAAGAGTCAAAAGCTCTTAAAAAGAGTTTATAAAAATTTATGGATTACATTGATCTACAATAAACTTCCTCTGTAGGGAACCTAAACTTTCTATTAGTTTCATATGTGCAGTTTGTCCCCATATCATCTCTGGCCTTTACTTCTCCTTGGAGATTCTTTGGCTTAACTCTGAAGACTTTTTCTCAAATTTGTATGTTATTAAATCCCCCACTCTGAAGAGAACAACAGACTCTGGTGAAGGCACCATCCCTATAACACATTTTAGACCTGCTTGATTATGGCTGATTACAGCTGGTGCTAGTCCCAGGGACTTCAATGGGTGGAACATTAGAACTCACACTGTCACTGGATCCGAAGACAGCAAATTGCTGCTCAATAACACACTAATGCTTTGGCATTCAGATAATTATAAAATCACACTTTGAAGAAGAGAGTGAGCAGATTTCCTTTTTCAGCCTTGGAACACAACATAAACATGGCACAATACACATATTCAACCCCACAGAACTACACAAATGCAATGGAGTTAAGCACAGCTTATGTTTCTATGTTTACATCTGTATTCTTCCAATTGTAATATGTCAAGAAAATCTAGAAAGTATGAGGTACCACTGCGCCAGCCTCCAGATCTGAATGCCAAAAGCTTATGTGTCACAGTGACAGGATAAGCACTTTTTTTGCTAGTGGGATATCCAAACAAGTATGTTCCCACCTTACTTAGGGCCTGCTTCTCATCACCTTTTTCATCCCTTTGAGTTTACTGGGAAACTTTATATCAGCTACTGTTAGTAACTGAGCTGGAGCTTATTAGACCTAAAGAAAGAAAATCATGGTTTCTTGAGAACTTACCTTGTCACTTAATGTGAGGACTTCGGGACATAGTATTGCCATAACTCACCTTCCAGAAGTACATTTATGGAGCAAAAAGAGTGAAATGAGGATTTTTCTGCTAATGGTTTTTTGTTTTTTTGTTTTTGTTTTTTGTTTTTTTATTCCAGCAAAATGCAAAATAAAAATGAGAGCGATCTTTTCCAGGACTGCACTACATGCTTCTATTAATACAGGGGATGGAGTCTTCATCTGCAGTTTATGGCTGTAAAAATTTCCAGAAGAGTTTTTAGAACATAAGAATTCAAAAGCAATTAAAAATAAAAAGTTCTACAATTAAAACAAGAGAAAAAATTATTCAAACTGAAGAGAAGTACAGATTTTATTTACGCATAAAAGATAGCGAAAATATTTATAGATATGTGAGAGCAATGCAATTACCATTAGATTACATAAATGCAAACTCAAGAATGGTAAATTCAAGTTTTCTAAAGCTCGGAAAATAAATGAGCATAGCTGAATCTTTCTTTCTAAGCACCCTGTATGAACAATATCCAAAGTACATTTAGGGTTATAAAAATATTCCAGTGTTAGTGGTACACAGTATTCATGCACTAATTAATCCTAATTATTATTAAGTATAAAACAGTAAAAATATTTTTATAAGAAGCTATTAAATAGCTGTTGCTTTTTTCTTTAAGTAAGTATATGCAAGTAACCCAGAGACCTACGCTAATTTGCTTTATTCTTGAGTTTGCTGGTAAATCCTGGGTAAACAGAGGGATCTCAAGAACAATGGGACGACAGAAAATTAACGGTTCCTTAATCACTCCAAGCAGCGAGATGCTGTAGAATTTCAAGTGTAAGAATGCTGACCCTTTCTGGTGAGAGAATGGATTATCGTATTTAAGATTTCAATTCAGCCCAGTACCCCAAGCACACAGTAACTTGGATTTTATTATACACTCACATAAATAATGCAATACATTTAATGATCCACAAACTTTAGAACACCATATTGAAAACTGTCTAATACAATAGGAAAATACTATGCACTATTTAAATTAGTAATTAATTTAGTAAGAAACATTAAGAAAATCAAACATCTATAAAGAAAATAAATAAATCACTTTAGAAATGAATTTAACATATCAATTTTATCTTTCATATCTCAAGAGATGCTTGGCTTATCAGTATCAGAAGGAAAGAAATTAACCTGGAATCATAAAAAAAAAGAAATTAAATATAATGTAATATAAAAGTTTGACTTACTTAACAAAATAATTATTTTGCCATTATACTAAAATAGCATCTAAATTATGTTAAAAAACTAAACCCCACAAATCTTATTTTCTCTAATTCTTCCTAAAACAGTATATGTCTTTCCTCATTCATGGAAAGAACAGATTTTTTAAGGAAAATATGATGCTAAACAATTGCCTCTAGATAGCCTTTATGTACAAAGCTATCTTCCAGTCTCTATGGGAAGACATTTTTTTTTTTTCCTAGACAACAGAAGTCTGAAAAGAATGAGTGTGATATAATGAAATCTGAGAAAAGGAGGTTTGTATGTAGAAGTACAAGTGTGAGTAGGTGTTATTTGGACAAATGATTATGACCAGGCTTGCTTCTGGACATCCTCAATGAGAATTTTCCTTGCATCTTGCCACGCACCAGTATGCATATTCTTGGTCCAAGAACATCGATTCATGCACAAAACGCTCGCCCACAGAGTAATGCATATATTGCTCAGCTACACACACAAGCAGAAGCTTGTGCTGATGCTAAAATACAGACCTACTCCTCCAACCTGCATGTTTTATTTAGAAACTAAATAGTGTTTCTAAATTCTAATGCATTCAGAATCCTCAAATCCTGCCTCTTGCATCTTTCCAATTTTTCTCTGATGGACGTCCTTTTGTGGACAGCTTGCTGATTAATTTGAATGGCTACTGTCATCTTTTCAGCTTCTAGACAGGTCAGCCCAATGGCTTTTCAGAGAGCTCCATAGAAAGGCTCTCAGGCAACACTCTATAACTTGATGATTCTTTCATCCCTGTAAGCTTAAGTAAAAATTTCTGATGTGCAATTTGCTCTGCAAATTTTCATTGCTTTGTCAAGAAACAATTTGGCATCTTATGTAATTCTGTTTATTTTGATCCTGGAATATCTGATTACTTTCTGGTGATTTTGCAAAATAGTCTCATTTATAAATTAATCACCAGTTAAACTATGGATGTTCAACCTTTTGTCCTGCCCAGGCCACACTGAGTGAACAGGAATTGTCTTGGGTTGTATATAAAATTCATAACAAAGTTATTGTATGCAGCTTACAAATGTTATTTATTTTATTTTATTTTATTTTATTTTACTTTATTTTATTTTATTTTATTTTATTTTTTATTAAAACATTAAAAAGGGAACTATTAAAACATTAAAAAGGGAACAACAGAAACAAAAAGTTAGCAAAATATTTTACTTTTTTTTACTTTTACCACACAGCCTTCAATCACCCTCATATGTGTCAATCTTAATTTTTTTTTAATTTTCACACAACTTCAATACTTTTCTATTTAAAATACTAAGTTAATATAAAACAAGCTATTCTGTTCTCCTCCAGAGGCTTTCAGGGCTAGATCCAGCTTTCTTCCTTTTGAAGAGATGTTTTACTGTTTACTTGGTCAGGACTGAGAGCTCATGAATTACTGAGTCAGTAGATCTAATGGCCATACAAATTGACTGCAGATTTAGAGTTTTTCTAGTCTCTCTCCTCATGGTTTAAAATCAATTTTACTTCTTTATTGCCTCTTGATGAATTTGGTCTTACAAATCTAGAGCGAATTTTTCTGAAGTACAGATGGTACTTTTCATTTGGAATTAAAAGGCACAGGGAGTAAGCACCCCTATTTGCTCTACTTGAAAAGGTAAGAAGAAAGCAAACTTTCAAATTGTTTCCACTGTTAGATTAATGGAATTAATAGAGTAGATTGGCTTCATTGGATTATTTTAGAGATATAAAGAAATTGGCCAGGATCAGAACATTTTTCCATAAAAATAAATTGATAACAAATATCAGGTGTTGCCAACCTGGATATATTCCCATAAATAGAGGTCCTGCAGCTTGTTACAGATTCCTCAGTTAGCCATTGTTTTGTTGTTTGTTGGGTTTTTGTTGTTTGATTGTTTGTTTAAGATCTTGATGTATATTTGAGATATCCTTGGTCCTTGGGCGTCATTTGGCTTGCCTGGGCCACCCTGCATGAAGAATTTTTTCGGGGCACATAAAAATATTTTTTATACTTAATATGTATAAATAATGGATATATGTAAACATATTTATTTATTTACTTTTTTTATTTACTTATTAAAACTTTAAAAAGAGATCAACAAAAGCATATAATTGGTGGAATATTTGACCTGGCATTTTTGAAACTAATGCTCCAATGTCTACTTCAGCATAAGTGTTTTCAAGGTTCTCATTGGTGACTGTTGTTCTAATTTTACTCTTCCTGTGCTTCATTCTTGAAAACACTTGTTCAAAAATGTTCTCACTGCCAAGAAATATAGCAACATCAGACAGGTGTGATAGTGAAGCTAGGGCTATTTTTCTCTGAAAAGACAGGTCTTATAAAAGATATGATTGCATTTTTCTTTCAGTTGAATGTCTGAATGCAACTCTGTACATTCCATCTGCAAACTGGCATGTCATGCATTTATGTCAACTAAGAATGGAGCCACAAATATAACAAAGAAAAATATATATATTTTCAGAAGTCTTGAAACCTATTTTCAAATTTTTGTGTCAAAAAGGAAAGCACAGCTGCATATTTTTCACAAGGGAATGCGTTTAGTGAACAGATTAAAATTATTACAAGTATTTGCCATAACTTGACTTTGCCACAATTTAAATTTCATCTTGAATACTGATATGCTTTGAAACGCAGCACAGATAAATTTTCACCTTGAAAACACGTTTAACTCATATAAATGAGCAGTCACTTCCATAAAAAATGCTAAATCTGTCTGCCTTTTTTAATCTTCAGACTCTGACACAAAATTCCATTTTGACTCTATAAACTGCTTGATTTCATTCCACAAATCATGAAATCTTTTTAACATTTTATCGCAACTTGACTACCTTCCTTCAGAAAAGTAAATGATGTCCACTTAATCAGCATCTGTACTACTAAGGAATTTCTGCAGCTGGTAATAATTCAAACCCTTAGACTTTCTGAAATTTACAGATTAGATGATGATTTGCACAATATTATCCATTAAAGCTTTTGTGTATAAGTTTACTTAATATACAATGCAGTGATGTTTCACCAAATGTGATAAGCCAGTAGCAATTGTATAAGCTTCTGTTAATTTTATAAGTCCCTCTTTTTTACCAACCATCACCAGGGCACCACAGGAATACACACATGTAGGCAGGTTGAAATATTATTAGGGGGAAGTTTTTCACTCAGAGGGTGGTGATGCACTGGAACAGGTAGCCCAAGGAGGTTGTGAGTGCCCCATCCCTGAAGGCATTCAAGGCCAGGTTGGATGTGGCTCTGGTCCAGTGATTGGTGACCCTGTACATAGCAGGGGGGTTGAAACTAGATGATCATTGTGGTCTCTTTCAACCCAGGTCATTCTATGATTCTGTGATTATTATTGGTAATCACTGTGCTTTACTTGCCAAGGGGCACAAGTGTATGTAACCTGTAATACACGTGGGTTTCAATTGGACTGTGAGTGGTAAGTAGAGTCAGCACTGCACTGAGCCCTCAACAGTGTTCTTTTGTCACCTACACGGTCCACCCTTGAGCTATGAGCAATGGATTTGTGTACAGTATCACTAAAATCATGTAATAATGTTAAAGGTTTACAATCTTTTGAGGTCATGTTAGTAACTGTTGAGGGCCACATCTGGCCTGCAGGCTGAGGGTTGGATATGTCTGCTTTAGTCCATCAGAAACAGTGCCTCATATGTTTTAGTAAAGTATTTGACTGAAGAGGACACAAAATTATTTTCACAATGGAGAAATACAGAACTAAAAGCAACTACAAGTTGGTTGCTCATGGTTACACATGTAATCCATCACATGTAGTTCTGAAAGTTGCTCTGGAATGAGAAATGACTTTTTTATTTGAAACTTTAAATGAAAAACATTCCATCTTGAATGTGAGCTTTTCTGCAGCACAAGAATGCTTTGCAACTACATAAATCACAGAGGTCATTAGACAGAAGAAGGAATGAAGAAAACAAACAAAGAAGCTAACTGAAAACTTGTTCTTCATCCTACTTGTTTGGTACTGCTTTCTATTTCCTCTGCTTCTAAAACATATGGGCCAAAACCTAACATAGGTCACACCAGAATATCTCTGTTCTCTTCAAAAGTGTTAGTATGAATGTTTATTTACATGCCACAGAGCTAGTGGGCATAGATCAGAAGCAGGAGAACTCTGGGTATTACACTTGCTAATCAAGATTTTTGACTATTTCACAACAAAGATACACTTCTTGTCCTTTAACATAGAAATACTGTTAAAACATTTTTGTCAAACATTTTTGAAGAAAATCTGATTGGTGCTTTTAATTCTCAGACTCTGTTCAAGCAGGCCCATTGTTTACAGTCACGGAGCTTAAAAATCCTTAGTTATTTAACCACGTTTCCATGAATTGGTTTCCAGAACCAGTCTTGTGTGAAGCAGATATTCCCTTGGCAGTACCGAGTTAATTGGAATGTAACAGTTATTACCTACCAGAAATGGGAATATGCAATTTTATATATATTGCACTTTTCATCTTTAAAAGAAACATTGTTACATCCACATGGAAATCATAAAGAAAGAATCTTACGCCCAATCATTAATGAGTCCCTACTCATTTATAAATAGAAATATTTATAATTCATATATTTATAATTTATTATTATAATATAATAATAATATTATTTATTATAATATATTATGATATAATAATAATATAACTTATAATAATAATATTATATTATTATAATATTTAGAAAATAACCTACATGCATCACAAAAACAGTGCATAAACTAATGAGTTTGACCCTTCAGGTCTTTCAGACCTTGGAAGTAAAGCAACAGAGAAGTCCTGATGTATTTCAGCAAAGGAACAGTACAGCTGTTGTTGAGTTACATCTCCACTGAAACTTATGATATGCTCCCAAGATAAAAGGAGTTGAAAAATAGAGTCTGTATCTCTGTTTTTGTTGTTTGTTTGTTTTTATTAATATTACTAAGATTAATCGTAAGAAAACATTAAAATAAATTCTTCCACACAATGAGATGCCTCTGGAAAAATCCTCATGTTCCCAGGCGCTGGTTGTCAGACAAGTCACTCTTATTGTCCACTGAAGGGAGAGTACAGCACAGCACAAGCAGTCTGGAGGCTTCTGGGTTTCTGTGTTGATGGTTTACTGTCCAGTGATGCAGAACCAACAGGAAGAGATGTTCTGCTTTCATATAAGGAAGAACTGAACAGGGAAAAATAGGCTGAGGACAATCTTGACTTCAATGACTGTGAGAATGCAGTACTGAGAATCCTGGGAGGAGAAAATAAGGCAAAAAGCAGGAACACAGCAATGGACTTCAAGAGAGTACACTTTTTTTTCTTCAGCAACTTCTTTAGTAGAATTCAACTGGAGATAATACTGGAGGGAGAGTGGTTAAGGAGATTTGATTGATTTCCAAGGATTACACTCTTCAAACTCAAGAACAGTCCATCCCAATTTTAAGGAAGCCAAGCAAAGATAGCCAAATTTACCTGGATGAATGAACAAGAAGCTCCTGGCAAAACTGGCATAAAAAGAAACATTAAAGAACTGGAGGCAGGATTAGGTATATCATCAGTAATTAATAGCACACAGGAATGGTATTAGGAATGCCAAAACCCACCTATAATTGAATCTGAATTGGAGAAGGAGGGCATAAATAAGTATTCCAATGAGTGTATCAGCAAAAGGATGAGTGGGGAAGTGTGGGCCTGCTGCTGAATGTGGCAGGGGACCTAGTGACAAAGAACACTCACATGAGCCTTTACTGATAAACTAGCCTTCAGGAATCCTGGCTGCCTGTAGCCCGTGGGAAGGCATTGAACAAGGAAGACCTAATCTCAATGGTAATTAGGAAACATGCAAATAGATCAGACACATGCAAGCACTTCTGATCTCATCGGCTGTTGTCATGAGTACCAAGGTTCCTGGCCTAATAAATGAAGAGGTTACTCTCAATGACTTTTAAAAGGCCACAGAAAGTAAGGGTGAGGTAAAAGGAAGTAAATGTCTGTCAGTCTTTAATGACTTTTTCCTAGAGATTTTAGTCTAGGAAAGTGACTGACTGAAGCCCCCTAGACACTATTTCCAAATATATGAAGGACAAGAAGGTGACTGAATGATCAGTACAGATTCTTTTGAAGATTAAAAATGCCTGACCAACTTGATAGGCTTTTACAAAAAATTGTCTTGATGAATGAAGCAAAATAATGAAGTACAGGCTAGTTAAGTGAACAGAGGTTGGATCGTGTGAATTGATGAG
Source organism: Coturnix japonica (assembly GCF_054131305.1). Lineage (NCBI taxonomy): Eukaryota > Metazoa > Chordata > Aves > Galliformes > Phasianidae > Coturnix > Coturnix japonica. The sequence goes on from NC_140702.1 coordinate 35,822,464, forward strand.
CTCAAGCAGTTGTGATCACTTGCATGAAGTTCCCTTGGGAGTCAGTCCCTGTGGCAAGTAAAAACATAGTCAGAGCTGTTATGAGTGTCAGACAGGAAGAGCAAAGGGAGCTACCCTCAGATATTCCAATTTTCATTGCAGTACTGAGACGTATCTTAGTAGCAATGAGATCTTTCCAAATTCTCAGTAGTAGATTGGAACACAAATATAATGACTAAATGTTGCATGCTCCATTATAAATCCACAATGGCTCATACCCATGCAAGGAAATCAAAGGAAAAAGTGTTGGCTGGATCAAAAAAACACTTTTTTATAGAAGGGTAAAAGAAAAGTCATTACAGGAAAGAAAGATTTAGTGATTTGCTGAGTACCCTGATTTTTATCAGTGTGTTAAGAAAATTGTAGTAAGGATGAAAGATTCTACAAAATGACTATTTTCTGAAACTTACTATTTCCAGTGCCTCAATAAAAGGAGTGAACAACTATTTGTTTGCACTTGCCATTGTATCAACCTGAGGAGTTGAATAGTTAACAAAGAGCTGTCCCCTAGTGATGGATCCCTAAATGTTGTGCTGTCAGAGCATGCTGGAAAATCTCTATTCTGCAAGAAAACAAAAGCCAAGTAGGGACACAACCAAAGGAAGGTTTAAGAAAAAAATCCAGCAGAGTGAGGTCTGCAACCAACAGACTCAAAAGAGAGTAGCCAGGGAAACTCTCAAGGGCACTGTAACAATGCTTACATGAAAAGATGTTTCCAGAACCAACCAACTAAACATTTTCTGCAGACATGTAAAGGAAGTTTGTATTGCTCCTCCAGAAAATCTTCCCTGAAACTCTAGGAAGATCAGGAGAAAATATAACCTTTCCAGAGCATTTAGATTCATTACTAAGCAGCTCTGTCATAACTTTCTTGTGCTGTTCTAATCACAATACATTACTTTTGCAATACCGGCAAATCAGCTATGCTGTAGGGTCAAAACTGGGACCAGATTTTGATATATTACTTTCTATGGTAATATTTCACAATAACAGATAAACCCATTATAAAGTTGTTTTTTTCCTCCCTAAGGAACATTTTAAAATTTCTGATATTTTTTGTTGGTAGTGTTTCACAGCTGTTCAGTAATCTTCAAAAGATTTCATCTGTTCTTATGTGTACTTTCATCTTTATGTGACTGAAACTGAATCTGTGTTCTTATGCTGTATTTCCCATGAGTCATCATGGACAATCTTTCTGAATTAGCAGATTCTGATTTGATACTGAATTAATAAAATCGTAGAAAGAATTCCATTCCCACTTTCTAGTGGGATTCTACGGTAGACTTTAAGATTGAGATTTTGCTCTCACTTATACTTGTGACACAGGCAAGTTTATGAGGTTAGTAGAACTGGTCTTCCTACAACTACTGTATAAGATCATTACAGTCAGCCACCATAAAAGCATTATAATTCACCACACTTCAGACTGCATGTTGATTTTCATCTTTGTTTGAAGTTTTCTCTTGATTTCCTGTGGAGAGGAGGGTTATATAACCAAGCCCCACTGATCTGAGTGTCAATAGGACTGTCAATCTTTTGTGCTCCTTAAACTAAACAACGGTATTTTAACCTAATGGCTGGTTTCAGTCAAACTGATTGAGTGATCACTGTTCTTTCAAGCTCCAGAAAATCTAATACTTTGCTGTTACACTTAGCTAGTCTCTTTTTTTACTTAGTTGGTGAAATTTTTGTCATCTTGAATGAGAAAAATACTTCAACATAAACACAGTTGGTACTAGATGTCTGAGAAGCCACAATACAAATTCCATTGCTTCAGGAGAAACATCAGCTACTCCCTGCATCATTCTAGAAAAGTAAAGTATAAGACACAAATCCCCAGGAAACCAGACTTACAGGATGTTTGCTATTATTGATACATATGTTTTTCAGGCTGAAATTTTCCAGGGATATATATTTTTGTTCCCCATAGATGAAGTTTGAATGAACAGTTTAACTACTTTAGAACAGAAAGGAAGGTGAAGAAAAGCAAAACACATTCCATTTGTTAAGATAAATATTTGAATGCAAGCTTTTTTGTTGTTTGTTTCCCCTAAACATTTGAGTCTAGAAACAGAAGAAAGTTAAAGTGTGAAAATTCTTGACTGCCACTAAATTGAACAGCAAATAAATTCTTTATGATTGTCAGTCACTATTCTTTAAGAAATAATTCATGGTTATAAAAAAATTATATCTTTTCCAGGGTAAATCAACAGACTTAAATCCAAAAAAGAAAAAAAAAAAATGTTAGCAGAAGTAAATTAATACTGAAGCTAGTAGATACACAAGAATAATATACTTAATTGCTTAACAGTGAATTGGTTAGTAGCAAATGCAGGTATTTCTGGCATTTCTAGTGGAGGTCGTGTGTTCATGTGAACATTAGATCTTAACTATATCTTCATCATCTCATAAAATGAAGATAGCATGTTGTAATTTTTATGTCTGCTTTACTGCACTGCTGATAGTCAGTCAATCTTACTCAATCTTATTCATATATGTGCAAGATACCATATTTTAAAAGCTAGCTCTTCGCACAGCCGAGTGATTTGATTATTCCATTATCTGATGTTACAATTTGCAACTAGGAAAATTCTCTGAAGGAAAGATATTCTGTACATTCTGGAAGCAAAAAACTCAAACACATGCAAATTTCTTTGTGATATGTGGATTTGTTAGGTTTGCTTCACAGCTTTTGTTTATTAAAAAAATCACTTGTTAGCTAAAAAGCTATTTTAATTTACTACTACATGGGTCTTATGCTTCATTAGTGATGACTATGTAAGTAGACTTTTTAAAACATAATAAATATTTCACTTCTTTCTGACACCTGAAAGCCTTTCTTTCTTTAAGCTACCTTAAGACCAGTCTTGACCATATCTTTTTAATCTGTTAATTAATATTCAGCTGAGAAAAAGTTTTAAGTAGTCAAACATTTGATTCATTTTCACAAATGTGAAAAGCCATGGAATCCAGGAAGCTGTATTTACAAATGCATAAATGCAGATTCTCTTTCTGCCACCTACTTGGTTCTCACAAAATACATTATCTTCTAAATGAGTTAGCTCACCTAATTATTAGCATTATGCATAGCCATATATATTTTTAAATATCTGTTTTGGAAATTCAGATGGAAAAATAAAAAGCAGTTTTCAGGGAGTTAATATACATTGGTTTATATAATTAATTTAGAAGAAAATTCCACTCTAGACTTTAAGGTGAGGATGGCTAAGAATAAAATTGCATTGAATTAAGTTCTTTTTATCTGGATACATCTGAAAAAATGAATGCTAACAGAATAGTAGCTTACAGAAGGATACAATTTTCATCAAATCACCTTTTTAAAAAGTTAGATATCTGGCTTAGAAGTAAGAGCTTTTTCAGTAACCCTATGGCTGTTGCACTTCCTTCACTGACTGTTATCACTATTACAGACTTTCTAATCTGCTTGTGAGTTTCTTTCCTTGCACATTAAAATGTTTTAATTTAATGTACTATTCTGATCACAGATGCATATCATATGTGGCATCTGTGGAGACTGTGGTATTTGACAATCACTATCTTAGCTTCACACATAATAGGATCCCTAAAACGACAGTGCTTAGTGAATCTATAATCTATAATTATAATTCACTATGCAGTTACCATAACCATAAAGATTAAACTTCTGTTGTTCCTCTGAGTGTCTGAAAGTATATACAAGCACAAATAAATCACAGCTGAGAAGACTTATTCGTGCCTAATCTCAGTGACCAATGTATAACTGCCTGTTTGGGGGGAAAAAAAAAAAAAAAAAAAAAGAGTGAGAGAGACAGGAAATTTGGATGCTTGGAGGATAAATTATGATAAAATAAAAATGAATAGAAAATGTGTCCTGCAATCTTGGTATTTAAGATCACTGATTAAATACACCACTAAAGAACATGGGATGTAGCCCAGAGTATGCATGGACTTCGTCAAGGAGGATTTTTACTAAATGTAGATTAGTGAGGTGGCTCTCCCTGACATGCATTTTCCAGATACATTATAAGCCTAGTATTTAACCAGGAATAACTTAATTAAATCACCATAATTAAGCCATAGACCCAGTCTGAATGAGAGCAGGTGACACGTTTTATCAATTGGATGACAGATTCTTTTCAGCAAAAAGAAGAAAGCAAATCTTCCCCAGCAGGGCTACTGAAACACAGTACACTCACAGCCTTCATTCAGCTGAACTCAGAGTTGGGTGGAAGGAGTGCAGCCAAACATCAGGAAAGCCAAAGTCCTCTTCTCACAGAGACTGTATCAAAATATCTTCAGGGAAGATCTTTATTGCAAACACAATCACTTCTTTGCGTTGAGGCTGTTTTTGATCCTGTGTAATTCTGAAAGCATCAGGGAAGAAATTCTAGCTTAACAGTGCAGATAAATATTTTCTCATGCAAAGGAGATATGATTATATAAGCGTTAGGATGATATATTGGGTGCGCTACTTTAGAGTGAAGCGTTTTCAAGCAACAGTAAGAAATTCCACCCTCCAGTTATTGTTCTTTTAACTATTAGAGGAGAAACCAAATTAACATTGGAGATGTTCTTTTGTTACTGGTCACACAAGTTCTGACTTACCTTTCTTAGAATGGAAGGGTTGTATCCAGGCCCCTAGGTATTATTAGTGATGTCTAATCTAGCACACATCAGGATTTCTCCATGGAAACAGGAAGTGTCAGGAATATGAAATAAGAAAAAGGAACTAAATGTATGTGTCAGCTGGGAAGTTTTTCAAGCAATGATTATTCTTTCAGCATTCAGTTAATTACTCAAGATGATTGACTGTGATTAGAATACCACTGATCGTATTTAAAAGCAAACATAAGCAATTTTGCAGAGAACAAACAGCACAGGCTTGTTTCTGATGTCATTTTTATCAGCTTCACAAACACATGCAGTTGGATCAGATTCTAGTTACAGATATCTTAAGAAAATTCAAAAAGCACACTTGTTTAACTGCAGAGAATTCCTTCAGATTACATACAATGAGATCAGGATCTAGATCTTTGATTTTAATAGGGTAGCACCTAGTTTAGGGCAGCAAGAGATTAGAATCAGATTTGAATGTGAAGTAGCAATGGAGTTATAAGATACAGAGGAGTACAATAAGATGAAAATAGAGTGCCCAGTACACAGGGTGAATATGAAAAATGAAGTTTTATTTTCGTGCTCACACCTGAAATGCAAATGTCTAACAGACGTTTAGCTGTCTCCTTTCTCTCTAGTAACCTCACATTCATCGCATTACTAAAATATGTAACACATCATAATGGAACTGATGGAAATCCAGTACTACATAATCATGTGTAAGCAGTGCTAATTATCTAATTTAATTCAAAAAGTGAATTTGGATCTTCCATTAGAGCAGGTCTAAAGCTTTTATGATTGAGAAAACTCTGGGAAATGTCCTAAAGTTAGCCTGTCAATCCCCAAAGCTCTTAATATGTTAGGCTTCTGTGACACACAAAAATGTCTATATAGACTATAAATTTACATTTGCATTTACATATTCATATATGTATATATATATATGCATGTGAATTTGCATTAATGTACATTTTTTTTCTTCTTGATTATATTATATTGAAGTTGCTGTTCTTCCATTTTACTTCAACTGAGTCCCCAAACTGAGTTGTTTGGTATAATAGAGGTTTCTTACATTAGGCCACACTGGATTGGAAATGGGAGGAAATAAACAGTGGAGAAATATATAACAGTGACTTTGGAGATGGAGTAAAGCAGTCAGGATTTTTCCAAGCCTCTTTTTTCACTATTTCATCTGAGGCTTTTCCATTGTTTCACCTAAGACCATCCCTACTGTTTCTGTTTTGAGGTACACACCTATATGGAGCTTAGAAAACAGCAGTACATCTTTTCTTCTCTGGGAGTAGTCCATATATTGAATAAAGCACTAAAAAATAAAAAATAATTAAAAATAAATGTGTTTTTAAAGCCCTTGAGTTAATTTCCTTTCATGCTCTTCAGGATTTTGCAATCACTTCTCATATTTAACACCCAGTAAAATAAAAGATCAGCATTATTTTGTGAAGTTCAGACAACCTGTTGCTTTGTGATCTCCTGCAGTGATGGAAAGAGTGTATGAGAAAGACAGGTACAGAAGAGGAAAGGACTCAACATATGGTGGAACCAAAGCCAGTACTTTTTGGAAGAAGGAGAATTACACAAATAACCAAAACAAAGGATACAAAAATCATTTTTCACAGGGATGGATAATAAATGAACATCACTAGAGAAACTGTTGAATAATATGAAAGGGAAAAAGTCTCATATCAGCAAAGACTGTGGTGTGTCAACAGTATCCATTCAAAGTATCCTCTTCTGAGAATCTTTTCAACTGCAGCAAATTTTGTACACAGCAATTGTGAGAAGGGAGAAAATTCAGAGCAATTTTGTACTGCACGCTTGTGTTCCCAGAGATCCAAAAGGCCTAACCCTAGCATTAGATTACCAGATGCTCAGGGGTTTGCTAATCCATTAGGTATTACATCTGCATTCCAGAGGTTTTATAAGAAACACTACAGCTGTGGATCTCTAAAGTGTGTCCTAAAGTGGTGACTGACTTCAGAGATTATCACTCCCCTTTCCCTTAGAACAGGATGGAGCTTCTTCATTGGCTTGGTACCATTGGAAAAGATTCTGGATAACCTCTGGCTGTTTAATCCCTGCAGACCTTGGAAACTGTGCAAGTGTGGGTAGTGAACAGAAGGAAAAGTTTTCCTGTTGAATTCTGAGAATTCTTACCCTTCGGGTGCTCCTCTTTTCCAGGAGTGTCAGTGATTTGCTGTCAAGATTTTCAGGAGAAAAGCTTGAAGAAATTTTTTTTCCCTGAGGTTAAGATAAGCTCCATGCCTCAGAGATGCATATGAAAGTCCAAAAAAGGATGAAGAAAGAGGGCAATAAACACATATACCTTTATAAATAATGAGTACTTAATAACTTGGATTTAATAAATAGCTTTTACACATTTATGTTTCAGTATACTACATTAAAAAAAATTAAAATAAAATAAAATAAAATAAAATTGCCTAAGTGTACGTGTTATGCTCAGCAACTACGGACATTGCTGGCAAAGAAAATTTACTGGAAAGGACAGCTAAACCTCAAGCACGTTTGCTCTTTTTACCCAGTTTGAGATAATGAAGGTGAAATTACTTCCTCTATTTTTCTGTAAATGATGATCTCTGCTCTCTCAGATGGATATTAGAGAGAAGCAAAGACAGGCATTATGCCTCCATCTGAACATCTTCCTTCAGACAAAGTGTAATACAGAAGATCATGGTGAGACTTTGGTCAACAGTGAAGGGACTTATATTCAAGCCTGAGTGTCCTCAACAGGTTGCTTTTTTCTTCTGGAAGAGCACAGCAGGCCAGGGTATTTTTGGCTTTCAGTGCGAGAACTGAATAACTGTTTCTGTTTTTTGTACACCCAGTGAAGTCAGAAACACAAATGAAGACTCCTGAATCCAAGATACAATTAAGACCAGGACTGAATCCATCTTGAAAATGCAACAGAGCAAATAAGGCCAATAACTATTCAAAACAGTCAGTACATATTCTCCTTGAACCCATACCAGTGGATAACTTGATAAATTATTTTTAATATGAGTCCTTATGTATCATCGGCAAACTGTTTAGTGTTTAAGGTCACATGTAAGAGAGTGCTTTGATTTTAAGAGTACTGACATTATTTTCCACTGTGATCTTTCCTTGTAATCACTTGTCAGGATGGAGATGGAAGAAAAAAACAGTAGGGGGCACAGTTAAAATGTGGTTTCTGACTAGCATAGTAAGTAATTGAATACCAAAACAGATATTCTGTTGATCATGTAGCAAATATGAAGAAAAAAAAATGTTCACCCAAACTTCAATTGTTTTACTTTTGAGACAGTAATTCAACAAATATCTCACACATTTATTTTGGTTTTGGTTGTATCATTCATTGTTATACTGAGCAGAGATCTTTCAGTCCTATCATTGAATTCAACACGATGAAAAATGAAGAAGTATCATTTCTGCAGTTTCTATCCATAACAAATTTTCCAGAGGAGTGGAAGATTCCACTCCTTTGTTTAATGTATTTGTTTAGATTCAGCTGCAAAATATATTTGTGCATTTTAGGTTAAGTTACTTCTAAAATAGTTGAGACCTGTCTAGGAAGAAGAAATTTCAATTTTCCAAGAGCTCCATCTGTGTTGGATTTACATAATCTGTGAAAATCTAGTGTAAAATGAAGCTGCATATTTTCAGTGTGAGAGACAAAGAAAAATTGCCTACATAGTGCATATTTGTTTAGAACAATTTATATCAGTTTATTCCTACAAAATATCCTGGATATTTCCTCTTGCTTAGTTGGTGCATTTGGTAAAAGAAGAAAACAGGTTGAAGAGTCAAGCCATGGCCATGGAAGAAAATTTCACAAGCATTATAAATTATTAATTAAAAATGGATGTAACCAGATTCAGGTATAGAAGAATCAAGATTCTAGGGTACAGGTGATTAAGGAGGTGTTTGCAGCTCCATAGTCAGGTATCCAGCTACTGTCCACACAGATCAATTTTAAAAGTTGTTTACTGCACAGATACTCCATATCTCAGGAATTATGTCCAGACATGAACTACAAATTACATTCTCATATTTCTACCCAGACCGTAGGAATGCATTCCCATTAGAAAAATTTTAATAGCCTTATTAATACAAGTGGAACAAGCACACTAACCAGTTAGTAATATCAAAACGTATAAACTGCTTTCTCAGCAGAGTTTGTTAATAGGTGAACACATTATCCAGCTCAAGCAGGTTGCCTGGAACTTTGTAAGGGACAAAAGCCTCCAAAGCATTAATAACATGACACCACATTTGTTACTGACAGTTTCATATTTGTCTATTTTATTACAGGTTGTAGGGTCAGGTGACTTGAAGGGAAGCAATTGCTCTTCCTCTGCCAAAACATCACTGTTTGACAGGAAGAGAAAGACAGGGAAAGTGTAAATTAACATGTTATCTGGCAAAATGGAGCAGTCTCTAAACTGGAGGATACACAACTTCATACATCTCACAAAAAGAGAGCTGCACCCTAGGTTTGTACTGTGGGTTCTGTTATTTAACAGCTATGGGAAGTTAACTGGGTGTAAAATAAGTGAGTGAACTTGTAGAAGGAAGTTATGTCATCCCAGAAGGCAGTTTTCATTGCTTCGTAGTTCCAGTAATGCTGCTGGCATGAGAGTAATGTTTATACAGTAAATCCTCACAGTCTACTTCTATTTCATGCTATTTTTTTAACTTTCTCCTTTCAAACTGCACAGGGGATTAAGTAATATTTTACCAACTGTTAAAGTACAAACTAGTATCTGGGAATGTATTTGTTTTAAATATTTCTGTTTAATGCAAGGAAGTAGGTACTGTTATAGATTTCAGTGCGCTTCTCCTTGCACATGCTCTGTTTTCCACATTTTATTGTTGAACGCACTAAATCATCTGAATATTTAGAGTTTATTCTGAAGAAATGCACTTTTCTTTATAGACTTGAACTCTCTACTCTTGCTTAGGCAGTTGATCCAGTTCTCATTTACCTTTCTTCTATAATCATCTCATTAGCCTTGCTGGAGATGTTACTGAGATTTAGACCGGAAGGCTCTTAAAGCATTATCATTGTTCACACTAAAGCACTCATGAATCTTTTCTGTTTCCATTCCCATGTGGATACATGCAGGGTATTTCACACAACAAATGACATTCACTGACCAAAAGCAGTCTTCTGCACTTCCTGGCATCCATTCTGGCAGAATACTTAACTTGTCTCATCTGACCTCCCGACTTTGTCCCACAGTGGAACACCACCACCAGAGCATGAGGCATTGCTTTGGGGTTGTTGTGGCACCCACCATTACTCCTGCCCTCTTCTGCTTTGCTTTGCCTGAAATTAAGGCTGGAAGAAATAAAAAGAGGCTACACAACACAGATAAGCTAATAGTTAAAATAATGAATGGCTCTAACCAGAGCCAAACAATTGCACCAGCCATTTTGAAATAAATGGGGAAAAAAAAAAAAAAAGACTGCACAGAATTGTTTGACAGACAATTGTGAATCGAAAAAGGATGTGTACAAGCTCAAAATGTGGATCCACATAATGAGGATCAACAAAGCTGTCCAAGCACTTCAATCGGGTCAATCCCAGATATGTGTGCAGACCAGGAAAAGAAATCCTTGACAGCAGCCCTGCTGAGAAGAGTGTGAGAATTCTGATAGATAAAAAGCTGGACGTGAGCCAGCAGTGTGCCCTTGCAGCCTTGAAAGGCCAACAGTACCCTGATCTGCAATACCCAAGATCTGGGGCACAAGTCTTATAAGGAGCAGCTGAGGGAGCTGGGATTGTTTAGTCTGGAGAAGAGAAGGCTCAGGGGAGACCTCATTGCACTCTACAACTTCCTGAAGGGAAGCTGTGATGAGGAGGGCTTAGCCTCTTCACCCAGGCAACAAATAGGACCCGAGGAAATGGCCAAAAGTTGTGCCAGAGGAGATTTAGATTAGTCATAAGGGATAAGCTTTTTCTCTCAGAAAATGGTCAGGCACTGGAATGGCTGCCCAGGGGAGGTGGTGGAGTTGCCGTCCCTGGCAGTGTTCAGGAGGCATCTGGATGAGAAGCTACAAGATTTGGTTTAGTGGCTTGTAGTAGCAGTGGTTATGGGAGGACGGATGGACCAGATGATCTTGTAGGTCCTTTCCAAGCTTGTGATTCTATGATTCTGATTTTAAAAGACGGGTAGCCAACTGGGAGAGGCAGGGGACTGTACCTCTTTACTCTGCCCCTCATGAGGCCCCACCTGGAGTACCATGTCAGGGGCCTCCAGCACAAGATGTGGAGCAGGTCAAGAAAAGAGCCACAAAGTTGCTCAGAAGACTGGAGTACCTTTCCTGTGAAAAACGGTTGAGCAAGCTGGGTTTGCTCAGCCTGGAGATTAAAAGGCTCAGGGAGGTCTCACTACAATCTTTCAACTTGTAAAGAAAGTGAAGAGCAACTTTTTAAATAGGCAGATAGTGACAGGATCAGGAGAAACAGTTTTAGGTTGAGAGGATAAACGTTAGGACATTAGGAATAAACAACACAGAGAGTGGTGAGGCACTGGCACAGGCTGCCTAGAGAAGATATGTATGCTTCCCTCCTGGAAGCATTCAAGGCCAGGTTGGATGGGGCCCCAGGAAGCCTGACAAAATAAAAAGCTATCCCTTAGACTAGGTCAAAATGCCAACAGCATTTTGTGGCACAGCTGCTCCTGAGTCTCTTCCAGCCTCATGGTTGTAGTGGTGACAGGATCCCTCCATGGAAAATTGCTCCTATGAGGAGTAGTTCAGAGCCTTATAGCAGCATAGTCCATTTTGGATTCCTTCAGTTTTTGAAGTATACAACTGATTTTGCAGACACTATATTTATGCGCTGGCTGGTATTTTTAGAAATATTCCTGTATCAAACTGAAACATGAATATTCCCATGGAGTCCAGAAAGTATCTGCCAGAAATCCTAATGGCGTGTGTTAGAACAGTTCTAAATACACTAAGTTTTCAATCTCTTTTTGTGTAGGCCACTGAAGGCAAAACTGTATTTGGCTTTTATCTTCCAAATTAAAAATTCGAAGGAAAAGGAAATTCCAGATAAAATGCTGGAATCGAAAGAATGATCTGGCATTTCCAGTACAGAAAACAATCATGTTTGCTGGGTATCCCAACTGTTTAAATTCTGTACAATTTCTGTAAGAAGAGAGCCTTAAGAATGTAACCATCAACATTAAATAAGGTGTGGTTCAAAAGAAAAATGAAAAATTTATCTGTGCTTATCAAACCTTTGTGAAAGATCCTCAAAAATAAAATGATTTCTGAAAAGTGTCCCAATTGTAAGCATAAATGAAAGCATGAATTCATGAGCATTTAAATCCTCTCTTGGAAAAATAATTTTTAAAAAATCAAAAATTCTCCTACCATATAAGGCCAACTGGTGCTGTTTAAGAATTGTACAGCTTTGTAAAAAAAGGAAATTCCAGCTCTCACTTAAATATTGAGTGCTTTATAATAGTCACATGGATATGTTTGAACATAAGTAAGTGTTCAAATGGAGAAGATTAATTGCTCCACAACACAGGGGGGAAAAATTGACTGTCAGAAGTTAGATGCTGGTTGGGTAACATCAGCAATCCTCCATGCAGAATGAAGCAATTCTTTTTGTCCACAGTGAGAGCAGCAGCGTCTTATGAAGACGTCATACTGAGCCATTATAATGGCTTTGGCAATTCCACTGAATTTAAAAGAATCAGCTAAATATTTAACCCTCCCTAAACATAAGCTACAGAACTTCCTCCACCCCCATATTAAAAAGGCTGAATTTTTAGAATGACATGTTCTTCGCCAGATGCCTGCACTATGCTTAGCTCTCCTTAGCAGGCATTCAAAGTACTAACAAGGCACCTATGCAGTTAGCAGTGTGTCATAGGCCAACCACGCCTAATTTACCCAATTGCCTTCCAAGAGTGATGTGGGAAATGCACCCTGGCATTACCCCATTGTCTAGCTGGGACTTAGATAACCTGTTCGGCCTGTGGCTTAAATTCCATTTTGGGAAAGGAAATATTCCTGTTTTCTGAGTCCTCTGAAGAGATAAGTATGTACTTATGGCCAACTTTGAATGTAATGAAGAACCTCTGATGGGAGGGTGGCAGAGGCAGCACAGTGGGATGGCAGTTGATTTTTTGCTGTGAACAGTGATGTCAACTTGAAGCCAGAGTAGGGCAGGGAGGTTTAGTTAGCCTTTGTTTGTTCTTAAGAATTAGAGTTCCACTCATGACTACTTGCATGGAGCTCTGCATCCTGGAAGGCCCCTCTGTTGGTTCTAGCCAGGCTAGACTGGAGGTGATTTGAAAAATATCTGCCTGAAGAAACATAATGAGAAATTTGATTCCTCCTGGCTCTGCCACTTCAACTGGCTAACAGCAATTCAATAGACATCTTGACTTGAACTAGCTATGACAGTATTTTACTAATTTCCTGGTACAGAAGCAAAATCTTTTCCAACCTTGATGATTTTATGATTATACGATCTTCAAGGTCATTTGATTCAGCAGTGGAGCTAAGATAGTTAATGCAGCTTAAGGTTGATACTTGGCAGTTAATAAAAGCAATTGACTATCCCTGACAGCAAATTGTTTCCTTAGGGATATATAAACAACCTTTTAGCAGATTCATCCAATTCAGCCTTGATAGCTTTCCTGTATGTGATGAAACAGAATGTGATAAAAATACCATACTGAATCACTGACTGAGGATTCTACTTCACAGAACTATGAAAAGCACTAGATATGAATTCCTTTGCGTGAAGTTAGGAAAAGGTCAGTGCATCATAAGTCTGCTAAATGTACTTAGAAGTGAAATCATAAAGGTCTCACTTATAAGGTATTGTAGGGTTTGGGTATTTCTTGGACTATCTTCACCATCAAAAGGCCTTTAGGTAGCTATCATCCATGGGTTTCCAATTTAAGAAAGCAACATCTGGAAAACAGTTTTCCCCAACTTTCTTATTCATGCATCCATGAAGTTTCACTGAAATAATTGTTTAGTTGTATTTCCAGAACAAACTCTTTCTTTACACACTGATGTTATGGAATTCACATGAATTAGAATCTCAACCAGCCTGAGGCAGTTACTTAAAAAAATAAATTACAAAACTTAAATGGCTCCGTAATGCCTGTGATTTGACTAATGAAACACTTCATATGATTAACTGAAACCAGGAATTCCTTAGTATTCCTAAGTGATATGTGAATTTCAGTTTGCAGCCAAAATTATTTCTCCATACTCTGACTGTCTCTTCTTTTGGTTTATAGACAGAAGTATCTCTTTCTGTAGATTAGAGTTAATAATTGGTATATTTTGTTTTGCTTTTGGACACTTGAAGTGAAGAGTCCTTTGATTAAAAAACCTTAAGAGCCCCATATGATCTCACAATGATTTTTTAGGGAGACATTCTTCCTAGCCTATCATCCACATCTATCGCTGCTCTCCATCAGCTATGCTAGAATGTGCCAGTAGAATTTATTCATGAGACCTGGCATTCCAAATAAAATGGGATCAACATTTTATCTTTTTCAAGAGCTGTGTCTGGATAACTAGTGGTCTTTCAATACAATAAGCTTTAAAATCTTTTTAATGATTAGCACAGGAAAATACATCAAATAATTGAAAATGTCATGGGCTTTTTTCTTAACTGCTTTCTAAAAAACTGAAACAGCAAAGAACATTTCTCATTTTATCAGAAGACTTTGACTATTAAACTGTAAGCTCTGGAGAAAAACTCACTCTGTTTTTTGCAGATAATACCATAAATTTTTTTTGCTAAAACACATGCCATTCATTTTCAGTGTTTGTGAGCAGTATTTCAATTGCAAGTGTATGAATGATTCTCAGACATTTTTCAAGAATTCATCTAATCCATGCAAAATTCTCAAGAATGAGAACTGTTCCACTTTGAACACTGAGGTTGCAACACTAAGGTCTTCAATTGTGTAATTCCTGGAATTTGAAACTCTCTACAAGCGTAAGAACAATGTGTTCTAATGGTGAAACAACTTTTTATTGTCTTTGCTACTTCAGAGGTACTGAAAAGGTAGCATTCTCTGTGGAAAAAACAATTCTAGAGTAGTGAGCAAAACACAAACATGGAAAGATAAGCAATATGCAAACTGTCCACTCACTTTATTGCTAATTGTGTCAAGAAATACAGAGGCTCTCAGGTAGTAAAAAAGAATAGAATTATTCATATGACCTTTTGATGATTTGCTACACACATGACCATAGTATTATCAATTACCTGCTTTAAAAATATGACTTCATTATTGCTTAGAGAAATACTACCATATCAGATATGACAACATAAGAATTCCATATCCCAGTTACCTTGTTTTTTACTAAATAAACAGTAAGTACTATTATGTGTATATGTTTGTTAAATATGTTCAAGTATATGGTAGTCTCTAATATAGTTCTGTGAAACTTGCTTTCATATTCCAGTGTAATTTGTATACACTGAAATGTATATGCTCTGTGTGTTATCAATATGTACCGTGACAATATATGAATAAATTTGTGAATTTAAACCCTGGGGAAGAATGAATCATTTAGAATTTAGATAAGTAAAAGGCCTGTATTCAAGACCACTAATGTATTTCTGAAAAATATGGGGAGTGACTTAAAGAATTTGCTAAACATTTGTTAAACATTAAGTACCAAGGGGTTACTAATGTATTTGGACCATGATTTTCACTGAAAACAATAAATAGCAGTATCAAGATCTTCCATATAGACATCCTCCAGAAATCTATTTCTCTTTCAAAAAATATTCTGTGTCCTTATACACACATGGATCCTAAGTATTGTGGCATTATATATCAGACCCCAAACTTCTTGAGACAGAACTTGTGGTCTTTTACGTTAATCAGAATATATTTTGTGTTTGGTGAAGGTATAAAATGAGCAATAAAGCTTATTTTTCCCCAAATTTTTAGGATCTTTCTAACTTTCAATGTTCCAAGAAGGGGGAAAAAAAAAAAAAAAAAAAAAAAAGTGCTTTTGAGTACTCGGCCATCTTTCCTTTCTTGTAATCTTTTCTCAGAAATGTAATAAGCAGAAAAATGAGCAAGGAGTACTGTCCAAAGGTTTTAAGCTTTCAGAAGGAAAGCTTATACCTACCTTATCCTATGAATTGCAAAGGAATTAAAAAATAAATTCATATTTTTGTCTTCAGCAACTAAACCAAGACTAAATCGGTAAATACCATGAAAGAATCCATCCATGTTCTTACAGCTACATGGGGTTGAGAACAAAGCTTGGTAGTAAATAAATAAAAATGTTGGCCCGCTGCCTGAAGAATATGCATACAGATCTTGATTGCTAGCATCCTGAATACAAAAAGATTCCTAACACGGGGTTATATAACAATAGAGCTCTGTTATAAACCTTACATGTTTTGCAGTCTGTGAGTGTTCATTTTTACAGTTTGTAGAATACTGTAAAATTTCTGGTTTGTAGAGCGCAGGTTCATAGCTATATAATAGCTATATAACTACCAGCCCTCTAGAGACTTGCTCAGTATCTTCTAACAGAGGTAAGGAATAACATCAGAGAAAATTATGTTAGAGGCAAGATTCAGCAGTTCTGATCATACGTAACTCCTAATACATTCTGCAAATGTTGGCTTTCTACATTGCACTGCAGAACTTTGCACCTCGGCACCAAGCCTCCGAAAATGGTCTTAAAGCACCTTGATACTTTGCATCTGTTATACATTTATATTTCAAGATTACTCAGGAAAATAAAAATGTCATTTTTCATCTTATGTACCATACGGTTTAGGCATTTTAGACCTGGCAGCTTAATCTCACAAATCTGGCAGTTTAGTCTTATGGTGTTGTTTTTCACTTTTAAAATGAAAACAAATAAACAAACAAACAAAAAAACCTTTTCTTCAACACACAGTACAGTACTAAATGAAAACCTCCATAAACTATCTAGCATGGTCTCAATTATAAATGTTGGCAGATAAAATCCTGCATACTTAAGTAGAAGACAACTATAATTCACACAAGGTGATCACACCATAAGAAATGCATGTCAACACAGTGCTACATCATTCTCCTCAGTCAACAGCATCCCCACTTGACCTGTAGACACTGGGAGTTGGATGCTTTTCTATTACGCAGTCAGACATATCTTTGCAGAACAGGCCCTTGAGCTATACTGGGCAATATGCGAGCAATAATAACATCAGTCTTAAATTTTCAGCTCCAATGGCTTCAGTGGCCTTCCCTTAGGTGTTACACACTCTGTTAAGTGAAAGCTTTGCCAATGTGGATATTAGCTGATGTGTATAGAAAGCTGTGTATTCATCTGAATCAGGTCCAGCTGAGAAGACAGTTAATTCCCTGTTGTGCCCAAACTCATAAGCTCTATCAAAAACCAAGGTACGCTTAAATACACTTCTTTGACTGCATTTTATTATGCATTTCTTGTAGCAACAACAAAGGCCAAAAGTCACATTTCCTTTCTGTGTCTCTTCACAGAAAGCCCATAGGTAAATGAAAATACAAAAATATAATCTTCCTCTGCCACTTGTTAGCTGACATGGTAAACTTAGTATCTGTGTAAAACACTAAATTTTTTGACTGATTTATTACTGTTATTGTCTACTTTCAGTTATTGAGTGGCATCAGAAACATAAAATCCTGTTCACTGAAGCTGCATAACAAATTACACTTCACTGTGTATTAGACGATATAATTTGTTTTTTTCCTATGTATTAATCATCTTCACTCAGAAGTAAATTAACAAAATTGATTCAAAATCTAAAAACATGGTAGAGTAAGTGGGAAGAAGAGAAATATTTAGTTTACTATTGTGACAAAAGAAGACAGGGCATTTGCACTAGGCCCAGAGCAGGATTATCATTTTGAAATGACAAGAATCATTTCACAGTGAGACCTTCTAAACCAGCTTTCCATTTCTCCATCTCATCAGCACTGGGTAATGAGTAAAAATGAAATAGTGTTAATAAGTTTTTTTTGGTTTTTTTTTTAAAAAAAAAAAAGAAAGAAAGAAAGAAAAAGAAAAAAGAAAAAAAAAAAAAGAAAAGAAAAAAAACCAGAATGAGTAGCTGCAGGGAAGCATATAATGGAAAGAAGACATGAAATACAAACAAACAAAGAATATACAGTCTTCTGGAAGATGCAAATACTTGATAGTTTAGGTTTATTTATCTGGAGTGGAGATTAATCAGGCTGGCAACATAATCACACGAGAAAGAATCCTCTCTCCCAACATATTTCTTAGACAGCTTTGAGAAGGATGAAATAGACAAAAAGCCAGAAGAAGGAGGAAGAGATATTGTTATGTGAAAGCTATTTATTTACAATGCTATTTTGGCTAACACTGACATCATGCTAAACTCTATGCTTGTGAATTGTAATAAATGGATGGCACTGAAACCTAAACTCATCTTCCCTGCTCATTAGATGATATGAGGTTTTTATAGTCTCAGATCTACTCTGGAAACAGAACTGACGTGTGGGATAAGTTAGTGATGAATGATAGACCTTTCTCTCTCTCTCTTTTTTTTTTTTAAATTGTGAAAGAAATAGCTGATTATAGAAATTACAGGTGGGTCAACAGTCAGTGGCTCTAAAAAGAGTACTGCAAATAACCACAAGCATTAACATTTTTAATCATTTCTCATTTACCAAACACAGCTGGAATTCAGTTTTGAGGCAGGCTACCACAAAGAGAATTTACTTTCCAATAGTGAGCTGAGTTGGTGATCATACAGGAAAGGTCCAGTCCCTAACAGTTGCCTATTTTTTTCTGCATTTACAGAAAAATGATTCTTACCAACAAGAAGCCTAATTGCTATTCACCTTAAATTTTTAATAAACATCTGTGTCTTGGAAGTCTAATTTCTATCAAAAAGCTAATGGCTTTTGGCTCCTAAATCCCACCATTGCCCTAGCAGAATCTCCCATGGAGTCTGAAAACAATACTTTTATATTTGATATAGTGTATATAGACTACTGAGGGTTGAACAGGGATGCATCTGTATCATCTTAAATGCATTATCAACTGATAAAATCTGATGTTTCTGTACTCTAAGGACCACTTGTAACAGATATGCTGTTATATGGGGAACCCCCCCTTTGGCTTTCATTAATTCAATACAAATCTGAAAAACTGCAGATTCAGCAAGGTTGCCTGTTGTAATTTAACTGGCCTTGTAGGGCAAGAACATTGATTTGTTGCACTTGGATAAAAACAGAAACACCGTAAAAGCAGGTATTGTGTTTGGAGGTCACTGACATCCCATCAAAAGCTAGTGTGGAAGGAGATAATATTCCTGTCACATTTGAAAATAAAGACAGTTTGACCGATACGCAAGAAATCATCTCTCTGGCTGCTATGCTCTTATAAATGGTGTTATAGAGTCAGCAAAAGTATTCACAAATACTCTGAAGACATGTAACATGTACAGTGTGCAAACAACACGCCTTAATAGCAGTATGTAAAATAAAGATTAATTCCTACCTGTAAAAGGCCAGACAGCATTCAGCTAGTAAAGACAGCCGCACCTTGGTACCTCATGGTATAAGTAATTAGACTATGGCAGCAAAATTAGTTCTGTAGAAGTAGTTACAAAGTCTTTAAACTATAAAATAGTCCTTGGCCTGAATTAGCAATTATGTTTGAGCAAATCATTAACTACTGATCCTGATTTACCTAACAATTCTCTGTGCCAGGCAGAGTTATATACACCTTTAGTTTGCCTATTCCTTTGATAATTCAATGGCCTTGATACCAACAATGGTACAGATATATTAGGGTACTAAATGTGCTTACAGATGTCTAGCACATGCCTCAAGTATCAGCTGCCATATTTTACTGCTATTATCCATATTTAAAACCAGAATAGCTGCACTCATCTAAGGGTTCACCTCTATTTAGAAAGTAGTCATCAAGTAGCACTTAGACAAGGAATCACTACATTTTTAGTACAGTCAGAATGTTCAATCTGAGTATTGCATAAGGTAAAAATATACCTTCTTTTAAGGGTTTAGTTTACATTTATCAGTCTCCAAAAATGTTAATAAGTAACAATAAGACAATAAAATGCAGTCCAAGTTTGTTTCAAACGCTGCCTTAGTCATTATCCACATCTTGGTGTTCTATAAATAATTCTTTTTAAAACATCACAGAACTGAATTCTGTGTTCCCAGAGCAGCTGATGAACACATTCACCTTTCAAGATTGGCACTAGCAGGTTTTAAAAGAATAGCTTTTGTCCACCCCAAGAACTGACCACTATTCAGCTATGCTCTAAGGCAAGCACATGGTTCAACACCTTTTAGGAGTGAAAGATGGGTGGGCCTACAGTTCTCAGAACTGGGCTTCTTTGAACACAGTTTTTATTTGGAGAGGTTGGCAAAGTTTTGAAAAGGCAACTTATTTTTCATTTGTAAATGAAAAATTTCCAAAACTCAGAATCTGAGGATATCTCACCTGTGCACACAGGTGATGGTGTGTATAAACCTCTGTGCTGACTACAAACAAAAGGAACAAGATACTTTTTTTTTTTCTTTTTTCTTTTTTTTTTTTTTTTCTTTTTAAGGAGAAAAATAAAGGAAGAGGTTTCTGGTTTTGAGTGTACCCTGTGAAGTGCAAGAATGAAATTGGCTGGTCTCAGCTGTTTCTCCATGCCTATTTCTATGCTAATAAAAATGCACTGCAGAAATCTCATGACTTCTTTGACTGAATCATCTCTACATTTAACCAAAACGCATTTTCCTACTCAAAGGCAAAAATTCTTTCAGCTCTGCTTCTACTGATTAGGAGCAGTAACATAACACGTCCCTTAGTTTCCCTCCTGGAAAAAAAAAATAGAGAAAAAGTTGTTGGGATTTTTTTAAAGAGCTTTACCAGCTCAATGTGAGGAAATGACAGTGCAGAAATTTGCACACAAACATACCCTGCCTAGCTGAGGTACAGAGGCTATGTTACAAATTCTAAAGGAAAATACTGAGGATCCCTTGACTGAGAGCATTCATTTAATGTGTAGTATGATATAAAGAAAAGATTTATTTTAGGTAAATATTAGATCTTCATCTATTAAAACATACTTGTTTTGTTTCCCACCTTCCAGGTCTTCAGAGATAGAAGAAAAAAGAAAGTAGCTGCAGCAACAGTCCACCTTCACTGTGGGGCAACAGAGCTTTATTGACTGTCTGGCTCCCTCACTTGCAAACTAACTCCTACTTGTTACAGAAGTCTACAGATTAGATTCCCAGCTGCAAACAACAGTGATTCTGTGACTTTAATGGAGCTATACCCTTTAAGAACAAAATTATACTAAGTCCTATATTGAATGGAAACACTGCAAGCTAGTAAAATCTGTACTTGTTTTACTATTAACCACACCAGGGTCTTGACATTCCCACATTCAGGAAATCAAGTTTTGGACAACATGTTACCCAATTCACAATTCTACAGCATGTGAGATTTCATTTAAAAATAGCCTCCATGTATTAAATGAGACTAATTTAATGGAAATTAATGACTGTGCCACTCTGTTTTCAGTATTATTCAGTGCTTTATTTCAATGGCAGCTAATTTCCTTTCAGTGATGACATACTGAATATATGCAGATTACTCCGCAAATTATGACTATGCTAAAATAATTCTTTATCTAAAGCATTAACTTTCTTATCTTTCTTTAAAATGTTTTAATCTCATAGTCTTTTTCTTATTGATCCAAAGATAGTAAAAATTGAACAGAGTAATGTTTTATTGGTGTATGCAGTTCAGTTTCTAATGTGGTTATTAAGGAAATGCTCTGTTAAAGAGCTTGCATTATTTATCTGAATGAATAATGATATCATAATTAATGTACACTTGTGGTACCAGATGAACTTCAAATGGAGAAAATTTCTCATTTCTCCTTGAAACAGATGAGACCTTTCAGGACCAGTAGGCTAAGTGATCAGCATTATCACACTAGTAAGTTATCCTCCAATTAAAGAAACTGGGCACAGATAAATTTTCAACAAAAATCACAGAATATCTGCAAAGTTCTCTGTTGAAAACCACAGGTTTTGAGCAGTTTCAGTCTCAGCACAAGTGAACTTACAACTGTTCCTGCTAGGTGCAGTTCCAAGGTCCTACTTCCCTCAAACCAGTCAGAGGCAACATGATGTAACACAAAGGCTACTGATGTGAAATTTTCTCAGAAAATGAAAACTAACTCCGCCAGGGAGAAGGAAGCAGATTACCTAGCCAGAACTTTTTTCCTGAGAACATTAGGGACACTGATCTGTATTTCTCATTTGACCAACACTCAAAGCACTTAATTCCCCATACAATCAGAAACTTAGATATTTGAAATTTATCTTGCTATTGTCAGTGGTTGTAGCTAAATCTTATCAGAGATTTAACAAGAATGCTGCAGTCTACTGTTGCCTTTCCAGTGGATATTCCAACACTGGCAAAGGTTGTAGATATCCGAATTGCTTCTTAATTAATTACTTTTCAGACTAGATCTCTCTTTTTTTCTCTGTGAGTTACTGTGCTGTATAAAAAGATCTCAAGAATTTGCTCTGCAAATCCAAGAAATATCATACGATTGCAATGATTAAGAACCTTTTACAGCTCTGTTACACAGACTACAGCAGCCCATGTTGTCATGTCTATCAGCCTTCCCATCTTCCACACACACTGCAAATATGACCCCAGCTACTTAGGGAGTATCAGCTAACTTAATGGAAACTACAGCCTGTGTAACAAAACAAAAAATAAACAAACAAAACCAACATCGGTAATTTACTACAGCAGTTGAACTTACAGTGCTGGGCTATGAACCTTTAAGGCTCGGCAGTGAGAACCACTGCAATTACCCCAGCACACACTGCTCAAATAATACCATCTTTAACTAACGCAGCTTTGAAGTATTGTTTTTACTTGGTTTATTCTCATAGATAAAAATTGGATAAGAAGCGTAATTTCATTTTCAGGTTAGCTATAAGTCTCTCTGCTCCTTATGTCACATGGAAGTTGTTGATTCAGCAAAATACTTCAGCAAGCGTTAAAAATCCATCAGCCCTGATAGCATAAAATTCAGTGCACTGAAAATCCTTTGCAGGATTAAGGTCCAGAAAGTGAGTTCTACTTATTAAATCTAGAAACTTGCTATCACTTAAAAATGAACAAACAAATAAACAAAAAGCAGAAATTTTTACACAGATGTTCAACTCAAAATCACTTCACAATGAAGAAAAATGTCAGTTATTGGAACATCTTCTGTAAACACGGGATGTATGTAAATTTCTGGCTATTCCCAAATTCTTTTAATTAATTCAGTCTTCATGATTCATAGCTCAAGGTGTAACCAACTTTACAGCTTCCTTAACACAACTATAGAGTGTTCTTCAAGCAGTTCTAATACCCTACTTCAAGCAGTTCTAATAAGGCAGCTACATCTGTACATATTTCACAAGAACTTCCTAGAAAGAGAATGTTTTTTCATACATGATTTCTAAAGCATTCTGTTAAGCTCATGCTTTACAGATTGCTGGTTATTCGTATCCTGTTAGATTTCTTAGATCAAATTAAACTGTTATTACAGAATGTAACATGATACCTGCAAAGATACAATTATAATTTACGTTTACCTTGTGATGACAGACTGCTAGGATTTCTGTACAAAGGCTTGATACTTCTCTTATACAAGTTCTACATTGCTAAAATTTCTGCAGTTTCAGTACTTTCTCCTACTGTTCATTCACAGAAGTAACACAACAGTCAGGTGTACCTTTCCCTTTTAACACGTAAGAAAACACTGCCTGCATGCTGTTTTCAAGATAGTAGCATCACAACCCATTACTAGCCATTGAAAATGTTAGAAATACCTGAAACTGTATGCTTTTTAAAGAATAAACGATTGTTCATGTCCCTTCAATTTCGTATGCCTAGAATTAGAGATGAAAGAAAGGAAAAAAAGAAAAAAGAAAAAAAAAATCCTCACAAAAATGTGAATAACTGCTAGCATTTTGCTGCCTCTTTAAAGCTTTTCTTCCACCTAAATCTTACATTATTGTTGTCCCCAGCTCTGTCGGCCATGTTTAGCATCAGAAACCACTATTCTACACTACGTACTATAACAGCACTCCCAGTTTTGCCAGTGCAATCTGGCGCTGATTTCTTATGAAACAAACAAAACTTCATACCTCATATTCCACTAGGAACATTTGGTCCCTTGTGCTATTCAAGTAACACATAGTACTTGAACTGGATTAGAATAATGGAGTCATCTAGTCCACCCCCCCCCCCCCCCCCCGTTTGCCCTCCCCCCCTGCACTGAACAAAGATGCCTGCAGCTAGATCAGGTTGCTCAGGGCCTGGTCCAGCCTGACCTTAAATGTCTCCAAGGACAGGGCATCCACTACTTCTCTGGACAGCCTGTTCCAGTGACTCACCGCTCTCACTGTAAGAAACTTCTTCCTTATGTCCTAGCTAAATCTTCCTTCTTTTAGACTGAAACAATTTCCCCTTATGCTAACACCACAAACCCTGCTGAAGAGTATGTAGAGTCTGTTCCCTTCCTTCCTGTGGCTCACATTTAATTACTGAAAGGTCAATATCATGTCTTCCTGGAGCCTTTCCTACTCCAAGCTGTACAGCCCCAAGCTCTCTCATCCCATCCTTGTAGGAGAGGTGTTCCATCCCTTGGGTCATTCCTATAGCCCTCCTCTGGATGCACTCCAACAGGTTTATATCTCTTCTGTACTGAAGACTCCACACCTGGTTGCAAGACCTCAAGCTGAGCCCTCATCAGTACAGAATAAAGGGGCAGGATCACCTCTCTCAACTTGCTGGCCACACTTCTTTTGAGGAAGCCCAGAATACAGCAGCTGGCTTTCTGGGCTGCAAGGGCACATCACTCATGTCCAGCTTGCCATCCACCAGTACTGCCAAGTCCTTTTCACCAGGTCTGCGCTTTATCATTGTATTCCCCAGCTTGTACTGATAGTGGAGGCTGCCACAACCCAGGTGCAAGACCATTCACTTGGATTTGTTGAACTTCATGTGGTTCACTTGGAACCACTGACCTAGACTCTCTAGGTCTCTAAATGAGATCACCTCCCTCAGGCATGTTGACTGCACCACACAGCTTGATGTCATATGCAGGCTTGCTGAGGGTGCACTCGATCCCAATGTCAATGTAATTGATGAAGTTATTAAAGTGTCAGTCCTAGTACTGATCCTCAGGGGACACCACCCTTTGCTGAATTCCATTTGGACACTGAGTGTTATGGTTTTGCAATTTGGTTGGTGTTGGAATTCCACATCAGAACACCATGCCTCACAATGGGAGTAACGGGGGCAAGTTTTTTTTTCTGTGGACTGCCCCAAACGGGCATGTGGGGTGGGGCACCGGAAGGGAAGTGAGGAAGGGGACGGGGTTGCTGGACCGGCTCCCTGCGAGGAGACAATGTGGTCAGAGCTTCCTGCCTTCCACAGCTCCATCGGTGAGATTGGGGACTTGGTATTCTCTTTGTTGAAACTCTCTTGTTTGTTTAGCATTATTAGGTTATTAAACTGCCATTCGTTCTCAGATCACCTTCTTTTTTCTCCCTTATTTTTTGTTAGACCTAATCGCAATCTCCCTTCCCTTCCCCTCTCCTGAAACGCACGTGGCCGGGCCGGGCTGCGCCGCGCTGTGCCGATAGAGAAAAGGGGGGGGGGCTTTTGTTCCTGCTGCCCCAGGTTTGTGCCCACTGTCCCGGAGTGAGCTCTAGAGAGAACTCCGTGACATTTTTGGTGGAGAATGCGGGCAGAGCTCAGGGCAATGTTTTGGACAGTAATTAGGTGGTTTTTTTCAGCAGCCCTGTATGTAGGACTGATAGTCCCTAGGTTCCTGTGGTCCTGGCTTAAGGACTTCCTGATGTTGGGGGTAGGGTTAGATTTATTAAGCCGATGGC
The DNA here is from genome assembly GCF_054131305.1 of Coturnix japonica. Taxonomy (NCBI): domain Eukaryota; kingdom Metazoa; phylum Chordata; class Aves; order Galliformes; family Phasianidae; genus Coturnix; species Coturnix japonica. Next base: position 35,848,098 of record NC_140702.1, read on the forward strand.
TGGCAGGGATAGAGATATCTGCCTGGCTCCCTTCCAGACTAACGAACATCACAGGCACTGCGCTTGAACTGGCTCACGAATGCTCTGAATTCCTTAAGTATGACTGCGGTGTCAATTGGAATACTGTGTTGTTAGTCTCTCTAATTGTAGTAGTTTACTATAAATTGCAGAGAGACTTGCAAAGAATAGTGCAGAGAGACTCAGGAAAAGGGCCAGAAGCATCGGGACCCTCAGTATCAGGTAATCTCACCCCTGAACACCAGAGGGACCTTGGGAAATTAATAGAACCCCTGAGTGAGTGCGGGAGATCAGGGGGATCTCAGAACGAATGGCTTATGAAAAAGATAGAGAGTCTCGAGAATGAGATCCAAACCCTAAGGGGAAGGCAACAAGTTAAACCCAGCCGACCACAGGAAGCACCAGCATCAGTGTCAGTCGCCCCAGTGGAAGGCCAGAGATGGGAACGTGTGTCCTCACGTCTGGAACGGATGGAGGAAGTAGAGGAAGATCCGGGCGAGGGACCCTCCCCAAAACCACCAAGGAAGGCAACTCAGAAGACTAACAGACATGGAGAAGATAGTGACGATGAAGGCCAGAGATGGGAGCGTGTGCCCTCACGTCTGGAACGGATGGAGGAAGTAGAGGAAGATCCTGGTGAGGGACCCTCCCCAAAACCACTGAGAAAAGCAACCCAGAAGACTAACAGACGCGGAGAAGATAGTGATGATGAGGGAAAAGTCACTGCTTCCTCTACTCGTAAACCTCTGAAAATTACTGAAATCCAAAGTGCAAGAAAGGAGTTTGCCCGACTCCCAGGTGAACGCCTTGTCACTTGGCTGCTCCGGTGTTGGGACAATGGGGCCTCCTGCATGTCCCTAAGCTGCGATGAGGCTCGTCAATTAGGAAACATTGCTCGAGACTCATCTATTGATAGAGGGATCAGCAGATGTCTCGATGGAGTCGCCAATCTCTGGGAGAGGATTCTATCAGCTGTAAAGGCAACCTGTCTTCTCAAAAGTGATTTGGAGCCTGTACTGGAAAAATGGAGTACAGCTGAGGAAGGTATCCAGTATCTGAGAGAAATGGCTGTGGCAGAAATGCTGTTCGATCCCACGTTTGTCCCTGGGGACCCAGAGGATTACCATGACCCAGAAAAGGTGAGCGGTACTCCGGAAATATGCAAGAAACTCATACGGTCAGCACCAGGGAAGTATTCCAGTATACTATTAACGAACTGTAACAGGTATGATGAGCTGGATAGGAGACCTGAAATTTTTGAGCTCATCCTTTCACTGCAAAATATCGAATACTCACTACTGCCACACCGTACCACCATCGCAGCCATCTGTAAAATGGTGGATAGAATGGACCAAATGGAGAGAAGACGGGACAACATGCAGAAGAGCTGGTCTGCGGCAAGGAACCACAGTGAACCTGTGGCAGTCTCAGCTGTCAGACGCAAACTCACACCTGTCCGAGTGAAGGACCGCAGTGAGCCTATGTCACGTGGTGCCATGTGGAACTACCTGCGTGACCATGGAGAGGATATGAAGAAGTGGCATGACTAACCCAATTTTGTACTGCGAGCACGGGTAAGAAAATTACAAAAGAGGTCAGCCACTACTGAGGTTGCCTCTACCGCTTCAGACAACCAATAGAGGGGCCCTGCCCTCAGCCAGGGGGGGGAGAGGGATAATAGAGTGTATTGGACTGTGTGGATTCGGTGGCCTGGCACATCAGAACCACAAAAATATAAAGCACTGGTGGACACCGGTGCACAGTGCACTCTGATACCCTCAGGTTTCGAAGGGACAGAACGGATACATATACATGGGGTGACTGGGGGTTCGCAGGAACTGTCTGTATTGGAGGCCGAGATAAGCCTCACTGGTAGAGACTGGCAGAAACATTGTATAATGACTGGCCAGGGGGCTCCTTGCATACTTGGAATAGATTACCTAAGAAGGGGACATTTCAAGGACCCCAAAGGATACAGATGGGCTTTTGGAATAGCTGCTATAGAAACAGACAAAAGCAGCTGTCTGATTTGCCTGGCCTGTCAGAGGACCTGTCTGCTGTGGGGTTACTGCGGGTGGAAGAACAACGGGTGCCAATTGCCACGAGAACAGTACACAGATGACAGTACCGTACTAATAGGGATTCCTTGCTCCCTATCCATAAGCTCATTCAACAACTAGAAAGTCAGGGAGTAATTAGTAAGACCCATTAACCCTTCAATAGCCCCATATGGCCAGTGCGCAAAGCCAGTGGAGAATGGAGGCTAACAGTGGACTATCGTGGCCTTAATGAGGTCACACCCCCATTGAATGCTGCAGTGCCAGACATGTTGGAACTCCAGTATGAACTGGAATCGAAAGAGGCAAAATGTTATGCCACCATTGATATTGCTAATGCATTCTTCTCTGTCCCTTTGGCCACAGAGTGTAGGCCACAGTTTGCCTTTACTTGGAGGGGTGTTCAGTACACTTGGAATCGTTTGCCCCAGGGGTGGAAACACAGCCCGACCATCTGCCATGGGCTGATCCAAGCCACGCTGGAACAGGGCGGTGCTCCAGAGCACCTGCAGTACATAGATGATATCGTTGTGTGGGGTGATACAGCGACGGAGGTTTTTAAAAAAGGAGAACGGATAATCCAAATCCTCCTGTCTGCTGGTTTTGCTATTAAGCGAGACAAAGTGAAGGGCCCTGCCCAAGAAATCCAGTTTCTAGGGGTGAAATGGCAAGATGGGCGTCGCCACATCCCAACAGACGTGATCAACAAAATTACTGCAATGTCTGCGCCACAACGGTTTGCTGAAAACCACGCTGAAAGCGATGGGTGGTGGAACATTTAAGAACTGGGAGAAACATGTAGCAGAAGCCACCTGGCTGGTAAACACCCGAGGATCAGCCAACCGAGACGGCCCTACACAGTCCAACTCCCTGCGTACCGTGGAGGGAGACAAGGTTCCTGTGGTGCATGTAAAGAATATGCTGGGAAAAGCGGTTTGGGTCCTTCCAGCCTCTGGAAAGGGGAGGCCCCTGCGTGGAACTGTCTTTGTACAGGGACCTGGGTGCACCTGGTGGGTGATGCAGAAGGATGGGGATGTTCAGTGTGTGCCACAGGGAAATTTGATGCTGGGGGAGTGCAGCCTGTGATTCCATGTGTGTATATATATATATATATATATCTGTATGTACATATGTAATGCATGTTAACTACTGTTCTGTTTATATGTTGATAAAAGTTAGGCATGATGTGATGATGTGTAATAAGGGGTGGAATGTTATGGTTTTGCAATTTGGTTGGTGTTGGTATTCCACATCAGAACACCATGCCTCACAATGGGAGTAAAGGGGGCAAGTTTTTTTTTCTGTGGACTGCCTCAAACGGGCACGTGGGGTGGGGCACCGGAAGGGAAGTGAGGAAGGGGACGGGGTTGCTGGACCGGCTCCCTGCGAGGAGACAACGTGGTCAGAGCTTCCTGCCTTCCACAGCTCCATCGGTGAGATTGGGGACTTGGTATTCTCTTTGTTGAAACTCTCTTGTTTGTTCAGCATTATTAGGTTATTAAACTGCCATTCGTTCTCAGATCACCTTCTTTTTTCTCCCTTATTTTTTGTTAGACCTAATCGCAATCTCCCTTCCCTTCCCCTCTCCCGAAACGCACGTGGCCGGGCCGGGCTGCACCGCGCTGTGCCGAGAGAAAAGGGGGGGGGGGGCTTTTGTTCCTGCTGCCCCGGGTTTGTGCCCACTGACCCGGAGTGAGCTCTAGAGAGAACTCCGTGACACTGAGCCATTGGCCACCACTCTCATAACCAGTTCCACATCCACTGAACAGTCCACCTATCAAATCCACAACTTTCCAATTTGGAAAGAAGGATGTTATAGAGGATCAGGATGGACATTCCTGAAGAATGTGAATTCCACTACTGCATGGTCACCACTGCCTAGGCAGCCTCCAATCCTTATGTTCACTTGCGTTGTTGAGCAACAGGTCCAGCACTGCATCTTCCATAGTGGAGCTGTCGATTACATCACTCAGGAAGTTATTCTTGATAGATTTCAGGAGCCTCCTGGATTGCCTACAGCCTACCATGATATTTTTACAGCAGATGTCAGAGTGGTTGAAGTCCCTCAGTGAGACAAGAGCCTGTGATTGCAACATCAGCTGGAGGAAGAAGGCTTCACCAACAGGCTCCACGTGACCAGGCAGTTTGTAGCAGGCCCCAGCCACAAGGTTTCTTGTTGTCTCTGTCTCTTTCACACATAGGCTTTTGAGTTGCTCATGGTCATTCTTCAGGGACACCTCTTCATACTCTATTCCTCCCTTCTGACATAGAGGACAAAGCCTCTCCCCTCCTTCCTCACCTGTCCCTTCTCAACAGCTTGTAGTCATCAATAGCCACATTTCAGTCATGAGAATCATCTCACCAGGTTTCAGTGACAGCAACTACATCATAGTTTTCAAGTAGCACTGTGGCTTCCAACTTCTCCTGTTTGTTTCTCAAGTTGTGTGTACTGGTGTAGAGGCACATCAGCTGGGCAGTTGGTCTTTTTAACTTCCTGGAGGATAACTTCTTAATTTCTTTGAAGTATTTACCTTTAGTCACACTATTGCCTTCATCATTGTAAGACACAGCAGGTTGAGTGTCCCAGCTAGCATCTTGTCCCTCTAACTTAGTTTTGCCATCCCACATCTTGTCCTGTGCAGGCTCACTATCCCCTCCTTCCCACTTCAAACTTAGTTTAAAGCCCTGTCAGCAAGCCCAGACAGCTCCTAAGCCAGAATCCTTTTCTCTCTTTGACCAAGGTGGACCCTCTCCACAGCCATCAGGACAGGTTCTGAGTAAACTCCATGCTCAAAAAAGGCAAAATTCCATGGTGCCACCGGCCTCTCAGTCATGTATTCATCATATGAGCTTTCCTGGTCCTCTCAGTATCCCTCACTGCCACTGAAGGAACAGAGGAAAACACTGCCACCTATACTCTCACTCCATCCACTAACCACCCCAGTGCTATGAAGTCCCTTTGATAGCCCTCAGGCTTCTCTCAGTGACTTCATTACTGCCAAACTGAACTATTAGTAAGGGATAATAATCATAGAGGCAAATCAGACGATAGAGTCTCCAAGAAACTTCCCTTACCCAGGCCTCAGGTAGGCAGCACACTTCTCTATAGGTAGAGGCAGGCTGTAAAATGGGGTCCTCTGCTCCCCTCAGAAGGGAGTCACTCATGACAACAGCCATTCTTTCCTTCTTGGTGGAGGCAGGCTTGAGAAGCAGTCAACCTTCTTGCCCTAGACAACATGTGCACCTTCCACCACATCCTCCCCTACCCATCCCTCAAATTCCAGCACCTCTAAGCTTTTGCATCTAAAAAATTTCTGAAAAGTTGATCCATTTAGGGAGGGAGATTGCCTACAATGCCAAGCTTGTTGTTGGGGCTTGTTTCTACTCCTCCTCATGTCTTAGGTCCACTCCCTCTGCACAATTCTGACAGACCAGGGGGCCCACCACTACGTGGGGTGTATCACCCCTTTGCCTTTCTCACAGATATGGCAGGGAGCTGCTCCAACAGCTTACATCCTGCTTGCTTGGCAAACCCTGCAGCCTGAGACCTGAACAGCCACATTTCTAAACAGATATTCAGGCTGGGTACCTGTTCTGTTTCCTCTTCAGTCAGGTTCCCTCTTCAGTGGATACTCCGGCTGCATTCTTTTCGGCAAGAGTTGGCTACCTAGTGCAGACTGCAACCAGATTTCTTCTCTGGGAGGCAGCAGATAGGTGAACCGGTCTCTCAAGTTAAGAGGGATATCCTAGCCTCTCTGCTCGTCCTTCCACTCCATCTGCCGCGCCACCCTGTGACGGACGTGCCCACTCTATTCACAGCTCTCCGGGGACCTGCTGCCCCTAGGGGCCGCCTTTGTAATTGCAAGGTGTGATGCGGCGGCTCCTGACCCCGCCCCCGCCGCATCGGGGCCGCTGCCGCGCAGAAAGCGATGGAGCACGGGGGCTGCTCTGTCAGAAGAGGTGCTCTGCGCACGCAGTCTTTGCTTCAGCAAGGAATGCGGCTGCACCAGAGCCGTCCACCTATTAGTTTAGTCTTCTTTCTTTCGCAGCTGCAAAACAAGCAGAGTGGACCTATCAGGGTTTTGTTCCTTGTTTCAGCCCTTAGTTAAGTAAAGGTTATTAACCAGTAACTGATAGAGAGAAAAGAGGGGCTGTCACTGACGTGGCTCAGAGATGTGAGAGTGCTGGTGCCTATGTGTGAGTGCCTACCGAGAATAAGACTGCAGCAACACCAAGTAAATAAGATTAAACTACCAACCACTCTTTCAAAAGCTGTCTGTCCCCACTTTCAGCTGTTTAGGAGAGCAAAGCTAAATTGTGCTTCTTGGCAATACTAGACCTATTGTGCAGCTGAATGTGCTCTTTTGCCAGCAGCAAACAAGAATTAGACCAAGAGGTCTAGCACTGTGGTCACAGCTGTTTCACCCAGCCTATCATGCTGCATTCCCCGCTCAGTCTGCAGCTACTGTCCACAGCTTCTTGTCAGTCTTGCCATCAGTGTTTTTGGGAATTCATTCATCTTCTGCTTTAGTCTCCATATATTTCTGAAAGTCATATCTATTATATATTGAAATTGGGATCTGAGCAGAGGTCTAGCACAAGTTTTTCACCCAGATGGAGTCCAATCGTGAGAAATTACCACTATAGCTACAACCAAGAAATTACAAGTTGATATCATCCTAGTAATGTCTAATAATGGAAGAATTCTGTTCCCTCTTCAGTCAGGAAGAACTGTATCATTCAGTTTGGTGGAACTATTTTAATATAATACTTATTTGCAAATTATCTGATTAACATCACTGGTTAAATATGAGGAAGAATTATTCTTGTAAATGCAGAGACATAGTTATGGAGATTTTCAAGTACCTGAATAGAGTAAGATAAGATAAGATAAGATAAGATAAGATAAGATAAGATAAGATAAGATAAGATAAGATAAGATAATTCATTTGGAAGGAACTTACAAAGATCTTCAAAGTCCAACCTCCTGAACACTTCCGGACTTACCAAAGTTAAAATATATTATTGAGGTAATTATCAAAATGCCTCTTGAATACTGACAGGCCTGGGGCATTAACCACCTCTCTAGGAAGCTTGTGCCAGTGTTTGTCCATGCCCACAGTGCAGAAATATTTCCTTATGTCCAGTCTACTCCTACCCTGCCTGAGCTTTGTGTTGTTCCCACATCCTGCCATCAGTTCCCAGGAGCAGAGCCCAGCAGCTCCCTCTGCTTCTCCTCTTCAGAGAGCTGCAGAGTGCCGTTCAGTCATCTCTTGGCCTCTTCTCCTAACTGGACAACCCAGGTGTCCTCAGCCTCTCTTGAGAGGACATGTCTCCCAGTCCTGTTACCAGCTGCATTCCCCTTCTCTGGATGCTTGTGAGGACCTTAACATGTTTTTTATATTGTGGAGTCCAGAACTGCACTGGTGATATTTAACATCTTTGTAGGTGACATGGACAGTAGGATCAGGTTCACCCTCAGCATGTTTGCAATTGACACCAAGCTGAGTGGTGCAGACTAGAGGGAAAGGATGTTATCCAGAGCATCCTGGACAGGCTTGAGAGGTGAGCCCATGCCAACCTCATGAAGTTCAGCAAGGCCTAGTGCAAGGTCCTGCACCTGGGTTGGGGCAATCTCAAGCACAGATACAGGTTGGGCAGAGGATGGCTTGAAAACTGCCTTGAGGAGAAGGATTTGGGGGTGTCAACTGATGAGACACTCAACGTGAGACAGCAATGGGCCTGCAGCCCAGAATGCCAACCATATCCTGGGTTGCATCAAGAGAATTGTGACCAGCAGGTCAAGGAAGGTGATTCTGCCCCTCTACTCTGTACTTGTGAGTCCCCACCTGGAGTACTGCATCCAGTTCTGGAGCCCCCAACACAAGAAGGACGTGGAATTGTTGGAGCAGGTCCAGAGGAAGTCCACAAAGATGATCAGAGGGCTGCAGCACCTCTCCCACTAAGACAGGCTAAGAGAGCCAGAAGATAAGGCTCTGAGAAGACCTTATGATGGCCTACCAGTACCTGAAGTGCACCTACAGAAAGCTGGGGAGGGACTTTTTATTTGGATATGCAGAGATAGGACAAGGAGAAATGGTTTTAAACTGGAATAGGGTAGGTTTAAACTAGATATTGGGAAGAAATTCTTTACTGTGAGGGTGATGTGTCACTGAAGCAGGTTGCACAGTGAGGCTGTGGATGCCACCTCCATGGAAGCATTCAAGGCCAGGCTGGATGGGACTTTGAGCAACCTGGTCTTAGAAGAAGTCCTATAGCATGGGGCTTGGAACTAGATGATCTTAAAGGTCCCTTCCAACCCAAACCATTCCATAATTCTATGATTCTATGAATACTGAAAGTGAGGCTGCATCAATGCTAAATGTACTGAAAGAATCACCTGTTTTGGCTGGTTGGCTGTATTGCCAGGAGTGCTGGTAGCTCACACTGAGCAGCTGTCACCAGCATCCCTGATTCCTTTCTGCTGAGCTGCTTTCCAGTCACAGATATAGATCCAGCATTACTCCATCTCAGGTGCAACATCCAGCATTTACCTTTGTTGCATTTGATGCTGTTGATGATCACCCTATGCTCTGATCTATTTAGATGCCTCTGCAAGGCCTCTTATTTGTCACCCCAGGGAGTCAAAAGCACCTCCCAGTTTAGTACTGTTGGCAAACTGGCTGAAGATGTACTACATTGTTGCATCCAGATAATTGATAAACACGTTCTATGTTGAACTGAATCAGTTCTAGAATTAATTGTAAGAACCACCATTGGTGACTGTACACCAGCCAGATGTAGCCCCATTCACTATGACACTTTGAGTCCCACCATTCACACAGTTCATTTACCCAGCATACCTTTATCTCAGAGTTTAACAATTTATCCAGAAGGTTGGTGGAATGGATAGCATAAAAGGTGAGACTTAAATCCAGGAAGATTATTCCCACTGCCTGACCTTCATTTGTTAAGGGAGTGACCTTGTCATAGAAGGGAATCAAATTAATATGAAATCAAACTACTATTTAAACTAAACTTTCAAATTCATGCATCTGAATGCTTGAATCAGTCTTCTTCCTATATATTCAACGTTATAGATGAGTAAGGTCAAAGTCTACAGACTTAAATAGTTTATAAAAGAAAACATACAAGAAATTAAAGTTTTTTAAGTTCTTTTGGAATATATTTTAAATTCCTTAACTTGGTTAAGTTGTGGTCTTACCAAAATGAAAGCAAAATTCCAACTGATTTCAACTAAATCATGTTTTAGTTGAGTTATTGTTTTGATATTTTGGTTTTATTTTATACATTTTCATTTTCACTTACATGAAGTCTTTATATATAATTTTATATAACTTTATATAATTTTGTATTTATCCTTTTACTTATTTGGACATACAGTACAATTATTGTTATCATTAGACATAACCTACTCTTAATCTGAGTAAATGTGAATACATTTTCTTCTGCAAGTATTCAGGACCAACATTTCCATCAAATTCTAAAGTCTAGTAGTGCCTTGACGGATTGAATATAGGTATCAGAACTGTAAGCTTTTATTAAGATTCCTTTAGAGAAATTATTTAGTCTCACTAAAGCACATGCTTGTGAGCACAGTTTAGAGGTGAAGGAATATATGGGAAGGAATAAGTAATGTGATAATTTCAAAAGAAATTAGTTCTACATTGCACTGATACTTTCCATTTCATGGATTTGACTGAGGTGGATGACAGCCATGTAAATTCCTAAAATAATCCAGCATCATCAAGCTTTTATCACAGCTGAGATATAATCCAGAGGGTAAATGGTCAATTATGTGCTTGTAACAGTTCACTGGGCAATTTTCCAGCCAGATACACCTACAGTTGTCATGGCTAAAGTTCAGTGTTATCTGAAAATTTACACCATGTTCACAGAATATAAAATGACTCTCAGAAATATCCTGCTGAAATAAGTGAAAACTATCTGACCAGGATTCTCTGTATTTTTCTGCAGGACTGTGTTTACCAAAACTGCAGGTGAATGATACCATGTGATCAGTATAAACAATTTTGCTCCTTATAGCAGCACTGCATTTTGGTGTATTGTGATCTTGACACAAAAGACATTATAGTAACCTATTTAAGGTCATTGCAAAATTGTCAGAGGGGCATTTATGATATTATCCATATTCAGTAGTAGCACTGCCTGGCATTGTACAGATGGCCTAGACAATAGGGTTATGTTCCTCTTCTCTTTCCCAGCTCTTAAATCAGAAGTCAGTGTTAATATGAAATAAGTAAACCACCTTAACTGATTGCTTCCCTTCTCTTTTCCCACACCAGCCTGTCTCATTTTCATCCCAACCCTATCTCCTGTGCTTTTCCAGCATAAGCAAGGTTCAGCGAGAGTTTTCAAAACTACCTCTTTGTTGGATGTTACTTACTCAGACAACATAAAATATGACTTCAGTTGCATCTGAGCTAGTAGAGAAATTCATCATTACTATACATTTCTCATCTATTACATGTGAGAACAATCAAAGAACACCCGTATTGTAAAGGGACTGTTCAGAAAATGCACTCTATTTTAGTGCTTTACACAGCTCAATTCCAAGTTCCTGTTGTTGTGTCATGGGTAACTTTAATGTTTCAGTTGTGTTTGCACGAGAAGGGGTATAATCTCTACTGTCAACACGCAACACACATGCATACCATGTCTGACCATAAGCTGAAGTCTCTGTCATCTTGACTTGACCTTCTATATCCAGTATCAACACTGAGTAAAATATTGTCTCAGAAAAAGGAAATCTGAGGTGTTTGGTTTTTTTTAAGCTCACACAAACCAGTGAGACGAATCCAGAAACTCAGTTTCTCAGTTTGTTTAGAAGAATACAGTGCTGTAGTCTCTGAGTTTACAAGTGCTTTTACTTCCATGTTTTATGCTTTGCTCTCCTGAGCCCCTATAAATAAGACTCTAGAAGCCCATTTGCTTCATTTGAGACATTTTAACATAATATTGAACAAAGCATTAGCTCCTTGAAGAGAACTACTACATAATATATTTATGGATTTAAAACGGGTATATATTCAGATTGTAAGGATTTATGTGCTTGAGGAAAGAAGAACCTAATGAATGTAATTTATAGCAAGCATGTGAGATTGATACCCTTGTTTATTGATGAAAATAATCTATTAATAATTGAAATACAGCTCCATCCCTATTATTTATGCATTCTCTACAACATCATTCATATTTATTCTGTGACAGTTTATCAGTACCATCTGCACATTTCTACTAATTATGTTTTATAATTATATATATATATTAGGGTTGTGGTGGATCTGCCTCCAACTTTGAAATCTATTGCCAAACTTAAATTCAGAAGTGTAATGCAGTATTTTAGTTTTTCTTGAAAGACAATATAAGTAAGTAGCAAATGATGGATCAGTGGACTAAGAATCACAACAGAGAGACCATGGGAGAAAAAAAAGGGTGGGAGGGGTCGTGGGGGGAGGAAGGGGGAGGAGAAAGGTACAGCAAACATATCTTTGGGACAAAATGCTTGATTTATTTTGCTTGTCTTTCACAGCTCAAACTCTGTAGAACTAGGAAAGGTGACACTGAACTTCTTGAAATGTTATCTGTCTTACTGATATGCTTAATCAGGATTTATATCCAGGATGTGGAGTAAATGTATTCAACTTGCAGATGGAAAAATGAGGCAAAGAAAGGTACATGAACTAGTCATCTCCTGTCTGACCTACAACTTTGCAAGACATCAGGAGTTCTGTTTCCAAATTTGATCAGAATTACTTTAAACCAAATAGATGTTTGACTTCCATAAAGAAATACAAGAATAAGTGGAGTAATTTTTAAGTTCTTTGACAAGCCCCATCCAGTAGGATGCCCCATGAGTACACTCCTTACTAACAGAGCTAACCAAAATTCACTAGTTCCTTTCTTTCAAAGTGCAACAAGGAAAGACCCCTTCACTTGAAGTAACATCCCCTGTGAATGAAGCAGTCCATAAGTGAGACAGCCTGAGTTTCTAGCTCTCCTCAGTCTGACTTCCTCGCTCAAGCCATAAAATCATTGACCACCAGATACAGATCATAAGAAAATGTAAAGCGAGACCTAAGATATGGACTGGTATTCTCTTCTCCCACCAACTTAACCAGTAAGTTATTTCTGGAATAAGGAATGTTATATGTTTCTACTCCATCACAAAATCTAAACAGGAGACAAGAACTCTGCATGTAGATAAGTGCCTTGACTAGGTGCAAATACTGGAGGACCATTAACTCAGATCTATGTTTAATAGGCCTCAAACAGCATCTAGTACTCTAACATAGTAAGATGGCTTATAGCAACCCCTCCAAGAAAGGCATAAGATTTCAGCACACCCCTTTCAGGTTTTTCCCATTGGCTTACTCCGTACGCAAAATTTTCGCAGCCCTGCTCTGAAACATAAACTGTCCTTATGAAACACAAACTGTCCTTAAGGAATATGAAAGGAAAGAAAGCTCTGGGATTTATATTCCATTTCTGCACCATGTCTTAAACTTCTGGGCGTTTATGTTCTGTTTGTTGTTTGAATATTCAGTTTTAAGTGGTAACAAATTAGCCCTTCAGAATACTCCTATGAATTATGTCAGAAGAACACTAAAAACCGCTAGCATTCAAGAAAGATGTGATGCAAACATGATGCAGTAATTACAATACTACCTCATTTCAGACTTACTCACTTTTTAGCTCACTTGCAACATGCTTTTAATGAGGTGTTAAGTATTTCAAATAAAGGCAAACTGAGAGACCTTTGCTCCTCACAGATGTGCTACTTAAATATTTCCCTCCTTCTCCACTCCCCAGCTGTTAGCAAATGTATGCTGGAGGTTGCCACCCTTGCTGAACAATGTGTGTGTGACGAATGCTTAATCCACTTCCCATAAAATCAGCTGCACCAATTTAAACAGTTCATATAGTGGTTTGAATTAACTTCGTTTATGTTGTATGATCTGGATTAGGGAGTATTCCAGGATCCTTTTAAGCAACCACAATTGTGGGAGGTGAAAATTTCAAGACAGCCAAGAAAAATACCCAGAAAGAGCAGGCAGTAAAGTTTTCAGTCGATGCTGCTGCACTCGAAATAGAGCATCTGCTCATAAAATAAGATGTAGCTTCAGAGGCAGTAATACTGGAGATTTTCACTACTGAATTACCAAAAATTATGAATTTGATGTTAAACGAATTAGCAATAGTAAATAATTTCTGATCCAACAGAAACATACGAGTAAACCCCAAACAAAATATATTAAAACAACTTTGGAAAAGAAACATCAATTTAAATTGTTTCTGTGCTCTATGTCGGAAAAATACATCTTTTTTTTTCCTACATATAATTATTCAAAATCAATTTTACCATCTTCTGGTACTGCTGCTTAACAGAAGCAGATTCTGGGATGTTGTTATTATTCTAATGATTTGTTATAAAAGAGTGCATGCTTCCTATGTTTTTAAGAATTCAGAGAAGTCTTTCTATAGGAACAAGGGCAACTCTACTTTGCCAATGTTGATGAGGGAGCCCTTGTTTTACAGTGAAACTATGGAGACAGAAAGTCTGATTATGACTCTAACTCTATGAAAAACTGGAACAGCCTTCTTCATGCAAAATAGTTACTTCACAAGTAAACCCATGGTAAAAGAACATATCAAGATAACTGGGACCACAAGTGAAGAAGGAAGCATCTCATGTTTAGGCAAAAAGACAAAAACTTGACAATGCTCAAACTGCAATGCAGATTCACATGTATGGTATGCTATGATCTGCTTTGCATATCTCTTTGATTTTAATATTTGTTTGATATATTCTGAAATATCCTGTCTTACTATCTGCAAGCCTTTTCTCCTATGTCCAAGCTAAGAGCAAACATTTTTAATGATGTCTTTATGTGTTTCATTATTGCCCATAAACATAAGCTGGTAGATTAAGTTCTGATTTAACAATTTATTGTGAAAATTACATATTGATGACCAAAATTTTCAAAACATTGGAAATCAAATATAATGATGTTGCTTGGGGCAGATGATGGAATGAAAGACCTGGATTTACCCTAAGCATTGCTTGCACGAACCTTTGAAATAAAGTATACAGCAAGTATACTTTAAGTAAGCAGACTTAGGGAATTAATCATTCTTGACCATAATAGAAAGCAAATCCAGATCTGAATTTTGAAGTGATCACTGTAAAGACCAAAACCTAATAAATAAATAAATAAATAAAATTAAAATGTCTGTGAAAAAAAAAAATAAATAAATCTTCAGTTCTCTTGGATTAATCCCTGGTCCTGTTTCAGATTAGATTTCTGCAGCTCAGGAACAGGTCTACATTTGGGCCAGACTCTCCGCCATACAACAGCTTCTTTAAACATATAAGATTGAAGAAAATCTATATATGAAGTTAATAAGTTTCTATTATTTTTATATTTCCTTGAGCTACTGTGGAGAAACTGAGCACGAGTAGATCAGGTTATTCAAATACATAGGAATCCACTAACCAATCCTAAAAACAATAACAGTTGACATCAATGAGAGTTTCATTTTGATGACTGACATTTGCAGCTTTAGATTAAACTTTTGCCACCTGTATAAGATGGGCATTTTAGAAATCAAGTCATTAACATCTGTGTACTCAAGGAGATAATGGGAAACTCTCTCCAAGAATTCATTTCTGATATAAAAAAGCAATGGTGCCAAAAATAGCAGTGCGCACTCTCGAGCACCACCTACTGGCACTTCATCTGTTCTCTCACTACTAGAAACTAGTGTATCTGATTAATGTTTTTCTCTCAGAAGGTTTGGATTTCCTTTTATTAGATGTCATTGTTTAGAGGGAAATAATATTTTCAGAGAAAGAGGAGAAGTTGAATAGATCAATAGAAAGTGGTGCAAATTCTTAATCCCTTTGTAAATGCTGGAAAATCTATCAACCTTTTCCAAGCACAGAGAACATCTTTAGACATTTCCATGTAAGGGAATTTCAGATTCAAGAGTGTTCTGCTGCAGAGCAAGATTGCTCTGTGTATTGTTCTCTTCCTTATCTTGCCATTGCTAGTCATATCTTTGGGAAGTAAAAGGGGCCAAAGCTCTCCCCTCTCTCCTGAAACACACACATATGCATCTTAATATCTCCTGGAGCCATAGTGATTTCAGCAAATGTTTTCAATGGGCCCCACAACTTCAGAATTTTGATTAGTTCAACTCTCAACTCCCAGCAGTATTGCTCCACTTAGCATAAATTATTAATTTATTACAGACCATTTCAAGGGAACAGAGGAATAACTCAGCTGGATAAAGACATCAGCAGCAAAAAATGAGATGGAGCCTCCTACATAGTGAGAGGGAAATCTTTGTTCCCAGCTTTTAAGATGAAAACAGGTGGAATGGTCCCTGAACTGGAAATGAAAATTCCCTAGCTTCATCCCTAAATTAATTAATTACTCAGTGGATTAGATCCAAAGTCACTAAAAATATGCAATGTAAAAGTTATACTGCTTTACATCAGCTGAGGAACTGTCTTAGCATTTTGCAGGGATTAAGTTCTGTCTTACATTATTTTCTTTTAGATTCTAATATTGTGTATTACAACAAAAAGGCTGTTTTGAGCAACACGGGGGAATGCATGCATTTTTGAACACATAAAGATGTGAAAACTACCTATGAAAACCAAAGAATAAGTTTCACCAAAACAAGCAGGATTTTTTAAAATGTTTTTCTAATTCACTGCAAAATCAAAGTTGCATTAACAAAACAAATATTTACCCAGAATAAATGTTTGTCATTTTACAGTTTTACCAGAGTACCAGAATGCAGATTTTACTATTCACACCATAAACACTTGTGTCTGCTGCTAATACCTGAAAAACAAATAATCAAGCAAACAGACAAACAAAATCACCAGCAATACAAAAACAAGCATTTCCATATGTCTTATTTGGTAATAGGGTAGAACTGAAAATGTGTTACAGACTACAAGTTCAAAAACTTAGAAAAGGATGGAAATAGTATTTGAAATATATGTGTTTTACAAATTCTCCACGGTAATAGCTGTTTTTGCCAACATTTACCTCTGACACTTCTGTGCAATATTAGCATGGGATTTATTCAGTCACCTGCTCAGAGAATGTAGCTTCATATAACCATTTCTAAAGGTATCCCCAGTGCCACGTAATCAGTAAGCTGTGCAGTAAGCTGTCCCTCATAGCTCCTGGGGACCACTCTACCTACTTATCTGTCACAACAACCCTACATTGACTGTTAATCAATATAACCCCAATCAACGTTATCAGCTAAACTGTGATAGATTTCAAATATAATTTATGTCCTGAGATTGAGCAAATAAAATCAGTAAGAGCTGCTGAGATCGAAGGCCAACAAAAACAACCAGGAAAACATGGTACTTAAAGCAAAACTGTTCCAGAAGACAATGGCAATCGAACTGAAATACTGTAAATCAAATTCATTGTCCTTCTCATCTTCCTCTGTGATTATCTCTTTCCCTTCTTTCCCCCAGCCAAAAAAGCCCACATCTCTTCCAAGTCTGCAATGCGAACTACATTGGTAATGGAGTTATTGGTGCAGGAACCCTATGCACATGCTGCCATCAAGTGCCCAACACATCTGTCTGCAGTGCAGACTCCTGCTGGTAGCTACACTCAGGGATGTGCACATTTATGAGTCATGGAGCCTCATAAACAAGTCCCTCTGGCACAGTGTCACATAGCTGAAGGATCTGAACGTACATGTAAAGGCACTAGCAATCCTATTTGAAACATCAGAGCTGCATAAGATTTAAACAAGAAGCCATCCTTTCTGCTCATGGCATTGTCTGTGTGTTTGCAAAACCTATTCTATCTCTTGGCATGCCCCCAAAATTAAATCTAAACCTTCTTTCCTGATTCAACACTTATGTGTGTTGGCAAGGGCTTTGGGAGAAAGCACAATAAAAGGCATGGAATTGTGGCCAGCAGCCATGGGGGCTAGCACCAGCATGGACAATACCCTGACTATAACACAACACAGCCCGCAGCTCCTGGGAGGACTCCTGTCTGCCTGTGACCACTCTCTTGCAAGCTCCTTTCTACTGCGTGTGCCATGGCAGTGAGACTGCTGCCAGCTTGGCTCTCCTGCTTACTGTCAGTCTTCCCCTCCTCAACTTTTGGGTTCACATGCCGGTTTCAACTAACTGAACTGAAGACCTTTTTGAAAATCAGCGATTTTCAGTGAAGAAGAAGGTTCATTCTTCAGTGAGGCAGATGACTTTTTTCCTCATCGTTCTTCTGACCCATCTGATATGTCATGAGAATCTAGATCAGATACGTTCTCACTATTAATAAGTTTATCTATATTTTCACTATCTGTTACTTTGAGCAGTTAAAGTACAAGGAATATTTGCAAGGTTGGAAGGGGAAGAAAAAAAAAGAAAAAAAAAAGAAAAAGAACGCATGTCCTCCATGTCCTCTGGCTATGTTAAATGTTAAAATGTAAATGATTGTATCAGCAGCATGAACAAATAGAGTGAGAGAAGTGAGTGCAAATGATCATCAGTAAGACAAATGAGCAGGTCAAATAAACTCCACAGGGCCTTGAAGGGAACTGCTTTTGGGCAGAAACTGCAACTTTTTAATGCAGGAGATAGGCTGAGATGTAGGAATGAGAGGAAAGAAAACACTAAATGAAGACATTAGTTTCAAAAGGGTGATTTAGGAGAAAATTACAATTAACATAAGTGAAGATTAAAGCAAAGAATGACTACATGGGACACTCAGACATAACAGATATCAGTTCATAGGTTAAATTGCTTCATTGTTGTATGTATGAATCTTAAACTTGAGTACTAAAATCCTGCATACAGTGTAGAAAATAATCAACAACATGTTTCCAGATGAGGTGATCCAAGACACTATACAAGAAGTTAACTGTATAGGTAGGTGAGGGTTAGATTTTTCTCTGTGTGTAAAACATTAGTATTACAATAATTAGCATTACTTGCCTTAATCGAACTTGCTGATTCTTACGCTATGACAGATAAAAAATCCTTTACTTAGAAGACTAGACATATAAACAAGCTAAGGAATAATGTAATGTAAGTCAGCAATTACACAGAGCTCATCTAGGAGAAGCCAGGTGATAGAAGCGGGGGAATTTTGGTGTCAGTGGAAGAAGAGGCAATCAACAGTTTGGCTGCTGCTTTGCTTTGGCAGAGGCTCTGGGACCAGAGGTGAACTCTCCATCTTGGTGTCCTCCCAGGAACAGGGGAAGCCAGCAACTTCTCCCAAGTCGCATTTCAATTCTTGTCAGGAAAACTGATCCAAATGTACAAAAACCACTGTGCCCATTCACATGCATTAAAAAATATATTTTTTGTTCTGTTATTTGGCCAACGAGTAAGGACATATGTACGAATAATCGTGTAAACAAATAGTTAGGATAATGCTTATATTTGCTTCTATTCACTTTTCAAACCTCAAAGACAGCTTGAAAGATCAGTGCTTACTAATAACGTCAGTGCAGGATAAACAGAAGCTTCCTACTCTGACAGTCTCTGGAGTTGTGTGGCCTTTCTGGAGTACACCACACATACAATGAATTTCTGCTACCAACAGAAGTTACTCCACTACTCCACTGCTTAGAATGAGATAATTTATTGAAGTTTGTCCTCCCACCCAAGAAAAATAAAAGGGGTGGAGAGTGGGGTGAGGGGGGAGAGAAGTGAACCTGACCTTTCATAGTTAGTCACATCAATCACTGCAAGGACTGTAATACAATTCCCACACACTGTGGTCTGATGCTGCCTAACAATCTCTTACACAGCTGGTGCAGGGCAGCTCAGCAAGGTAATTTCCTTCCAGTGGAATTTTCAAATATGCTTTAAAGTACTTAAGTATAAAGCTTCATAAAACAAATAATCTGCCACAAATAATTAGAGCTGCCCCTAGAGGAGTTAGTCAAAGTCAGAAACAGATGTGTCAAGTATTTAGTTTACTGTTTATGTGTGTCCAAAAGAGAACTTTTCTGATAGAGGCCCTGAGCAGAAAGTGTCAATGGGCAATTTGTTGATGTGAGAAAAAGCCACAACTGGAAGCAAGGACAGAAAAGGAATTACTAAATACTTCTTTAGTGTTTTTACCAAGATGTCTCATGCCTTTTACCTCATTACATATATGAATATATGCATACACAAACACACATATGTACATGTATATATATGTACATGTACACATATGTATTTCATATGGAGTTCAGTACTCAAGTTGCATTTGCTACTCTCCTGGCACTAAATATATTTTACCTTGTTATGTACTGTAGGCAATTCTGTATTTAACTAGAACATCTTCCTCAGCTATATAGTTACAATTCTTTTCTGCTTTTATATAATATGTTTTCTTTTGGTCCAGAAGTAAATACCTTAATTTTTTTCCTACTCTTCTTTTTAAGCAGAGTGTTACTCCACAAGATGCCCTTCTCCTTCCATATTGATGTATGTTTGGATACACAACTCAGGCTTGGAAATGGAGCCTGCAAGGATTTGAACTTGGCTTTCTCTCCAGTAGTCTTCTTCCCCTTCTAATTTTTCAAGAAGTTATTTTTCATTCACTAGTGGAGCTCAAGGATCACAATAGATCCATACATTCAATTCAAAGATGTGGAGAAAAACTACAGAATTAGAGTAGTATGGTTAGGTTGTGGTTGGAGTTGATGATCTTTAAGGTCTTTTCTGACCTGAGCAATTCTATGATTAAATTGCACCCTGTGATCAAATGTGCCAAAATTAAAAGTAATGGCCATGAAGGCATAGGATCACATCACTTAAGTAGTAGGAAACGTTTGTATCTAGAGACTTTGTGTAATATGTATCAGTCAATTACAGAAGTGTTTCCTGTGTTAGTTGGGTCAATAAGAACTAGTTATTTCTGCAATAATATTGTTGTGCATCACCAATCACTGGATCTAGGTAGCAAAAATGAGCTAGAGGGAGTTCTGTTGTTGAAAAAGCTGGTAGAAAAATTACAAATTAAATACAGTTAGCTGGAATAGATTATGGTTTTGTCTGTCAGGAACATAAGGAAAAGTTGTCTTCAGGTTATATTACGTCAGTTTTATGGAATAGATTGCTTTCACTAGCAATATATTTAAGAAATTCAAAATGGTCATTAGGTCAGCAAATATTTAACTGAAAGGATACTAATGAACCACAAGCACACATAACCTGCTGTGTGAAAACATAATAAACATGGAAGATGAGAGCTCTGGATTTTTTTGAAGCAGAATAGAACAAGATGTGCAAAATAGAGTTTGCAAATCTAAACTACCCATGGAAAGATTAGCTGTGGAAACACAGGTTCTGCTGGCAGAAGGATTAATCCTCTGGGTGATTATATGCTGTTGATTTTCCAAATCCACTTATGTTCTACTACATCATTCACCTTGACAGGTGAAATACTTAATGTGTGGCAGGAAGTGGCAGCTCCTTATAGTAAATTGTGATTGGAATATATATTTATGCTTTTTTTTTTTTTTTTTTTTTTTTTTTTTTTTTAACTCTTAGGCATAGATACAAGTTTGGCATCTCAGAAAAGACAGAAGACAGGCAGAAAAGTGAGATAGGTGAAACAGTGCTTTGTTGGAGCCTCCACAGTGCTTTGTCGGAGCCTCCAGTCTCCAATGTAAGTTTCATTTTAGCTGACAAAACTGGTCCAGCAGCAGTGCTGAGAATCTGAGGCACCTGCAGCTGCCCTACAAATGTGCTCCAGGCCAAACCCTCCCCAGAAAGCCATACTCAGCTTCTTATCAGGATGATAACAGCTTTTGCTGTGTTAAGAGCAGTGTGTTAACAGTGGAATTTAGCCACTGTTGGCTTCTTCCTCTCATCAGCCTCTGCAAAGACTCGAATTTCTAAACAGCTATTAAAAATTGAAAAGAACATTCTAAATGGTGCCTCTCCCTCCCCAGGCATTGGTAGTTAAATAAATAAATAAATAAATAAATAAATAAATAAATGAAAATCCCTGGAGTTCTGACTGAGTGAACATGTTGTTCTTGGCTGGTGTAGAATTTTACAACCCTGGGAATTCTCTTTTCTTCTGAGGCATATTTTACTTCAACTCTGCATCTGGTCAAAATGCGTAAAGCATACAAATATGGAAAATACCAAATTATTCTTTATCATGCCTAGGTGTTTCAGTGAATTGATTCTCTGATATTTGTAGGAAAAGGTTCTTTCTTTCTTTTAAAAAGTTTTTATGTTCATCCTATTTCTTTTAAGTTGCCTTCAGCACTTTATTTAAAAGAGATGACCTTTAACAGGATCATACCAGATGTTCTCATTACATCATGCTGAGAGACACTACATTTTTCTCTAGTAGATCTAGAGAACCAATACAGGCAAGAGATTTAGCTCAGTCAATTCAAGTAAATAGGTTATATTCAAACTCATTTGTCTTCAAGACTTCATTTCCTCACTGGGCTTATTTGCTCTTGCTGTAGACACACGGAATATCTATTAAAAACTACAACAAATGCATATTCTTTTTCAAATTTATTCATCATATTGATCTTGTGACATGTAATTAAAGCAAGACTGCTAATGAAGATATATGAGAAATAAATAAATAAATAAATAAATAAATAAAGAAAGAAAGAAAGAAAGAAAGAAAGAAAGAAAGACAAGTGGGTAAGTAATTTGCCCCAAAATAACTTTCACTGTTTTGGTTCTATAGCCTTATTAAAGATCTTCTTCTACTTCCTCTTTGAAAGCACACACAACTCAAGTCTTTTTGCAGGCCTAGTTGGATGTATTAGATGAAAAATATTTCTTATAGCAGTATGTTATATGAAGAGTACTGTACTTAAAGAAAAATACTTTGGGTAAGATACATTCCATTCCTTTTTTCCCTACTAAATTTATTATGATAGTAAGAAGGCTGTGAGGCAAGAGGACTGGAAGCTGGGGGTCCTGGTCTAAGAAGTAAATCAGGGCACAATCCAGAGCTTTACTGTGCTGAAAACATAAGCCTGAGTAAGCAAAAATAGGTGGAACAATACAAAGATTTAAAAAAAAAAAAAAAAAAAAAAAAAAAAGTAGAGAGAGAGATAGGACATCCTTTCATCCTTTTTGCATACACTGCAAGAGTAAATCTCCCACCAGGTGCTGAGATACAAGAAGCTGGAAGATGCCTTGCAAATAAAATCATTTACACAGAGGCTTGCAAATGAGATGCCCTTGCTCTCAAGCTGAGCAGAAGCTTGCAAATTTCTTTCCACTCAGTCTGTACACTCTCACCAGATAAAATTTTAGTTACAAAAGTCTACAGACTTTTGTAAGACAACATGAACTTATGAACCTTGGATTTGCTACACAGACCTAACAGGTCACAGGCAAGTGAGAACAGGTATATTTTAGGCAGACTGGGAAACCTGTAACTTCTAAGAAATTCAGACAGTGCTACCAAGAACTTAGGACTAAAGGGAGACTGCAAAGTCTGACACTTTGAAATCTCATAGGGCTATGTTCCAGTGGACTATCCCTTTATATGAATAAAAAAAAAAAAGTTAATGACCCCTCTATCTCTTTTTGGGTTAAGGATAATTGAGCAAGCCTACTGGAGGAGAATTTTTCAAGCATACCTTATATTTAACTACAGGGTGCTTTGTCCAAAGTACACTTTGCTTTCAGTATTCTGAGAGTTTGCTAACATAAAATGTAATTTGAAGGACTAAACTTTGCACTAAAATGAACAAGTCATTGTCATCCTGACACTTTTTCAATGAAAAAAGAACCAGTTTTAAAGATGATTGAATGTGTTGCCAGAAGAAGAACAACAGCAGAAAGCAATTGTGTATTGATCTAGATACTACTGCAAGACTTTCTTCCAGCTGTGCAAGTTTAGACTTCAGATTTTAGTACTGAAGAGTGTGGATCTGAAAATGACTCAGCGCCACATTTCCTCTGTCATCTTCCTTGTGATAGTAAAAACATTTCCAAAACTAGCAGGGAGATAGAAGGCAGGAAGTAAGAGAAAAACAGCAGAGGTATGCAGTAATCAGTGGGCCATTATATCAAACTCGTTAAAGATTTTAGCAGCTATTTTTGTTGCCAAATAGTGTGCAAACAAAAAGAGGCAATTAGTCACAGAAATTGTTCTATTCACGAAATATATACAAATGGAACAAGCATTGATTCCAAAACCTGAAAGCTCAAAAGATTCTTAATTGTATATTCTGTTTTCCTGTGTTTGAACAGGGAAGAAGTACCCATCTTTTTAAGCAATAGTTAGATTCAAAGACCATATGCTGCAAATATGATTTATAGAAAAAATAAAATATATTTAGATTATTCTCAGAAAGATGCATCACCTTATTTTTCACAGAGTTCTGCTTTTCCACAGTAGTCAATTGTATTTTTATTCCTAAAACAGGACATAATTTTTTGCTCTTTCACTGGAAATGGAAAAACACATAACATTTTCAGTTTCCAAGAAGAAATTTTAAAAAATAAAAAATAAATTTAAAAAAGACAAAAACTGTACTGACATCATAAAGATCTGGGTGGAGAAAATTTTCCATTCACAATTTGCTTCCCCAAGCAAGAAGCCCTGTGAATACATGACATGCCAGAGAGACATCTACCTTTCAGAGAATGAAGAAATCCTCACTTCCTTTCTCAAGAAACACTGAATTAAATCTCCCTCACCAGCCAAAAGAGGCCGTCCAAGGGAGAGAGGAGGTGGAGCAAGAAGTAAGCAAGTGCAACCTGAGAATCCTTCCATTTAATTAGTCTTCAAGAGGTAATCACAGACCAGACTCTGGCTGCTGTTGTCCTGTGCTGGAAGTAGATTTCAAAACGCATCCAAAACTCTTGTGTCCATGCTGGGTACATGGAGCTGAAGGAGACCACACGTGATCACTCAGGAGTGCACAATTTGACTTTCCAGGTAAGCAAGGTTTCTTTTGTTCTGTTGGGAAAACACTTAGAACAATGAACAAAGCTTACTTCAGTCCCTGAACACTCTACATGCTTTGCATTGATGTCTTGCCAAAATATATGGCTTTTATACAAAAAGGCAGAGATACAACTGACATAGGCTTCTCTTGCTCCCTCCATTACTTGGTATATTGGTATCTTTGAGAAGTCTTCTGACTTGGTAACATTTGATAAGCTGACAGGTCTCACAACTAACTCATCCAGTTTTCTTCTTATACCAGTACTGCTTTTTTTCTTAAGTATGCTTGATTTTCAGTCGTGTTGAAAAGATCAGTGTTGTGCAGCAGACAGCAAAGCAAAGTACATTAATAGCATGAGAAAAATATTCATAGAATCAGAGCAGGGCATACTTTTCTTCCATTTGTAGTATAAGTGTAATGCATGTTTTGCTCCTGAGAAGAATGCAGAGTGGAGGTAAGGAGTCAACACAGAAGTTTCTGCATATCATGCCGACAAGGGAATGTTAACAGCCATTTTAAAAAGCAGATTACAAAAGCTGAAGCACAAAATA
Source organism: Coturnix japonica (assembly GCF_054131305.1). Taxonomy (NCBI): domain Eukaryota; kingdom Metazoa; phylum Chordata; class Aves; order Galliformes; family Phasianidae; genus Coturnix; species Coturnix japonica. The sequence continues at coordinate 35,872,708 of NC_140702.1, forward strand.
ACACTAGTGTTAGTTATTGTTTCTCAGTGCTTGGCATCCTTGCACTGTCATAGGAATTTCAGAGTGGGAACAAAAAGAAACCTGTGAATCCTCAGAAAGGCCAGTTCACTGTCCTTTATTTCAGAAAGTAGAACAGGCAAGGGAAAAGTTGTAGATATAAAGACTTCTCCAATGACAAAATACTCCTTGCTCTTTCCCAGCAGCCTTCAATTCTTGCACTGTCTCAGAGCCCAGCTAACAGGAAGGGCAGCCTGCTGTGGGCGTTAATATCAGCCAGCAGTATCCAGTACAGAAGAATATTTGCAGATGCTAAATATGACGTAGCACCAGTGACATACAAGCATTTTATACTAATAAATATTAATTGGGCTATATGATACACACACACAAGAGGCTGACTTGATAATGTGCCAGCTGAGGAATATCTGGGATGTAAGGGAGCTAGGGGCAATTCCCTACTCCCATCAGTAGTTAGTAATTCACAGTAAGTGGGACTGCTTCAAGAGGAGAGAGTGGTAACTCTTAAAACATGATAGCCTGGTAGTCAGGGAATTCTCCTGGGTAATCACAGTGCTCTCATCACATCTCTGCTTCAGAGCAGGTAGATGAGCAATGTGAACCTGGGTTTCTCTCAATTTAAATTGTTGAGGTAAGAGAGAGCATCATCCTGGCTTCATTTTCACATAAAACAGGGGCCTGAACCAACTTGTAAAATCTGTGCATACAAACCCATGGAGGAGAGGAGTCCCTCCATAGGTGCAGAAGCCCAGTGCCAAGTACTCTTGATCTTCCCAAATCCCAAATCAATACATTCTTCAGCAGTCTCTGTGGTGTGACTCTGGTAAACCTCTGTTTTGTGCAGCTACCTCACATGGTCAGTGTGCACGTAACCCAGGTGCCTCTTTTCCTCCTCACAGCAGAAGTTTGCAAGAGCCTGGAAATCTCTGATTTAGATAATCTAAGTGCCAGACTATTGAGACCATCCATTAGTGAATACTGGGCTTTGAGTCAGATTTTCTGGTGGTTTGAATTTGTTTGATTTTTTCCCCCTCACTTGGGACACCAGAAGGAGTAAATGTTTATGTTGTTCATCTCTGACTCAACATGTAACTTACTCTGAGGAAAATAAGATAGAGAAGGAAATAGGTAAGTACTCTTTACAATTATCCACAATAACGTCATAATATATAGAAAAACTAGTGTATCCCTTGCATTCAGCCTGGGTCAGTTTACTTCTCTGATAGCACCAGCAGGAGGATCACCATCAACATAGAATCATAGAATGTCTTGGATCTAGTTCCAATCTTCTTGCTGTAGGCAGGAACACCTCTCACTAGATTAGGTTCACTGTAGCTGCCCTAAGGATTTCCCACTGATAAGCCTAGTAATGCTAACAGTAACCTTGAAACTTAGATTTTTTATACCTAGTTTGTGTTCATCGTCTATTTAAAACACAAAGGTTTTACTTAATTAGTTCTGATGATTCAGATCGCTGGTAATGATGTTAAACAAAAAGTCATAAATCCCTCAAGGAACAGTAAAAGCTGGCTCATACAAAAAAAAGGTAGGTGAAATTAAAAAACAAACAAACAAACAAACAAAAAAACCCAACACCCTGACTCATGGAGGAACTTGGAGTTACAGCATAAACTAAATACTATGCAAAGAGCTGACCTGCAGCCTGTAAATATTTATTGTTCACTGGCCTTGATTGATGGTGTTAAGATGCATTATGCAGTCAGAACCGGTTTCTGTAGCCTTGTGCATCGTGCTTTCAAGAAGCTTACCGGAGGAAAGATCCCTCTTATAACTGCCTTTTACTGATAAGGACATTAGTACTTCCATGACATAGCAAGCTTTTATAATCTATTCCATTCAAGCATACATCCTTACAATATATCTTAAAAAACGCCTTTGATAAATCTCTGTATTTATTGCTATCAAAGTCTCCTGAATATTTTCATGTCCTTGGTTAATGAAGAGTAAATGAACTATTAAATATTTCCATTTCTTGGACATCATTGTTTAAATTTTCCTGGAAAATTATGAAGGCATTGTACTGTATACCACCACTAGACCCGGGTAGGAAAGCATTTGATGTTGGCCCACATTTTTTCAAACTTGCTTCTCAAAGCTATATTTGTTTTAACGAAAAATGCTTAGAAGTTTTCCTCCTGTGAGATGCTGCTCTGTTCCTTGTGGGAAGTAGTAAAAGGTGGCCATACCTCTAGGGTCTTTTGTGCTCACACAAAATTTTTAGGACTTTTGTCCCTGTGTTTTTCTTTGTGTGCTTGTTTAACACAGTGCCACAACTAGAGTGGTCATACACACCTCATCATCTTCTCAAGAATGTGAAGATGTTTTCCCCTCTTCCATTTTTTCCAGATTTTGCTTTCTGTTTTTCACACACTTAATTGTTCTGTTTCTTTTTAATGGCTGCCACTTGTGCCAGTCTGTCATTATAACTTGTTCATCCAGCATTTCAAGATGCCATTCAACTGCCCTACTCAGTGCAGACAACTTGAGCTTTTAAAGAAAACTCTAACATACTCAGAGGTCGATGAGCTTAATTTACAACACATTTCAACACGTGAACTCTGTGATTATTGATTAGAAATGGTTCCCCTCGGTATTCAAGATTCATTTCATATCTTTTACAGTGGTGACAATGGCTAATCAAAAACAGTTCACGGGGGCGACGAGGTGGGGGAGGGAGGGAGAGGGGCGTAGAAAGCTCAGGCAAATGGTCTTAAACTGCACTGAATGCTAAAAGATTAGCAAAGGTTTGAGCTGTAAACTAGGTGCTTTCGTTTCAATTTACTGAAAACAATCCAAACAAAAACATTTGCTTCTGGAGGACCTCATGCACTGAGTTCCTTAAGCACTCTGATTCTAATCTCAAAAGCTAATTTGATGATTCACCTTTAAATGCAAAATAGTTAAAGCAAGTGCCTTGGACGCGCTGACGGCCAATCTGTTGTAATCGCTAACTGGCAGGGTAGAAAACCATCTGGAGTGGACATAGTTGTTAAAAGCGCAACCGAAAGCGAGTTTGTTTGAACTCTTTTTAGGAACTACTCTTCTTTGGAAAATCAAGGAGGAGATAGGAAGGGACCTCGAAGAATGTAGCTATTCAAAATGCTTGGTGAGCGAACAGCTTATCTGTGGAACAGAATGCTGACGCTGAAAGAGCACATTGCGTATAAGTACAAGATAAATCCATGCTTTTGCTATTTAATCAAATGTCCTACAAATGGGAAACTCCCATCAGGAAGGTTTAGTAGAATGTGAAATTTGTGCGATGCTGGTCATACTTGCTACTATTCAAAGTAAATGAAGCAAATCTGTGACCTTTTCCTTGTATGTTACCGGAAAGAGGATTTTCACATTCACTTACAGTAACTTGTTTTTAACTTCCTGCTTCCTTGTGTCGCTGAATATCGAGTTAATTCAGAAATGGCTCTGCATTTCCTCCTGTTTTATGTTTTATTCTTTTAATGGGGAAGTGGATGGAAGTAAACACAAGCAAATTAAGCAGATGCTTCTCTGTGATGGGTACTCTGGAAGCCGTCTATAGTACCTGTTGATAAACACACATACTGGTATACATACTCTGAAGAGTAGTAGGGGGAGAGAACATGGTGGGGTATTTTTTGTCACTTGAAAATTGCTAGTTTGATAAGAAATTTGTTAAATTCTTTTCCTTCAAGGCCTGGGGTCAAATAACATTAAAATAATGTGCTTTTCTCCAAATAGTATAACAAAATTTAAAATGGGAAGGAGAAAAGACGATTATTTTCCAATACATTAAAACTGCTGTTTCATGGGACTCATTCAAAAACTCTTCTTAGTCTGTTACTAAAACTCTCTGACCTAATCTTGCTATTAATAGAAATTAATCAGTTCGTACTAAATTTGGAATATGCCAGAAATGTGGTGTGATCCATTGAAGTGAGCACTTCTTATGCTTGCAGAAAGTAATACATTGCTATCATCCAATGTGCAGATTATTTAGTTTCAGCAACAAGGTCATCTACTATATTGCTCATACATTCATATATTTTAGTCACTCTAAAAATGAAACTCAAATGTAATTGTTGTGGTTGAGAACAAGGTTGTACAAAGCAACCTCTGGAGGTGTTTTTTTTTCCCAACACATTATTCAGTGCTTCTTGTCAGAAGACAGCAATCAGCATGCTTTCTGTTTTTCACATGTTCTTGAGCAAAAATCCTAAGAAATCTCTGCCCTTTCTTGCTCTCAGTAACAAGTGCTGAAATCTTCAGGGAGAACATTGTCCTTTGTGTTTATCAATTTTAGAACTGGATCGATTCAACTTCACTATTCTACGTAGAATCTCTTATATGTTAAATGTAATTCCCATAGTTAAGCATTGCTCTTGCTTATTTTGAACTGTGTGGAGTGTTCAGTAGAGGCTTGGGTTCTACTCCCATGCTTTAGAAGCATGGGCTGCAGGGCTAGCTATAGGAAATGTTTAAGACAGCATAGTTGGAAAATAGATGAGTAACAGGAGAAGGAATGGAAACTGTATTGGCATTTGGTTTATCAAGGCTACACCAGGTGAACAGACAGCTTTTGTGATGCCTCCCTCTTCTCTCAGTCCAAGAAACACTGTTCCTGACACTGAAATTAGAGCATCTTTAAGAATTACATTACTGAAATGTGTTCTGCATGATAAAAGAAAAAACTAATTTATATAGAAATATTATAGCAATACAGCTAACTGCTGCCTTTAAAGACACTCCTGAGTTTTATTCCAGAAGCAACTGAAGTACGTGTTGAAGCATTATACACTTATGCTGAGCATTAATAGATAGCATTATCTTGGGAAAAAAAAGATGCTAACAGCATGAGAAAGACACAAATAATCCATTTTGTTGTAATGGGAAGAATGGGCACAACTTTATTAGTGTGTTAAGCAAGTTCGGAGGCAAAGAATTGAAAATGCTGCTTTAGATTGAGAAAACAACAGATTGGCATTAGCTGAGTTCTGTTTGTGATCACCACAGCTTTGTGTAAAAGTGCAAGGACATGAACCTGTGCATTTTGTATACTGAGTTTGGGGCTCTTCTGTACTAGTAAAGTGAAACATGGAAGCTCAGGAATCATAGAATAAAACAGTTCTTACTCAACATAAGAAAAGGTTTCATTTTTGATTTAAACTGACACTATTTCTGGTCTTCTTGTATCCCAGAATGACAATGAAGGCATTGATACTGTAAACCAGGAAGATCTTCGAAGCAATTCACAGAGAATCAAAAATTCAGAACATGAGAAAAATGTACACACTAATCAGGTATGCTTCCAACTTTTTCTTTCTTTTGATGGGTGAAAAAAAACAAAGTACAGCTTTTAAAACAGCCTGATGTAAATTCATTAACACCAAATTCAGTGTGAGCAGCTGTTAAAACATATCCAAAGCAGATATTTTAACAAAACATGAATTTGATTTAAATTTGTAAGCTATCAGGGAAGCCAGTTTTGTTCCCTGAAATATGTTAAGGGAAAATAAAATAAAATAAAATAAAATAAAATAAAATAAAATAAAATAATAGAAAATTAACAGGATTCTGAAAAACTAATTTTTCTAGTATTGCAGTGGCTTTGTGCAAGATGCAAAACAGGTATCAGAAATGGTGTTCGGGGGAAATACTGTTGATAAAGAGTCAATACAGAAGTATTTTCTCCTGAAAACTTGAAAACAGAGGACCTGGAAACATTATTTGTTATTGATGCTCTCTTTCAGTCTTCATATATGTTCCTGTTTTGTGATCATGTCCACTTAACAAGTTTGATGATACTATCTGTAGCCAAATATAAGAAATAGAGCATTCCTGGTGTTTGATTTTTCCTTTCTTTTGATAAGTTCTGCATATGACCAGAGGCAGAAAATGCATGTTGCCAAAGAAATAACTCTGCTTTCCTCCTGCCTCTCAATGCTGAAGCAATTCTAGATTTTTAATGATGGAAGGGATCACCCACATTATTCTGGTACACAGACCTGGAAGCTGGACTGGGATGTGGGATCTTAGGAATGTGGCAGACAACGTCTGTATCTGCCTCTTCAAAAAAATCATCAAGAAGGAAAGCATCCAACGAATGGAGTAAAATAATTTTCAGAATTGCTGGAAACTGTTTAAAAACCCAGAAAAGTAGTGGCAGTCCATGAAAGCTCGATTTCTGTAAGTTACTCTGAAAGTGATGCCTTCTATTTATGCAGTGGCACTTGAAGAATGATCAGTCTTCAGTCCCTCCAGGAGTCCACAGAAAAATGGGAAGCTTTATGCATGTGAAGAATTTTGGAAGTAATATGAGCCTAAAGATGTACATATTTGATTAGATCCTTGAGTCACTGTCCCTGGAAGCGTTCAAGATACATGTAGATGTTGTACAAAGGGATGACATGGTTTAGTGGGGAATTGGTGGTGGTAGGTAGATGGTTGGACTGGAAAATCTTGGAGGTCTTTTCCAACCTTGGTGATTCCATGATTCTATTTATTTCCATGCAAAATACAACAGCTACAAAGTGTACGGTTAAATATGTTTGATAAAGGAAAGTCTGAACTACAAAACACTATTTCTCAACATAGTCATCACCATAAGCTATGCATTTTTGCTGGTAATGAACAAGAGCCTGCATGCTGCGCTTGTAAATATCTGCACCAGTGGAACTGAATGTCTGTTTAACAACTGCTACAATGGCATAATTGCTAGGAATATGTTGCCCGCATATCCCATCCTTCATTGGATTGAATAAATGGAACTCAGAAGATGACAAACCCAGACAGTATGGAGGGGGTGACAGGTCAGTCCAACCAAGATTGGCAATGTGCTTCATGATGCTTCAGCTGATATGGGGCCTGGCTGTAACACATTGCAAGAGAAAAGTTGTCTTCTCTGGACAGACTGTGGAAGTTTGAGCCTTCTGCTTATCTAGGATCACAATGTAGTGATCAGTGTCTTTGGTTTGTCTAGTTTGCAGGAAATCCAGAAAGATTACCCCTTTCCTATACCAGAACATAGTGCACATCACTCTATCCACTGAGACCTGTGTCTTGAACTTTTTCTCTGATGGGGAATTTACATGTCACCACCCCTCCCTCAGGCTGCTGTTTGAACTCCAACTCATTGTGATGACAGCACATCTTGTCACCAGTGATTACATGATTCAGGAAACTGTCACCTTGTACTGGCCCTATAGGTCCTAACAAACTTGCATACAGTGTTCTTTCTGTTCCTGTGTTCCCATCTGTGGGAACTGCATGGCACAAATTTTTTGATATTCCAAAGCTGCTGCCATCATTTCCAAAGCACTGGAGCCAATATTCAGCTCTGTACACAGTTCCCTGATTGTAATTCATTAATTTGTGCAAATGAGTTGGTGGAGACTCTTCATTTCATGGTGTGACTTCTGTGCATGGCTATCTGGAACATGGCTTGTCTTTCACATCTCTGACACCACTGCTGAAATGCAACACCCACTGACTCACTGAGCTCACTTCCATTGTTTGGACTCCTTAAACCTTCAGTAAATCTTGATTAATGTCAGTGGGTGCAATTTTTTTCCATGTGCAGGAGTTTAATGACACACCTTTGCTTCATATACACTTCCATGTCAGGCACCATATTCTCAGAGTGCCTCTCTGCTGCCATCTGTCACACAGCAATAACACGTAACAAAATACTGGTGGGAAGGTTCAGCCTCTACTGCCATGCCACCAACATGTACCTCTGTCAGCAAGGACCAACATAAAAGAAATAAACAAGGTTCTACTTTCAGAGCAGCCCTTGTAAAACAAAACAAAACAAAACAAAAACAAACAACAAACAAACAAACAAAGTTTCCCACTGAAACAGTTCAGCTAACAGTGTTGAGTCAGTACTTTGCACCAGAGATATGTATATCTACACAGGCTTATAAGCACAGCATTTCTTTGTAAGGAAAGAGCTTATATGGCAGTTTTGGAGCAAATTAGAACATGATTTATGTGCCCCTAGTGGCAGAAGTCTATGTCTTTCACATAGGCCTTGGGTTAACCCCAACAAGTTAGTGTGCCCCAGTGGCGCAATGTGTGCCCCGGTGGCGCAGTGGTTAAAGACGCCGCCTTGCAACACTGGGGTCCGGAGTTCGAATCCCCCCTGTGGCGCAAGTGGTAGAAGTGCCGCTCTGCTGCACAGAGGCTCGAATCCCGGGGGCTGGACTCGATGATCTCTAAGGTCCCTTCCAACCCGCACGAAACTATGAAACTATGAAACAAGGACCTCAACCTCCCCAAATCTGGTATTATGTTTGGCCAAACTAAAAAGAAAGAAATGGTTTGGTTCCATTCACTTTTTCCCTTGAGCCTCTGCACAGAGTTGGACGCAATATGACCTTTGATTTCAGATCTTTTTAATACATATTTAAGACGGTATTTATGACGATAAGGATTAACATAATATTCAGGATCTGTTAAGATGTATTGTAAACAATTTAAAAAGTTAGAATGATACTTTTATGAACCTAAAGATCACTGAATTAAAACAAAAAGGTGATATTCTCAGGATGAATACTTGAAAACAAACTTTCCCAGATTTTACTTCCTGGAATCTTTATTGTACCAGTGTATTTCATGGATTTAAAGAATTGTGGTGCAGGTGGTGGGTGATCTAGGGGAACTCCTGGCCTTAGGATGACACAGCAGCATGGGGGAAAGGGACAGGGAGGTACAGTTTAGCTTTGGCCACATGTGAAGCGGATGTGTTGAGGACAGTGGTGGAGAGAGAAGTGGGAGGTGTGGGACACTGGTATCACTTGTAACCTGGGGAAAGGACACAGTTACCTACAAAATTGGAAGCATAGCTCTTCAACACAGAATGCAATCCACTCCTGATTTATAAGGTAGGCCTGAGATTTTTTTCCCTGCAGATTCAAAAACTAGCAAGAACTTGAAGTTGAGCTCAGAAAAAAAATGATATTTCTGTAGCCTTTGCACTCACTGTCCCTTAGAGGAGAAGGCAACTTTTTGCAGCCACTAGGAGGACTTATGCCAGCTACAAAAAAAAAAAAAGCACTTCAGCAGGTGGCAGGATCTGCATTTTCACATTTCTTTATTTCATAGTAGATATCAAAGAAAGAAAGAAGTTTATGGAAAATATGTCCATACCTTAGTGCACAGCTTCGCACTGCTTCACAACATCTGCACTGCTGTGTGATTTGTTATAGGGGAGTGAATAGCAATTTCCATGCATGTTTCCATGTTTCTACATGCCATTTTAATCACTGGCCACATGTCCATCCTTTGTCAGCTCTGCCCATGAGATTTTCTTGCCAGATGCTAATGGAGGGCTCACCAGAACTCTCAGTTGAGTGGCAAAATCTCAGAATGGGCAGGGTCATGCTCCAGGGCATACTCTGATATACAAAAAACAGCCCGGGGAAGAAAGCTGCTATAAATATTTGTAACAAAGAAAGGTTGAACTCATTAACAGGACAGCCCTGTAGGGACATTTCCTCCCTAGAGGAGGAGTCCATTATGTACCCAGGTCCATTATGGTCCATTATGTACCCAGAAACACAATGTTTGCCTTTGTGGAAGTTTCTAGACACCACGGAGCACATGACCTGTCAAGTTGGTCAGGGTGGGTGTTAAAACCAGCAGGCAGGAGGGCAGCTAGGCCACATGGCAGCATTCAGTTGCTGTGCTGCCTTTCAATGCCAAGGAGACTCAGCAGCAACTGGTGCCTGGGTGCCAGTTCCGCCTTAGTCCCTGGCATGAGCACCAAGGTACATACAGGTGGGATGGGCACCTGGTGGGCCTCTGAGTGGCACTGAGCCAGTTCCCAGAGGCATCTGAGAAGCCACATGCCTCCCAGACACTGTGAGAATGGCCACAGAGTGTGACAGACCTGAGTGCATGCTGCAGCACTGGAACAAAGCTTCTTGTCATTTTGGCAGTGAAATGGGGACTAACCAGAACATGCAAGAGCACAAAATGAGATGAAAAGAGGAGCTTCATAGTGTTCCAGATAATAAACTGCCTTGTTAGACTGCATTTAGACATACACAGTACAAGGTAAGATTAGCAGTCTAAAGCGAGCAGTGAGGTACAGGCAGAAACATCAATTTCCATGATAACAGAAAATCCAGGTATGAAACAGAAACAGGTTCTGGATTTCATGCTAAGCCTGTTGGCTGTAATGAAATATGCTTCTGGGTAAAGACAAGGTGTCAGCACAAGCACCTGTTTTTACAAATCACATGAACCCAGTACTCTGCCCTCCTGCCCACAGGCTTGGTGCCAGCTTGTGCCCAGCCCACAGGCCATGGCAGGAGCACAGCAACACCAGCAGGATGAGAAGGGTGCAGATATTGGATGTGTCCCTGTGGACAAGATCACACTGTTGTTCTAAGTGCTGAGTGAGCTGGTGCTCAGGCAGCTATTCAATCCCCACCTGTAGCATTCACACTTCAGTAGGCATGCAGAGCTGCTTTATATGGGTGCCTCTTCAGCTCTAAATAACTCTGGAAGGTGGGTTTTTTTTTCCTTTATTTTCTCTTTCGAAATCATGTGGAAGACTTGGGAAAGTCGGTAAGTCTGTAACTCTCATAACAGTCATGAGTTGGCAGTCACAGCTTAACTACTTCATTTGCCTACTAGTTATCACAGTGTTGGTGGCAGACAGGAGAACTGTAGCTGTGCACTCAGCACAGAAGGGGAAAGTCTTGTGACTGTTTCAGCCATCTGCCCGTGGGGATCTCAGTTTTTCATGTTACTTACCAAGCATGAGTCCCTCTTACAGTGTTGGTACTGATCTGTTTTCCAGGAGGATGAATTCATCAATATTGAGAGTGATCTGCATGAAAACAAACATGACTCAGCAGATGATGAGAAACTACGCTTAAAAGGGTAATGTCTTCTGGATGGGCAAATAATCCACTCACAGCCTAAGCAGTCATCTACCAGTGTTCCAGCTTCTGGAGCAAGAGCTGAAAACATTGCTGCCATACCCTTATGCAGTGCAGACCTTTGTATCACAATTCAAGTAATACAGAAACACAGTGTTTTTAAAATCACTTTACCTTTCAGCCAAAATGTGTGTGAAATTATGATTCTAAAGCCTCACAAATTGAGCCAGAAATGTGCATTTGCATCCCAGAAAGCCAATGGTACCCTAGGTTCCATCAGAACAGGGGCAGTCAGAAGACTGAAGAAGGTGATTTTCCCCCTCTGCCCTTGTGGGACTCCAGCTGAAGTACTGCATCCAGGTGTGGGGCCCCCAGTGCAGGAAAGACTTAGAGCTGTTGGTGAGGGTCCTGAGGAGGTCCAAAGGCTGGAGGGCTGGAGCACCTCTCCTATGAAGACAGGCTGTGAGGGAGCCTGGAAAAGTTCCGCCTGGAAAAGAAAATGCTGTGGGGAGACCTCACTGTGTCCTCCAATATTTAAAGGGAGATTATAAACTGGAGAGAAATCAAGTTTTTGCAATGGTAGATAATGACAGGACAAGAGGGAATAGTTTTAAACTAAAGGAGGAGAGATTTAGATTAGATGTCAGAGAAGTTTTTTACTGAAAAAGTGGTGAGGTGCTGGTTGTGGATGCTTTGTCCCTGAAAGTGTTTAAGAACAGCCTGGATGGGGCCCAGGACAACCTGATCTAGTGCTTGATTTAGTGGCTGTCAACTGTGCTTTTGGCAGGGGATTGCAACTTGATGAACTTTGAGAGCTCTTCCAACCCAAGCCATTCTACAACTCTAAGAAACTAAAGGAGTGTTTTTTGTTTTTTGTTTTTTTTTCCATTTTTAAATAAGCTACATTTCCAATATTCTGAAAGGGGCTTTTTAGAAGAAAGGCCTTAAAACACTGAACTTTTGCAGAAGGTCAAAGATTCAACATTGTTCTTCATTTTACGTAGCCTGGTTATCCCACTGCAAGTTGAGAGTAGATGCTAAAACAAAAATCATTTTGCTCTAGCAGAATTTCTGCTACTCATTCAGTGTCATTAAATCTACACAGTGAAAGTACACACTAATAGTTATTCATGGGTTAGTGTTCTGATGAGAACTATAAATCCTGTGTAAGACATCAAAAAAAGTGAGACAGGACACTTAAAATAATAATTTATGTCTTAATACTTTTCCATCAGACTGATGCATTGTTTAAAACCTTATAGAAATCATACTGTAATTTTTCTGCTAACCTACATTTCTGCGCTCTAATATACATCATGCCATTTCAGCTTTGAGTCTCTGTTTTTATCAGCTGATTCTAGATATTGACTTGCTGAATGTTCCAAACAGAAGTTTTTCTAACTCAGTCTGAAGAACTTGAAATGATCTCCTCTGAAGAACTTGAAATGACCTCCTGCCTGTACAAATGGCACAGTTGTATACAGAAGCAGTAACTGTAGAATTAATGCTTTTGAGCTGTGCATGAAGAACTTTCAAGAATATGTTTAGGCTTTCTGATGCCACTATATTATTAAAATCCTGCTTTGAAGAGCCAGCAAAATTTTCTAGATGTCCTTAAAGTCTTTAAATTTTCTCTTATTTCTTTTCTCTGTTCTTTGGAGATTTTGTATTTCCTATAGCAGTGCATAACAAGAAACATTTTCATAGCTAAACATTTTCAGTCTTTTTTACCAAAACAAAAGCTGAGATTTGATAGATCAAATGTCAGTGATATGTATCCAGTACATATTCAGAAATAAACTAATTGGACCATAAGTGTTGGTACACAAGTGCATGAATGAGATTAGTAGGATATGCCTCCGCAGACCCAAGCCCAGAGCCTCACTGGACCAGAAGGAGCTCGGCCCAGATAGGCACTTGGGCAGAGGTGAGGTTCTATATTTGTCACTAGTTCTTGTTTATTTGTACTCCCATGGAGAGCCAAGAGCTAAGTAGCTTTTAATTCACAGGGCTTTACCATTCTCTAGGTTATCTTGTTCTTCCAGCAATACCTGGTATCGTGCCCTTGGGCAGTGAGAGCTCCTTTGCAGACTGGAAGCTGAAGAGCACTTTGCCCTGTTCTAATTATATTCAGGCTGAGGCTTCTCCTATATTGCTGGGCAGTGCTTTAATGTGATCTAGTGTTTCATTTCTAGCTGCTCAAAAGGAGTATTCACAGTGTCCCTTAATTTTGAATGCATTGTTGATTTCTTTCAATAGATGGCACTGAACAGACTGTGATCTGAGACACAAAACCTTTGAAAGGTCTGATTGTAGATAACAAAATATGAGCACATTCACTCACAGAGTACATGCAGATCAGAACAAGTAAAATACAAACAGTAACAGAGTTGGTATGTGAAAATGTATCACATTAAATCTCTCATTTAAGTCTGTTTAAAATGCATTTGCTTTTCCAACGTCTTCAGTTAAGTAAAAGCCATCAGCACAGTGCTGCAGTATAAATCAATGGTCAGCCTTTAGCAAACAGTGTTTACTTAGCAAGAGAACCAAACATAATAAGGGAGATCATTTTCTTCTGCTACCTTTCAGAAACAGAGTTGTATATTTATAACATATATGTTGATATATTTAAGATATACTGCTATCAAAGGGATAATCACTGAACAGTTAAAGTAACAAGACAGAGAAAGATGCCAGATTAAATAAGAAATTGCAAGGAGTTGTAATTTTAAATAGTGATTTAAAATTCCAGGTGACTCATAATATATAGTAAGAAACCAAAGCTAATATTTTTTCCCTTTTATGTTGGTGGTGGTGGAAGAAAGATAAGTTTGATAAAATCACTCTGGATTATTTATGCATCTGTCTTTCCCCTTTTATTTCTTCTCTTGTATCTAATCTCGCTGTTGAGACTGAGTCGATAACATAATTTTCTAACAAATAAAAGCAAAGGACTGTGATCTGTGAGGCAACAGGAATTTTTAGGGGGAAAAAAAGTGGAATATTAAGATTTCTCATCTTAATGTTCTAAAAGTTACATTTTGAACTAATGAACAAGAATGTTCCTTCTCTGCTGAAAACTGAGTATACAGTGAGGCAAAAAAGTAGGGTATTCATGCTGAATGTCAGCACGTATCTGACTCCAGATGCATCTGATTTTTCAACATGTACAGTCTGGACAATTAGCAGCTCTAAACATATTGTTGCTTTTATAAGCTGTAAGAGTGGGAGACATGACTTTACAAGGACACAAGCTATAGCTGTGATTTCATTTTCAGCTTGTGCAATACTAATGGATTTATTAAGCTACAGCTTTTGTGACTAAAATACACCTACATCATCAAACATTTAACATCAGAAATCTATGCTGAATTATTATCTAAAATGCTGTTTCCCTTAACCTCAGCCTTCCTCATGAAATCACTTGGTGTTACCACTAGTAAGATGAGAAAAGAAAAACAAAATCAAGTATTTAATAATTGCAAGAACAGACACTAGAAAAAAATGTATTAGAAATCATTTTACCTCCCATGAACTGAAGAGTCTTAGGTGAATGCTTAGTGTAAGAGAGCTGCTCCTAAAGTAATGCCTTCTATTTCTTTATGTTGGCCCACAGCATCAGAGGTGGATATTGGTGGTACGGCAGCAGAGGCTGAACCTTCCCACCAATATTCTATTACTTTTTGTTGCCATGTGACAGATGGCAGCAGAGAGACAGTCTCGGAAAATGGCATCTGACATGGAAGTACTGATGTAGCCAAGATGTAGAACTGAATTCCTACATACTAAAAAATCGAACCCATTGGCATTCACTGATGCTTGCTGAAGGTTTATGGAGACCAAACAATGGATGTGAGGCAGTGGTTGATACATTTCAGCACTGGTGACAGTATTGTGAAAGACAAGCCATTTTCCGAATAGCCAGCAGATATCTACAAGCACAGCATGCAGACTTGTTCATCACTGGTTAAATGCATCACTGGCTGATGGTGGTGACTATGTTGAAAAACACTGTTTTATAGCTGAGAATTTACTCTATTAGAAAGATCTATTGTGCTCCTGTAGCTGTTGTAGTTTCTGTAGAAATAAATGACAGGCATTACTTCCAGACCAGCACAGGTAAGTAACAAATTTTAAAATCCAGAAACATCTGTGCTCACTATACTAAGATTTTTGCTTTATATCGATTATTTTGCATCCATAAGTGCAGGTGGAAGCTACAAGCCTTGAGGCAAATTATTACTGTCAAATTGTCACAGGAAATTTTCCTCTAACCTTGGGCCTTCACAACTACAGCAAAACAGCCACTCCATGTAGCAATAACTGACTACACTAACAATCTCTGTGGGTCTAGTAATGGGCACTGAATCTTTATCTAGTTTACACAAACCTTGTAAACAGAGCTCCTCACAAGTAGAGCTGGCAGAACTGGCCTGCTAACTTTGGCTCATCATGTAGATACCTGCTGGACTGGCCTATTAGATAACTGATTGATTTTCCTTTTTACTTGTCCAGCAGCAAAGCAGACAATAATCACAAAAACCTTAGTAGATATCAGAATGATTTTTCCTTGGCACTTATGAATCCAAATTCAGCTTTTACTCCAGTTAAAAATATTCCAGTAGATAAATTTACACCAGTAGTCAATTTAAACTGTTAAATCTGTGGAAACCACTTTTTTATCTGCAGCTCAAGTTTTCTGATCTGTTTGTTTTTTATGTTTTTCTAGGCTTTTAGAAAAGAAATACGATAAAGCCTGCAATTTTTTCAAGAAACATAGAACCAGAATTAACTATGTGATGTATAGCATTTTAATCACAGGTACAGTATATTACACCCAGTGTTTGTGAACCCTTATCTATTTACCTATTTGAGACTGTAGACTGTGCTTGTCTGACACACACACACCCACAAAAGAAATAATAAAATAATAATTTTTTAAAAAAATACTCTTGACTACCTTAAAAATGCATATGAAACAAGGTTAAAATGAATTTAGTCCCAAAGAAAGCTCTAACGTGGAAACCTCCGTTCATTTCCAAACATAACAAGAGCATACATTGCTCCTTCAGCATGTCTTAACTTTGACTAGCTGTTATTCAGGGCATAAAGGGTAGTTTAGTCTCTGTGTCTAGTCAGTTAGCAGCCGAGACCACGTGGCTTGCTAAATTACAATGTCAGGAACTGCTCAAAACCATGAAATAACCTAGCAAGTTTCAGGAACCAACCTGGATAAGACTTAAGTCCATAGGAAATGAAAGCTTTTTGTTCTGACCTTTCTTAAGCAAACAGCAAATGTTTTCTGTAGGAAATATTCTGATGTATGTCAGCGTGCACTGCAAAGTAATTCAGATATTCTTGCTTGTTGCTTTCCTAATTATCCAGTAGGTTGGTTTGTTTCCTTCCACTTCACCAAGCTTCTTTTTGAGATCTTTCTTTCTACTTGAACACTTACTGAGAACATGTAGACCTAAATCATGTCTGTGAGACAAGCATCAGCATAATATAAAGTGGTTATAAGAGAGACTCTTGTGTAGTGAATGTCCTGTCCTAGTATCAGCTCATCTTTGTCATAGTATGAACGCACCTTGGCTCGAGAAAGGAGGTGAGGTCCAACACTATGTCAGGGATTTATAGATTAACTCAATGAAAACTGCCTACAAAAATCCGTAGTTCTTTCTTACCTGACATAGAAAAAAAACAGATTATTATTTAGAAGCATTGAAAGTTTCATTAGCAATGAAATAACAGATGACAAAGTATTTCCTTGCTACTTTATGAAATAGATAAACTTCTTTTAAGCTTCCCAGTTATTTCAGAGGCCCATCAGATTAGGAAATTGGCAAATTTTTCTATGCATTGCTTCTGATCTTACTGGATAAACTCATCCTCTTGTGAAAGAAAGAAGATGAATTATTTGTAATTCACTGATTTTAATACAGGACAGAGCATTTCTATAGGTGGTTTTATTTTCTCAAGCAATGAATATATTTGATATGAACTTGACTTGGTGAAATTGTACATATTCTGCTTCCACAGAAGAATGCCACTGAAGAACAACCCCACCATTTCCAGCAGTACAGTTTATATCAATGAACATACATACAGTACTATCCACAAAAGCAAAATTTCTCAATATTTAGAAGAGTCAGAAAAGCACCAAAGCACTCAAAGATAAGATTAGACCTGACTTTAAACCTTATCACTGAATTTAATATTTGATTCTCTCTATAAAGAATCAAGACATAACTGACATGTATACTTACGTTTCTGTGGCAGCTTACTTGGCAGCAGTTATTGCAGCCTGCAGCTTGGATTTTCAGAGAGCCTTGACACTCTTCATCATTACCATCCTAGCCATCTTCTTCATCTGCTGGGATTTTTTAGTAGCGAAGTATGAAGACAGAATTGCTGCATTTTTTTCTCCTGGAGAAAGATATTTGGAGAAACACTGGTTTTGGCTGAAATGGTAAATATGAATGACTACTTAAGCAAAAGAACAAAGTGTTAATTTACTCTTACAGATTTTTTAAAACTTAAGGTCCATAAGCAATGAAAGATAGATTAATCATCAAAAGTACAACATGATTAGATACTATACACAGACTAGTAAATTATTTCCACTTAAAGCACATCAGAAATATCTTTAATACTGCAGTGCAAAAAGCTTTCTTAGCAGAAAGAGTAAAAAATTTCTCAAATTAAGGTATGTTGGGATTGTTGCTGTGAAAAAATACATTCAGAGAAGTTCAGGGATGTTGTAGCCTTCTGTATTCATTCTACAAGTCAAAAATGTCATTGTCAGTCACTCAGAGAACTGTGAAATTTGTGAAAAACAAACAACAACAACAAAAACACCTTAACTCTAACTTTAGTAGACTGCTGAATACTGAAATGTGTTATTGAAGAACTACTTGTTTACATATCCCCATAGCAATGAGCTAAGAACTTTTTTGATTTAATCTTCAGAAGTTGGATCATAGCCATGTTTGGTGTTGTAATAACATCATGCAATCTTATTTGGAGTGGTAGATAAACTGTATATGCTTATATATGGTAGATTTTTAGTCCAAATACTTCTTAGCAACTATTAGGAGTATTTAACTTATTCCTGGGAAAATTAGGGGTGAAAGGAGGCTCACCAAGATTCTGAAGACCAAGTGAAATATCTTTAAAATAAAAAAAGATTGTACAATATCCTTCATTCTCTGTTGTGTCACCTCACCTCAGGGGGAGACTGAGCTATAAAGAGAAATCATTCCAGGTTCTGCAAATAACCATGAATTAGTCCTTCTCTTAAGATTTTTAATTGGTTTGTCCCAGGAGTATAAATTTCAAAGATGCTATAAAGATTGTGGTCCTTCTTCTCACATCAGTCACATCAGGTAGCAGCTGCATACAAATACCTACCTTAGGCAATTTGTCAGGGGAAGAAACAAAGAGAGTGGGAGAGTCCTGACAGGCAGATGGAACAACTCAGAGGAAGTAAGTGCATGTTCCATTAAATAGCATGTTCCAGATCAAGTGGTTAACTGTGGGTCGCAGATCACCAAGAGAAAGAAAGTCAGGTGCAGAAAGTGTTATTCAGCATTGCAATGGACAATTTTGCAAAGATGGACAATTAGCCTGTGGTACTTGTGATTTATATCAAAGGGAAATTTACACAGGTAAATGTAGCTAAACACCACTCAAATCAGTGGAAGCTAAACAGCAGTTGGACATAATTAACATGAAATAAATGGAACTGTTTAGTTTTCCCCTCTGTAACCCAGATGCCATGTTCCTCTACCTTTCAGGCTGTTATTAGAATAGTCACCCTAATATGGAACCACAAGTAGTTCTTTGTTAGTGGAGACTGATGGATACATTGCTTTCGTCATTGTTTCTAGAGTAATAAAAATTGTTGCAACTAAAAGTTATTATTCTAAACAGGCTACAGTAAATTGCAAAGAAGTAAGCAGTTTGCAGCCTGCTCTTCAGTGCTACGCATTTTGTGCGTCAGTTAATCTGCACAGTGCAGTTTGAAATGAAGCTCCTGCCCAGATCTAAGAAACTAGTCAATGGGGAAGACAGAAAGGGAGAAGAAGATGGAGTAGGAAAGGATGGGAAGTTTTCACATTTCACTTAGTAAACATAATGCCTAGGCAACAGTCACTTGTATTTTACTGAATGTTCCCAACCCTTTTACTCTGGGAGCACAGGATGACACTGAGGGGTGTGACTGTGACAGCAGCACAAAGACAGGATCCCGTTTGTGTACAAATAAATGTTTCAGCTTAATACTGGTGCTCAGAGATCTTTTTTACAGAGAGGTAAATGTCAGGGACAGACTGGAGGGAAGGAGTATCTGAACTCCTCCACAATGTAATGCCTGGCACTTTTTTATCTTGCAGGGTACTACGTGCAGTTCTTATTATAGCTATCATTTTCTGGCTCATCCTCGACACAGCAAAACAAGGATCTCATCAGCTGATCTCCTTTGGTGGGCTTGTGATGTATATTCTCTTGATGTTTATATTCTCCAAATATCCAATGAGAGTGAGTATTTAGTCTGTTTTGGATCTTTCTTATTTTAAGTGTAATATCTCAAAAACTATTTCCCTGTTCTAGGGCTAAGATCAGTAGCAGAAAACTCATTAAAACTAGAATTTAATCTTGTCAGAATATGTGTTTCACTTTGGAGGAAAGCCAGTCTACTCTGACATCTTGGGAAACACTCATGGGGCTGTATGAGCAGCTGGCCCTTACTTGTTCAGGCCATTTCCTGTCCTTTGAACTTGCAGAGCTGTGGGTGGGAATGCATTTACTTGGAGACCACGAGTGAAAGTCTGAGCAGGTTGCTCCTTGCCTCTCAACCTCAGCAGGCTCACCACCGCTTCCAGAATGACAGATGTATCTGACAATGTACATTATTGTCATGTCAAAGCACACTGCATGGAACTGGAGCTCTTGTTCTCTCATAAATTTGATTCCCACTGCAAATGCCAAACAGATTTCACTAAGAGATTGTTATAGGATCCTTGATGCCATTCATGTTAACTTTCCAACCGAGATTTCCACTGTAATTCTCTGCACCCCTGTGATATCACAAAAACCATGGCAACTCACCTCAGCTTCCAAAAGCTTTGTGCTCTCCAATGGGTCCTCGTTATACTTACTTTGTTCATATTATTACAATACCAACTGAATGAATTAACAAGAGCCATCTCAGAAATTTGTCTTGTTAATTATCAGATTCTCACCAATAAAAAAATAAATTAAAAAAAATTAAAAATATATATTAAAAAAAAAAAAAAGGAGAAGAGAGAAAGGGAGAGAGAAAGGAAGAGAGTCAGGAAGAACCCTGTCAAAGTAACACTTGCCTGCTGCCATCAAGTGTGTTTATTTCAGCTTTAAACTGTAACACAGGAAGAACTGTCTCCTTTTCTTTCTACTTGCTCGCTTGCAGACTGTATTGGTGAAATGGGCATGTTGACACCTATATAGCCAGATTTTTCACGCTTATCACAGAGGGAGATAGCCACATCCCAGAGTTTTCCCATTAGGAGAGACTTATGCTCTGAGAGCCTTCCTTTGGCAGCTGCTGCTATCCTGCAGACTAGCCAAACAATCCATAAAGCATTATCTCAAGAAATAACTAAAGTACATTGTTATATATTTAAATAACAAGTAATTTCACTGTTTTTATTTTCCTGTCCATCTAGGTAGCTTGGAGACCTGTGCTTTCAGGCATAGTAATGCAGTTTCTTCTTGGGCTTCTTATCCTGAGGACAAAAGTAGGGTTCAATGTATTTAACTGGCTAGGCATTCAGATCCAGGTAAGCTACCGGAAATAACTGTTTATTTATTATATCATTTTGTGTCTCGAGTCTCTTACCTAACAGTCAGGCAGTGCAACAAACCTTTTGCCCCTAAATGTTTTCCCCTCATGAGGAAAACTGAGTAGTTACTGACAACCTGCATTCAAGTCTTCTCATTTCTGTTCCATCCAGATACCACAAGACCTCATGCAACAGATTGATAAAGAGTGACCAGAATAACCCTATTAATGTCTTTACCTTCCATGGGATAAAATAATATCTTGCATCTCTCCAAATGCAAAACTACTTTTGCCCCAGTGCCCCCATCGAAATACCTAAGACCTTGTCCAATATCAGAATACCCTCTCAAAGCTGAAAAGCTTATAAATTTAGTAAGGTGGAAGTACCATTATCTTCAGAACAGTCCTAATTCCAGGGGCTTGTAATACTTACCACAGTATATAAGAAAGTAAAGAACAAGTAGAAGAATCCACCACTGAGACAAGGCAAAACAGCTAGCTCACTGCAATGAGTAAGAGATCTTTAGAGTAGGGGAGAATCTTACCATAGGTATCTATCTGTACAGGTAGTCTGCACTCACAAGGGTTGTATAAAAGTTCACTGTTGTAAAGTACTAAATAAGAAAAATCCAAAAATCAAATTAGAGAGTACTCACTGGAGGACACTGAGACTTCATCACAGAGATACTATTCATACGACTGTTCTTCACACTACAGATATCTAACTGCATCTAAAGTAAGACAGAGCAGAATGTACAGGCGCACATCTGACATCTGTTTGCTGCTAACCCACAAGCAACAGAAATTACCTGGGTTTTGTTATCAGATTCTCAGCCTCCCCTTTCAGTTCCTACAGAAGTGCATTAAATGCCCCCTCTCATTAGCTCCATTAGCAGCTTATGGCCACTGCCATTGTAACTAGCCACTACATGTCCCTTTTACGTTTTATCATTGATAGCACATGTTGGCATCAGGAACATAAAAATAAACCACAATACCTGAATTAAAAAAGTAAAATCTTTTATGCCAGCTTTTGGCTGTTCCTTTTACAACTCATTACTTCAGCCATTATATCATCCTTTCAGACTGTATCATTTATTGTACATATTTACATTACAGGGAATGTAGAGATGTATCGCAGTGTCAGAATTAAAAAACATATTCTCCTCTTAGTAAAGCAGGAAAACTTGCCCTGTGTTGTTCACCTACACAGCTGGAAACAATCTGCACTCATGGCAGAACTGAGCAGAGACCCTTGACAGACACAGGTCAGTTAAGCCTTGACCCATAAAGAGCATAGCACAAGGTCCTTGAACTGCACAAAATCGCTGCAAGAAGTCTAGCAGTATTGGCATGCTTTTTGTCAGTGACACAGAGCCTGTGACTAATTTCACTTTATATCTGCCTTTAGACTTTTCTGGAGTACTCTGACACAGGTGCTAAGTTTGTGTTTGGTGAAAAATACACAGATCACTTCTTTGCTTTTAAGGTAAGGCAGCTTTTATAAATATAGTATGGGAAGATAGGCTGCTGAAAGGAACAGAATGTTTGGGAAATATATGCATTATATATCTTATGATAAGAGTGTTGTAACCAGAAAGATCAGCTATGAGGCAAACTCTTCTGTATTCTACTCTGCATAGAAGATCTGAGAACCTCATGTATAATGGACTGTAGTTAGAGATCATGTTCTAATGGCTTTAAGATAGAACAGTGTAGATTTCTGTTAGATATTAGGGAAAAATTCTTTACCAAGAGCATGGCAAGGCACAGGCACAGGCTCATCAGCACAGGCTCATTAAGGATGTGAATGCCTGATCTGTGGAGGTGTTTAAGGCCAGGTTGGATGGGGACACAGGCAGCCTGATCTGGTGAAAGGTGTCCTTTCCACTGTAAAGAAACATTATCTCCTGCCTATCTTCATGTCTTCACAAGTAAAGGTTCTATACTGTGTTATACTGTCATATCCTGATTTGCTGTCAAGACCACTAATTGACAGACATTGCCTATGTAAAAGTGGAAGGCCTAAGTGTATTTTTAAACCAAAGAGAAGGTGCCCATGCAGAAGCAGGGAAAACTGCATGAGTCACATCTGCCATTAATGTGATCCCCAGGATATTCTCCATCTCTCCCTTAGAATTTGTTGGGAAAATACTGAAATACAGTTCAAGTGCACTATGCTCCCTAGTTTGGGTCAACATTCTGCGTGGTTTTGTTCCCACACGTAGTTCCTGTCATGGCACTTGTTTAGTTTGGAATTAAGAGCATTTATATGTTCAAAATAACAACAACAAAAACACACTAAGTGTATCAGGATTCTGATTGGGGCTGTTTCTTAGTCTAGCACTTTAGACATCTGATTATGGACTTACACAGCTTTTATCTTCTTTCTTACCTGGAGATATCAAAACAGGATATTCTTATATTCTTCACAGTTCGCTCTATCACTTCTTATAAGTAATTTAAAAAAAAAAAAAAAAAAAAAAAGATTCTACCTGTAAAATATGTTGTTACTAAGAATGCTCTTAATAATTTCGGGGGGGGTGAGGAGGGGGCAGAGAGAGAAGCGTTTCAGCAAGAAATAAAAATTATATTTTATTATGTTATGTGAGTGTAACAAGTCAGGAAAGGAAGGCAAGAGACTGGTATGGTTGAACCAGGACCTGCTTTTCAAACTGAAGAGCAAGAAAATGCAGAGGCAGTGGAAACAGGGGCACTTAATGTGAGAAGAGTATAAGGAAGCTCCAAGGCTGTGTAGGGATAGGGTTAGGAAAAATAAGGTCTAGCTTAATCTAAGCTTTGCAAGGGATGCCGAGAAGAATGAATTCTACAGATACCTCAACCAGAAAAGTCAAGTCTAGGAGGGTATACAAGCCCTAGTGAGTGACACAGGCAAACTGGTAGCAACAGACAAAGAGAGGGCTGATGTACTTACCAACTTTTTTGCCTCAGTCTTCTCTGATAACTGTGTGCCACACAGAACTCAGATGTTTGGTTTGGTAGGAGGGGATCAGGGAAGCAATGTCCCTCTCTCTGTTAGCGAAAATCAGGTTCATGACTGCCTGAGGAACCTGAATATCCACAAGTTTACAGGTCCTAGTGGATGCATCTCAGAGTCCTGAGGGAACTGGCTGATGTAGTCACCAAGCCTCTCTCAATGTTATTTGAAAAGTTGTGTCATCCAGGTAAAATCCCTGGTGATTAGAAAAAAAGCAATATCACACACATTTTAAAGAAAGATAATAAGGATGACTCCAGGAACCACCAACCTGCCAGTCTCCCCTCTGTTCTGGCAAAGATAATGGAGCAGATCCTCCTGGGAGCTCTGCTGAGGCACATGGAAAGCAGTGAGATGATACAGGAGAATTATGGTGGCTTCACCAAGGGGAAGTCCTGTTTGACCAACCTAGTGGCTTTTTGTAATCTGCTTTTCTTGGCACTAATATATTCCTCATCTACAGTTTCTACTTGTGTGTATACCCAAGCTTCATTGATGAACAGGTTTGGCTTTCAGTTGAATTAGTCATTTGACATTAAGTGTTTTACATTGCATTTATTTCTGCAGACAGTGTAATTGAAAATCCATTGTAGTGCACTATGTTGCAAGTAGCCGATTTCCATGTGCTTATATTAATGATTTGCAAATATTTTCCATGTGATTTTATTACACCCTAGATGACTGCTAGCCTGAACAGATCATTAAAATAGCTATTTACCTATGAAATGGTTGCTGCTATTTTCTGGTGAAGATGTGACATAGTAGGTACAACGTTAAGTCACTCGGGATTCAGGAAGAAGAGTTTAGTTTTAAAATAGTCTCCAACTTTTTATGCAGTCAAGGCAGAAATTGTCACAACCGGAAAATAACCTATCTGTTTCATAAAGAGTAAGCTACATCCAGAATTGCCTGCAACCCAAAAATGAAGAAGCATGACTTAGAGTTCTCCAAGTTATTTTCACAGGAAGGTGTGATTGAAGTGAGGTAAAGGGATGTCAGCTGTCACCTACCACAGAGAGCACTGGCTCTTCTCTCCTTCAGCCAAGGAACATTCTGCTGTATCAACTGATGGCTCTTCTCATCCAATTGAAGTGAAAGACACTTATGATCTTAACATCTGACATACACAGCTGACTTCTGGTTATCTGAATTGAGTTTCTAGAGTTCATCAAAACTGCTGATTGTGCTAACTCCCATCTGGAGAGGAATAACTTTAGTCTGCTGGAAAGTTCTGAAATAACAACATGTTTTGGTTTTACTTCATTCCGTATACTGCTTTTATTTATGATATATTATGACCTCAGATAAGCACACATAATATCTTACTAGTGTTAGTGGCATTGCTTTAACCATAATTAATTAGCCTGACTAATCCTGGAGACTTCTGAGTGATTTTTTTTTTTTTTTTTACCTTTTATATATTGACATAGAAATGGTGTGATCCTGTGTGTTTAGCAACTTGATAATTAAGTGACACTCATTTTATTCAGCATGAAAAACCAAGACACTAAATAACTTATCACATAGGGGGTTAGACATTCTTGGAATTGTTCTAAATCATATGTTTAAGGAAAACATTCCTTCCACTTCCACTGAAGGGTACATATTTAATTCTCCTTATATTTAATAACTATACACACATGAATTTGTTCTTAAGCAGAATGTGTCTGTGCTTGCAGTTACAGAGTTCTTCAATATGCCACACTCAGTCTTACCAATATAATGGAATAATGAAAAAATATATGCTATATTGTGTCATTAAGAGGCAGCTACGCTTCTTGAGCTTTCTAAGCAAGCTGCCATTTATTGTGGGAAATCAAGGCAGTTACAATTCCCTTTAGAATCTCTCCGTCTTCTGAAAGATTTCTGTCCCTTCTGTCTAATCAGGATTTTTTCAGAAATAAACACAGAGGAGCTAAGTTCTGAATTCTATGCCATTCTATATATTTCATGGCTTACAAAGTCTGTACATGCCTTAGAAAGTGCTAATGCTCAGGAAATGTTTGAACTCACATAAGTACATCTATGAACAAATACTTCACACATACACAATAAATAATTCCAGCACAATACAAACATAATTCAAGAAGGTTAAAAGTTTTACAGTATAAATGTAAACTGTATGATTAGTTTTCAAGACTTCTAAGTGTATCTCAAAAAACATGATCTTTTTTTTTTTTTCTTTTTTTTTTTTTTCTTTTTTTTTTTTTTTCCTTCTAAAATTAAATGGCCTACAGAATCCAGGTCGGGAAAATCATTCTAGAAGTTGAATAATGATTTTATGCTTCCCAACCAGGTACTGCCAATTGTGGTTTTCTTCAGCACAGT
Source organism: Coturnix japonica (assembly GCF_054131305.1). Classification (NCBI taxonomy): domain Eukaryota; kingdom Metazoa; phylum Chordata; class Aves; order Galliformes; family Phasianidae; genus Coturnix; species Coturnix japonica. Next base: position 35,898,764 of record NC_140702.1, read on the forward strand.
AATGTCTATGCTTTATCACACTGGATTCATGCAGTGGCTCGTTGGAAAGGTAGGAATTTCTGACAGTAGGTTCTTATTTGCCTAATATGAGACACTTCTTGAACACCTGCATCATTTCAGGGAGAGACATATGGAAAGTAGTTTATTTTTAACCCGGCCGTAGTTTTGAATGTTAACAATACAAAATCCCAACTGACATCACCAAGCACACTATCCTCCCCAGACTGTACTGTTAACACCACAGTAGCTAATGACTTTGCACGGCTGCTTCAGTGTCCCTCTGATGCCACATTTACGTAAATCTTCCTTTGCACCTGTCCCATGTCTGTTGACCATCCCACAAAATGCAGGATTAAGGCTACATCACAGCCAGTGATGTACTGCCTACTGCTAAGTATTGCAGGAGTGACTGTGGACACCACTCACACACAGGCTCCCCAGGGAACCTGTCTCCCTGAATAAGATAATGGAATCACAGAATCCCAGAACTTTCTGAGTTGGAAGGAGCCACAAGGATCTAGTCCCAACTCTTGGATCCACACAATACCACTCCAAAATCAAAGATCAGAGACTGTTTCCTCACCTCGTACTTTAAGTCTTAATTTCTGTCAGGTCTTAGGTCCTGAGTCCAGTCTGGAAAGACTGTTAGAAAGTCAACAATTAATCTTTCTACCTATATGCCCAGTGAATTTATCAGATGAGGTAAAAGATCTTTTTGTTGGTGACAGTTAAAGCTTATTTCTGGATAAACATGAAAAGTCCTTTGTCATTCACATACACAGGATTGTTACATATTAACCACAAATCTGACCAAGATGAAATACTGTGTACTAAATTTTTAGCTGTAATAAAATTCTGCATTATTTCCCATTCATATGGTCAAAATCCCTCTAGAAAGGTAATAATACATAAGTAATAATGATGTAATAAAATATCTACTTCAGTTAATTTAGTTCAGCACTTAGTGCCCAGGAGGAGCCTGATGTCTTTCAGCATTTTACTCTAAATTCTGTTAAATTATTCCTTCTTGTCTTATTTGAGCATGCTACTCCTAAACGAATGCACATTATCTTGATGTTTAAACCATTAATTAAATATGGAGTCTCAGAGAACTGACGCTGACATGATTAATTCAAGGAGTTAATGGATCAGGCACACCAATGTGTTTATTTGTTCTTTCTTTTTTCATTTTTAATCACTTTAGGTTGGTTGGATAATGCAAATTTTTATGGGGACAACTCCTGTTGAGTCTCTTGTAGCTGCTGGTAACATATTTGTGGGACAGGTGAGTTTAAGCATGGAAAAACATGCTAAAATGGGATTATTGAATATTGTGACATTGGACTACTCAACATCTGTTTATAAAAATAATCCTCAATTCATATGAAGGTAGGACAAATAGTACAGAAAGTCTGGTGGTTGATTTTCTGGAAGATACAATTCTGCTAAGTTTGTATGTTGGCTGTGATACACAACAGGACATGTTTTGGGAAACACATCTGTTCCCAAAAGGAATTTGGATATAAATGTAGGTAGTAGGTCTTCCATATGAGACTACTCTAGGGCAATATATATATATATATATATTTAAATTTCCTTAAATTAAGGAGAAAAGAAAAATGGGATGAAAAGGGGGCCCATGAGGAAGATAGACAGTGGTTGAGAGAATAGGACCCTGGTTCATCTGCACAAGGCCTTAGCCAAGAGCACATAGCACATAGTTCACTTAATGGAAAATTTAGTAAAATAACACTACAGCAGTATCCGTCCATGTCTTCAGAGAAGAGTGAAAAGATGAATGAGTAGTGTCCAATTCCAGAAACACATTGAACAGGTCATACTTATTTTGCAACAGTGCCTTACTCTTTCATACTTCTAGTATGTCCATTTAACATTACCCTCAGTTCCCACTCATGCCAGAAGGCCTGACATGCCTATAAATACTGGCTGGTATGATGTACAGCCGTACCTGCAGCTCAGATCCATGGCTGTTTCTGGCTCACTTAGAATTAGATTTGGATTTCTTGGCAGTTTCACTTGGCATTTGGAGGAGAGTTAAAATCTGCAAAAATTATCAGCAATATACATGCTGGCATAATTTTCCCTCCCACAGAAAAGAGCAAGCCCTTACTAGCACTAATATTGACTAGCAAAAAACACATAGGAAAGTGCAACACAGCCAGTGATTTTCCTGCCCATTTAGTAAGAGAAATTTCTGAGGACTTATTGGGAAGTTCTGAATTTGTTGTTTGTTTTTCAATTTCAGACAGAATCTCCTCTCTTGGTACGGCCGTACTTACCATACATCACCAAATCTGAACTCCATGCAGTCATGACAGCAGGATTCTCAACTATTGCTGGAAGCGTCTTAGGAGCATATATTTCTTTTGGGGTAAGTGAGGAGGGAGAACTGAAAACATACAGCTTAGGTTAAATCATTAAAACCAGAAACCCAGCTAAAATATTGAGAAGTACACCTGAGTTACTCCTCTAACTCCTTTTTTTTTTTTTTTTCTTCCTGAAAGAAGTAATCACAAAAAAATTTCTTGTCTCCTGATGGTAGAAGATAACATGGTCTGATCTTAAGTAGAGCAATACCCCTTAGGTGTACAGAGAATCTTGCCATAGCTGTGAGGAAATTACTGATTTCTGTACACTTCTACAGTCCAGATGAACTAACATGGAATATGCTAGCTGGTCAATGCCTGCTGCAGTGACACAGATGAAGTCCCTCAGGAGTGGCTGCTAGCCATATGATCCCAAAGACTCTGTTTGTGACCAATGTTCTAATAGTGCTGGCTAAGCACAAGTAATGAATGCCTTGTCTGCCATGAGGCTAGCAGCACAAGGCTAAACAGAAAAGCAAGGCCAAAGATGTGATTTCTATCAAAGTCACCAGGAGATGGATGATAAATATGTTCCATATCTGAATAAAACACAATGGAGAGACAGAAGCAAGAAGGGAGGACTGACTGGAAAGACCAGGAAGCAAGAGAGGAAGAGATAAAAATACTGCAAAAGCTAGCAAAGAGGAAATTTTTTGTGTAGAAATTTGTGAAAGAAGGGTTGAAAGGGTAATGGAGGAATTAAGCCATGTAATTTATTTTCTAACTACACTTTCAAAGGACAGAAACAATATTTGGCTATCAAGGAACACACACACAGTATTATAGAAGCTAGCTCTGACTACCCTGTTCTTCTAATAGTAATAGTAATAGTAATAGTAATAGTAATAGTAATAGTAATAGTAATAGTAATAGTAATAGTAATAGTAATAGTAATAGTAATAGTCTCGTGCGGGTTGGAAGGGACCTTAGAGATCATCGAGTCCAACCCCCGGGATTCGATGTGCTGCAGAGCAGCACTTCTACCACTTGTGCCACAGGGGGATTCAAATACCCGGGCCCCAGTGTTGCAGCGCAGCATTCGTACCACTGCGCCACTGGGGCACACATCTTCTAATGCTACATCCAGGACCTAGATTTGGTTTTGGTATGCTGTGCATCTGGCTTTTTTGTTTCTTTCTTTCTTTCTCTTAAGCAGCTCTCCTCATGGAATGAGTACAATTATACTTTTTACTTCTTAGGCTTCCCCTGTCTCCAATTTTTCCCATTTTCTTTCTTTCCCTGTAAGTAATGTGATATTTTTAATGACTCCCTGTAGAAAAATTATCCAGTCATCTAATGATTTTAATTGCTTTCTGCATGCTTGTTTATGATGTTCATGATGCAGTTATCACAGTATATTTTCTGTTGCTCAAAATTCTAGGTTTCTGCCTCCCATCTACTGACTGCTTCTGTCATGTCTGCACCAGCATCATTAGCCACCTCCAAACTGTTCTGGCCTGAAACTGAAAAGCCTAAAGTAACTTTGAAGAGTGGCCTAAAAATGGCAAAAGGGTAAGCTCATCTAGGTTCTGGGTTAATAGTAATAATCTTGTGGAAACACAATTCAGAGAAGCAATTAACTCCTCACACATAAGATTTAGGGGCAGCACATGATGAATGGGCAGGCAATAAATCAAGTACATGCTGCTATATGCCAAGCTAAAAGTTTCTGAATTCAAGTGCAGCATGCCCAACTATATCTGTCTGGAGGTACCACCACTCACGTGAACAGGTGAAGAGCTGCCATGGACCTGGGACTGAAATGCCTGTCCAAAGTGAATCACCAAAATATTTTTCCCATTTGTCTTTGCAACAAATCTATAACTAAAAGGAAACAAAAACAAAGGTAGAGCAATCATTTCAGTGATGGCAGCGGCAGCAAAATTTTTGCCCATCTGCAGGAAGGTTCACTTGCCTCAGGAATGACAGACAAAGCAGATAGTCTTGGAAAGAGCTGTTTCTGAATAGTACAAGCATCTCTGCAAGGGCTGCCTGCAAAACAATCAGTGCCTACTCCCTCATCCCAGCAGTGTCTCAAGCAGTGCGATACATAGCTTGCCCAACCTTCACTTCCAAAACACTTGCACTCTCAACCACAACAGAATTTGCCCTCAGGTTACAAAAGACACACCCTCCCACTACCTCCCAAGAGGATGGGCACAAACCTACTTCATCTGACCATTATTTTCCCTATGACTGCATAAGCAGCTCTAGGAGCTGATTCTTAATCACATTCATGCAACTTTTAGATCTGTGATTTTTCTTGAGTTACAAAATGTTCACACTCTGTTGTCTTATTTTTTCTTCCACCGATAAAGTGAATCAAATAACCTGCTGGAGGCAGCCAGTCAAGGTGCATCCAGCTCTATTCTGTTAGTGGCTAACATCGCTGTGAATCTCATCTCATTCCTTGCCCTGCTGGCTTTCGTTGACTCAGCCCTCTCGTGGGTAGGCAGTCTGTTTGACTATCCACAGCTGAATTTTGAGGTATGGTCTTCAAGTCCTTAATACAGCTTATATCTGTACATAATTTGCCTTTCTTCCATTATAGATCTGTGTGGTTTGTTGTTGTTAATTGTTCTGTTGTGTTTTTTTGTTTTTTTTTTTTTAATATGATCTGAAAATTTATACTTTTGAAAACGTATTCTTCAAAAATGTCTTTACTATCAAAGGGAACTTGTTGCCATGTATTTCTGCTCATTATTACATGTAAAGTTTCCCTGTGGATTGTTTTTGATGAGCAGCAGTGCACCTTATTGAGTAATGTGTGCTAATACTTGCCTCCTCTGGCTTAGCTGTGTACTGCCAAACATCTCCTTTAAACGAACACTGAAGTGCCTTCTGCTTTAGACAGCTTCAGCTAGTCCTTAATGCTCACCAGCTTCACCTAAATAAGGACAGTGATACAAGACTAGACTTGTTACCAGCACAAATGTAGAACTGCCCAGTGAGGTTGTGGATGCCCCGTCCTTGGAGGTGTTCAAGACCAGGTTGGACGGGGTCCTGGGCAACCTGATCTAGTAAATGTGTATGTTTGGTGGCCCTGCTAGGCAGGGGGGTTGGAACTACATGATCCTTGAGGTCCCTTCCAACCCGGGTAATTCTGAAAAAAAAAAAAAAAAAACCAAAAAACTACACCCGAATCAACCAGCTGAGAAAACAGACTTTAAACGGGGCTTAGTTTTTTAGGTTGTTGTTTTTTGTTGGTGGTGGTGGTGGTTGTTTGTTTGTTTTTAGCTTAGGATGATAAATCATTTTTGACTCAACAGAACAATGATTCAATGGATTTGGACTTTATGTTTTCCAAGTTCCTTATATAGCAGCAGTGTGAAACATGGATATAGCACTGTGATACAGGTGCTGAAGAAGTGGCTAAACACTCACACAGAATTTAGCAATACTAAGATACTACCCTACAGAACTTCCGCAGATTATCCCACCACACAGGCAACCACAGCAGAGGTAATGCATGTATATGCATTCCTCAGCCATGTTTATTGTAAGGGTGGTGCTTCAGTAACTACTGGATGTAGCAGGATTTGGATGAACGGATAAATCATAAGAAGATGCAGCACACAAGCATGTTTTCATTCAGCCATTCCTTTTGAGAGTCACTAACTTCTGTTGTGTTCTGTTCTGCTCTTGAAGAAGGTCCAGTTTGGTCTGTAAGCCTAGTGGGACTGTGCTGTGGACATACAGACCTCGCTGTGCATTCCTGTCTTGAATGGAAAAGAAAGATGTTGGTGTGAGGACATACTTTTGGGGGGGCAGAGAGACATGCAAGAACAGTAACTGCTTAAACATCTCCATTAGTTTCACAAAAGACAATCTGATAAAATGCTTTCATTGCTGGACCTCTGTTCTTTCACTGGCAAAAATAAACTATACTGGAATATAAGATTTGTTTTCTCTTGCATAGTTTTTATGCTAGGAAAAATATGTATTGTCATAATTATGTCAGGAGTACAGCTTTTATGCAGATATAAGCCCTTTTTTAATACCAGTTGGAGTTCAATAACTGGATTAGTAAAGCCTGTTCATTAAAACACCTGACTTAGACAGCATATGAACCAGACTTCTCTATTCTTTTGCCAACACTGATAACTCAACACTTTATTTTCTTCAAATGCTCTGTCCATTCTGAAGTCATTGTTGGGGGAAAAAAAAAAAAAAAAATGGCACAGAGAATTATTTTAAGTGTAAAACTAAGGACATATCCAGTTACTTTTTTTGATCTAAACTTTGGGTTGGTCTTTTAAAAATTATTCAGTAATTCCCAGTCTCTCAGATCTGCTGACAGTAAGAAGACCAATGTTCCTATGCTGAAATAAATCTACCTTTACTTTCATTTTATGGAACTTAACCAGATGTCATTGTTCTTTGGTGAATTATCACTTTTGACCAGTTTTGTCTTACATATTTTGCAGAACATTTGTGCATATGTTTTTATGCCATTCTCATTTATGATGGGAGTAGACTGGGAAGACAGCTTTATTGTTGGTGGACTTCTGGGTTACAAAACTTTCTTCAATGAATTTGTGGCTTATGAACGTCTCTCAAAACTGATTCACAATCGAGAAAAGGGTGGGAGCATGTACATAAATGATGTGAAACAATATATGACTGTAAGTAACATTTTCTTTTATGAATATTTGATCAAACTCTTTTTTGCTGCAATGTAAGTTATCTTTTAGAATAGTCTCATAGTGACTATTGGTGACATATTGGTTTAAACTGTGCCTTTCAGCAGCAGGTCATAATTATTAAAATACAGCATTGTCTTGTGAGTCTGCCATGACTTTTATCACACTATATCTCAGACAAGCATAGTCTGGGCAAGAACTTGAGGATATTCCTGTCCATAAAGATTTATTCAAGCATTATGCTTCAGGAGACGAATCCAGGAAGCTCTACCTCATACCATTTAAAATATTATCATCTTGTTGTCCATACCACACCTCTACTGGAAGTTATTATCCCCATGCAGAAGGCAGTAGTACAAGGCATATTACATGGCATACACCATATATTTTTATGCCATATAATTTGCACTTATTTGCACAGGGGCAAAGAACACAGTGACCAAGACTGATTTTTGCAGCTGTGACTCCAGCATCTCCACTTGGTGAGCTTTGCCACCTCCACTGGTCCTTACTATTCCAGTCAAGATAAGCTGTCAGTGTAGAGGACCTTTAATTAGGAAACCTACTTAGGTACAAGCTTCAATTTTCATTTACTTTAGTATGATACTTCGGATACCTGCTTTGATACAAAACGAAAACCTTGTTCCTTAGCACTTGCATTCCTTATTCCTGGAACATATTTCAGAAATTGAGGTATAAAGCCAGTTACTCTGATCAAACTCACACACTCTTGCCCATGTTGCCATTATCTGTTGTCTTGGAGAAAGATCTCTGAGCTAGATGGAACTTTGATCACCCTTACTATAGTCATACTGTGTTCTACAAAGGGAAAATGGCTGTGAATTCAATGAATGCTTAGATTTAGTCTGATTTAGATCCCATCACCTGTATTTTACTTGCTTTCCTTTTTTTTTCTTTTCAGTAAAATGCAGTGTAAGACTTCTTTGTTCATATTTAATACCTTCAAAGAGCTGTATTAGCTTCCACAATAAAAACCTCTGAGATGTAAAAGCAATTTTGATTCATAACAGTTGTAAAAATGGCCAAGTAATCATTTTAATTGGCACAACCATTCATCTGAGAGTAGTGTAGCTTCCAGTTCTAATTTCTGTTCCACATAAACACTCTCTAGTATATCCAGTCACAGATATTCAGAGAGAGAAAGCAAACAACCAGTCCTTTTTACTGCCTCATCTGAGTAACTAATAACAAACCTTCCAGTTTTTTTTTTGAGCTGGAAGAATGCAAGTGAAAGCAGGGAAGTCATAGTACACAAAGCCTCTTCTAGGAAGAGCAGGTAGAATGTGCACTTGAAAAACATTTTCCCACATATATGCAGGCTGAAAATTTCTACAAATTTGTTTTCATAAAACAGGAAGGGAAACAGAGAAACCTAATAAATAGGAAAGCTACTAGAACACTCATTCAGCTGCCATGCACATAAAATACAGTAAATAGAATTTCTGAGCTGCCTGGGGGAGAAAGTCTATTTGCTGAGAAATGCTGCATTTTTCCCAAGTGTTGGAACTACATTTGTCTGGAAGTTTCTAGCTTGATTCCACTCAAAGCCGTTCTGCGTCCTGTAACGGTTCATCCATGTTGGCAAAGGGCAACCCATGCTTGTGTGTTGCCCAAGAGAAGGAAGATTGCTAAAGTCAGGAAGCAAATAAATTACTAATAGGGATTCATAAATCATAACATTCATCTGCCTTGTATCATGTGAAAGCACCCACCCTGAAGGAAATACATTTCCATTATTTCTTCCATACACAGGGTGGAGTGTACACAGAGCAGCTGTGTTCATAAATCTCTGCTTGTTAGGGACAACATAACAAAACTTGAGATTTCAGCAGTGTTACAATGGCAGGACAGCTATGAACAGCAAGATGAATTAAAGCTCTCTGACTCATGATATGAGGTTCAACAAAGCCAAGTGAAAGGTGTTGCACTTGGATCAGGGCAATCCCAAACATGTATACAGTCTGGGAGAACTCATCTCAGTGAGCAACCCTGCAGGGAAAAACCTGGTGAATGAAATGCTGGTTGTCAGCCAGGAGTGCGTGCTTGCAACCTGGAAGGCCAACGATCTCCTTGGCTGCAGCAAAAGAAGGATGGCTAGCAGAGAGAGGAAGGGGATTGTCCCCCACTATTCTGCCCTTGTGAGGCTGCATCCAGAATACTACAACCAGGCCTGGGGCCCCCAGCACAAGAAATATAGTACTGTTGGAGCAGGTCCAGAGGCATGCCACAAAGTTGATCAGTGCTGGAGCACCTCCCCAAACTCAAGCAGAGGAAGCTGGAATTTTTTCACTTTAAAATGAAAAGGCCCCAAGGAGACCTCACTGCAGCCCTCCAATAAAAAAAAAAAAACAGGGCTTATAAAAAAGATGTGGGCTGACTTTTTAAATAGTCTGATAGTGATAGGAAAAGAGGAACAGTTTTGAACTAGAAGAGGGGAGATTTAAGTTAGATGTCAGGAGGAAATTCTTCACTCAGAGGGTGGTATGAGACAGTATGGTAATACTTTACTCTGTAAAGTCCTTCTTGTATTCCCACAAGACAGAAACAGACAACTCAAAGAACATGTGGTCTCTGGGGGTGTTCAAGGCGAGGCTGGATGGGGACCTCAGCAGTCTGATCCAGTGGGTGGCAGCCCTGCCCATGGCAGAGGGGTTGGAACTGGCTGGGCCTTGAGGTCTCTTTCAAACCACATCATTCTATGAGTCTGTGAGTCTGTGGCACTCTGAAATTAAGAGTTAAGAATAATTTTTGTCTTTAATTACTTGTACTTATCAATATACACTAAGAGGAAATTCACCACACGGTCTGTGAGTCCTCAGATATGAAAGCCTGCATACCTGCAGGAAGAGAATGAGCTAACCTTGTTGCAAGTCACACACTGGGATAACAACCATGTGAAATTTAATGTGATTTCAGTTCTCAGAGCCCTGGGCCACAGTGCCTTGCATTCAGACTTCTAAAGCAGCACAAGCTGCCTCAATTCATTCAGTTGAGTATTTGTTTGTTTTTCAGGTCCGTTCTGAAACCATTGCCACCTATGCTCTTTGTGGATTTGCCAACTTTGGCTCCCTGGGAATGGTAATAGGAAGTCTAAGTAAGAATGCCATTCATGGATTATTTATTTAGCAAGCAAATAACAAGGAAACACCCAGAGGGATGGGCTGTGGGTGAAGCTTGGCAGTTTTAGCGGCCGAGTCTCTCTTTGGAGAGAACCAGTACCCAGCTGGGCATGGGTGGGGGATGTACATGTTGAGGTACAGGAAATGAGCTGGGAACAAGGTGAGGGGACCAAGCCCTGTCCACAGGTCTCCCTGTCAAGAACTCATGCTGCCAACCACTGCAGCTACTGCAGATCTTAGGCACTGGGGTTAAACAAACTGTGGCTGTAGCCTACTAGTATGAAAGACAAAATCAGTGTTTTTCTCTAAAAACGCTACACATATGTAACTGACTGAAAAGACAAAGAAAAAAAGAGAGAAAGAAATAGAAAAGGAGAAAGAGATAAGAGAAAGAGAAAGAGAAAGAGAAAGAGAAAGAGAAAGAGAAAGAGAAAGAGAAAGAGAAAGAGAAAGAGAGAGAAAGAGAAAGAGGCACCGACTTCTCAGATTAAAAAAAAAATAATAATAAAAAATCAATCTAACTTTCTTACTGAGAACCAGAATTGCTATTAGGTCTCTTTAACATGGAGCCCAGATGGGCTCTGCAATGCCAGTGTGTAAAAGCAGGATTCTGCTGTGGAGCCAGATCCCAGTATAATGACCAAGGTTCACTTCTGAAAGCATCTGTTGGCTGGCAGAGATGTGCAAATTGCTGAAGCAAACATAATTTGCCTTTTTATGCTCAAGCCAACTTCTTAACAGTGTAAGCAAACCTTGCCACAAGGCTTTTGAATGTTCCTTATTTTCCTTCCTGATTTCTTCTGGTTAGAGCCACAGGGTGGGGCTTTTCTCAGATGAAGGGAAAGCTTGCAGGTCAATTTTTCTTTTGTATCTACATGTATTTATCACAGAATTGCAGGGTTGGACAAGACCAGATGTTCCAGTGCTGGAATAATCTGTTAGTGAAGAGTTTTTTTCCCGATATCCAACGTTTTATTTTATGCACACTTTGCTTTTCTTCCTAGCAAGCATGGCTCCCTCCAAAAAAAAGGAAATCGCTAGTGGTGCTTTCAGAGCAATGATTGCTGGAACTGTTGCATGTTTCATGACAGCATGCATTGCAGGTACTGTTCAGGAGTTTGGTGCATTTGGTGAAAGTGACCACAGGGCGGCAGTGCATCAGCACAATAAACTTGGGGGGGGGGGGGGGGAAGTTCCTGTTACTTAAAACTTGTATTTTTTGTGTCAAGAGATTAAAAGTCAGTGTTGAATTAAAAGCTGCTGAAAAGTGGAGTATATGAAATATATATTTCTTCAGTTTCAACTTTTTTGTTTGTGTAATACCCAACAAGAAAAATAGATGTTAGCAAGTTATAGTTAAAATAAAATCTCTTCCTTACACTGCTATCTGTAGAAATAAAGGAGTAATTACAGATCAGAAACAGAGAACTAGACAGGAAGTAGTACACAAGAGAGAAGTGAGAGAAGCTGCAAAATTTTTATCTTAGTGCTATAAAGAATGTTTGAGGCTAATAGTATTCCCATTGTGTATTTAAGTTAAGACAACTGTCTTAAGGTGGGACTGAACAGGAGACCCTTGTTTTCAAGTTCTCACATTCATATTGAGTGAAGAATCACAAGGAAACAGACACTCTAGAGAGTATATGAAAAATAACATGTTAGTCTCACAGGAGATATGCCCAGGTATGATTCTGCAGGCAGAACTCATCACTAGTATATAATGATGCATTTCACAGCTTTCTTTCTGGGGCATGTGATAAGCACTGGTATTTATTCAATGAAGAATAAAATTGTTTGTTTATTTAGCTGAAAAAGAAATCTATCTATAGGAATCAGAGCTTTCTTGTCCCTATGTGATCACAGCAGCAGCAAAAACATACATGTTGTAAGAATAATTCTGCTCTATTTTCTGAAGGTTATAGTACTAGACTACCTGAAATTTCATTAGGCACAGTGCCCCCATAATGTTTCAATACATGACACTGCTGCATATAACTGAGGAATCAGGAAGTCTTACTGAAAGTTGTTATTTCACAAACTTGGCCTTAAGAATATAGTTGTGAACAGCTGCTGGGTAATCTTTCCAAAACAACAAAATCTGCTGTGGAAAGAAAATTACATTCTACCCACTTCTGGCATGGCAAATGCTTTCATTACATCCAGAAGGTGAAAGAGTCAAAGAATTTTTACTGTCTCATGTAAGACAACATACTAAAAACATGGCCATGTTTCACAGCACTAAGTAGAAGGAAGAGCTGTTATTTTCACACTGTTGTGTCTGCATCCCTACACTGGATGTTACTGCTTGTACTTTTGGAGAACATCTAGCAAAGCAGGTAGATAAACCACACACATTCTTTTAAAACAGAAAAAAGGCCTGCATATATATTTGTGTTGCTATAAGTGTAGCATAGCTCCATTTTATTTATTGAAAGCACCCTGACCCAGCACTAGTGTACATTTTTAGAAGCATGAAAAAGCATAAAAAGACCAAATGTTCTTAGTGCAGTGGGTCACTAAAAAAAAAAAAAAAAAAAAAAGTGATTCCTTAATTCAGTTCTGTAAAATTTTTGAAAATTCCTAAAATTTTTGTGGATTTTTGTGGATTTTAAACTGGCAGGATTTTATAGTACTGTCACGAGGGATGATTTCAAATCAGCCAGAACATTTTATCCAACCTTGCTCCAGCAACTGACACTCCCTAATCTTACAATTACCAGAATTGTTCCTTACTTAACAGGAATGCTGGCCGCCCCTGATGTGGAAATTCCATGCCACATTTTATTACAAAATGCCTTCAACTCCACAAGTTCTCTTGCCAACAGCACAGAGCTGGTTGAATGCTGCCAGCAGATCTTCATCAGGTAATGAATTTTAATGCATTTACAGTCCCTTTCTAAAAATCACATGCCCATGTGTATGTGTATGTGTGTGTGCTTGCACACAAAAGAGGAATAAATCTGATTACTGCTTTTCCCTTCTTCTCTAGGGCAAACAGTTCTCACAAGAGTTTCTCTGGAGGAAACTACACCCTGAGTTTCGGGAAAAAATGTTGCCAAATACTGAATCAAACAACTTTTGATTGCACTTGAATTAAGCCTTAGTCTGGAGTGGGATATTCATAACTAAGAGCTGTGTTTGTTGGCAGAAAGGCAGTAAAAACCTTTCTTTTCTGTGATTGTGAATGATATGGACCTTTGTTTCCTATCTCCCGCAAGCCTATTTCTTTTGACATACATAGAATTAGTTCCAAAATTAAACTGGGATGAAAGCAAGGGACTTCCTGCTATAGATCTGTTCTCCCATTAAACATCAGAAAAGGAGGAGAACATTTCTGATTTCATTTCTACCCTGAAACTGATGAATCTGTAGTGTAAAACTACTCTAGGCATGAAGAAAATCATGCTCAGATGATGCAATTATAGAAAGTTGTGAACTCCAAACAGTATTTTTAGAATTACCATCCCTTCTGCTCTTTTTTGATACTTCAGAAGTGATTTAACTGCACCAAGGTAAATGCCTCTGTTTTCAGAAATCTCTGTACATTTCTTCTGGTAACTATGGCTACATGTGAACTGAGTTTCTAGCATGGGATGCACCTCATCCCCTTGGTCACAAACTACCCAAACCAAGGACTAACCACAGTATGCCCTAGTTCATCTCTTTCTGCCCTCCACAGAAGGTAGGAGGCATCCTGTCTGTATCTGGATTCAGGAGGCTGATTCCTGGTTACAGGTAACTCACATGATTTGGAAACGTCCAAATCCCAAAGGAAGTTTTCCACATCAATTCTTCTCAACCTTTGTTGCCAAAGGTTGATCCCACAGTCACCACGTGAGTACTCACTGTCATATTCCCGGCAGAATCAACACAGCATCAACAGCACATGTATAAGATCAAGCCAGAATCCAGCTCTCTGTTGAAGCGTCATTAGTGGATCTCAAATACCAGACACTACAAAGAAGGATGTGTTATCAAACAAAATATGTTAAACAAACAGGTGCAGGATTGTTTCCAAATTTCACTAAGACAAGCCCTGTAGTAAGTTGCATAATAGAATAGATGTTTTAATAAGGTACGGAAAACAAACAAACAAAAAAAAAACAAAACAGGAATTTTGGTAGTGAGTAAATTTGACATCCTCTCAGGTGCCAGGAGTCCTGATTTCACACAGGACTGAATTTTCCCACAGTGATCTGTGCAGTTCTCAACCATGGAGAGGTCCTTCAGGGGTCTGTTTGTTGCTGCCTAGAAGCAAGGTTCCCAGCACATAAAGGAACATGAGATTTATTTGCTATATTCCTTTTTTTTTTTTTTTTTTATTCTAGGGTGTAAGATTTACTTGTTATGTTCCTTTATTATTGTCTTCAAGCAGCTGTACTACCTTCTTTACCTCTCCCCATGCAGAACACTGTGTTTGTGTGTGTAAATATAATAAAAGATTACTTACATTTAGGTAATGAAATAATTTTAATAAAATTTATGTATGTTTTTGAATCTTTCTGATGGATGAGGTGTTATTTGCCACAAGTGAAGAATTCCTATTTAAAAAAAAAAAAAAAAAAAAAAAAGGTATGTGTGTTATGTCTTCAAGTTCTGCTCTTGTCTTGGGCTTAAGAATTGAAAAATTATGTATGGATTGTTTTGCAAAATATTTGTATATATATTCCTATCCATGGCACTGGCAATGCCAGAAAGTTGGGGGGAAATAAATAAAACAAATAAATAAATTAAATTAAAAGGGCTAAATTCTGAAGTACAGGAATGTCAGATAGCCTGAACACACCCTCTAGAGCATAACTCACACTGATAGAGATGAATCTGTCCATTCCGACAAAACAATATGCAACTAACTTCTCATCTTTCCATTAATTCTTGCAGAGTCTGCTCTGGGAAAATGGAATTAATAAATTTAAACAGCTGCCAATATAGCTGTTTTCAGTGGGCATTGATTTGGATTTATCCTAAAAGGTCTGAGTTTCCTGTAAAATTCAGTTTATTGACTTAATTCTCCAAAATGCTAATATCACTACTGTTTCTGAATTTCAGTACTGGTTTCCTGTTGTTAGGTGTTTTTCTTTGGCCTCATTCTCTAAGATTTAGGAAACTGCGTGACAACCTCTGTTTTCAGTGCTCTTAAAGTGTATTCTACTCCTGTTAACTGCAGATCATGCTCAAATGCTTGATGCGAATGTGTCTTAGAGATTAAAACAGAGTGAGTTTCATGCACAGTTTTTATTGATCGTTATCACTATAGCGCAGCATAGCTTTCAAATAAATTCTGAGTTAGCTGACGTGAAATACAGAATTACATGTATTCAAGAGAAATGTAGCAGAAACAATAACTGTCAAACAGGTTGTCTGACAGTTTTGCAGCTATCTCAGTCAAAAGGTAATACAGATGGTGCATTGCATCCTAAACGTAACAAATGAAGCAGAGGTAGCTGGATAGACTGCTGAGTACCACCATGGTTCCAGGTGAATATTTTGCCCCCTTCTTTGTGATGGTGTCAGGAATGCAGGCTCTATCAACAACAGAAAGGGAGCCATATGTTTTGAGTTAACCTGGCAGCTTGGTCCCAGGGTTATAAGTGCTCAGGAACACATTTCCAGCAACACAGTTATCAATAACAACAGACACAGAACGCATAGCTACAAAGACGCTCTGCTTAATCAAATGTTTGCTAGCACTCCATTCTTGTATAGATTCAAACTTCGCAAACTTTTAGGGTTAAGCAATGGGCAAAGCCTGTGTAGTGATTAAAAAAGTGAGCGTGGTACCTGCTTTGCAGTTACTGGCTCAGCAGCATACACTGCATTGTAGCCAAGACAGATGATAGACTAACCCGTACGTGCCTCGATCCACAGGATGTCGCTATCTGTCCGAAAGCATTGTGAAGCTCTGTACTGAAACATTAACTGGGTGTTAATCTAGTCACTAAAAATCCCTGGTAACAATTCCAGGAAGTGTTTTACATAGGTGTACAACAATTCTAGGAAATGTAACATGCAACCTTTATTATGCTAAAAACATAAACTATCAAAACCTAAATATAAGACTGCTTTTTTCTGGCCTTAAACTAGAAAAGCACCAAAATATGCAAATAAGGAAAAATGGTAGGGAACGGGAATATTTCTATTTTAACTGACTGAAAGGCTGTTGGAAAAAAAACAACACTTTTAGGAACATTTTTTTTTCCAATTCTAATATCTCAAAACAGTCCTTGAAACAGAGCCTATCAAATCTTCTCCAAAAGAGGTCCAACATTATTATCACCTCTCTCTGAGAAAATATGTGAGTAGTGAGGGGGAAGTTTGCTAAGGAGGCAGAATATTAATAGTAATTCATTTATTCTGCAGAATGAGGTCATCCTCAATAAGTTTGTGGACAACACCAAGGTGACTGCTCCAGCTGATAATTTACTGGGATGGGAAACCACGCAGAGTTACCTTACTGGGTCTGGGAGATGGGCTCATGCAAACTTCATGAAGTTCAGCAAAGCCAAGTGCAAGGTCCTTCACATGGGTAAAGGCAGATCTAAACATCATTACAGATTGACTGACAGATGGATTGAGAGTAGCTCTACAGAGGACTTAGGGATTCCTGGTGGCTGAGAAACTTGACATGAACCTGCCATACATGCTTTCAGCCTGGATGACCAACAGAATCCTAAGCTACATCGAAAGAAGGATGAGGTTTGTACCCTCCTCAGCCCTTGTAAGGCCCAATCCGCATCCAGGTCTGGAGGCACCAGCTCAACATTTGGAGCAATTGGACAGGTCCAGAGGAGGACTATAAAGATTAGCAGAGGGCTGGAGCATCTCTCTTGTGGCTGAGAAAGTTCGGCTTGTTCAGCCTGGAGAAGAGAGCTCTGGGGAGACCTTGTAGTGGCCTACCAGTACTTAAAGGGAGGCTAAAGGAATGACGAGGGAGTACTTTTTACAAGGGTGTGTAGTGATAGGTCAAGGTGTAACAGCTTTGATACAGAAAAGGGTAGGTATTAGATATAATCTATGAGTGTGGAGGAAATACAATAGCAAAGGCTGCCTGGAGAATTTATGTATGCCCCATCCCTGGAGATGCTCAAGGGCAAGTTGGACAGGGCCCTTGGCAGCCTGGTCTAGTGGCTTGCTCATGACAGGTTGCTTGGTACCAAATGATATTTAAGGTCCCTACCAATTCAAGCCAGAATTTCATCGTTCCTTGACACAGATAGTGCTATGCAGACTGCTATGTTAGACTGCTTTTCAGAATGTAGTGCAACAAGTCCATGGTTCCCCCATTATGTGATTCTGTCCAAAGCAAAGGTTGCTTCTTCTCCTGGTGCAGTGCTTGGTACAGAAAGTACAGAGCCCTGACTGTCTTCTATTAGCACAGAGGAATATGCCCAGAGACAGCTGGCATTTGTCCCCATATTCACTGAGAGCTTAGGGCACTGTTCACGCATGCAGCACCATCCTTTCTTTGCAATCAGGCTCACAGAATAAGTAAGGGTGCTAGCATCCTCAGCTGTTACCTGGTTTGAAACATGAAAATAATGAGAGCCTAAAAATATTTATGTTTGAAATTCGGTATCAAAATATTTTCTCATTTATTTCTGTTTAACCTTGGGGAATGATCTCTGAAATTTGAATTGTTATTCATTTAAACCAAGATAACCAAGATAAGAACTTATTTCCTTGGATTTTGTTCAGATTTTGAGCTAGTTTTAAAGTCATATCAGTTCATGAGCCAATGGAAGTATTTTAATTATGACAACATTGCGATAGTGATCAGTACTCAAGTTTTTTGTTTCCCTACTGGAGATCTGAATCAGAAACCTGAGAATATTTATGAAAATGTACTGATGAAAACCAGCTCACAACTACTTCATGATGGATTAAAGCATTTTCTTGTTGCTATGGCATAGAGATTCACTATAGCAACCAGTGCTTTAACTCAAAAGGCGTTGATCAGAAAGGATGAGTTGTTTTTGTAAAAACATGTATTTTCTTTTATGTATATTGATTACTGACTTTGGAATCAGGTGGCTAGCAATGTCAGAAAGGTGTGAGCTTGTACACTGTTGGCAAGTGTAGACTGGAGCTCAGCTCCAGGTTAGGTTGGGGGAAATGAGAAAATCTTGTATGTTTACTTACATAACAGCGCATGTTGCTGGGATTAACTGTATTTAAGAAATACTACACCTGAGTGGTGTTGTTTGTTTTCCACATGCTAAAGAAGTGTTCCTACCTCAGCAGCAATTGCATAACAATGTTTAGAGTCCTCCTGGTAGGGAGAGCACATCTGTGCTTAGAGGAATAAATGTGGAATTTGTCCAGCTGCTAGTTCTTCTGCAGACCCCATATATCCTTTGGATTTTTTCCTGTAACTCTGCAGTATCTCTGCTCCTGATATACAAAATGAAGCCAAAGCCTAGGGAAGCTCGTAGCAAACCTGATACAGTAAAAATAGTTTGACAGCAGAAATTGGAGAGCTAGGTCTTTGCAGCTGTGGGACGACACACTCACTCTCCCTCCAGCCTAATTCTATATTAGGAAGTAATGGGAAACTTTGCATTGACTTGACTGTTTTCTGTCAGAGTGTCACGGAGTTCTCTCTAGAGCTCACTCCGGGACAGTGGGCACAAACCCGGGGCAGCAGGAACAAAAGCCCCCCCCCCTTTTCTCTCACGGCACGGTACGGCACAGTGCGGCGTGGCCCGGCCCGGCCACGTGCGTTTCAGAAGAGGGGAAGGGAAGGGAGATTGCGATTAGGTCTAACAAAAAATGAGGGGGAAAAAAGGCGATCTGAGAACGAACGGCAGTTTAATAACCCAATAATGCTAAACAAACAACAAGAGAGTTTCAACAAAGAGAATACCAAGTCCCCAATCTCACCGATGGCGCTGTGGAAGGCAGGAAGCTCTGACCACGTTGTCTCCTCGCAGGGAGCCGAGCCAGCAACCCCGTCCCCTTCCTCACTTCCCTTCCGGTGCCCCACCCCACATGCCCATTAAGGCAGCCCACAGAAAAAAAAATTTGTCCCCTTTACTCCCATTATGAGGCATGGTGTTCTGATGTGGAATACCAACACCAACCAAATTGCAAAACCATAACATTCCACCCCTTATTACACATCATCACATTATGCCTAACTTTTATCAACATATAAACAGAACAGTAGTTAACATGCGTTACATATGTACATACAGATATATATATATATATACACACATGGAATCACAGGCTGCACTCCCCCAGCATCAAATTTCCCTGTGGCACACACTGAACATCCCCATCCTTCTGCATCACCCACCAGGTGCACCCAGGTCCCTGTGCAAAGACAGTTCCGCGGAGGGGCCTCCCTTTTCCAGAGGCTGGGAGGACCCAAACCACTTTTCCCAGCATATTCTTTACATGCACCACAGGAACCTTGTCTCCCTCCACTGTACGCAGGGAGTTGGACTGTGTAGTGCCGTCTCGGTTGGCTGATCCTCGGGTGTTTACCAGCCAGGTGGCTTCTGCTAGATGTTTCTCCCAGTTCTTAAATGTTCCACCACCCATTGCTTTCAGCGTGGTTTTCAGCAAACCGTTGTGGCGCTCGATCTTACCAGCGGCTGGTGCGTGATAGGGGATGTGGTAGATCCACTCAATGCATGTTCTTTGGCCCAAGTGCTCACCAGTGAATTTTTGAAATGAGTCCCATTGTCTGATTCGATCCTCTCTGGGGTGCTATGTCGCCACAGGATTTGTGTCTCTAGGCCTAATATGGTGTTTCTGGCAGTGGCATGGGGTACCGCATATGTCTCAAGCCACCCGGTGGTTACCTCCACCATGGTGAGTACATAATGCTTACCATTACGAGTCTTTGGCAGGGTGATATAATCAATCTGCCATGCCTCCCCATATTTATACTTCTCCCATCGCCCTTCCTCCCAGAGAGGTCTCATCCTCTTGGCCTGTTTGATCATGGCACAGGTGTCACAATCATGGATGATCTGCGCAATAGCGTCCATAGTTATGTCCACCCCTCGGTCTCTAGCCCACTTATGTGTTCCATCTCTGCCTTGATGGCCTGAGGTCTCATGGGCCCACCGAGCTAGGAATAACTCTCCCTTATTCTGCCAATCCAGGTCTATCTCAGCCACCTCAATTCTGGCAGCTCGATCTACCTGGTGGTTATTTTGTTGCTCCTCTGTTGCTCGACTCTTGGGCACGTGGGCATCTACGTGACGCACCTTTAGGACCATGTTCTTTATTCAGGCAGCAATGTTCTTCCATAGTTCAGCGGCCCAAATAGGTTTACCTTTCCGCTGCCAGTTGTTTTGCTCCCATTGCTGCAACCACCCCCACAAGGCATTGGCCACCATCCATGAGTCAGTATAGAGGTAAAGCACTGGCCATTTCTCCCGCTCAGCAATGTCTAGGGCCAGCTGGACAGCCTTTACCTCCGCAAATTGACTCGATTCTCCTCTTCCTTCCGTGGCCTCTGCAACTTGTCGTGTGGGGCTCCACACTGCAGCCTTCCATCTGCGATGTTTCCCAACAATGCGGCACGATCCATCAGTGAACAGGGCGAACTTCTTTTCGTTATCCGGAAGTTCATTGTATGGGGGAGCCTCTTTGGCGCGTGACACCTCTTCTGCTGGTGGTGCTTCAAACTTTTTACCTTCGGGCCAGTCCATGATCACTTCTAGGATCCCTGGACGGCTGAGGTTCCCCATCCGGGCCCGCTGTGTGATTAGTGCAACCCACTTACTCCATGTGGCATCTGTGGCATGGTGAGTGGAGGGAACCTGCCCTTTAAATATCCAATTCAGCACTGGAAGTCGAGGTGCCAGGAGAAGCTGTGTTTCGGTGCCAATTACCTCAGAGGCAGCCCGGACCCCTTCATATGCGGCTAAGATCTCCTTTTCAGTTGGAGTGTAGCCCTCTTCCGACCCCCTGTATGCTCTACTCCAGAATCCTAGGGGTCGGCCTCGTGTCTCATCTGAGCTTCTCTGCCACAAGCTCCAAGTGGGACCTTTCTCCCCAGCAGCCGTGTAAAGGATGTTCTTCACATCCTGTCCCATCCGTACTGGCCCCAGGGCCACAGCACGGGCTATCTCTTGCTTGATTTGCTCAATAGCTTCACGCGAAGCTATTCTTCTTTCGGGTCACCTGATAGAGGGGGCTCACAATGAGGCTATAATTTGGGATGTGCATCCTCCAGAAGCCTACCACACCCAGGAAGGACTGTGTCTCTTTTTTGTCAGTGGGCGCAGACATTGCAGTAATTTTGTTGATTACATCAGTTGGGATGTGGCAACGCCCATCTTGCCATTTCACCCCTAGAAACTGGATTTCTTGGGCAGGGCCCTTCACTTTGTCTCGCTTAATAGCGAAACCAGCAGACAGGAGGATTTGGATTATCCGTTCTCCTTTTTTAAAAACCTCCGTCGCTGTATCACCCCACACAACAATATCATCTATATACTGCAGGTGCTCTGGAGCACCGCCCTGTTCCAACGTGGCTTGGATCAGCCCATGGCAGATGGTTGGGCTGTGTTTCCACCCCTGGGGCAAACGATTCCAAGTGTACTGAACACCCCTCCAAGTAAAGGCAAACTGTGGCCTACACTCTGTGGCCAAAGGGACAGAGAAGAATGCATTGGCAATATCAATGGTGGCATAACATTTTGCCTCTTTCGATTCCAGTTCATACTGGAGTTCCAACATGTCTGGCACTGCAGCATTCAATGGGGGTGTGACCTCATTAAGGCCACGATAGTCCACTGTCAGCCTCCATTCTCCACTGGCTTTGCGCACTGGCCATATGGGGCTATTGAAAGGTGAATGGGTCTTACTAATTACTCCCTGACTTTCTAGTTGTTGAATGAGCTTATGGATAGGGAGCAAGGAATCCCTATTAGTACGGTACTGTCGTCTGTGTACTGTTCTCGTGGCAATTGGTACCCGTTGTTCTTCCACCCGCAGTAACCCCACAGCAGATGGGTCCCCTGATAGGCCAGGCAAATCAGACAGCTGCTTAATGTTGTCTGTTTCTATAGCAGCTATTCCAAAAGCCCATCTGTATCCTTTGGAGTCCTTGAAATGTCCCCTTCTTAGGTAATCTATTCCAAGTATGCAAGGAGCCCCCTGGCCAGTCACTATACGATGTCTCTGCCAGTCTCTACCAGTGAGGCTTATCTCGGCCTCCAACACAGATAGTTCCTGCGAACCCCCAGTCACCCCATGTATATGTATCCGTTCTGTCCCTTTGAAACCTGAGGGTATCAGAGTGCACTGGGCACCAGTATCCACCAGTGCTTTATATTTTTGTGGTTCTGATGTGCCAGGCCACTGAATTCACACCGTCCAATACACTCTATTATCCCTCTCCCCCACCTGGCTGAGGGCAGGGCCCCTCTATTGGTTGTCTGAAGCGGTAGAGGCAACCTCAGTAGTGGCTGACCTCTTTTGTAATTTTCTTACCCGTGCTCGCAGTACAAAATTGGGTTAGTCATGCCACTTCCTCATATCCTCTCCATGGTCATGCAGGTAGTTCCACATGGCACCACGTGACATAGGCTCACTGCGGTCCTTCACTCGGACAGGTGTGCGTTTGCGTCTGACAGCTGAGACTGCCACAGGTTCACTGTGGTTCCTTGCCGCAGACCAGCTCTTCTGCATGTTGTCCTGTTTTCTCTCCATTCGGTCCATTCTATCCACCATTTTACAGATGGCTGCGATGGTGGTACGGTGTGGCAGTAGTGAGTATTCGATATTTTGCAGTGAAAGGATGAGCTCAAAAATTTCAGGTCTCCTATTCAGCTCATCATACCTGTTACAGTTCGTTAATAGTATACTGGAATACTTCCCTGGTGCTGACCGTATGAGTTTCTTGCATATTTCCGGAGTACCGCTCACCTTTTCTGGGTCATGGCAATCCTCTGGGTCCCCAGGGACAAACGTGGGATCGAACAGCATTTCTGCCACAGCCATTTCTCTCAGATACTGGATACCTTCCTCAGCTGTACTCCATTTTTCCAGTACAGGCTCCAAATCACTTTTGAGAAGACAGGTTGCCTTTACAGCTGATAGAATCCTCTCCCAGAGATTGGCGACTCCATCAAGACATCTGCTGATCCCTCTATCAATAGATGAGTCTCGAGCAATATTTCCTAATTGACGAGCCTCATCGCAGCTTAGGGACATGCAGGAGGCCCCATTGTCCCAACACCGGAGCAGCCAAGTGACAAGGCGTTCACCTGGGAGTCGGGCAAACTCCTTTCTCGCACTTTGGATTTCAGTAATTTTCAGAGGTTTACGAGTAGAGGAAGCAGTGACTTTTCCCTCATCATCACTATCTTCTCCGCGTCTGTTAGTCTTCTGGGTTGCCTTTCTCAGTGGTTTTGGGGAGGGTCCCTCACCAGGATCTTCCTCTACTTCCTCCATCCGTTCCAGACGTGAGGACACACGTTCCCATCTCTGGCCTTCCACTGGGGCGACTGACACTGATGCTGGTGCTTCCTGTGGTCGGCTGGGATTAACTTGCTGCCTTCCCCTTAGGGTTTGGATCTCATTCTCGAGACTCTCTATCTTTTTCATAAGCCATTTGTTCTGAGATCCCCCTGATCTCCCACCCTCACTCAGAAGTTCTATTAATTTCCCTCTGGTGGGAAATTAATAGAACTCTGGTCCCTCTGGTGTTCAGGGGTGAGATTACATGATACTGGGGGTCCCAATGCTTCTGGCCCTTTTCCTGAGTCTCTCTGCATTATTCTTTGCAAGTCTCTCCGCACGTTATAAACTACTACAATTAGAGAGACTAACAACACAGTATCCCATTTGACACCCCAGTCATACTTAAGGAATTCAGAGCATTCGTGAGCCAGTTCAAGCACAGTGCCTGTGATGTTCGTTAGTCTGGAAGGGAGCCAGGCAGATATCTCTATCCCTGCCAGCCGTCGGATTAATAGATCTACCCCCATCATCATCATCAGGATGTCCTTAAGCCAGGACCACAGGAACCTAGGGACTATCAGTCCTACATACAGGGCTGCTGAAAAAAACCACCTAATTACTGCCCAAAACATTGCCCAGAGCCTTGCCCGCATTCTCCACCAAAAATGTCACGGAGTTCTCTCTAGAGCTCACTCTGGGACAGTGGGCACAAACCCGGGGCAGCAGGAACAAAAGCCCCCCCCCTTTTCGCTCACGGCACGGTACTGCACAGTGCGGCGTGGCCCGGCCCGGCCACGTGCGTTTCAGAAGAGGGGAAGGGAAGGGAGATTGCGATTAGGTCTAACAAAAAATGAGGGGGAAAAAAGGCGATCTGAGAACGAACGGCAGTTTAGTAACCCAGTAATGCTAAACAAACAACAAGAGAGTTTCAACAAAGAGAATACCAAGTCCCCAATCTCACCGATGGCGCTGTGGAAGGCAGGAAGCTCTGACCACGTTGTCTCCTCACAGGGAGCCGGGCCAGCAACCCCGTCCCCTTCCTCACTTCCCTTCCGGTGCCCCACCCCACATGCCCATTAAGGCAGCCCACAGAAAAAAAAACTTGTCCCCTTTACTCCCATTATGAGGCATGGTGTTCTGATGTGGAATACCAACACCAACCAAATTGCAAAACCATAACATTCCACCCCTTATTACACATCATCACATCATGCCTAACTTTTATCAACATATAAACAGAACAGTAGTTAACATGCATTACATATGTACATACAGATATATATATATATATATATACACACATGGAATCAAAGGCCCAAAATGAAATGCAGGAAGTCCTGACTGCGCGTGATGAAA
Organism: Coturnix japonica; assembly: GCF_054131305.1. Lineage (NCBI taxonomy): Eukaryota > Metazoa > Chordata > Aves > Galliformes > Phasianidae > Coturnix > Coturnix japonica. The sequence goes on from NC_140702.1 coordinate 35,923,718, forward strand.
ATTTTCTTTCCATTGAGGATGATGGATTACTGCAACAGGCTGCCCAGGGAGTCTGTGGGATCTTCTTCCCTGCAGATACTCAGAAACCACTGGTACACAGTCCTGGGTAATGTACTCTGTGTATCCCAGCCTGGGCAGGAAGTTGAACAGGATAATCTTCAGAGGTCCTTTCCAATCTCAACCATTCTGCAACTCTGCAATATATCAATAAACATAGACATAGATGCTACAGCAGCTGGTGTTGTGGGGAGAATGTTGTGCATACTTCCACAGTAACCCTCTGTTACCTGGCTATAGGTAATACAGAGACAAGAAGTTTCTGAGTGGCTACACAGCTCACGTATAACCCTGAATATCAGTGCCCAGGAACAGTATCAAAGCCTGTTTTACTTTTATCTCCACCACAAGCTCAGCTGTCATCATGTTGTCTTCCTTGATGTTTGTGAGCTGACCTCACATTCTGGTGGAGTTTTCCTTTGATGCATTGTAGTGATGAGGGGGAGCAGGAGATGTCAGCTCACTGTGTAAAGTGAGTAAAGAAAAAACACATTAACAATAATAATTTCCATTATTAGCAGCTCCAGAAAATCATGCTCTTGGATAGGAGAGAGAAATGTTACTTTTTGGAGAAAGAAATGATAAGATTCATTCTTAAGAGGTGTAACTCAGGTAGGTGACTGTTTCTGAAGTGGTTGCAGTGTCTGGCACACTCTTATTTACAGGGAGTAGGGAAGCACAGTCTTTCTTGCCTTCCAAATATTAAAAACACTACTCAAGAGATTAAAATTTATCACTAAAAATGCCCAAGTAATCCACTTTGTAGAACAGTAAACTGTTCATAGTGAATTTAAAGAGCTTATGTCGTATGTTAAAAGCTCTTTAAAAGAGGCTAGATGGGTATAGTCTTCTCAAAATCCAAATGAGGACAGTCTCTTCTTCATTTTCAATCCGTTTGAGAAATGTTTTATCAAATAACATGAGGCAAAACACTTGCTACCTACTTTGGGCAGTTCCCAGCTCTCAGAGCTGTGACTTAAAAGGAGCGTTCAGGAAAGGCAAGGGGATGCGATCACCATCCTTCAGAAACCTTAACTGAGCCACCCTCAGAACACTCCTGAAAAACCTGAAAGGCTCAAAGGTAGAGACAGCATGCTGTTGAGACAAGATCAGTTAGATTTTTACTTTCTTACACCAGCTTTTCTTCATTTTTCCTATTGCAATTCTACAAGGTCTGTAATGAATATTTACAGTCAGTCAACTGAAGTCTTGGAAGGGAATGGAGAAGATCTTACCAGCTAGGTCCTGAATAGAAAGTTTGTATTTTCTGTAACCTTACTCATAAAAGTATTTCCACTTGAGTATGAGATATCCTTATATGTATGTAACACATACATCCAAAGCTACTTTTAGCCAGTTTCAAAGGTGCATTTCCACCATGCAGTCTTTAAGATGACAGTTTTCACTGGAAAAGTTGTCAAATAAAGACCACAAGGAAAAGATAAGAATGTTGATCTTGTTCGTGATAGTATTTTCTCTATATTCCTTTTCTTTCAGGGATATACAAGAAAAAAAATAGTCATATCTTTCCCTTCTGTAAAGGCTGTTGTCTAAAGTTCCTTCAAAAATATTGGCTTCAAATGGGAGTATTTTCTTTTCCACATCTGAGTATATCTCAACAACTAGAATAATATAATTCTTCAGCTAATCATTGCACTCAGTTCTTTGCAGTTCCTTGAGGGTTCAGCAGGTTGCTAACATTATGCAGAATTTGCTCCCACATTAGGGGTCACTCTCAGAACTTTCTTGTTCTTTAAACAGTCTCTACAAAAGCAATCAAAAACTGCTTTCAACTACATCTAGATTTGTTTCTTCTGTAAGACAGGGACTTTGGTCTCTGCAAACATCTCCTGTAATTCTACACCAGAAAAATCCATTGATGTTGATATCTGGCAAAAATGGCTTCTGCACTTTGTATATTCTCATGTATGTGTGCTTAATCCTGTGACAAAAATGTTCTTCAGTGTATTTGACCCCCAGTAGAACCACTTGTGGCACTGACAGTGAACTTGATTTCTTTTGTGTTTCCTACTTGTTCACATGTAACTGTTCTAGTTTAAGTTCTGTGCGTATCCAGTCAGGTTAACTTTTTAACCACTGAACAGAGGACCAGCTTGATTCCTAGGACCTATGTGACTTTGCAGCAATAACAGTGAAGGAAAAAAATAAAACTAAAAAAAAAAATCTGACAAATTTGAATCTACCAAAGAATGTTCCAGCTGAGTCTGACCTCTAGTGCTGCCCAAAGCAGGGGAAAATGGCAAATCTTTCCCTTTTCTATTTAAAGAGAGGACACTTGAAGGCTTTACGATCATTAATGATCGCAGCTAGACCAATTACTGAAGTGACACCAAGGTGGTGGGCAGTAAAATGGCGATTTATTGAAGCAAACACACACTTATATAAACTATGCCTTTCGTGTACACCTACTACATTGCACGTCACTGAGATTCTTCCAGAAATGAGGAAGGGCCTGCCACGTAACATCCTGATAAGCTCCCCATATTTCGCCTAATACAACAGACACTGAGGACACTGTTTTTCAAAAGATAAAAAGCCTTCCTTTGTAGATTGCCTTAACCTATATGGACATTCCACGGAGACAAGGTCAGATCTTGAGTTCTTGGTACAATTGACCCAGGAACTGGTCTGCTATTGTAAATTTTCACTGTTCTTTCTCAAATAATGACCTTATTTAAGATTCTTGGAAGAGCCTCTTACATTCATATGCCCCAGAACAAATGCTGCTAGAAGTCTTTTCCTGCAAATGACAAAATGACTGCCTTACTTGACACACCAACTGTAGCAAAGTATTCGGAGTCACAGTAGGTATACATCTGAATCTGTTAGTTTCTTAGGACCCTGAAAGGCATTAATCTCTATTTTATTCTGTATTGTACAAATAAGTAGGCTAAGAATCTACAGAGGGCTTCTAATTAATTTTTTATGAAATAGAAGAACAAAACATTTAGAAATCAAGGCAAAAAAAAAGAAACTGTTGCACAGAATAGTAATCAGGGTAATGGTATCTTGGATAAAATAAAGGCAGTGAAAATGAAGGATGTAATATAGAGCAAATCCAAAATCTAGTTAATTTCCTATACAAGGGTGTGCATGCACTGCACTTTTATTATAGTATAGCATAGCCCTCCACTTCGCATGAAGCAGTGCAAATCAATCAGGTGATCTCTCCCTTTTGCTGCTGTGATCCATGTTTATTATTACCATGCTAAGGTCTGTGTTGGTTGGCTACACCACTGGACAGTAGTAGGACCAATGTTCTCACTTGGCGTCACAGATGAATCAATGAGGCTTTGTTTCTGCCACGGACATCCAGCTGCCTATCAGTGGCTTGGCATCTGAGTTTGTAGAGTTTATAGAGTTTTCTGAACAGACTCCTCAATCATTTTAGTAAGAATAGTTCAGAGGAACTTTTGTTGTAACTACTGTTAATGCCAGCTTCTTCATCACAAGTCTAGACAGACTAAGGCTGAAAATGCATATGACTGGCATTGAAAGTAAAAAGGGGAGCAATCACTATTTATTCACAAATGAAAAGTTTGTTAAAACAGCAACTTTGTTAGTTCATATCTTTTGTTTGCTTAGCTTATAAATGTTCAGCTTTATGTTCAAGAGTGAAAGAAGGTGTAAGTTATGTAACCTAATCATAAAAGCATAGAATCATAGAGAGCCTTCATGTTATTTGTGTTCTGGTACATGTAGCCAGAATATCCAGAGAGATCAACATCCAGAACCTTAAACATTTTAAGAATTTGCTTCTTTTTTGATATTGAAATGGGAACTGAATCTCTTTGAAATTTACTATATACCAGCTGCTGGTATGTTCTTCAGATCATATTCTACAGAATACATAGGCTTGCAAGCCACTGTGGGCTTTGGTGACCATGCCAGGCAGAGAGGCTGGAACTTCGTGATCCTTGAGGTCCCTCCCAATCCAGGTCATTCTGTGATTCTGTGTGATTCTATGTGCACTTGCAACCTGGAAGGCCAACTGTTTCCTGAGCTGTAGCAAAAGAGGGGTGGCCAGCACAGAGAGAGAGGGGATTGTGCTCCTCTACCCTGCCCTTGTGAGGACCCATCTGGAGTACTATGTCCAGGCCTGAGGCCCCCAGCACAAAAAAGATGTGGAACTGTTGGAGCTGGTCCAGAAGAAGGCCACAAAGGGCTGCAGCTTTTCTCTTATGAAGGAAGGCTGAGGGAATTGAGCTTTTTTAGCTTCGATAAGAGAAATCTCCAGGAAGACTTCATTGAGGCCTTCCAGTACTTCGAAGAGAGTTTATAAGCAGGAATGGGAGTAACATTTTACACAGTCCAGTAGAATCACAGAATCACAGAATGACCCAGGTTGGAAGGGACCTCAAGGATCATGTAGTTCCAACACCCCTGCCTGGCAGGGCCACCAAACATACACCTTTACTAGATCAGGTTGCCCAGAGCCCTGTCCAACCTGGTCTTGAACACCTCCAAGGACGGGGCATCCACAACCTCCATGGGCAGCCTATTCCAGGACCTAACCACTCTCCTAGTAAAGAACTTCCCCTAACATCCAACCTAAATCTTCCCTCTTTTAACTTAAAACCATTTCCCCGTGTCCTGCTATTATCAGCCCTTTCGAAGAGTTTACTCCCCTCCTGGGAGTAAGTTCCCTTCAGGTATTGAAAGGCTGCAATGAGGTCACCCCGCAACCTTCTCTTCTCCACGCCGCACAAACCCAACTCCCTCAGCCTGTCCTCATAGGGGAGGTGCTCCAGCCCCCTGATCATCTTTGTGGCCCTCCTCTGGACCCTTTCCAAAATCTCCATGTCTTTTTTGTACTGAGGGCAAGGAGGAATGGTTTCAAACTAGAAGAGTGTAGATTCAGATTAGCTATTATGAAGAAATTCTTTACTCAAACAGTGGTGAGGCACTGGCACAGACAGCCCAGCAAGGCTGTGTATTCCCCATCCCTGGATGTGTTTAAGGCCACACTGGACTGGATTCTGGGCAGCGTGGTCTAGTGGCTGGCCACCCTGTTCATGACAGATAAGCAGGACCTCAGTGATCTTTATGGTTCCTTTCAGCCAAAGCCATTCTGTGATTCTATGACTCTATTATCTTTTAGAATTATGATAAGAACTGGGATGACAGCACACTGATGTTTTAGTTGCTGCCTAGAAGTGCTTGCAGAGATCCAAGGTCTTTGTTTCTTACACTTCACCACAAGGAAGGAGACTGGGGGTGCACAAGTGTCTGGGAGGGCACACAGTCTGTGCTGTTTTTCATTTGAGCTGACTCAAATGAACCAAAGGGATATCTCAAATTGTATGGTGTCATGTTCAGCAATAAAAATGTAGATAAAGAATGAGAACGGGTTGTAGATGTTCAGAGTAAAAGCATTTCTCTTTACATGTAACAGATATGAATTACGAGCTCTACTTTCCGGCAAACAGTTAAAAATCTGCCTATCCATGGAAAATACTGAGCTTATGTGTACAGCTTTTGTTTTACCTTTTCTGTATCTCAACACACGATTTTTCTCACTTCTACCTTACTGTCTTCACTATACCTCTGGGGGTAGGAAGCGAGTAGTCCTTTGGGGCTGTGCCTTTTCCTGGAGGTTAAAATGCAGTGCTGATAATTATAAAATTTAATTTATTTTAAATGATATTTTTTTCACGATGCAAAAGAAAAAAAAAATTATTTTAAAATTAGCTTTCAGGTAACTTCAATGGTGCTTTTGTAATAAAAAATGCTACAGTTCACATAAATACTGAAAACTTCCTCCATCCCTCATTGTGAATCTCTTATACCTGTATAACTTTAAGTTTTTGCCTGACATTTTTTCCCAAGTTCAACTGTTTTCTGGTTTCAAAAATATCGTTCTTACTAGAAAAAGAGAGACTACTGGGAATGTTCTTCAGAGGTAGAATTCATTTTTCCTCTTTGAACAACTTTATTCTACAGAATTTTCTTTTGGTCCGTCACAACATCTCTTCACACTGCTACTGAGACAAGGAATGCAGGAATGCCCTAGAAATGCATGAGACTGTGAGCTCTGTGAGACTGAACCCACTTTTTGCTTCCTGCTATTTTATTGTTAACTTTCCAAGCTCAGACTCTCTAACCAGCAGAGAACTGAAAGTTACAACATCAGAGTGAAAGTGATAGAATATTAAGTACACTCGTTTTTCATCAGGTAGGTTTGCTGCTGTAATCACTCTTGAACCCAAAGAGAGAGGTTATTGAAAACACTCATCACTAGAAAACCACCAGCTTCAACAGAGCTATATAGTCTTTATGATTTGTCTAGACTTTCATAGAAGCTTCCGTGGTTTATTGTTACCTTGTCTTCTCTGTCTGGTTCAAAACTCATCTCCATCTGTTTCACTCTCTGAAAATGATGCAAAATTCACCTACTTTAGAAACTCCTAACACCTTCTGAAACTTCTTTCTTTTTTCCTATCTACGCCTATCCTGCTTCTCTGAGAAGCTCCAAGTTGTTCCACTTTTGTCCTCCTGACTCATTTAAGTGTTCTTTCTATGGCTAGATGCTTTTTCTGAACCAACTAGATCATTGCCTTCTGTTTTCTAGTCCCTTCTCACTGTTCAGTTTACAATTCAACCATCTGGACAATTAAAGAGGCATTAGTCCTTCCTCAGCTGACCTTCATAATGGCCATACAGACATATTTGTCTCTTGGTACTGAGATTTCCTCAGCTCAATATTGAATTTCCTCCTCCCTCTTCTTTCCTTGTATTAAATGCTGTTGAACAGGGAGTATTTGTTTAGCTCCCATGTAAATATATGATTCAAAGCTTATGTATCTGCTGTCTGTCAATAAAAAGGGAAGAGGGAAGGGTGCAGATCATACTGAGAATTACTAACCTTTCCAGTTTACTGCTCTATCAAAGAGTCACCAAAAGGTAGAGTTTGTTTCAAAGCCAAGTGGAGTAAGAAGATGAAGACCCATCAGTACTGCTAAGCTTTTGTGTGAAATTTGTACTTTGGATGTGGTGAGTACTTGTGAGATGTTGAAGTAATAGATTTGTATACACAGAACACTGATTTACTGGTCTGTCATATATAATGCCACAAGCACATGAGCAGAAATTGTATAAATTATGAATATGCTGGAGAAGTCACTGATAGGGAAATAGTTTGAGCTTAGATGTTTGACTTGGCCATTTTGAAGTATCTCTCTGAAGAGAGATACTGAAATACCAACAGCAAGTGTGCTTTTACAGGACTAAGAAACTAACACTTTCTGTTAATCAAACTCTGTCTAAACTTACAAATATAATCTTACATTTCTGTAATTTTTTCCTGAATATTCAGAAAACTATATCAAACTCAGAAAAATTAGACTTCCAGGGCATAAGCAGGGAGTACTCTCCATCAGTTTTCTAAGTGTAACTTTTCAACAGCCAATCACATTTTATTAAAAGATAATACCTGTCACTGGGAGCTATAGCGGTGCAGAAATGTATTGAGGATTTTATGACATGATAACCAGAAGGGTGACTCTTGAGTGGGCCACACTGTGAAATCCTGAGAGTCTGTGTTGTGTCCAGCTAGCAGTGCTGGTGGTGCAGTTCATGGATTGGTGTCTTTGGTCACGCTTTAAAAAGATATGCTGATCCTTCTTGCCTCTAGCATGTGCTTTATGTATATTCTCCACAGTCGTTACTGTAATTTGGTTTTGCTCTGCCTGCTTTTATTTTCAATTTGGTTTGTCAAGGAACCTAAAGGATTTTTTAGGGTAAAGAACAGAAAACTCCCTAATGTGATATGCATGGCATTTTTATCTGTAGAAAAAAAAAAAAAAGAAAAAAAAAGGAAAAAAAAAAAGATGCTAACAGAACATTCCTTCTAAAACAGTCAGTTAAAAAAGATAATAATTATAATGATAATGATACAAATAATTTCCTTCAGGCATCAGAGCTCACAAATTGAGGCAAACACATAGTGCCTGTTACGTGCTATCTGCTGGTATAGGTCTTGTGGCACTGGCTTAATTCAGCAGGTAGCTGCAAAGCTTTCTTCATAATCATATATACCATACTTTTTTTCAGCATTTATGTGACATTCATATTCTAGGGCGCAAGGCTTCTTCAAGCAATTTATGTTGCTACCTATCAGTACCTATCAGGTAGTATTAAGAAGAAAAATAGCTACAGATAGTATTAAAAGAAAAACCATAGTAAAATTATGTTAAACATACAGGTATTCAATACTTATAATTTTGTTCCTCTTGCAATACGCTGGTAACTAGAGGGGAAAAAATAAATGGCAAACAGAAGGATGGCTGCTGTGCAGCTTTAGATCTTATCAAGAGAAAATTATACAGGAGTGTGTGGAGAGAAAGCGACACAAGAAGTGAATCTAGAATATACAAGCAAAAAGATCTGCAAGTCAAGGAAGAGGAGGGCAACAGGGAGAAATAGAAGGGGATAAAAGAAACAAGGGAAAAGACAATAAGCAGGAAGAGGGAATGGAAAAGAGAAAGAAAAAATCAAAATGGAGCATCAGAAAGATTGAAGAAGGATTTTTTCCTATGCGTTAATCTCTTGTTGTAGTTATATTTCCATGTGAGGAAAAAAATCAGGCAAAAAGGAAGCAGACAGTCAAGGCTAAGAAAACCTTAGGACACGTATTTAAAGAAAATCTTTAGAACCATGGGCTATGGGCCATGCATAGGCATGTTTTTCAGTCCCTGTAAGAAGACCAGAAGGAGCTGATTGTCTTGGGGTATAAGGAACATGTTTGTAAAAATGTAAAGGAAAAACAGTATCCTTTGAGTATCCTTTCTTTTAGTCAGGGAAAATTCAGGTCAGTTAAAGCATTTCTGTGGCATGCTTGAACTGTCTATAAAAATTACCATTGTAAATATTTTCTATTTTGTACTCTAGTAGAACAAAAACCAAACACCTGGATTTTGCATTTTGGACAGACTGTTTTGATGATTTTGAACTGCCAAACACATTTTCAAGCACTGGAATTTGTTGAAAGAAATGCTTTTATAGTGTTCTTATTATTATTTCGAGAAATTATCTCTGTAGGACAGAAAAAAAGGTATTTCAGTGAATTCCTATTTCTTTGATCTTTGGGAACAACATTTACTCTAAAACTACTAAGGTGATATGCTGCTATAGATGGCATATTATCATTATTTAAAATATAAGGCAACAAAATATTCTATATGTTTAATGAGTAATGGTCCTTCTGTTATTTTCTCTGATTAGTATGATAAAGCCATAAATAGGTTACTAATAATCAAATAACCTCTTCACAAATTTTATCAGAATATGATTTTCTTTAGTGGGAAAACAGACTTAAGCCTTTTGGAAAAGCCTTTTCAAATAGATGAAAGGTCATCTGGATATGTGCAGGCTGAAGAAGAATTCTGGCAGATGCCTTGGCTCTTCACTGTGCTCAAACGTCACGCTGAATGTTTCGCACAAAATGAACCCCAAGTTCCTTTAAAAGCTTCATAGAATTTGTTGGGAAGCCATCCAAGCCAGCTGATTTTCTATTATTCAGTGAATTAATGGCCTCCTGAAAGAATGCTTTTTCTGAGATATCCCTTTGTGTATCTGTGCATTTGGGCATTCGGAGGTTGTTAAGGAATTCATTAATTTTTTTTATGTGTATGAGGGTAGTCATTTTCCAAGCATGTATCCTCACTAAGCTGCTTGCAGGCTTTTAAATTTTGTTTGTTTAAGGTTACTTTCCATTGTCCTGAATTTAAATTGAACTTCTTTTATTGCTTCTAAGCATACATTCCAGATTTTTTTCCTTGCCTATTCCCCACTTTCCGGCGTTGTTCCCTTCAATTAAAATGTAAATCTTACTCTGTATCAGGTCTGGGGATCATTTTTTTTCTCTGTAAAAGCTGTAAAATGGAAGATCTGTTGCTCTGCCATCATAATGTGTTTGTCTCAAGGTTGGATTTTTCACAAACCACAATTAGAAATGGATCAATAATAGTTACCATTTCTGTAACAACTTGCATCTTAGGAACTAAAAGCACTTAAAAACTGTACCAGAACTTGAGAATGCTCTGTAAAGTTTAAATAATTCTGTGGCATGTTGCTTCTCTCACTTGCTCTGCATAAACACAATACTTTAAAATAAAAGGTAACTGTCAGCTCCTCACGCTTTGGCTGCAGTACAAGGAGAGAAATAGAAAATGCTACTGTTGTTGTCACTAGTCCATGCTAAGGAGACTAGAGAGGCTCTTTGGGGGGAGCTCCAGGTTTAAAGGTCGTCAGGATCAGATGGAGGAGATGAAGGTTTTGTAACACCTATATAGTTCAACTGTAACAGAGCAAGGGAAACATAGCTATAGACTCACAAAGTCATTTGTTAGAACAGTATCACTTCAGCAAAGTCATTTCACAGAGCCTTCCTCTTTATATTAGTAGTACACCAGAGTAATATCTCTGCTTTTCCAAGATTCAGCTCCTTTAGTTTATCAATCTTAAATAAAACTTTAGGTTGTTGGACACTTCTCTTCAGGCTTTTGAGCTCCTGTGCTCCCTTTGTCTTGCTACGTAACAGCAACAGATTTCATAGGAGCTTCCACAAGAGAGCTGATTCACATCTCAGGAAAAAAACGGCTTTGTTGAAAAAAACAACTTCTGTGCTGGGCTGAACTTAGTGATTAAGTTTGGGAAATCCACACTTCTGCAGCTGAATACTCATTTCACCCTAACTCAAACTTTCCACCAACATTTGTAGCTGAGGTTTCTATACCAGTAGTTTAAGTAGCCTTTATGTTGAATTCACTTTTTCTTGGTGGGTTTACCTATGTGCTTCCAAGCAATGTAAGGTGTCCCTACACAGATCAGAGAGCAAATCTCTGATTATTTCCTTAGGGCCCAGTGTATATAAGCTCTCATTTTCTGCTCCTTCATATGCTTCTCTAAAAAGTCTCCAGCACTGACACTGACATTGCTCATATTTCTTTATGAACCCTGTGAGACTGATAGTGCATCTTTTTCATATGTGCGCATTTGTCAGATAGCAGGAGCATTTCAGCTGAAGTCTGAGCACTTTCATGCAATCACGGCACAGGGTAGCTTTGTTTTAGCAAATTAATGGGCTGAGGTGGGACTGAGAGACATAGGAATTATTCAGCAAACAATACTGCCCCAAATCAAAGGCACCTCTTTAAAATAGTCCACTGCCCAGGAAAATTCCAGCTTTTGGTCACTCTTTGTGCAATAAAATCCAATTAATGACAAACCTCTGCTCATTGTTGCTGTCTATTCCAAATGTATGGCTGACTTCCAGCAGTTTTACTGAGAGTGGGAGCCATCTGATATTTCAGCTCACATAAAGAAAGCATCAGCAGAATGCGGGGGATCACAGCACTGAGTGGTGTTCAGAGCACAGCCCATATTTTCAGTATGATTTGAGAGAGAGCAAAAATTGTACAAAAACATAATTTGTACAATAACCAGCTTTTGTTCAATTGGTCTCTTTTTAACCTCTAAACATGTAAAGGATATGCTTATTATTTACATCTTGCTAAATAAGAGCTTGAAAAGTTCCAGTTTGAGTCAATCTGTCCTTCAAGTCAAGAGTGAAAGAGAAGGACCTTTCAGATCTTCCTGATGAGGAATACAGTATGCAGGATTACTTTGTACTGTGTGATAGCCTAATGTCAGTGCTTTTCCTGATATTATTAAGACATGCTCATAATGCTTCACATTTACTGACTCGGAAATACTTTCTGAGTTCAAATACCTTCAGCTGGACTGGAGGAAAACTTCCCACCTGACTTCATTCTTGCAGTTTGCTTTAAACAGGGCATTTACTACATTCTTGATATAAATCCTCTTTCTTCCTGTTCATCAGCCAAAGCCTTCTTACTCAGCTATCTTGCTATCTAGGACCACCAAAAATTCTTTAGCCAAGTTCTGGGTCATTCTGTAAGTCCTCCACTTTTGAAATTGCAGCCTCAACCATGAGTAGCTGTCTAGTGCCTCCTATCTCATGCCCAAAGACAAATGCTCATGTACAAGGTAGCATGGAGGACTCACACAACTTCTGAGGTTATGAAGGCACCTAAATATATCTGTCTCTACATTTAAGCAACATTTACCAGCCACCACATTAGCAGCAGGCTCACTGCTCATGCCTGGGTTAGGCTGACCTGCATGCTCAAATTCAAGTGCAAAAGATCTGACTTAACTCTGCAGAGCATCCGCTCCTCTTGACATTATCACCCAGAATTCCTAAGTTTGCTCACATCTTAGAAACTTCTACACAGCTCTCCCCATCACTGGAGGAACCCTTAAAGAGCGAGTCATGTACTGCAACTCTCTTATAGTCGTTACTTAAAAATTATTGTAATGGACATCCTTAAAATGTTCAAAACCTATACACTACACTTGTACGCTCGGACTGCAAGTATTTATGAGCAACACCTGATGATTCATTGGATGTTGTATTACCAGCAGGAAAAAAGTGGGATATAAATAGAATAATGCATGATGAGTAACATTGGAGAGTTTGAAGTCTGTGTTTCTCATAGCTCATGCCATTATTACTGTACTCCACTCAGTAATAACAAAAAATTTCACCTTTTTAATACCATATATTACTGAATTTCATTGAATCATTGTTCCTGGCATTCTGCTAAGCACCCCACAGCCAATCATTCATATCCCCTCTCTTTACCTACGTTAGTGAGATCAGGGATTAGAAGAGTACAAGCGAAAAAAACTCTTAAAGAATATTTGAAAACATTAAGGAAAATTGAAAGAAAAGAAAAAGAAAGCAAAGCAAAATAAGTGGTACAAAGGTAATCATTTGCCACCTGTCCCAGGCAGTGAGTAATTAGTATAAATCATCTGCCTGGTTGTGTTCCCTCCCAAACTCTTGCATGCCTCTATATCTACTCTCTGGGGCAACAGAGTGAGAAGCAGGAGGCCTTGATTTTGCACATTCACTGTTCAGTGGCAGCTAAAACACTGATGTATTTACTTGCATTGTTTTGGTCGCAAATATAAAACACACCACTATGCAGGCTGCTATTAAGAAAATTAACGTTACTGGTGGTTGTGTCTACAGTCTCTGGGATGTATCTCCTTGACTGGATTTCTATAGCCATGATTTCTGTATGAAAGACAAATGATGTCACTCCTTCCATGACTAAGAGAAATAGATGGCTCTACAAAGCTGCCTTGATCCTTTCAGAAGCCATGGCACAAGTCCTGGCACAGTAGCAACAGGTCCAAGATTCAACACCATAAAATCCATACTGTGCTCACGCAGGAATACCAGCAGCATCACAGTGAGAGAGCACTAGAGGAACCTGATACAAATACCCTCCGGTAGAACTCATCAGCTCATCACCGAAATGTGCTTTGGCAAGGTGCATTGATAATGGTTCCTCCAGACCTGGAAAGGTCTTAATAATCTTTTAATATGTCTTTCCTTGGAGAATACAGACTTCTACTTAAGACAGTCTCTGCCAAACATTCTAGGCTATAAATAAATCTACTTTCTATTTAACATAGTGTCTGTTTTGATATGCTTCTAAACTGCAAATGTAGTACACTTCATTAATGTCAATATTATGGCTGTTTTCCAGAAAAGAAAAAAAAAAAAGAAAAAGCTGAGATAAACACTGTTCCTAACTGGAGGCCCTGCAAGATGATGGGTGAAGTGCATGAAGAAACCTGGGAATAATTCCCCGCTGGGACTGGTGAACAAATAAGGCAGCAAGGAAAGACAGTGGTGACCTGAATTCTTCAGACATTGCAGAAGAACATTCAGGGATGGAAACTTTAGCATCAGGGTGCTAAACTGTATCCTCACTGTTCTTCACACTGGTTAGATTGGTGATTCATGGAAGACGTTAATTTAGCTTATAGCCTGATAAGCCTGCAGTAGTTGCAGTTCACTTACACTTGAGATTGGATAGAGCAATGGTAGCAATGAGTCTGTCTAATTGTGTTCACTTTTATTATGTTTTCATAGATGATTGTGGCTGTTTTCTGTTTGTTTATTTGTTTGTTGAGGGGAGTTGAAATTTGGGTGGTTTTTGAAAATCTGAAATCTGAAATTAGAGATGAAGAAGTAACACTAGTAATAAAACTTGTGCCACCATGGGAACAATGAAACATACAAGAACGCAAGTTCTAGAAAGAGCTACTGGAGTAACAAATAATAATAGTAGCAATAATTACAGTTCAAGAAATTTTATCTATATACATCTTAAGCAATGGTTTGGCTTATCTGAGTTAATGGTAAAAAAAAAAAAAAAAAAAAAAAAGCATGGCATAATTTTATATTTAAATAATTAAATTTGTATACATATGTTGTGTTGAAAGAGACAGAGGTCAACAAAGGGATAAAAATATGCCTGAGCCTAATGACCATTTTTAGACACTCAAAAAATGCCTGGCCTGCCATTGTTTTAGCTGCTTGTAGGCACCTCTGGGCTTCATTTCTCTTCCTCCTTGATAAACAAACAGAATGAAGGCAGAAAGGAGAAGGCAATTTTAGAGTTTCTGTTGGTAGATAAAGATAATAGTGGTTGACAAGGGAAAAATGAGTGCGATTTCTTGAGTAAACAAACACAGTTCACTAATGATCAGGCCTTCAAATATCATATAAAGTGCTTGCATATTTTATACATAAGGCTCTTAGGAACATCACTGATTGTTAGTATGGTACAAGGGTAAAGTATTAGGGTAATAAGGATGTCTGATTTTGCAAAACAAATTGCTAACATGAGCCATGCCAAAGGTACAAGTGGTTTCAGGTGCTGAAAATTACAGTGGGATTTGGGGCTTAAAAATGGCAGAGGGATTTAGCCACAGAACTTCTGCTAAATTCAGTGTTAGCTGGTTGGCTAGATGCTCTGTATAACTTTGCAAAATTTTGGTCTTTTTAAATCAAATTCTATTAGTATAGAATATTTCATTTTTCTTGCAGATGTTAGATATCAAAAAAGAAAAACATTAGTGTCTAGCCTTTGGTTCAACTATTTTGCTTCTTCCCTATTGCCTTTTCCTATTTATGCTAATAAATTAAATACTAACACTAGCTTTTTAAGAATTATTATGTTCTTAAGAGCCAATGCAATGCCTGTTGAGTTTACCTAGCAAAGCCTTTTTTATTTGAAAACACATGTACATGCTACTTAATTCTAAAACTACTGAACTACTGAAAGAAGAATACAGAAGCCAAGCAGGCAAGGAGCCGAAATGGTCTATAACCTCTGTTTAGTCCAAATTAGCAGTGTAGGCAACAATAGTGTGCTATGTTTTCATCTTCAGTTGCATATATTAACAGCCACACATGCAAAACAAATTCCCCTTTGTAAAGAATGATTTATGTAAATGTAATTTATAACATCAATTTGGACTTGTAAATTTAATCCACTCAAACATGAAAAGGTTTTCGTGCACTGAATAATCCTGTGGTAGTTTAATATGTTTAAAATAAATGTTCAGCAACTGACAGAAAAACATGCCCTTCATATCACAAAAACTGTTTAAAAACCAATAATTTAAGTGCCTAATTAATATTTACTACCCAAGGATTAAACCACCAAATAAACTGTCTTTCTAAAATAGTCACTGTGCAATCTATACAGGTGGCAGGTATTAATGGGACTAGATGGCAAATGAGCAAGCCAAAGGCACATAATAAATGCTACTATATTGACAAGTCCTTCCATGAAATAAGAGCAGTTTTTAGAAAAGAGAGCTTGACTTTCAGGTCTTCAGCTTATGAAGTGCATTTCCCACCAGTTCATACATCCTAAGAGAGCAGAGGAAATGTAATCTCTCTCCATAAAAACTTTTGTTTAAAATGTTTTATGCTTGTAATGCACCATCAAGTGTTTGCTTACTAGAAGAGAAATGTGGGGACGCTCAACAACAAAGACAATAGTGAAGGCATTGCATGGTAGCCAGTGGGTTACCCTGTATTTGTGTCTTAATTCAATATATATCAATTAAAATTTTATACTGTACATTCAGACAAAGGCAGGTGCATCTGATGATTTCATCTGAAGGTGCAACCATCCATCGGCTCTCCATTTCTCTTCTGTAAAAAGAAAGACAAAAATTACCTGCAGATGACTGTTGTACACTGTAAGAACATTAGTATTTTGTACATAATATGATGCCAGGAGATCCAAAGTTGATGTTTCATAACGAAGGCGAGACACGTGATCTACTTTTCCAGATGAACTGATGTTGAATATGTAAACATTAATGACAAACACAGCCTCACTGTTGCTTAGCTTTCAATATACACAAATCCAAACATGAAGCTTTTCTATCTGTGAAAAAGTAAAAATAAAAATAAAAAATCTGAATCATAGAGCCACAGAATATCCTCAGTTAGAAGAGACCCATAGCGTTCATTGAGTCCAACACTTGGCTCCATTCAAGACCACCCAAAAATCAGATCACATAACTGAGAGCAGTGCCCAAACATTCCTTGAACTCCAGCAGCCTGGAGAGCTCTGGGGAGACTGTTCCATGTCCTCTGCCCACTCAGTGAAGAAACCTTCAGAATTGCTATCAAACATATTTTAAATGGGATTCATACAGTCTTGTATAGTTTACTTTTATATTTAGGAAACCTTTGAAAATTCTAGAAGAAAAAAAATAATTTTCAAATTTATAGTTTTTATGTCCACAAACATTTTTTCAACTTCTCATATCTTATAATAATTCTATTTTCTCAGCATAGACTGTAGCAGGAATAAAGCATGGGGAAAATGAGGGAAGTTAATTCTAGTAAAGCAGTTCCGTTGAGGAGAATAGAGCACATCTTATTGCACTGATCCATAAAGAATATGTTCATATGGCAGCAACTAAGCATATTGAAGCACAATACAACAAAGGTTCCCAGCTGTCTCTTGCAAGAATTTCTAGAATACACATTTCCTCATGCTTCCCCTGCTGTGACCTCTAAGCCAGGTTTTCACAAACAAGATTATACCACATAGCACAGACCCTTTCCTATCCAAAGAATATACACAGGTGTTTGGCTGGGAATTAAGACTTTCATGTCTTTTAATGCTCTTTCTGTAATTGGGAGATAACAGAATGTGATCTTAAGAATGCCTGGAACCTTCTAGGTCCTTTTTAGAAAATTAGAAGATATGATGAGCAGCCATACACTTCATTATAATATGAAAACAATCCAGCACATAACTAGAGATAGAACTAGAGAGAATGGCCTGAAGTTGTGCCACAGAAGCTTCAAGCTGGAAATTAGGAAATTAGGAAAAATTATTCTCTGAAAGAGTAGTCAGGCATTTGTGCAGGCTGCCTAGGGAAGTTGCTGAGTCACCATCTCTGGAGGTGCTCAAGAAGCACTTAAATGTGGTGCTAAGGAACATGGATTAGTGGGGAAATACAGGTTGTAACTGAGTGGTAGAAGTAGATGATCATAGAGGACCTTTCTAACCTTGGTGGTTTTCTGACTCCATGTTCCTCAAGCCTCTTTAGGTACAGAGGACTACTAGATTTCTCCATCCCTACATCTACTTACAGCATATGCTAATGATATTCCTCTCAAAACAGATCAGCCTATGCATAGAAGCACTTGGGTCTGCCCATACCCTGTACAAGGATTTCTCTAAAGGAAGTAAAGCAAACAAATGACTTCAGAAGCTCAAAGCTGTAACACTGAACTTTTTCATTAACAGTTTTGACATTGACTGTTCCCAGTTACATTTTTGTATAACAAATTGGTTTGGAAGGTGAATATTATAATAATTAAGTAATGTCTTTAAAAGTAAGATTTGTAATTTAATTAGAACATTATGTTTTTATTACCATTAGTGTGTCTGCTAGAATTGTCTGTCCTGTCTTTTATGTAAAATGCAAATTATTGTTGAAATGCTATAATTACATTAATCTTACAGATTCAAACACAAGATAGCAAACTGGCTTTGTTTTCATTTTTTTAAGTTAACAAATATGTATGTTATGTGTAGGAGATATGAAAATTTGAATGTCAGCACGGTGATTTTCCAGAAGGAATCATAATTAGAAATGAATTAGAGCTTCATCTTTAAAAAAAAACAAACAAACAAACAAAAAAAACAAACAGACAAACAAACAAAAAAAACCCTTGTGTTTTTTGTTGTCAATATTTAGCAGCTTCATCTTAGTTCATTGTAACAGTGATAGATTTTTTTCCCCTGCTTCAGAACACACTTTGATGATACAATATTGATTTGGAAAAAAAAACAAACAATAGGGATAGTTCTGTTATATTACTAACTGTTCACACACCAGGGAAAACTTGATAACAGCAGGAAGGAAAGAATGCATAATGCACTTAAGTAATTTTAATATAATTTCTAGAACTTAAAAATCATAATACTGAAATGTAGGAATCACTAACTCTGGCGGTTATCTGGACCTGTTTCCAATAACCATTTCTTCTATACGTCACAGAGACATCCTCACTCCCAGCTGGCTGGTGTCAGAGAAAGGAGAGAGATGAACCTGAGTGGCCCTGTCAGCACAGCATGGCTGAGGATTTGAGGTCAGGAAGGCCTCTCATCTTTCCTCCACAACAATTCTCTGCAGTTATCTGGGTGTAGATAGAACTGAAATGTCTCACCCAAACCTCTGCGTGTTATGCCTGGTAATGTGGAGTGGCACAGGCAAAATTCCAAAGATTGTATGGAGCTCTTGTTCCATCCAGACATGGCATGGGAGGCTCATTGCCTGGATGTCTTGCAGTCCCTCCTCCTGAAATTGTTCAGCTGAAATTAGGGGAAGAATCAAACCTTCAAGAAAAATCTGTTCTCTATTCATTAGTAAAAGTACAGATAAATTATTTACTAAAATAAATATACTTTAGAGTATAACTAAAAAACAAGCAGTACTGAAAGGAAATCATCTTACTTCTTTTGCTCCCTTTCCCCTTGAAATTTAAATGTTTGTTTAGGGCTCCGAGGTTCTAAGGAGGACAGTGTCCCAGGGAAACAAAAAATCCACCACTTCTCTCCACTGTTATCAGAAGATCTTTCCCAGAATAAACTATTTTATTTACAGTAAAGTTACTGTTCTTGAAACAAGCCAGATTGCCAAACTTTTGCAGGGAAGAGTTTATGCTCATGCTCCTCACTTTTTTGGTTCCTGCGCTGATCCTGATCTTGAAACATTTGCACTTCCAGGAGTCACTGGTCCCTACTACCACCTGAGCAGTCCTGGTCTGTACTGTGCTGCAGGTACAGTGTTGCCTTTCAAACTGTACTGTGCCATATCTATCTCACAGCTGCAGAGCAGACCACCACTCTGCCAGAGGAGCCAGCAGCCTGCTCCCATGTGGTACCAGCACCTGCAAGGCTTTGGATTTATATAAATTTGCACAAAGAGCTCTTACGAGAATATCTTTTAGGAACAGAGTAGTTTTATGTAAGGAAGTCATATGCTACCTTAAGTGTTTAAGAAGGGAGGGTCTCTCTGCATGGACAGGATATGCTTCTATGCAGTGTACTGAAGGAAAATCCCTTAGGGCTCTGTCTGATGCCACAGGAACATAGCATTTGAAGGCATGTAAGATGTATTCAGTACAAATATTTCCCTTCTTATTCCATCTTATTAAACAGATCTCCTATTAATGCTTTTGCTGAGCCATTTGTGTTGAGTTTCCTTGTGTTGAGTTTCCTTATGTTGAGTTTCCCTGCACCAACATGCTCACTCACTCATTCTCCATCAGCCCTGATGACAACTCCAGTGGTGGTGGCTTGTTACTCCTAAAAAGTTCATTTGTTATGAGAAAACTTTTTCAGTCTTTGCCATTTGACACCTTCCCACAGCCTGGGCTCCAGATAGCCTGGGCCAAGTCCATCTCACGGTATGTTTGTTTGACAACAAACTCATTTTGCTACGCAAGTGTTTATAAGCAAGTAGGTATTTAAGAATCTGATAGTCCAGGGTGCAGTCCTGGTGTCCACTGCCATGCTCTGTTTGTGTTTATTGAATTTTATTTTTTTTCTACCATCTCAGTCTCTCTCTTTTTTTATCTTACCGTTCTTTATGCTTCTCAAATTTTAAAGGTTAGGGCATAAGATGTACTTCTGAGTTTGTGCAACACTTAGACCTTTGTAAAGTCACCATTTACCAGTAAAACACAGTCATAAATAAATAAATAAATAAATAAATAAATAAATAATACTATCTTTCCTCATAATTCTGTATTACATAAAGTGCAGTAAAAAGAGAGATAGGTTGAGTATTATGTTCCTCTTAAGAGAACTGATGATAAATGCTAGCCAGGTCACACTGACATTAAAAATTAGAATCCAGGGAATGCAGTATGCAGGTATCTCTGTTTAAGCAGATATTTACTGATAGAACTTGTTTTTTGCATGTTTTTAACTACCAAATTATATTTCATTATTCAGGCATTAGCTACAAGCTGGCACATTGAGTTGAAGTTATTGACTTTGGAAATGTTATTATCTGATTATCTAAAAAAAATAATAAAATCTTTTTCTAGAGAAGCCTACGTTTAACAGGAGAATATGCTCATTATTTAACAGTTAAATAACATTATCCCTAAATAGCCTCTGCACTTCTACGGCTACAGATATGCATAAGGACAAACAGTAAAATCTGCTGTTGCATAAGGTTATTACTCATTCTCGCCTGCTGCTTTAAAGATTTTTTTGCCAAATCTCTGCAGTCAGTCTTCATCCCTGAGATGAGCAGGAGTTAGGAAGCATTGCTTCTTTGAAATATTTCCCTTCAAAAGTTGGGGAAAACACATTTGCTGTCTCCTTGATGTTCTCTGTGTAAAAGTACTTAGTACTTGCAGCTTGCTTTGAGTTCACTGATAATTGTGTGATCTTGGGACCTCTTAAGTCCAGGTTAACTCTTTGTTTCCTTTGGGGACATGGGAGTGAGGGGTGAAGGAAAAAGAAGTGTCTAATCACACTTCACTCGGCCAAGTTTAAAGCCACTGAATACATAAAGTTGATTATTTTACTAGCAGGTCTGAAAATAAAACACCAGTTTAGAAAATAGCATCACATTATTAAAATGATTTAGAAGTATTTCAAGTCATAATGACAGTAGCTAGCACAAATTATTTATTTTCTGTATTTAATCTATTATCAGACAAGAACATAGCTGTGTTTTTTCAGGTAGACAGGTAGACGTAGCTTTGAAAAGAAGTTTTGCTTCTCTTTGGGCAAATCACATTTACTCATTTGTGACCAATCTTTGTGTATATAAGAACAAGACAAATCCACTTTCAGGGCTTGTACGTCACCTTTAATAAATAGCTATTTATAAGGTTCCTGCTCCCACCACAAAAGGTTGTGTCAGAGCTACGTTATATTGTTCTACTCAGCAAAATAAACTTTGGTGCTGCATGTTCCTGTTTCTATTAAAGCTGATACTATTTTGTCATAAACAGAAGTGACAGCACTATTTTGACCCTGGTAAACAGAATTGCTGCAAAACAAGGAAAAAATCTGATCCTGGAAGAAAATCAAAGCAGCACACTTCATGACCTAATCTTCAATTATTTTATCAGCTATATAATACAACATATAGGGTTTTCTTTACCATTTCCAGAAAGCCATATTAATAAATATCCTCTCTTAAACAAATACAGCTAAGATGTACACCAAGACTGACTGGATCTAGCTAATGAAAGAGTATGTTGTATGACATATGCATGAGGAGGCGCTCTCTGCATCTTAACAGTGATTTGAAACTGTCTGGTTCACCTGGATGTGCGTATTATATGTAATGCTATAGTAAACAGGAGGCTCCTGTGAATGGATCTATAGTATAAGAGCAGATGGTGCAGGTTAAATCTATTTATTAGCAGTCATTTGTCAGGGAGATTAAAAACAAACAAACAAACAAACAAAAAACCAACAAAACAAAACAAACAAAGAAAAAAAAAAGAGACAGGTGTGGCATGACACTTGATATAATAGTTTCATGCTTAAAGCCAAAATATTCTTCATCCTCCCATCTGTCTCATGTAAACTCTTCTCAGTCTTCAGATAGAAATTTTAAAAATACACTGTTTCCCACTAGAATCTTTTTTTTTTTTTTTTTTTAGATCTGCACAACATGTAATCTGCAACAGCATTGCTGAACAGCTGTTTTTCCATGGAGAACATGAATGTTATTCTTTCAGTGGAAAATCAAAGGTAGGAAAGTCATACAAAGTCATCAAACGTGAAGATCTACTTTGCTATGGGAAGCTCATCCATTTGAAACAAAGTAAGATGAGTATCTTAACTGCTTGTCAGTGTTTACAGATGAAACTCCCTCCCCTCTTTGTGTTGCTACTGCACTGTATTTCTTCAAGAATCAGAACCATGTTTTTGGTAGACATTATTCTCGTTCTCTCCACAAAGCTCCTGAAGGGATTACAAAAATTATTTTTAGTGTTTTAACTTTGTTTTCACCCGAAAAAATCTAATAGGCAATGCAGTAGTCTGTGTGTTCAGAATATACTAACCCTCTTACTGTTCCCTTAGAGTTCATTAAAATGGCAATGTGTTATGGTTTCTGTTATTCTTTTTGAAAGGACAAGACTGCTAATTCTCATGCTAGTATTATGATAATCATCTTTATATATATTCTTTATTCCATCATCTGTCAGAGTTTACGGGAAAAGGGTAGCTTTGGTGACTATTAAATCAATCTCACCTTGTATCCTTCCCTAAGTATGAAGTTTATTCCGAGTGATGCTGATTATAGCAGCTGTATCCTTGGTCAAACCTAATTACTACTGCATGTGGTGTGGCACTCCATTGTTGTTTCTTAAGGCCAGAGATAAAGTGGCCTCTCTTTTGCTCAGCAGCCTTTGCAGGCAGCTCCCTGTTAATGAATAGAAAGAGATGGAAAAAACAACAACAACAACAACAACAACAAACAAACAAAAAAAAACCCAAAAAAACTGCACAGAGTCTCAAATGACTTCTTTTCCATTCTAAAAAGATATGTGGATTGATAGACACACTAGGATGTATTAGTATCCATTATTCAATTTTACAATTAATGAACACCTGGCATGGGGAAAGTGAGATGGGTGTCTTCTTTCCATCAGTATTAATGTTGATGTTCAGCAGTAACCAGAAATCACACTGATTTCACCCTTTCAGAGGAGGCAAAAGTACAAAACAAAAAATAATTTTACTTGATATTAAGATACATAGATTAAAATGTTAACTTTACAGATTATGGATTACGTGCCTTTTCTTAAATGCTGCTTACAGAAGGCTTCTTGTAGAGCTGAAATAAGTCTAATAAGGATTGTGAAAGGTCAGTTATTTCAAGTGTGCAAAATAAAAAGGATGTGGGTCAAGAAAGGGTAACACTTCAGTTTAGCATAGCCAGACAAAGACCGTTTTGTTTTGTCCAGCTGATATTTTCCAATAGACCTGAATCAACTTGACGTTCAGGTAGAATTTTTAAAAGAGTATTCTTTCTTTGTGAAAGCTTGATAATGTTTGATTGACTACTATTAAATATAGAACCATCTGATTTTGTCTCTCGGTGTGCTGTTTTCCATTTTTATGTATAGTATAGAAACCGTAAACAAACACATGAATACATCAGGCTTAGCAATCAGCAACATCTTATCAAAAAGATATGCTGAAAAAAATGTTTGTTGAAAAGCAGACATTTGAAGCTCTGGAAATTCACAGCTAAAAACTCTTAGCATAAGAAATGCAACAGGTGAAAACATTAATTTTAGATTTGACTGTTCTTCACAGTGTAAAGGATTTATGCACAAAGGAGCGGACTGTTTTCTTTAACGTGTGCAGGTGTCTATTTCTCTGAGCGCTGAATGAACTTCTTTACTGTTTACGCTAACAGCAGTATGACCTTCAGATTCCAATAGGTTAATATATTTATCAAGAAGCACTGATCTTTTGACCAGTATATCTCTCAGAGTAACCCCAAATGCTTTTCCAGAGGAAAGGGTAGAACAGCAAGGAGACAAAAAGGGCTCGTTAAAGAATGGCAATAAAAGGATTAAGGATTAGTTGCAAAAAAAAAAAAAAAAATCCATGTACTCAGCATCAGTCCAGACAAAGCATAAACTGACCAACATGTAAGTAGAGTAGGAATAGAAAACGATAAAACAGTAAGCCACAAAATGTTTGGTATAATAAACACCTCACAAAATAATATAATGAGAACACAGGTTGGAGTTCTTCAGTGCTACCTGCATACTTTGTCACACGTGAGGATATTTCAGCTGATTTCCACACACTGTTTTTCTGATGCTGGACCGAGATTTGTTACTCTGAGTTTATATAAAAGCGCAACAGTGCACATAAAATGTACCAGTTAAACAACAAGGCTCTGCATTTACACATCATCTCATATTCTTCTTTCCTGCTCCTGTCTCTCATTCTACCCTGTCTGTCTGATCCACAGGATTCACAGAACTATGCAAACAGGCACAGCAATGTGGGAAGGAAGGGCAGAAATCTGTGTCAGTGCTTCTGGCTGAATATAGAATTGCAGAATCATAGAATCATTGGATATCCCAAACTGGAAGGGACACATAAGGATCATTAAGCACAACTCCTGGATCCACACAGAGTAACCCCAAAATCACACCATATGTCAGAGAACTTTGTGAATTCCATGAGCACTTCCCCAGGGAGGCTATTCCATCGCCTAACCACACTCCTGGTGAAGAATGTTTTCCTGGTAACCAACCTGATCTTCCCCTGTCACAGCTCTGTGCCATTCCCTCAGATTCTATCACTGGTCATCAGAGAGCAAAGGGCATTCCCCTTTTGAGGAGCTGTAGTCCACAATGAGATCCTCTCTCACATCTCTTCTCTGGACAGAACAAAATGGGAATTCCTCACATGTCATCCCCTCTAGGGCGTCACCATCTTAGTAGATACCCTTTAGTGGTTATATGGCCTTCTCCTCTTGTGGCACCTGGGCCTGGTGCACCCAGCTTCTGTTGGCCCTTTGGGCTGCCAGGGCACACTGCTGACTCATATTTCACTTGCTGTTGACCCAGACCTCCAGATCCATTTCAGCATGTCTGCTGTTCAGCCTCCCATCCTCCAGTCTGTACATATATCCAGTGTTCCCTTTCCCAGGTACTTGATCTTCTTAAACTTCATGTGACTGGTGATGACCACCAGCCTAATGTAACCCCATTTACTATAGCCCTTTGAGCCCAACCTGTCAGCCAAATGCTCACCCACCACAAAACAGACTGCAGGAGCCTGTAACTCAGATTAAGAATGCCTTACAATTTTTCACTAGATAAAGTATTTTTCATATACTAGGCTTCGATACTGTCTTTTAAAGAGACGGTAGCAATAGCTGCTGTCATTAGACATACACTTGTTTGACATGTGTGGTTGATTTATATGTTGTTTTAAAGCAAAATAACAAATACAAATATGTCAAGTTTTATTATCCATGTAAGTCACCGCTTATAGTGATAACTCAAACACATATGCATTGGCATTTTACTGCTTTGATATCAATGCATGTTCCTGAGACAGTAACTTTTAAATAAACCTATTTTATTAACATCTGTTCAGTTATTCAGCTGGACTTAATATATGTTTAACAATACTTCAGTGTTTAAATGGTATTGAAGGTCTTGTAGACTGATAGTGTCTGCCTGAAATTAGCTTTTGGGCACGTTCCATCCCAGCAGTTTTGGCAGATGCTTTTGTCAGTGAAGAAATGCATTGCTGCATCTTAAAGTGGCATTAGAACTGGGAACACAAAGAAGAACACACCAAGGGGCTGTGTTTGCCTCTGTGTGAAGGCAAAACAAGACTAGCAAAGATTTGCTTTGCAAAGTACCTCTTCAGGATACAGACATTAAAAATAAACGTATTCTCTAGATTCCTGGAAATCTATAGTAAGAAATTTTCTGTAGACTGACATACAGAGTTGCAGTGACTGTTCCCCTAAACTTAAACATGATTGCTGGGTGCTTGTGTTCTTGAATTCACTTAAGGACAGCCAAATGATGATGGTTGCTTTGGGCAATATCAATCAATAAGGAAAAAGCTTTTGATGTGGCTCAGTGAACCTACTTTTGCACTTGGATTAATCAATGTGATTCTCTAAAGGCTCCCAAAGGCAAGATCCCAGAGCAAGTCAGTAGACATTCATTTAGATGCACTAAATACTGATGACCATCCAAGTGTTGGGGGCAGACAGGAAGATCTTTTTTTCAAGCTCTGTAAATACTATTGTCATGTTACAGCTCTTCAAAACTGCCAGATTTGCTTGCAGTTATTTCTTATGCATACTACGTTAGTTTCTGGGCACTGAGGTCAAGACTTGGTGTGAAGCTACTAGAACCATACAAAAACTGAAGTATTGCTTAATAACAACATCTCAGTGATCACATTTTCCCAATTTGTGCCTTTCCAATGTTGATTAGTAATAACTACTACAAAAAATCACACAAGTGAGACTGAACATTTCTAAAATGTGAATGTGTGGCTTTCCAGAATTCTTGAAAATATCTCAGTAAAGCTGAAGTAAACAGAGCACATTCAAATATATTCCAAAATAAGTTTTCTGCATCTGGGCAATAAGAGAACAATTTTTTTTCATCTTTTAAATTCAGTGACAGAACTCATTTTGAACTTTTATCATTATTTAGAACTTGTTAGCCTTATCCTGAATATTTCTTCATTAATATGCGTAAGAATGAATTGCTTGCTAAACAACATTCCCATGTTTTGCAGAGAGTTTTTAATGTTCTAGGATCATCTAAATGGACATTCTACATTAAGATAACATCACATGCTATATTTAAAAATATATATAAAAATGTAAGAGTGCTAAGGCTTTAGATGATCTACACTTAATTATATTTGGCATTAGTTCAAGAGCAGTTGTCACCTACTCTATTAGCAGTGACTATACATAAAAACAAGAGATAAAGACTCAGAGAAAAATGTAGTAGCTTCTCTTATGTTTGATTTAGTGAAAAGTTATCAGCACTGGAAGATAAGCACCAGCATTCAAACCAGTGTAGATGTTTGTAGAGTAAGTCAGCTGGGAGTTAATTTGCTTTTACAAACTGCATAAGCAAAGAAGAAATCAACTGAAATGGGGCTGTATCTGGCAGCAGAAAGAAGCAGCTTGTTACACAGCACCATTTTTAAGTAAAAGACAGTGAAGTAGTGTTTGAGACAGACTTGAGCCAATAGGTAATCAAAAATCATGAAAGCAATCTGAAAAAAAAAAAAAAAAAAAAAAAAAAAGTAGTGTGCTGCATGATTTTATGTGGGAGATTCAGACAAAAAAAAATAAATAAATAAATTAAAAAGGCATTTCAATTCAGAGCAATGGTAAATTTAAGAGGTTTTAGAAAAACAAAGCTCCTAGCAAAACTGTTTGCAGATTGCCTGGCTGTTCTTTTAAGGTGAGTGAGAGTGGGAGAGTGAGGGAGGGAGAAACAGAAGGAGGGAGGGAGTAAAGACAAACAGAGTGACTGAGGAAGTTTTCTCATTCAGCTCTGGCCCAGGGTTGCAGGTTTTGTGGAGGGGTAAAAGAAAGCCAAAGCTGTTTTCCGTTTGAACAGGCAGACTGGCACATTTGAGTGTAGCCTTCCCAGTGCAAAGGTAGGTGGAGTAGGAGCAGGGAAAAACTGAGAGCCATTTCCCTCTTAAGTACTCAAATACTTTACTTACTGCCTGATTTACTTACATGCAGATAGGTGGCTAATGACATGGCATTGCTGCACGGTTAAGATGCTTCTGGTTAACAGGAGAGGGCAAGAGAGTACCCAGGAGAACTACAAATGTGATCACTTAGCTGCACTAAGCAAATATGAGAGCTCTGATTGTTAAGGAGTGCTATGACTGGCCATTGTTCAAGACCTCAAAGCAAGCAGCTGGGGCAGATGGCTTGTATAGGAAAGCAGTGTACACCCAATGCAGTGAATGTGGCAGTGGGACACTTGCTGGAGAGAAGCAGGGTTGCTTCTGCCCAGGGCTGTGCTGAGATCTATGCCTCATTCTCTTTGGTGCTGGCTCTCCCACTCGTGCAGGGTCTCCTTACTAACATGTTCACTTTGGTAGAAAGGCCATCCACAAGGTGACTGGGTCACCAGTTACAGTGATTTCACAGTGTTGTGATAGTACTGCAAAACCGAGGCCTGTATCAGCAAAGTAGATTTTGAAGATTCTGTTGAAGAAGCTGCATGAGAATGAAACAGCAGGAAACCCAGTGTAGGTTTCTTCAACTGACAAAACTGAAGCAGAGACCAGACTCTTCTGCCAACACTCTCATCAGTAGATAATTATTGCATACCTATTTTACAGTGGCTTCTCAGAGTTGGTGTTTCCATTTAAAGAACTTCATACTCCTGAGAAGTTCCTACTTTTTCACTTTCAATTAGCATTGCTTGCATTCTTTTGATAAGCTCTTTCATTCCTATTTTACTTTTATCTTTACATTATACTGTAATTTTAATTTATTCTGAGTAACAGTGTTCTTCACCTTTTTAGAACTTCTTATGATTTGTCACCAACCCTGTCATGCTTTTCTTCCATCTCAGGTGTATCCTTCAGAATGCATCCTACTCTAAAATGAGTCCTGCACTCCCAACACTTTATATAAATGTATGTCCTATTCCATTATTTTTTGAAGGCTTTTAGTGAGGCTTGAAAGAATGTCATTATATTTACTACTGAGCCCGCCTACTTCACTGAAACAAGCTCATGGAACTCCATTTGAGGAGATAGTCCAAGCTCTGTGTTATCTCTTCCACATAACACTGTGTTGAGCTGCTCTCAGGCAGGATACATAAAACAAGTATAAATACATGTTAGTAAAACAGCCTGCCTGAGTTCCAGAAGATCTAAAATAAAATGCAGGCTCAGTTACACAACAGTTACAGTTTCACAAATAAGACCTGTTCAATTTCTACCAGTTTCTTTTTAAGCTGATGCTAACGTGGAGATAATAGAATTTTATAACTGTGTTAGTGAAAAACATTAATGCTTACCGAGGGCATTTGCTCTACCTTAAGGTACATTAGTAGTCCTAGAGTATCAGTTAAAGAAATGAACATAAATTCAGGTCTTCTTTTAATGGAAGAGGAATCTGAAATGTAGAATATTATCTGATTAATGACCCAGCTGGGAGCAGAACAAAGATATTTCAGTTTTCAGTCCCAACTCTTACCCACTTACAGAGGCTATAAGATTGTAAAACAAAACATGCTGTTATAGCATCCCCATCCCACTTACATCAACTGGCAGAAAATATAAAAATATCAATAGGTATTATTGACCTATAGTTTGAATAATTAAAAAATTATCAAATATTATTTGCCATCTACATGATGTTGTATTATGTATCACTAAGCTGGTTACTTGTTTGGGGATGTGATGTATTTAGCAGTAGAAAATCCTTATATACACAGCTGAGAAAAATAGTGAGATTTACAAAGCATTGTTATGATTGCCAACGATGTGTCTTTGCACTCAAGAAACTCTTTTGTCAGCAAAAGAAATTTTAGTCACTGATACAAGAAGACTGTAGATTAGACTACGTAGAGCAGTTGCACTGGAAGATAATTCAGAATCTGCATTCTAGTAAACAGAGTTTGTGAGAGTAAATTGGGATGGGGTAGTTCAATGCTATTTTCCTCAAAATGTGTTTTTCTGAAACAGCTTATAGGAAGTAAAATTCCTTCTTTTAGTTACTGGGCTTGCCATACAAAATAAAAAAAATAAGAATAGTGTTATGAAGACATGTGCTATGATTTAAAGCTAGCTCAATTTGGAAAACATTTGATTCTTCTTGCATAGAACACTGTGATTAATCTGCTTGCAATTCCTTCTTGTTTGTTTCAGTGTTGCCATGGCAATTTCTATCTTTCAACTACCAAGAAAATTGCTGAAAAGTACATCTTCTCTTGATTATGTAAACAGCATGTTCCTATAGAAGGAAATACTTTACTACTGTGTGCACTAACATTTCATCTATTGTAGCTGCACTCACTCTTTTCAATAGAAGTATATCCATTATGGCCCTGGTTTTATTAATTCTTTTCTAATCACAACATCAAAAGATTTTCTTCTCACACTAACATTCAAAAGACATGCTTTTCAAAAAGGGTACGGTAATCAAATTATAAATGTTAATATATTTCCTTTTTCATAACAGTTCTGTAGTATCCTTGTGCTAGAGAAGCACTTAACAACAAAAGTCTGCTACACATATGCCAGAATTCCATTCCAGTATCTCTTTGAATTACTTTCAGGCATCTGAAACCCCCCCGAAACAAAAAGAAATGCATTAGAAGATACAAAGCTCACAGATGGTTTGGGTTTTTCTTGCTTATAAAAGCAATGTCATGTCAGAACTGCAAATGAATGTAAAGGGAGAAGGGATATTTCACAGACTGATGTTGGTCTGCAGGAAGGAGGGGGATGATGAGGTTTTAGGTTTTTGAGAGCATGAGGTAATCTGTGTTGGAAGGCACCAGGTCCCCAGTCCAGAGCAGGGCTGGTTTTGACATCACACAAAACTACTTAGGCTGTTATGCATTCCACTGAAGAAATTCAGTGATGAAGATAGATTAGATTCTTCAGGTCCCTTCTTGGATGCTTGGCTCTCCTTATACAGAATATGTTTCTCATTATAGCCAGCCTGAACCTCCCATTGCAATCTATGCTTGTTGTTGCTGTTCCTCCAGCATGAAAAACTGTAAGGAACTTGGCTTCATTTTGTCAGTGACCTCCCCACAGGTACCACAATGCTTCTGCTAGGTGTCCCTAGCAGCTGTCCTTTCTCCAGCTTGTACTAACCCCAGTCCTGCAGCTTCTCTTTGAAAGACCTATGCCCCAGCCCCCCATCTTGGCCAACTGCTCAGCTCACTCCAGTTTATCAAATTCTTTGCTGTATATGGACCCACAGATTAGTTGCAGCGCCTAGGTTTGGCCTACCAAGCACTGAGTAGTAGGAAATGATCACCCTCCCCCTGCCTCCTGGAAATGCTTCTGTTCACACAGCCCTAAATGCTTCTGGCTCTCACTGCTGTCAAGACACATGATTGACATTGTTCTGTTCACTGCATGAGATGCTCCAGATTATCTCCACAGAGCAACTTTCCTGTCATTATCAGGATCTCTTCCCTCTCACAACTCAGCATTTGTTTCTGCTAACTTTCAGCAAGTTTCCCTTCATCAGTTCACACAGCCTTCCTAAGCCCATCTGAATGGTAGCTGTTTCACTGAGCATACTCTAGCTAGTTCCCCTGCAGATCAGGTGCCATGCACAAGAGTGTCCACCATCACCTGCTCCAGGTCTGACCCCTGCATTGCACCACTGTTTACCAGCCTCTGGGTAGCCTAAGATCCTCTAGCTACTACCAGTTATTTTAGCAGTTGTGGCTTTTTTAATTGTTGTTGTTGTTGTTTGTTTGTGTCATGGGTCAACCAAAAATCTACCTGTGTCTGTGAGACAGGGGGGCAAGTCCAGCCCCAAAGTGGGGCCCCGCAGGGGCCCTAGGCCAAAGGAAAAGTTAATTAGGAAAAGAAAACAGCGGCAACGATCTAAGGAGGCACACTTATTTACTAAATACTATATCGAAATACAGGATAACACAATATAATACAATATAATTGAAATTAAGCTAGCAAATCAAACAAAAGAATTAGCACTGAGACCTTTCCAGGGATCCACCCGAGAGTAATCACTTTGTAGTTCACTTGATTCACTTTTGGCATTTTTTAAAATATGGGCACATTTTTCTGTCATTTACCTTCTTCTGTGTGGGATGAACCTTTCCTAATCGCTCTGACATTTCAAAGGTGATAGAGAGAAGCTTTGCAAGGACTTTGTCCATCTCCCTTAGCACTCTTGGGTGCAATACTTTGGATCTAGTTGAATCCTGTGGGCTGATGTCTGACAACACTTCTGATTCAGAGCTTATCTTCCCAGGTACCTTCTTCCTCCTTCAGCCCTGCAACTAAGAATAGAACTCTGTCTGATTTTTACTGGTAAGATGAAAGTCACAAGTTCTACCTATGTACACTGTTTATAAATTATCACCACCCTTTCAGTCAGCAGCAGTCTCATATTTTCCTTGTTCAGTCTTTTCATTGTGAATGTAGCTTTACAAGCTCTTCTTCTCCTTAACATCTGTTTCAAGGCTCACACAAGTTCAGCTTTGGCTTTTCTGTAAACATCCCACCTGCCTAGGCAACATTTCTCAAATCTTCCCATTGTAGCTGTACTATTTTTTTCTGGAATGGAGTTAGCTTTCTTCAAAATAACCCTTACAGTGCTGTGTTTTGGACTTGTGGTGAAAACTGTGGAGATAGCACACCACTGTTTTATTTGCTGCACTGTGGTGCTTACACAGTGACAAGGTCTCTGTCTCTTTTGTTACCC
The DNA here is from genome assembly GCF_054131305.1 of Coturnix japonica. NCBI lineage: Eukaryota > Metazoa > Chordata > Aves > Galliformes > Phasianidae > Coturnix > Coturnix japonica. Next base: position 35,956,172 of record NC_140702.1, read on the forward strand.
AGTCAGCAAAGAGGCTGAGGGTGCATTAGAAACTGGACCGGAAACACAGCCAGGACAACTGACAACTCTCCCCCCCTGCCTTGTATACCATATACACCTCACAGAGGACACTCAATTCTCTCTTCCCTGCCTGTGTGTCCTGAAATGCTTGAGCTCTCCATTAGAGAGCTGTGGTTGTGTACACTTTTCTACCTCCTCTACAAGATTTCAACAATGCCATATTTTTGTGACTGCACATAGGGTTCAATTCAGGCTTGTCCTATTTGTCTCTCAGACTACATGTATATGTGCTTCACGCACTTCGGATTTATGGCCCTTCACCCTTTCACCATCTTTGAGGTTTTTCTTGTTTTTCTCACCCTGCACTTGTTGCTTTCTATGCTGTCCAATGTCAACTCCTTTAATTGTGAATCACTTCCTCTTTTCTCCAACATTCCTTATTTAAATCTCTTCTCTTGAAGTTGGCCATTCTGTTGAAAAAGATGCTCTTTCCCCATTCTCTGATTGGATTCCATCTCTTCCTAGCAGTTCTCAATTCACAAAGTGGGTCATGTGGGAAAAAAATAGGCAAACTCCCCTCCATAACTCCAGCTGAGCAATGAGGCATTGACCTTCAGAATTCATCAGCTTCTCTGCAATACTTTTGCCTTCACCAGTAGGGTAGGCTATACCAAAACAAGAATGCCCTCAGTCTTCCTCTCCAGAGCCTGCAGTCCTTTCCGATATGGTGAAGGTAAGCCATGGCCATATTGTTGATGCTCACAAGGGACATACCGTAGGGTACAAGAGTCCAAAGGCTGAGCAAGACTCAGCAATTTCTTCAAAGCATCCTGGATCTATGCCAATTGCAAGCAGAAAAATTCCCTAGACAGCAAGTTGGGCCAGCAAGTGAGGGACCCTAGAGTCACTCATTATCATTTGCCAGTTCCTCCTGGTGCTCTAACAGAATTAGGGCTGAGACAGTTCTGATGCTTTTCCAGACAGGGGGTTTTGCCCCCCTCCTGCCTTCTACCAGAGTCTTAACCACACTATGCAGTTGCAGATCTGCAGATGGAGCACCAGCTGTGTACTTTCTAGTGGTCACAAGATTCCAGCCAGTCCCCATCACAGAAGCCCTTATTCACTCTGTCAGCAATAGTCTCTGGCTGCCTCTCTTTCGGGGCAGGATCTGTTCTCAACAGTCTCTATGAAGATCTCATCGGTTTTACCTACATTTTCCAGTTTTCTGCTTGTCTTCCCTGCTGCTGAGCAGTCTGCTCACTAAGCTCCTTCAGCCAGCAGTCCAGTCCATGGCCAGCTTTCACTTCCTGTGAGACACCATCTCCTGCTCTAATCAGGGGACAGACTCCACGCTAGCCTGGAAGCTGCCTGCTCCCTCTGGAGCAATGCCTGAGTCAAGGTCTCTGGCTTATTTGATGCTCAATAGCTCAAGTAAACTGTCAAAACTTCCAATCTGGGGACACTGAATTCGAAAACACTAAACATTTTACAAAAAGTTCTAGTGCTTCTCAGCTGGTCAGAGGCTTTGAAGATAAAGGCCATTCTTAATCTGGTCATACTGGTCACGGTGACATGGATTTTTCCATTAATGTAGCAGCCAGTATTTCCCATTACTGTCCATCACAAAGTCTAAATTCACAAACATGCTCCTTCCCTTATCCTCTGCACAAGAGAAGAGCAAAACACATTACTTTCTAAGTTGTCTTCTTTCAGCAGATCATGCTGAGACATAAATCTAACAAGTTATCCTATACTTCTGCCTGTGAGTTTAGTGTGACTGGAAGAGTGTGGTTGCTGTTCAACTGCCAGCCCACTTAAGCTTGAGCCTCAGAGTCAGTCCTTAATTTGTTGGCACAAAACCACTGCCACCACTTCAGAGGAAAAATGCTCTGAAACACTCAAAGACAGGTTATGATAATAGCAAATGCTTGATTTTTCTCAACTGTAACGGAATAGCATATTGTATGGCCCTGCCACAGAAAAGATTTTTTTGTTTGTTACAAGCACAGTATACTGAAACACATGAAAAGATAATTCAAAGTAATACTTCCCCAGAGCTGTGGTTGAGGTCTCCATGAAACCAAACATCTCCTCCTTTCCAGAAGCTGACAACCACATATCAACAGCTTAAAAATTTTATTTCATTACTCCTCTTTTTTACTGATATTGAACTGAACAAATATACACACCTGCACTCAAATGAAAATGTACACACCTATATACATACATATCATACATATTTTTATGTATAGAGGTACTTCTGTGCTGATAAATTTCATAGCAGCTAAGTTAAGCCTAAATCAGCATGAGCTGCAGAAAAGAAAGTAATATTCATCAAAGTCCCTATTATACTGGCACTAAATCCTTTCTTCTGCTTAGCTCCTTACTTTTCTTGAGCTAGCTTATAAACGCACAGAATCATAGGATTTGGAAATGATCTCTTGAGATCACCTAGTTAATCTCCCTGGCAAAGAAGATTCCCTGCAGCAGTTTGCTCAGGAAAGCATCCAGGTGGGTTTTAAGTATCATCAGAGAATGAAACTTCACAGCACCTCAAGGTAGCCTGTTCCAGTGTTCTGCCATCCTCACAGCAAAGTAGTTATTTCTCAGGTCCATACAGAAATTTCTGTGTTCCATTTTGACTCCTACTCTTTAGATATTCATAAGCATTTATGAGATTCCAACCTGCCCCAGCCTTCTCTTTCTCCAGGTTGAACAGTCCCAGGTCTTCCAGCCTTTCCTCATATGGGAGAAGTTCCAGGCCTGTAATCATCGTGTGTGCCCCGGTGGCGCAGTGGTTAAAGACGCCGCCTTGCAACACTGGGGCCCGGAGTTCGAATTTCCCCTGTGGCGCAAGTGGTAGAAGTGCCGCTCTGCTACACAGAGGCTCGAATCCCGGGGGCTGGACTCAATGATCTCTAAGGTCCCTTCCAACCCGCACAAAACTATGAAACTATGAAACCGTCTTCTCTAGAAGTTCCCTGTCTTGCTTGAACTGAAGAGCTCAGAATTGGACACAGTCCTCCAGATGTGGCCTCACCAGGGCACAGCAGGGTGGGAGGATCACCTCCCTCAACCTGTTGACCATAGTCTTTTTAATGCACACCAGAATACCTCGCCTTCTTGGCCACAAGGACACACTGCTGGCTCATGGTCAACCTGCTGTCCAACAAGTCAATGAGGCCATTCTCCACAATGGTCCTCTCCAGCAGGTGAACCCCTAATGTGTATAAATGCGTGCAGTTATTACTCCTAAGCTGTAGGACTCTGTACTTGTCCCTGCTGAACCTCATCAGGTATCTTTCCTCCCAGCTCTCCAGCCTGTCCAGGTCTTGCTGAATGGCTGCACAGCCACCTGGTGTGTCAGCAACTCAACTGTGTGACTTACAGTTTCTACATTTGAGCCTGATTAATTCAAACTAGAAGCTGTGAATTCTTATATTCGGCTGGGAAGACACACACACACACTCACACACACACACATATACACATGCACTTGCACACTAGAAATGGACATGGAAGCCATAATTAGAGAACCTTATATCACAGCTTCTTCAGGGATGTGTGCAGGTATTGCTACGAATAGAGTGGTGCTTCCTTTAACCATTAATTAGTAAATATGTTTGCTGTTCTTTCAAAACATGAAAATACCTGATTGTTCAGGTTGAAACATGTAAAAGGAATTAACGTGGTTCTACGGAGTTTTGCGAGGGAAGCTTTTACAGCATCCCAAGTCAGACAGTTATCTGAGGCGAACGAGAATAAAATTGAAAACCTGAATATTTTATCTAGTGTTTCTGGACATTTCAATGCAGTTTTACTTCTGAAAACAGCTGAGAAGTTCAAAAGCTTGCGTATTATAATGAAATTGAATAATCTTTCACCAAATGTAATAACCAACAATATTTTGCATTAACATTTTGCTTTCCAGAAGATTGTAAGCCTGAAGTCAAAATATTCTTCCAGGTAACACTTTTCAGATGATCAGATGATATCAGGGGTTAATTAATTAAGCCTGGCTGTATTCCAGTCATGTACATCATACCTACACATTATAGAGAACACAGCATAGAGGTTAAATAATTTCCTGTTCTCAACCTGCTGTGGAAAATTTACCTCCTGACATTCAGTCCTATTATCTGAATGCAGTGAACTCTTGGGAAATACGGACAATTGTTAAGCCACAATTTAAAAAATTAGCCCACAGGAGCAGAAATCACTCTGTAGGTCTCAGAGGAAGAAAATGTTTAAAAATAAGGAGTCGAGCTATATTTAATATGCAACTTTCTAACTGCAAAAAGGAAAAAAAAAAAAAGAAAAGAGAGACACTTTAGTATTATGGCCATCAAGCCATGCATCATTCAATTATTAAATAAGAGAGCACCATTACATCTGAAATGTGGACTAATTATTCTAAAAGCATTAATCAATTTGTTAAGAACTCTTCAGTAATAATGTAATCTCTTTGTTGCTACCACAGTAGGATTTACTTCACACAGCCATAATCTGCTTACTGATACAAACACCATCTCCTTTCTGTTAATTTCAGGAAAACATTTTAGAAGTGCCCCAGGCTAAAAGGGATGATAAGTAAATTTTTAGACTGAAAGTTGAAGTGGATTGATTAGGAGCAATTTTTTATGTTTTACACAATAAAAACATGAACTGCATGGTTCATGGAGCCAATTTGCAGAGCAACCTCTTTTCTCTAATTGCTGCTAGACTAATGTAGAAGCACACTACTAGGAAGTAGAGAAATCCATTTACCCAACCATGTCATTTAAGTAGTGAACACAAGTAGTGAATTTTTCCATTACTTTTCATATCAGCCTTGCTACATTCCACCTGTGACCCTCATTTTAAGAGGGCATTGCTCTTTTATATGATTTTGTAACTATAATAAAGGTCCTCTTTGAATTTTTTTTTAAAGTAGACCAAGGACATTTAAAAAAAAAAAAAACAACACAAAAAACAACAACAAAAAAAACCCCATAATTAGGGACATAACCAATCTCACTGATTCATAGTAATGTATTGTAAAACCAAATTATTTGTTAAAAGGTCTAATAAATCCCCATCTCCTGGAGCAGAAAAGAACATTTCCTCTATTTCCTCTAGCACAAGAAAATAGTGACTCTTCTCAATACTCACCCTGTGGTTGCCCCAGCTACTGAGAAATTTATTTTAAGAATCATTTATTTAAAATAGGAAACCAACATACCAAATGGACAGATCCTATTTAACTCAAGGTAGGATTTTTTTTTTTTGGTACTCTTCTCACGAAAATAGACAACATATTGCAGGTGGAGAGAAAAAAAGAGAGGCACATCCTTAGCTCCACTTATCATAGCAAGTCAGTGTATATGGAACAATTAGCTTTTCATTCCAGATGTTTCCTCAAAGGACTGTTCCTATTGTTGCTGGAACTGCATTAAAAAGAATGCCATAACTAAAAACTACTCAGCAAGCATATCAGTGCTTCAGAGTTTCCTTATCGTAATAACATTTTTTAAAAGCTATAAATACCTGGAAAGAAATTGTAAACATCTTTGAAGAAAGCATTCTTTTTTCCAGAATGAAAGTGAAGACCACTACTGAAATTGTCAAGTTACAGAGAAAGTTTCCTGATAGAGTGAAATATGCCTACAGTGTCCCCTGACCCATGGGCGAAATGCATTAAATAATTACAAAGTGTTTTAATATTCTTACTCCAAAATATCCTCTGTGCTATGGAAAAACTAAATTATAGGGGTGATCCTGGAATAAGTTCTCAAATTCTGTATTGCATACACTGAAGCCCCGCATAATGCAAACAGCTGCTGCAGCTTTTGTTGCGGCACAAAAATGATCAGCAAAAGGAAAACAGAAGTGGAAATGCCAGCTTAGTTTTTTAAAGATGGGGGCAGTGCACATAGATCTTCAATACAGATAACAATATTCTCATTGTTAATGCTCTGCTTTAAAACATAATTAGTGAAACCTGACTCTTTCTGAAAACTGTATTAACAATATTAACAGAAGTAATTTAAGACAATGTTAATTATCTACTACTTGTGTAACTGTGGATTTAAATTAATTATTTAGATCTCACAACATTAGAGCTAACCTGGATGCATTTGCATTGCAATATTTACCTTTTTCAGCAATATCTGGGCTTTTAATACAAACTTCAGAGCAACCTGGATGGGACACTTCTGAAAAAGTGACACAGATGTATGTAATTTACATTCTAACAAATATAACATTCACACTTATAAAGATGAGACATAATACTTCAAAAGAATTAGCATCGTGAGAAAGGGCCAGTGGTCATGGCCTGCCTGCAGTATGTACCGTAATACCACTACAGACATAGGACTTAACAAAGAGAAAGATAAAATGATGTAAGAAACTCAGCCTTGCAAAGAATTAGACTTTTCTTCAAAACTAGTCCAGTCTACAGCTCAAAGCTGATGGACTTCTCCAGTGAAGCAGGGTATGTGACAAAAGGCTTGTGAAGTCCTGTTGGAGTAGAGGGAAGAGTACAAGTACAGGCGATTATAGCCAACTCGAGAGCCTGGCTGCAGGGCTGGTCTAATACTCAGTTGAGAAAGGGGACCTGGGCAAAGAAGGGTGTGATTCTCTACCTAATAGTTCCTTTGAAAAGCTTTTCTCTTTGACTTTTTTTCTGACAGCCTTCCCAGCAAATGTTTGATATTGAGTAGAGGCAGCTGTGTCCTAAAAGAGTTTGAAATTTTCTTTTCAAACTCCATTGTAGCAGCATAACTTCACTGTCTTGGTTAGATTAAAATTTGATTCATATCAGCAAAACTGGGAAGGAAATCAGACAGACATGCATATTTACTTGGTATTAGCCTAAAATCCTTAAGCAAGAACAGACTTTTCTTTAAAGGTGTGTAAGGAATTAGGTGTTAAGGAAGGTGCCAGGTGTGACTGCACAGTGTGGTTCATGTAACCATTTTGCCTACTGACTTTATAACAGTTCACTGAACAAGCAACTTTGGCAAATGTTAAAAGGGTTTTGTTTGTTTGTTTTTAAACAGAATGTGATGAAGCTTTCTATCAGCAGTCAGCATCTTTGTGGATTCAGCACAGGATATCACAGCATTTGCCTGTTCAGGTATAGGGACCATTTCTTCTTTACCACTTCCGGCTAATTGCTTTTGCAGCACACACTGTAATCCTATGGTTACAATTACCCAAATAAGCCAGGCTTATATCAGAGTGCTTACAGGTTGTGAAGAGGTAAAATTGCTGAGCAACAAGGGCTGTGCCAGTGGAACTCCCTCATGGAAATAGCACTCCACTGGTAAAATGGCATTGATGACTTGAAATGGCAAATGCAGAAAGGAATACAGAGAAGATGACACATTTGCAAAGCACAGTTTGATTTTATTAGGATAAAAGCAAGCATTTCTGATAAGCCTACTATTTCCAGCCATAGCTGCATTCACAGCACAACCTCAGGAATATTTCAAGTATTGGTATTCAAATGAGAAACACTCTGAACTTTAATCCTAGAAAAATTTCTCTGATGCCTACAATTTCAACAGTCATGGGAGAACACACTTAAAGGGACTCCATCTTGCCTGACGCTATTTCCTCCCTTCAAAACACACAACCATTCAAGGCATTCCTGACCAATCTGGTCCAACCTGTTCTTAATGGCCTCATGGCCACTGAGCCTCCTGCCACCTCCCTGTGCTTATAACAGACTTGAGGTCTCTGCATGTAGTACCTTTACTAGTATTTTCTTCATATCTAACATGAGTGTTTTCTGCAGTAATTTAAGCCTGATATTTCTTGTCCTGTTGCAGAAAACAAGAATAGATTAATTGCTTTCTGTTCTTCATAATCCTACACTCATTTGAAAACTATCATTGTTTTCCCATTGCTCCTCCCCAGTCTTCCTTGAAGTAAACATCTTGATTTCCTCTGACCCTCGCCGCTGACAAACTTTCTTCCTCTTTGGATTTTCAGTCTGGTCCACAACTCCCCTGTGTCATGCTCCCTAAAGCTGGACAGAATAAACCTGCATAAATTCAGCAGTGCTGCCTGGTGGAGAACTATTTTCTGCATCATATTGGTTTTGGCTAGGAAGGAGCTAGCTTTTTTCACAGCAACCTCTATAGCACTGACTTTCAGATTTGCGGTGAAAACAGCGATTGTACACAGACATTATCAGTGTTGCAGAGCTGTGCTTACACAGCACCAAGGTGTCCTGTTTCTTGTGCTGCCCTGTCAGTGAGGAGGAGGATGTCCCCAGGTAACTGATTTTCTAGATGTGGCTGAACATCTGCTTTCCCATGGGAAATAGTGAATCAATTCCTTGTTTTGCTTTGCTCAGCGAACTGGCTTTATTGCAATCCAGGAGATCTCACACTTCTATATTCCAGCTCTCTCCCCCATCCCCAAGGGAAGGAAAAGTGTCTGTGTGGGCTCGGTTGTATGTGAGGGCCCACTCACTACATGGGTATTTCAGGTTACAGTCCTTTACATGTTTCCCTGTCTGACATCTGTGGTTTTTTACAGCTAACTGAAACTGAGGCTCTCACTCCACTGCAACCCATAACTGATTTCCTGAAGAACTGCCTCCTAAGCAGTTAGTGTCTGTATCAAACTTGTGCAGTTGATTGTGCAGTATAGTATCCTATTCTTGTTCTTACTGATTTTCACTAGAGCTGTTTTTTGGCCTTTTTTTGTTTTTAAACTAACTACCCAGTTTGCCAAGATCATTTTGAATTGTACTTTAACCGTTTAGTTTAAGCTTTTCTCTCACAGCAGGTAAAATGGAGAGAAATTTTAGCAGGAATGTTTGTTTCATTTCTGAGAAGATGGTGGAAAAAAATGCTATTCTGCCAGTGATTCAAAGGATGATTTAGAAAAAGTAATATAACCCAGCTGCCATATCTTCATGCTCAATGGCACAATACCCCCATACATTCACTTGTACCTTTCTGCCACACCATCTAGCAAAACAGGACAGCTCTTGATTGTTGAGGAAAGTGATTGTGGAGGGAAGTCTGAGAGTATGAATTCTCTTGCCTGAGTATGAATTCTCAGGCAAGAGTATCAGGAAGTACGCACAAAAGCCTCAATATTTTTGACATGTGTAAAGGGTACAGTTATGCCAGTCACATTTCTTGGGGTAGAAATCCCTAGTTTACTTCCATTATTGTCTTCTCATTTGTCACTCATAAGCCTGGAGCAAAAAGGGAGTGTGTTCTGATAATCCTCATCTTGTGAAATTAGCAGCCCCACTGTTTTCAGGATTGTAAATAAATGGAAGGAAAAAAAAAAAGAAAGAAAGAAAACAACAAAAATTTTCCTGACTTGAGAAGTCATTCTACTTGGTTGTCTTTTTTTGGATCAGAAATAGCAGAGTATAGAAGGAACTGAAGGAACTACAAGTAAAACATCAGTTTATGTTTTGTACTATGATGATCCAAATGAGGACAAGGCAAACAGCATCAGATGCTTTAGTCAATACATCATTAAGAAAGATAGTATGAGTCCTAATGAATTTATGGTTTAAGCTAAAAAAAACGTAAAGGAGAAAAAAATCCATTAACAATATGCACAACAGTAACATGAGAAATCAGACAACAAAACTAAATTCTTAGTAAGGCTGTGTGATTGAAGTACTTGATTATAGCAAAATAACAATTTCAGTTTGTTTGTTTGTTTCAATCTAATGAAGATTTTCCATCAAAGGTCTCTGTTTACCATCAAAATTAACAGTTCTCAAGAAGTCCTGTCAAAAAATACTGTCCTTACCATTCATATAGCACTGCGATGATTCCCAAATAAGTATTTCATTCACATTATTGTGATTAGCCCTTCTTTTAAATTAGCATTTTTAATTGGTTGGAGTTTGTGCTTATTTTCTTTCTTGTGCTTTTCTAAGACTTAAAATGAACTATTTATATAAGAGCACGAGTGGATGATGACATTAGCTGCACTTCTAGTAGCGCTTGTGTGCGTATCACATCTTATAAAAGAGCCTGTGTAGTAGGAGAATGAGACAGCAATGTCAACAAACTTGGAACACAGATTAAATGGGCAGCATATTTGTTCAAATGTAATTTTAGCAGTCTCTGAATGGAAAATAGAAAGTAACAATTATCTTTTTAGCCAGCATTTTATATTCTGAAATCCTTCTAGTGTGGGTCTAGTTCAATTACTGCATTTTCTTGATTTCCACCAAGGAGCATATTAATTGCAAAGGCTTAGGGGATCCATACACCAGGGACTGCTGAAAGAAACAAGGAAAGAGACAGTATGCCCATCACATTACTTTAAGTATGCATTGCAAGAACTTTGCAGGAACACTGAACTATGTAAACATTTGGTGCTCACCTAGCTTCTTGCATTTTTGTTCATAAAACTAAGATTTATTAAAGTTTCTTACAAATGGTTTTCCACAAACTGGAGGTCTGGAAAATCAGTTTTTGTTTACTAAATTGTTTATATATTTATAGTAATGTATTCTGAGAACTCATTAGAATACATGGCTGGAAAATTCTCGTTTGAAGTGGAATTGCTGTTAAGCAACTTTCAAATTTAATTCAAACTCTTCGCTGCATTTCATTATGAGGTTATTTCATAATTACTCAGCAGGTCCTAAGTATTTGCTAATGCAGAAGTGACAGTACATCATAGTGCCAAATTACAATTGCACAGCTGGAGAAGATACTTAGAAAAGCGAAGAGCAGATAAATGCATCATTTAAAATGCATCAGGGGAACACTCGGCATTGAGTATCCTTCCCTCCCTCTCTCCAGCTACTTTCCACAGTTGTAAATAGTGCTTCAAAATTCAGTGTGGTCACCTAATATTTTAAGGAGTCTAGCAAAAAGAAGCAGCTGGTTCTTTACAAATGCAGCTTACAGAAGTTAGGATGCTATTAACCAGGAAAGAGGTACAGTCCTATAATGCACAGAAATTGATGAGTTACCACCATTTGTGCTGCACTTACTGCATGTCATGTCGTACAGCAAGACAGCATGCAGGGTTGGATATCAACATCTGCTGAGACACACAGCTTTTATTGTGAGGAAAAAAAAGCAACAACAAAAAACACAAATAAACAAGAAAAATACAAAATCTAAACATACAAATAATTTTCCCTACAAAATACCTGCATTCTTTACCTTCTCAAATTCTGCCACTAAAAGTGACGTTACTACTACCACGCAGTCTGCTTAAATAACATGTGAGCATGCTGCCACCTCTGAGAGAGAAAAAGACATTAGTACACAGACATTATCCGTGCATGTGCTCACAAAAGTGCAGTCCATACTTTAGTTTCTTATGTCTGAAAATATTAAAGTTCAGTGAAATACTTATGGGAAAACAGTGATCCACTGTGCCTTCCTTTCTCTTTTGGCTAGAAAATGCCAGTAGGAAACACAGTGTAGATAACTAATTATCCTTAGATTAAGCAGTTTCTTCCAGTTGTTTTGAATATTTTCATTGGCTAATTTGATCAGTATAAAACACACATGATTTTCTTTATTTTGCTTTTCCTGCAGCCAAACAGGGCATTCTACAATCACTTATTTCTTCAGTGCCTTGGAGAGCTTAAAATTTCCCTTTCCCCACCACCCCCATCTTCTTTTGTTTATTATTCGTTACTACTCCTAATAAAAGCATTGTTTGATTCAGAGGACACAGTGAGCTTTTTCTCTCGCTGTTATGTTCAGGGCTTCTTAGCTTCCTTCTCTTGTGTTCTTTACTTGGCCTCTTCCTATATTTTCATCTTATTTTCCTCCAGCGGGTTCCAAACTGTCTGTTGCTATTGATCAGCAAGATTGTGTATGTGGACAGTTTCCCACACCTTGAATCAACCTGTGCATCTCTCCCTTGCCCTGCTTCTTTCCAAACCTTGCATCATTTACTTCCTTATGCCTCAGGGGGGCTGATTCAGGCTAAAATCCAACCCAGCAACAGGAATCAAAGGTAGTTTTTAAACACAGCAGCACTACAAAGATTTTTCCTTGTTTTTAACCCGGGATAAAGAGGATGGTGTACAAACATAGAAACAGGGATAGATAAGGTTGGACTGGATGATCTCTTTTCCGACCTTGGTGATTCTATGATTCTATGATAAGGCCTAACGGCTTCTTTTAGTAGCTGTACTCTCTCAAGTAAATCTAAAGCAAATGCAGAAATATCACATTAAATTATCAGTTCCTCATTATTTTTTTTTTTCATTTTATTTTATTATTATTTTTTTTTTCAGTTAACTAAATTCCACCTAAATCTCAAAGGAAATTTATTGACTAGGGTTCTGCAAACTGGCACAGATGTTAGCAGACAGATCATCATTATACAGAAAAAATAATATCTGCTGATTTTGTTGGTCTATAACAATACCACAAATAATGCAGTTGCACTGAAACCATCCCCCGTGGAAAACAAACCAATCCAGTTTCCAAGACTGAATGGCATCATGTTACAGCTGTTTTGCAGGCTTCCGCCATAGAATGAACATTTTTGTTTCAAACATGCTGGGTCAGACAGTACCCTCAGTAAAAAACAAAGCCCATGCTATCTTTAAGTTTTGACAGACAATGCTTGTAAGCACTATAAAAATATTTAGGAGTACTTGTTGAAGTTATATTCTGCCATAAGCAAATCCAACACAAATTTTGCTACTGATGATGGCCCTGTGGATGTCACTAACACAGCATTTTCAATGCTGTACCAGTAAAAAAATCATAATTTCCTTGCCTATATCAGCAATCTTAGTTTAAATACAGATATCAAATTAAACTAAAATGAGCAAGTAATGCTTAGGAGAATGTTCTCTTTTTAAAAATCTTTTGCTTTTTGTTTTCTATGCAACTAAAGAAATTAAAGTAACATCTTGCCAAAATACACTTCCTTTGAGATACCAGACATTCTCACCAGACACATCCCCTTTTACTACTAACAAGTTCTTATACTTCCTAAATGAATTTGGGAACACAGACATCCAAATTTCCAGCATACAAAACCTTAGCTGACAAAATATTAGAGTGCAAAATACTATAATCTCCATTGCAATAAAAATTTGGTTTGCTTCCTTCCATCACAGAACATCTTTCCTGAGGATTTGAGACCCTAGTAGAATACAAAGTGAACAAACCTACTGCCTCAGGAAGACCTAAAGCAATAAATTAAAATGGAAATATAGTGTCGGATTTTTAAATTAAAAACTAATTATTTCACGGAATAGTGAGTCTTCATAAAAAATGTTGAGCTGTGCATTTAAATTGGCTTAAGACTATCCAAAAGACTAAGACTTTTTCTTACCACATATTTTCATGTGTTCTTCCATAAAGAAATTGCAATAATGGGGTTAATTCATGCATACAAAAACGTGTGTTTGGTTTAGACTGTACCGTTGAAGCAGAACAGTCTGTAGCACAAGAATAAACTACTATTAAGAAAATACATTTAAAAAAAAAAAAAAAAGTAATAATAGATAAATACACAGTCATGCTTGACTTTGTACTTTTGCAACTGACTGTGAAGAGTGATTACCATGCTTACATATGGATAAATAATACTTAGCTGTGAGTATTCATAATAATTTCACATCTTGATTTTTGCAGGGCCTAATATATTGTTCATTAACTTCATAAAAGCTGCTATGAAAACATCATGTGATCAAACTAACTCCCAGTTCTGTCTGAGAATGGTAAAAGCTGAAGAATGACAACTAAACTAACAGTTTAAATGGAATCTGGAAAGTAATATTTGCCTAACTGGTTGTCTTACACCCGCTGATAGCAAACTCTTTTATCCCTTGTGATTAATCATCTACAGTCACCAATACCAACAAACATTTTAAATATAGCATTTTGCTGGAAAAAGGGGACTGTTTCATGTCTTTATGTTAAATAAGACTCTTTTATTACAGACTCTACAACACTTGTACAGATCACAGAATCACAGAATTGTAGGGGTTGGAAGGGACCTCTAGAGATCATCGAGTCCAACCCCCCTGCCAAAGGAGGTTCCCTACACCACGTTGCACAGGTAGGTGTCCAGGCGGGTCTTGAATATCTCCAGAGAAGGAGACTCCACCACCTCCCTGGGCAGCCTGTTCCAGTGCTCCGTCACCCTCACTGTTGTAAAGAAGTTCTTCCGCACATTCGTGCGGAACTTCCTATGCTGTACTTTCATCCCATTAGCCCTAGTCCTATCCCCACGCACTACTGAAATTAGAGAATACTATTACTACTATTACTAATACTACTGTATTAGAGAATAATACAATGTTTAATTATAAATAAAACCTAATGTAGTTATTAAAAACATCATGTAATATCAAACTCATTTCCCTTCACAAATAGCAACACACTTCTGTAGCTAAAACATTTGTTTTCCTCTTGTGTTGGCTTTGCCTTCATTAACAAATGTGATTACATTACAGTATTTAACAGTTTGCGCTTGTTAGCTTTGTAGATAAACACACGCTTTTCTAGTGACTGCTAAAATGAAAAGTAAATCTTCCTTCAGCATCCTTGCACAGTTTAATATGCTTTAAAGAAATATTTTTTGTTGTTTTTGTTTTTTGTATTTTTAAACAAAATATTTTTTGTTTTTGTTTTTTATCCTGGCAACTCTTGGCAGCTTAAGAGTATTTTTTGTCACTTTTTGTACTCAAGAATAATTGATCTGTAATTTATAAGGAAAAGTACATCTTTTCACAGCACATTTCTACTGGATGATTTCTGAATGCTTTAAGTTAAAAGTGGATCTTTATTTACACTATTTAATGTTTTCTTGTGAGAATCTGTATGAGGGTAACTATACTAGTACTCCTAACTGGAGGTAGACTATCTAAGTATATGCTTGCTTAGGTAGCCAGCAGCACTGGTCTGTTTTTCTGAAAATAAAAGCCAGACTTGTAGTTAAATAGTAACAATTCTTGCCTGTACTTTATACACCCTATACATCTGTCAAATAATGATTGCACGGTAGTGGTAAATATTAAATGAAACTGTCTTACACACAGAAAAGTCAGTTGCAAACATTTAGCTTGTAATTGCAATTATTTCCTCAGTGCTGCTGGTGTAGAACATTTCCTCATAATGACCATAAATCACACTCCTTCCTGTCACAGATTCTCTTATACATGTATATTTTCACCTCAGTGTTTTGTGGGGTTTTTTACTCTAAAAGGATGCTCTGTGAAGGCTATGATTCTGCCAACACTTTAAGATCAGACTGTTATCTACTGCCTCGTTGTTGTCCTGTTATTATCAACATCATTAAAAAAAAATCCTTGACCCTTTGTGCAGAAATAACCACCTGCCTTTTTATTATTATTCTTTTTCTTCCTCCAAGGAAGACTGTCCTTATCCAAGGACCAAATTGCAAAGAGAGACACAAAGAATTTGCATAACATGTCAGGGTGGTCCACGCCAGCTGGGTTAACTGCACGAGCTCTCAGCAGAACCTTTTCAAGGAGTCTGGTGTTTCTGAAATGGACATGGATGCTCATTTAGATAGCACTAAATACCAGATATCTCCAAACTCCCACCACAATTACAGATAAGGCGCTTAAGAGCTGAAAACTAGATTCAAACTCCTACCACTCTTTGAGGAGTCACCAAGTTGAGGAAGATTTTTCTTTGGCAGATGGACATGTGAGAGCTTCCTCAGGAACTAAGGAAATTCCCTTGTCTGTAAAAGTCTCAGACCTGTCATTCCTTCTCCAAACATCTTTTCCAGCTGTTCGTCTAGACAGGCTGCATTATTGATGCAATGGTATTTGCCTCTTTACCCTTTTCATAGTCTCAAAACTTTGTTGAAATCAATGACAGTCCTTGAAAATAGTGGAAGTTACATTTTCTAAAAATTCATCTAGTACTAAACAATAGGCTGCATATTGCCGTTGTCTTTTAAGTAACTTCTTTTGCTGTTCAGTGGTAGGTTCTTCCACTACTCACTCTACAAAAGCACTTTTAAATCCATCATTGTGATGACTAATGTTACAATATAAAATCTTCCCCTACATAGCTTACAGCTATTATACATCAGCCACACAGGTGAAAAGAGGCAGGTGAGCAATGAATAGATGGCAGGCAGTGCTCTGAGGGACCTGAGCCTCAAAGAAAAGAGCTCAAGATACCACACCTGAGGGTAGGCCTGGCTGAGTGATTTTGAGTGTGTGTGGTTTAAAATGCTTAAGTAGTGAACAAGATAACAGAGACAACTCTTGAGCTTCTGGAAATCAGATCAAAGCTCACTTAGGGATCTACCTGGACGCAGTGAGAGACTGCATCCTGCTTGGGGCAGGCCCACAAGCTGCTTCCCTAGGACATCTCTGAAGTAGGCCTGCAAAAACAGCCAACACCAAGATGCCACAGAGAGCTGAGCAGGCAGACCCTGCCTGAGCTCAATGTGACTAAGGAAGCACATGGAAGGATCTTTTGGAAGACTGGGGGGAACACTAGGAGAGCACGCAGGGATAAGCACAGCAGCAAAAAGGATTTTTGTAAGTATATTCAGAGAGTGATAAATGGGAGCTCACCATTGAATAAGAGAGAGGACCTAGTAACAAATTACACGGGAAAGACTGAAGTACTCAGTGAGTTTGTGTTTGTTTGTTTTAAGGTCGTGTTTCTCAAGGGTTAAGGTCTGCTTCCCAACCTCACATTTCCCCAGTTCTATTATCAGGATGTGCAGAAAGACAGCACTGCACACTGCAGGAGACAAGACAGATAAGGAGTACAGTGTCTTTGGAGTGAAGGTAACTAGTCTTATATCAAGCTTTACTGGACAGCAGCAAGCAGCTTCAAGAAAGCAATCTTTCCTCTATTTTCAGTGCTTTGTGAGACCACATTTGGAGCACTGTGTCCTATTTTAAGTTCACTAGCATAAGAAAAACACTGGAGCACGTCCAGCAGTAGGCTGCCAAGGTGGTCAGGGGGACTGGAGCACAAACCACTCCCTGGAGAGTATAAGTGAGTTTGTTCAGTCTAAGAAACAAAAGCAGATTCTGACAGGAACACGCCACAGTTTTGCCCTGCTGTAAAACCCAGTATAAGCAGAAGGAGGAAGAAAAAAACAAAACAAAACAAACAAAAAAAAACCTTAAGAAAAAGGATTTAATAGGGACATACCAATATAGAAGCCTGGTACACGTATAGCAGAAGTTGATTTGTAGGAAATGTATGCCTCTTCTATGGAGCTTAACAAAATTGCAGTGTCAGGCTGCCCTTACCTCCCATTTCTGTCATTGTTGCTGTTCTCCTGTTCCATTACTTCAGGGACTATAATGCAGAGAATTAGATCTGAAATCAGAAGTGCTGTTTACATTTTAAGGTCCTTTTTGCCTTTTCTCCCAGGTAAATACATTAACATTTGCTAGCCACTATTATAACTCAGAAACACTGTACTGAAATTCACTCTTTTCTACCTACAAAGTAAGATCTGAAGTTACTGGGTTTTTATTCTAAACAGAAATACTTGACATTACTATAGCAAGATACAAAGAAATATGCTTAGTACCAAATGTTATGATTCCCCACTCAACTTTTATGAGAACTCCTACTGATATGACCTGAAATATCATTCTTTCAGCATGAAGTCACTGAAACGCTCTTAGATGGAATCAGTCCAGAGCATCCTTGTGGAAGTACTTTACCATTACTAACTGGCACTTAAACACAATATTACCACAACTTGCTGTTGCTTTCTTCTTTAGGAGGCTGCCTTCATTCAACAAGACCATGTTGTCAGGTTACAAGGACATGCATCATTGTGGAAAAACTTGTATCCAAAGGATTAGGCTAGTCCCCAAGCTGTTTTTGTAGCCTTGTCTATTTGGAAACCTGCCACATTCTTTGGTCAAGCTACAGCTTTATTCTACTGTGAGAGTGAATACCCTTTAAGAAAGTAGGGCACAGTTAAGGAAGAGTGAAGGAGAAGACAGAAAGGGCATCAACTGCTTTCTGATGGAATATTACACACAGCTCTTGAGTTATATTGACTGTCATCTTCATCAGCTTGTAAAAGAATTCTGAACAACCTCCAAGCAAAGTGCATTTTCACCTCTCCACTTGATCACTAACACAGACAAGGGAGGTTGCAGCCTGTTTGCTTATTTGATCTGTAAGAATTCTGATTATCTGAAAGACAGACATGTATCAGTTCTTGGCATGCAAAGGCAATATACATACATCACATGTACTCACAGCACATAAGCATTTTGATCAGAAATAGCAGCGTTGGTTCGGATCATCAGTAAAGTTAATTGTGCATGAGCCAACTACTAGTACACCCAACCAGTTATTTCACTGCTTGTTTGATATGTTGCTGTTAGTTACAGTTATTACAATTCTAAATGATGCACAACTCTCCCATCAGACCATAAGGTTAGAAACAGGCAACTAACAGAGCTATGGTTTGCTCAGATTCTCTTCAGAGTGGAGAGAGAAAGGGAATGTGAGGAAGCAAAGCAACACGGGAACTCTAAGCTGTTCTAATTAATTCTAAATTTCTAATTTCTGAAGTTCTAAGCTGTTGGAAACGAAGTATAAAAAGGCCCATGCCTCACAAAGTTTTCCCTTTCTCCACCTGCAGCCAATTTATCTTATTTAGCAAATTATCTCTACTTTTCCTTAAGTCCCTTGGATTATCAAAGAAAACCTCTCAACTGGGGGCAAAGCAGGGAAACAATACTGACAGTCTCACAGCAACTTCCAAAGTTCTAGCAACCATGGTTTAGAAACAGAAAAGGCTATGAAAAAGTTAGATAATGGCAATTCAAATGAAAAATCCCTCTCCTCACTACTGATTTTACATTCTCCACAAGCACTCTCAACACTGCACAGACTTTCACTGTCTTCACCCTACTCCTGGAAGAATTCAGAATTCTACTCATCTCAAAGAATAAAATGAAGGCTAAAGGGTGGGAAGAAGAGAAGGGAAGAACAAAAACAAACAAAAATATTTCTCATTCTCTATACACTCAAAAAGACTTATATTTTTCTCTAACAGTGACAGAACAGTCTTCAACAAAAAGTTTAATGTTTACTAATGTTTAACCAAAATTAAGGCCAATATTAAGTATACAGGAGATTTGTAGCACAAGTATTTGACAACTCTATGGAAAGATCAGACTAGTAAACAATGTAAGAGCTAATGAATAAGTTTGCCTGGGCTCAAAATTATTAGCAATTATGAATATGCCAAAACACAGATTCTTTATTGGTTGAAATAATTCTTTTTCTGCTAATAAAATATAATTTTTAAATTGCCAAATATTTCAAGTACAGTTTTGTAAAATCCCATTTATTTATATGTAGGTTTTTGGGTTTTTCTACACCTGAACATTCAGAACAAAATCTTCCACTTCTCTATACTTCAGGCTCTCGCACAAACACTATGCACTCAAGTTTTCAAGCTAGCATATTCAGAAGTATTCACACCTAAACAATAATTCTATCTCAATTTACTCAACCACTTTCCTCCACAACTACCTTTAAATATCACATAAGAATTCATCCTTGAGAAAGAGTAAGAACCAGCAGGTTTGTTCTTTATTACTCATTTCCTGACAAAAATTTGCTCCTACAGAATACCAGTCAAGAATACAGAAGACTTTGCTGAATTAGAATGATATCTGAATGTTTTAAATCAAGACAGAACTATTTGAAAATTTATTTCAATGCTGTCACCTGAAAAGCACATTGCTAAATTCCTTCCCACCAATCCATCCCCTCCTCTCATTTTTCCACTACTTTCCCTGAAAGAAAAGGCATACCACTTAACTTCAAAATGTTAAACTTTCAACAGCTTCTTGGAGGAAATATTAACTTAAATGTTTCCATTAGATCAGCAGCTTTGCACATGTTATTTGTTTAAACGTTTCTTCAGTTGTTCTAGATGTCTTGCATCAGTATCCTGTAGAATTAAGACAGTGGCTTTAGACTGAAATGGATTGAACTCTATAGTCATCAAACAACAGAGATCTATCAATTGTTTCTGACATCTTTCTAAACCACCCTTAAACTTTGGTTGCAAAGCTGGATCTTTTCTCAACATATGCATTTCAGGCACTGAAAACCCTATCAAACTTGTAAGAATATCATCAGCAAAATCTACTTCAAGGTAAGCGGAACCATCAGAAACTTTAGCTTTTATACACCAGGACCCATTACTGCTTGAGAGGTTTCCAGTAAGAGTTACAATAAAACACTTCACTTTCACAACTGTAACAGTTTCTGGCTTTTTTGCAAGGAGAAGGGAAATGTATGTGAAAGGTGGACAATCTAAATCAAGATCACATGTATTTTCTGGTCTGCAAAGACTGGCCCGCTGATCTGCTTCTGGATCAGTTTTTGAGAAAGATACAGGATCCTTGTTCAACTGCCTGTTGTAAGGAGCATGACGGGATTGACAGCTGCTCTCATGCAGGCCTAAATCATTCTGTCTTTCTTCATGAGGACTTTCCAAAAGAACAATTGCCGAGCTGCAGGCCTGAGGTACACTGTTACACTGTAAAAAGCCACTATTATCAGTTCCATCTTCAGTAGATACCGTTCTTCCCAGATTCTTTTGCTCACTGATAACGTCTACAGGCTTTTCTCTCTCATATCCATCATCTTTTTCAGAAGTTTCATTTAAAGACGAACGACAGGAGCTTTGGTATGTATGTGGAATTCTCTCAGTAGTTAAATTTACATTTCCATTCCTTGCAACTGATGGCACTTCTTCCAGCTCTCTTTGGATCTCTTCTTCCAGAAGAATGGCATCTTCCAAAGGAAAGTCATTTAAAAAGGCATCATCATACTCCACAGGAGGCGGAGTTTGTTCATCTGAACGAGGCAAAAGATTTATTGATTCCTGTTGCAAAGTATTTTCATTGTATGTAGTGAGTGAACCTGAGGCTGTATTAAAATTGTTAGTCCTACTGCAGTATCCGCTTTCTAAAGATGTTTCATTGTTTAAAATAAAGTCATTATTTTCATCAAGACTGGCCAAGAGCTCTTCATCCGAAGGGCCTAGAGTTTGTCCTAATTCATCCACACGACTTGGAACAATTTGTTCATGACCAGGTTGTCCAGTAGAATCAGGGTTCTCAGCTTCTCCAAGTAATCTAGCAAGGACCCTTTCCTGAGAATACTCCTCCAGAAGAGCAGCTACCTCACCACCCAACAGTTTTACATTTTCTGGTTTAAGCAAAAGGACCCCAAGACGATATGCAACATTACCATGCACGGTGATTTTTGTTCCAGGTGGAAGGTTGCTATGGAGGGCAGGCACTGGCTGATACTCCATGCCTTGGATTTGATGTATCCCATCAGTTAGCTGCAGCATCAGCATTCGGGTAGGCTTTGCTTCCCAGGGCTTCTGGAATGCCTGAGTATTGGCTGTTACCTCTTCATTTGCAGTACTTTTCCCTCTTACCTTCTGCAACTGGGAATATGCTGGTTGGCTAACATCAAGCAATGAATCGATCTGCAGGGAGTAAAAGCCAGACAGCTCTCCTTTGGGGGCATCTAAGATGCCATCTGGCAAAACTGGATATTCCAGATCTCTTAGATCGGTAAACAGCCATTGCTCAAACACCTGCCTGTTAATTTGAGCTTGACTTAAGCTACTACCACCATTTTCTTCCTGAATCCAATTAATACATGCTTCCAGCCATATCGAAGGAACTTTAACGTGCCACGTGGATGAAAGCCAGGTTTCCACTCTTGCTGTGACATTAGGTGTAGTCATTTTCATTCAAGCTAAAACAAAATCCAGAAAGACATATTTACACTTCTGACAACAGCTGAATTTATAAAATATATTTCACTTCTATAACACTGCAATTTGCTCTCATTTAGGAGCCCAGCTACTCTGTGACAACACAGAATCATTTTCAACTAGAAACACTTCCACTGATGCTAAAAATAAATATGCAATTCCAACATTTAAACAAGTAAGCTTCAGTTGGCATCAGCAACCTATGCAATTTGCTCATGGAGGATCAGTATTTAGACTTCAACACCCAGCTCTTCTTGGTGAGTCCTTACCTGATTATTTAATCAGAAGCATATAACCGTTTCCCTCTTGCTGTGCATAGCAAGACCAGACCAAAACAACTTAGATTTCATGACCAGAGTTACATACAAAAATGGTTATCCTATTTACTTTTTCTTTTCTTCTTCTGGGTGCTCCTGTTAACACTGGATTTACTTCAGGAACTGACCTGACATTCTCCCATGCATGAACAGAAGCAGAAGGCTCCATCCACAACACAGACCTGCTCACTCCTGTGGCACTGGAGCTGAGAGCTTCAGGCCTGACAACAGGACAACATGAAACACCACTGCTGCCTCCAGCCTCAGGGCAGGGTTTGACGAAGACACCTCAGGGCAGTCAGCACCTGACGATCACTGAGGACTAAAAGGCCGCAGCAGCTTCTGCTTAGCTTAGGGAGCAGTTGTGTGTATTCAGGCTGCATAATCGCGCCTGCAAGTACTTCATCTCCAAGAAAGGGTGCCTAAGGAGCTACACAGTGAAACCCAGCTGCCAGGGCATTCAAGATACACAGTGCCAGGTTTTGGCCGCTTTATCCTACAGCAGTATAAACGAACACCTGCCCCCACGCTCCCTAAGGCCCCACCACAGCACCACCAACGTGCGACCGCCCGAGCCGTGTTCGAGGGCTGCCAGCAGGCGCGGAGAGACCCCAGGGCACTTCCGAAGCGCCCCGCACTTACCGAAGCCCCAGTCCCAGCTCTAGCTCAGGAGTTACCCCAAGCCCGCGCGTCGGGACAGCCAATCACAGCCCCACTCCACGCGCCGTTTTAGGCCTCGCGAGAGCCCCGCCCCACCGCCCTCCCTTGTCCCGGCGCCGGGAAGCAGGCGCCAGGTGGAGTTTTCTTAGGCGCCATTTTCTCTGCGCGCGTCTGGTGCACCGTCGGTCTCATTCACCGTTTCCCGCTGTTTCTGCTGCCACCGCCGCTCCCGGGGCGCTTTTCCGCCCGGCAGGTAGGAGTACCAGCGGGGCGCGGCGGGTGTGGCGCGGGACGGCTGGCACTGTACTCCCGTGAGCAGCCGGGTCGGCCTCGCCGTGGCTCACTCGGAGGGCGGAGCAGGGTCCGCCCGCCGCGCTGACGGGCAGCGCTCTCCCCCAACGGGGCGGTGGCAGGGCCGCGCGGTGGGGGCGCGGCGGGGCCAATCGTTAGGCGGCGGCGGTCGCGGAGGTGTTCGTTGGCGGCTGCTCCCCTTTCTCTGCTGTGCGCGCGGTGGCCGGCGGCGGCTGCAGGTAACATCTGCCCCCGGCGAGGTGCGGTGTGGGGCGGTAGGGCGTCCGCTGGGCTGGGGGAGGTGGGCGCGGGGAGGCCGGGCCGCACCCCTCCGTGACACAGCGAGGCGAAAGGCCCGGGCGGACCGCGGGATTTAGGAGGGTCCCGCGGTGTAGATGAGGAGGAGAACGGGGTGAGGAGGATGAGAGGGCTTGTGGGGGCCCCACACGAGCGGTGCGGCCGAGGCTGGCGGCACTGCAGCGGCTGCTCTGGAGGGCGGGGGAGCGGCTGCCGCTTCCTCTCTGTGCCCGCCCTTTGGTAACTCTGCGCCCGGGGCGAGTTGTCGGCAGTTATGGCGGCGGGGGGAGGGCTCTGACGGCCGCAGCCTGCGCCGAGGGGCCGCCTCGGCACGAGGCGGTACTGCCCGCTTGCCGCCTGTCTCTTTCCAGATCTCCGCTTGCTGCCACATCGTCCCGGGCGGCGATACGAGAGTCGCCGGCCGCCTTCTTTGTGTTCCCCCGGGCGGGTGGGGAGCGATCTCCGTGCGACCGCATGGTGGAGGTTCCTCCGCCGTCGGCTCCGCCTAGCAGCGGGCAGGCGCCATTGCAGCCGCCGCCATTTCTGCTGCGTGCCGCCGCCGCCGGGAGCTGCGGCTCGGGCTGCAGGTTACGTAACGGCGGCTGCCTGGGAAGCGGGCGGCAAGGGAAGAGCGGAACGGAACCGCTGCGGCCTTTCCCGGTGCTGTTCTCGGGGTTACGGTCGCAAATGCGGCCGCCCGTGGACGCTTTATCCTCTGTGTGCTTAAAAGAACGTCGCGTTCGTCAAATTAATGACACCGGTTCGATTTACAGAGCAGGCACTGTAGCGAAGAGCATCTTAAGTACATGTGACGGGGGAGATCTGGTGTGGGCGATCAGTACAGGAGGCCGGGGGAGATTAAGCTCTGAACCAAGATATTTCATTCCCTTCCCTGCGGTGCTGAAGTTCTTGGAATGGTGGGAAGTAGAATAATCGGTGTTCAGATGGGCTGATTGAACCTTGTAAAAATCTCTTTCGCCTCATAATAGCATTTTGGCAATTTCTGGTTGAGGCTCCTTACACAAGGTAAAGGCCGGGAAGGCGCTGCTGCCGCCTGTCCCCTACAGTGCGATTTTAACAAGTTAACAACGTGCTGGGAATGCCTCTAAAAAGTTGTGCTCGCCTCCCTGTTTTCCTTTGTGTAAACCAGTCTGTCAGACAGTTGCTGGAAACTGAACAATAAGTTACCGGGGAGGCGAGTGGGTTGTGTGGTGCTCTGTGTAGAAATTAAGTTTTGGAAGAAATTAACGTTGCCAAATTACTCCTGTCTGGGCTTGCAAGTATTTCCAGATGGACTTAACAAAAGAAGGTATATTAAAATGCCTGCTAGTTAGTTGACACGAGATTTAAAAAAAGTAATGTTAACAATTACAATAAATAAATTGGTTTTTATTTGATATTGTTCAGGATTAAACGCTAGGAACAGAGGAATCATATTCGTCTAAGTATCTGAAAATCAGTTAATAACAGTAATTACTTAATATGATAAAATGCTTGGAAACTATGATACTTAAGACTATAATTGTTTATTTGTAAGGCTGTAGTTTTGTTTAATATAACCTCATAGTGGTGTCTTTGGCCTTGGTATATTTTTCTCATTTTATAAAGAAGAGCTTTACAGCATAATCTTGGGTCAGACATCTTTTTTTCTGGATGTTGCGATAATCATAGCTGGAAGCAAGGGGAGTCTCAACTCATTGATGCTGTTTTCGTAGGTTTTGGAAGTGATAGGCTGTTGGATTTTGATCCCGCCCAGAATACTTAAGGTTTTTCTCCAGAAGGATATATAGCAGCGGTAAGTTCCTGAAGCAGGCATTTATCTTTGCTTTTGCTATCTTTTCAATATAATGCACAATTCACCTTTTTATGAAATAGGTATGCTAGCTCTTTTATTCTTCAACAGAATTGCCTGTTTTTGCCTGCCAACCTAAGAAAAAAAGGTAATGGAGACTGAACAACAGGAGGAGACCTTTACCAACACAGAGACAAATGGTAAATTTTTTAAAGAATTTTTTTTTTTTAATAAGGCTTTTATAATTTCATTGTTTCTAAACATCTTGTAATGCTTTAAATTGTATGAAATAAGCATTTATCAGCTTTAGTTTTGCATTCTGCATTAAATCCATTTCCGAGCTCTGTCTGACTTACTTTTTAAGCATGAAAGGATAATTTTTCTTTGGATATTGCCTAAATGTCTGAGGCTGTGTAAAAATATCAGTAGTGTTTCTTAACAGTATTTTTGCATTGCAGGAAGTTAGGGAGGTAGTGCTGAGTTGATTCATGCCAGTTTTTCCAAACAGTGTTTGAAATGCTGCTTTCCTGTTATTTCACCATTATTTCAGTGTTGGATGAGCTACCTTTGAACTTCTTGGTTGGAAGGTTTTTCCCACTTGTAAATTGCAGGAGGAACTACTGGGCAGGTGATGCTGTATTGTTTTAAACACCATGTTGCTAATGTGTCACCAACCAAGTGTATAGTATTGTCACTTAAGTCATGATTCTGAGGTTTTTAAATGGGATCTCAATAACTGATGCAGGCTGATAATTTCAGATTTTTTACAAGTTTTTACAACATATTTTACAGGTTTTTACAACCTGTAGACTTGCTATGGATGCTGAGAGTGGACGTCAGCAATTGGGCTGATAGGAAATAATGTGTTAGAAAGGGGAAAAACTTGAAATTTGTTTCATTTTGTTTTGACTTAGAAAGTTAAATAAATATTTGTATTTCCCCCCTATGGACCTTTCTACAGGCAAACGTCCTGCAGAAGATATGGAGGAAGAACAGGCCTTCAAAAGATCTCGGAATACAGATGAGATGGTGGAATTACGTATCCTGCTTCAAAGCAAAGTAAGCTGTCTTTTTATTATTGCTCTGTTATTGCTTCTAGTGTTGTTCAGGACAGCTTTGACGAAGTGTGAGTTGGGACATAGGTTTAAAAACATGCTTTATTTAATGTAAATAGAACTGGTTCTCAGTGTGCATAGGTAGTGGTAAGACTATTGTGATGGAATTTTCTTCAGTAATTTGTTCAAAGGGTAAGTTTTTGAGAATCTGCAGGTTTATTTATAGAAGACACAAATTCTGAAGTAATAGAACAACAGAAACGTACTTCTGCTTTTCTTGCATTTGAGTGGATTGTTACTTTGGAGGAGGGGGAAAGGGTTGTGTGACTGTATGTTAGTATTCAGAAAGGAAGCAGTTAGAGAATGGTCAACCAGAAATTGTTAATCATGTGTGGGAGTTGTGATGAGACCTTCTTGAGATTTTAATGACTTTCACTGACAGATTTCCTAAATCTGTTTAAATGCACTGGCAAGAAAAAAATGTGGGAATAATGCTTTAGGGATTGCAATAGCTTCATGCACTGGTGTAAATTGTTGCTGTAAACTTGCTATGTATGAATTTCCTCTACTGCTTACAGTTGTTAAGGATAATATATGTTGTCTGAAGTATCTCAGTCTTTTGTGTTGGCACGGGGAAATATCTGAACTCTGTGCAGCATTTCTGACCAGTAATCAGGTTTCATGGAAATGTTTGTGTGCTGTTAGCCCCAGGTATGAACTGCATGTTGTACTTGAAATAACCTAGAGAAAAAATAAAAATGAAGTTTTGTAATTAATTTTCTTTTAACTCTGCTAGTTTACTTCTGATGCTTCTTTAGAAACTTTCAGAAAGTTGGTAATTGTTTTCTGTCATCTTTGCTTTTTGCCAAATGTACCACTCTGAAAAGTCAGTTGACTTAATTAGATGTAAACCAGAGGAAACTCTTAAAATTATCAAGAATCATTTGGAGTGCAAGAGTGAAATTTGTGAACATTACATAAAAACAACCAAAAAAAAAAAGGTTAAATTAGGGAAAATGCTGATGTTCATAGAATCCACTTTTTTAAACTTGTAGTCTTAACTGTGAGGTAGCTCTAACGTATGCAGAATTGTCTAGAGACAGAAATTTTGAATTGAAATAATATTAGTTGCCAAATGAAATGTTTCTCCCTTAGAATATATTAGAGCTGTTGGTATTTCTCCTATGGACAACATTTATTTGTTTGTTTTTATTTGATCCAAACCTTTCAAACTCAAAACAGCAGGGTACCTCCTGCTCCTTTACCCCCTGCCAGCAGGGTAATATGAAAGTAGATACATGATTCTTATTCTGAAATTCAGAGTTGTTGGCAAAACGTGACTTCTGAAAACTCTTTTTTAGAACGCTGGAGCAGTGATTGGAAAAGGTGGCAAAAATATTAAGGCACTTCGTACAGACGTGAGTATATATGAGTTTGAACTAATTTAACACCAATTCTTTCAGAACACTACATCGAAAGCTTGGTTACATTCATACTTGGAAATGGGAGCAATTCGACTCTAGACACCAGTAGTCTAGCTGCAAGCTATTTGTAGGTTGTTAGAGTAGGAAACCTAGTAATTAAAGCCCATTTTGACTTGTGGGAGAAGAGGTTCGTGTTGAAAAACCTCTTTCCTTTCGAATAGAATTCCACTGAATTACACACTACAACTGAGTTAACATCCTGATGATAAATACTGATAAATCTTAAAACCCTTAATTTTACCATTTCCCATATGTGTGAATCAATTATGGTGCTGCTGAAACCATTGCAAGTGGCTGGCATAACCCAGTGATAGAAGAGTTCTTTAACTTCCTTCCAAAAAAACAAAAACAAACACACAACAAAACAGGAAAATGGTCTGTCCATTCCTTAACAGCTTGCACATAAAACACAGAAGGATTAATGTTAAGTTTACTTGATTAAAATATGGGCACAGAACAGTAGAGAAACACGATTGTATTACTTAGAAACATTTTTCAGCAGTCATGACTTAAATGTTTATTCACTTTTTATAGTGGGTTGACTCTTCTGATTAGACACATGTTCAGCATTAATGTTATGTATTTATAAAACTTGGCAACGCTTCTTAAATTCTATTTGTTTACACTCCTGTACTTAACATCAACTACAATTTCAACAATTCTTTGAAGCAAAACTCTGTTCAACACAGTATTTGGCGACGTCTCAGTACAAATCTGTTCCACCTAAGGTCATAAATACAGCAAGTAGGTTTAAGCTGAAATGGTCAGGAATCATACATACGCTCTCTTTGGCAGCTAGTGGTTTTCTCGTTTTTATTTATTTTTTTCTCTTTTTTTCTTTTTTGGTTTTTTTTTCCTTCTTCTTCTTCTTTTTTTTTTTTTTTAATAATACATCACCGAAATCCAGATAATTTAGACTGGTCTGGAAAACTAACATTCCCAATTTGCCCAAGGTCTTCGTAGTATCAGTCTTGACAGGTTTTGTGTCTGCCCTCATGAACCAGCCTGATACTGAAACATCGTATGTTAAAAGTTAGTTCAGTCAGATAGAGTGACTCATTTTTAAGGTCCACACTGGTAAGCCGCAGTCATTGTAGCAATCCGTTATTGTGTTAGCCTTCAGAACAACGTAAGCTTGTTTCATTAATTGAGAGTAATGAGTATAGTTTGTATTAAATTAAAATTTATTGCTTTTCCCCCTTTTCCCTCTCCTTGTTTTTTTGGCCATATATCTCCGTTGCCCATGTACTGGATCGTCTTGCCCCTGCGTTGCCCACCATGACGTTGGCCCATCCGCCCCTGAACGCCCATGTGAAAACCCTGGTTGGCTATGCCCAAAAATGTGCTCGTTGCCAAACGGGTACCATACTTGACAACTTCTGATTGAATACCCATGCCCAATGCCAACATCCACGAACGCCAATGACCAATGCAGTACAATGCCAGTGTTTCAGTCCCAGACAGCAGTGGCCCCGAGCGGTATGTCCCAACAGTTTATGCCTCACTGCCTGATTAGAAAGAGAGAAATGTATTTTATTACCTGCCTTTATATAATTAAATAGTATCCCCTTATAGACGGTGTATTGTTTTTTTTTCAAGTTTTCTGTCTTATTTTCCCCATTAAGTCTTTTTTGTCACTGAACTTTTACGTGAGTTGCCCACCCAAACAATCCACTAATTTTATTTCAATGGAAGGAGCACAGCTTCAAGTGTTGCATATTCGCTGCATTGTAAATCAAATTGTTTCAAAGTAGTCTCTCGCTCTGTCTTTGTGGCCCACCTTGCTCCCTCAACATTGCCTGTTCATAATTATTTCTGATGAAATGCTAACTCTGGTTCACTTTCCTTCACTTCTCATTTGTATTGTCCTTTTTTGTCTTGCATTTGTATTTGTTTTCTTGCAGAGCCCATTAGTAATCTAATTTCTAACTGGTATCATAACCTTACTCCAGATACAGTGTTCACCACTTGCATATCCCCACTTATACTACGAGAAGGTGTGCCAGTTTTACAAATGTAACAGCGAGGGAATCCTAAATTAGTGGTGGCGGGGAACATGAATATTCACTTCTGCTTTCAGTTCTGCGTCAATTTCTTGCCCACTTAATCTGAGCCCTTCCAAAAGCCCATTCTCTCTCTCTTTCTATCTCTCTCTGTCTCTCTGCAAGACCTACCTAATTTTATCATGCATATGTATTGGCTGTAAACAAAGATGCATGTGTTCTGAATTCAGAAAACAGGTTTACTTTATTTGGGGAATATTCACTAAGTTCTTCAGTGCAGTAAATCTTGTTAGAATTTTTCGTATCATTGTGAATAAAAAATTTACTTCTGCTTCTTCTTTTCACCTTCTCTGTATCGTCTGGCACTGTGGGTTCTGGCAGCATCTTGAGTATAAGTGCGGATATAGAGACAATTGGAGAAATCTTGAAGAAGATTATCCCTACTTTAGAAGAGGTGAGTTTCTTAATGTTTTTATTCCTTAGACCAACAAGATTTGCTTTTGAAATGAGATAATTCTAGATGATTTGCCACTTCTTAATACATTAAATTAGAAAATACAAAACAAAAGCCTTTTAAAGAAGGAGTACCACCCTCAAACTACATGTTGACATCTTTTCTTTTGGTAGGTGGCAGAAAGAGTGGTCTCTAAATTAT
Source organism: Coturnix japonica (assembly GCF_054131305.1). NCBI lineage: Eukaryota > Metazoa > Chordata > Aves > Galliformes > Phasianidae > Coturnix > Coturnix japonica. Next base: position 35,986,485 of record NC_140702.1, read on the forward strand.
AAGTGAATATTTGGAGCAGCCTTTCCCTTCTTCTTGCTTTCAGAACACTTGTCTCCTCTAACTTTTTCCAGTTCGAAGTACTTGTATTCTTATTTGTACCCTGCCTTGGTTTTGTGAGCTTGTTGCACTGTTTACCATCTTCTGAAATTATTACAGAAAGTTATGCAGTGTCATAAAAGAAGTAAGGAAGATGACATCAGTTTATGTTGAGGCAAGATACTGTCGCATCAAAGGAAATAAAGGGTTACAGTTCTGCAGTTGACTATGTCATACTATCATCTTTGGAGGAAAAAAAATTGTCTTATTTTCTTCTCTAACATATATTTCTGACAGTATCAACACTACAAAGGCAGCGACTTTGACTGCGAGTTAAGACTTCTTATTCATCAGAGTTTGGCAGGAGGAATTATTGGTGTCAAGGGTGCTAAAATCAAAGAACTCAGAGAGGTAATGTTTCCCATTCTCCCAAGACTTGGCTTTTGTTCTGTGTGTTATGTGTTCATAAGGTGTAAGTATCTTCTATTGGATAGTTCCTTATTACCATGGTGCGTGTGATTTCTGTATCCTGAGATTTTTATTGGAAACATTCAGAAATAAAGAGATGATTAATAATAGAGCCTAGTACTTCAAGCTTTTAAGCAGTGTTACTGGTACAGTAGTGTTTATAAAGTACATTTCTAAATTTAAGAAGTTCGCCGTGCCTGGAAGGATCTACTGTATAGGCTAGATTCCTTGGAGCGAGTGGCTGGGCATTCAGAATGATTTAAAGTGAATCCATTTCCACGCACACTCATGATGATAATGCAATAGATGTTTGAATATCTATCTAAAACTTGTAGACCATTACTTTCTTTCACTGAAGGAATGAAGGTTTTGTTCAAAACAACTAACGGTCTCTATGAACGTAAAAGACCTTTGTTCTCTATCCTTTCTTGGTATTGTGTGAGGCAGTTTCAAATCAGTTCAGGTACAAGCTGATAAGTCTGTGTATGTTGAGAAGGCAAGGTGGCTAGGCATGTAGTCTTGGCAACATTGCTATATTACAATGCAGTAATATCCAAATCATGTTTTCCTGACAAGTGAAAGTTAATAAGACCCATAAGCTTGCAAAGGATGTGTGATTTTTATGTTAGTATTTAGTTCAGTGATGGTATACGTTAGCCATAAATAACAATGGAGAAAAAAAATGAACTTTTTTCTTCTTAATACAAAAATAATAATTTTAGGGCTTTAAAATATACATTCCTAAAATTAAATTTATTGTGAGAATTCAAAAGTAAGAAAGTACGTAAAATAACTAGAAATTCAATTGCCTTTTGAGTTGATTATTTAAAAGTATTTTAGTGGGCTTCATACCCAATTTATTTTCATTGAGTTTATAAAGTTGTTTGAAATAATAATATTTCAGAATTTTGTATTTTCTTTTCAATAGAACACTCAGACCACCATTAAGCTCTTCCAAGAGTGTTGTCCTCATTCAACTGACAGAGTGGTGCTTATTGGTGGAAAACCTGATAGAGTTGTTGAATGTATCAAGATTATTTTGGATCTTATCTCTGAGGTAATGCTTATTACATTTGATTTTTTCTTTTGGCATTCTTGAGCAATAGGAATCACTTGGTTGGAACATTACATCTTTCAGTTTCTGTTTTGAGTTCAGTACCTCCTACTTTTCTGGTAGCAAAGTGCTGGAATCTGAGATTTTCCAGAGTCAGGATGCACTTAAGCAGTTTTTGTACTAGTGGGACATCATTCATGTTTCACTTAACAATAATGCAAAAATTGAAAAATCAAGGCAATTGATAATAGCAGTTCCTCTATCATCGTTACGTTTACAGGAAACTCGTTGCCTCTTCCTTTCTTAACAAGTATTGTGAAATCAAAAATAAGATGTACATACATAAATTCACTTCTGAACATGTAATATATTTAAATATGCTAATCACAATGGTGTTAACTTCTTGATTGTTTATTTTAGTCTCCAATAAAAGGACGGGCACAGCCTTATGATCCCAACTTCTATGATGAAACGTATGACTACGGTGGCTTCACTATGTTTGATGATAGAAGGGGACGTCCAGTGGGCTTTCCTATGCGTGGGAGAGGAGGTTTTGATCGAATGCCTCCTGGCCGTGGTGGGCGACCTATGCCTCCATCGAGAAGAGATTATGATGATATGAGCCCTCGTAGAGGACCTCCACCACCTCCACCAGGTCGTGGTGGCAGAGGTGGCAGCAGAGCTCGTAATCTTCCTCTTCCTCCTCCACCACCTCCTCGTGGCGGGTAAGTTGTTGCATAAATACATTCTATGAAACTCTAGTTGTGTTGAATTGTGTTCAGATTTCCAGTGTTTGCTTCGCACTTCCATTCTAGTAGTGATTACAGAAGTTTGTATATATTCCTTTGAAGTACTTTGAAATGCATTGGAATTTATTTTGTGTACTGCAGCATGCAGCCTGGTAGAACTGTGGCCATTGTAGGGTTCTTTATGTCATTCACTACGTGGCTAAAGTAGTTACGATTTAAGGTGCATGAAAATCATGAATATGAAAATTTGGATGAGAATGTAAGAAACCAGTTTATGATGTGATTTATGTGATGGTTTTTCATTTCAGAGATCTGATGTCTTATGACAGAAGAGGCAGACCAGGAGACCGTTACGATGGAATGGTAGGAGTTTAAAATTCACATTGTTGCATTTTATAAGCTCAATTCAGCACTTAGCTGAAAGGTGCTGTTGCTAACATACTTGTGTAGTGTTTTCTCTGTAAGAGCAGTCTCTCCTCAAAAGGAATACTGAGGAGATGTTGCACAATAAACTTAACTTCCCCTGCTGCCCCCCTTTCCCATCAGTATCACAGCAAGTTCTACTGTGTGTTATCCTGCAAGTTTTTATACAGTGATGTTCTTTTAGATTTTCTTTTTAGAGAAAATTTGAGAAACAGGAGATGATAGGCTTTTCAAGCAAAGAAAACATGTTATTCATGAAAGCAGTCTTAGCACACATGCTAAAAAAAAACAACTAAAATCAATTGTATTTTATATTTTATTTACTAACTTTGTTTTACTAAATTAAAAACATTAAACCATATTAGTGCTAGTATCTGCTTGGGGCAGGAGGGAAAGGGAAAGAAGGCGGAATCATAGTTTATGGAAACTTTAAAAACTACCCTGACATGCAGCTTCTCCAGCAATCACCTGTAGTTCTAATAGATTCCTGTACTTGTAACAGGAAGAAAAATCATAGCTGTCTGTGGTAACATTTTTTTTTTTTAATTTAGCTTTGTTGGGTACCTTTCTTAAAATGACAGGTGAGATGAGATGAGACTTTTTTTTTTTCAAGTTTTTAAAAAATATCCTTTAATGAATGAAGAAGAAATAAAGAGGAAGTATCAATAAATGGGTTTTACGCATCTCTTCCTTCTGGCAGTAAGAGTTTCTGGAAGTACATGTTAGAAAAATGCTGCATGCTCACTAGAAGTGTTGAAATTTAAGTCTTGTACTTAACAGATAGTAAAAAGTGTTGCCTACACTACTTAATGTCCTAATAAACTAGAAGAATCAAAAAATATACCAAAATAATTATTTATATATAGGTTGTCAAAGATGAGTTCTTGTGTTTTTACACTTCATGAAGCTGACCACAAATACATATAAACATGGCAGCTTGCCCTTTCTCAGGTATCTGGGTTAGCTTAGTCTTGCTTAGCTCTATTCATTCCCAAGTGGAAATGTCTTCTAGCTTTGTTTCCTTCCAGCTAGAATAGAAAAACTGTATGGATTCCTGTTTGGTCTGTTAATCTGAAAATTGACCTTTACTTTCTTGACTTGAGTGTCCATATGAAAGTGGAATTCCGTCTATTCATTTTCATAGACCAAAAACACTGCCTTATTTATTGTGTAGATGCTCTTCTCAGGCAGACATCTCCAAAATCTCAGAGATGTTAAATGTAAAGAGTCTTATTTTACTAGTTCTGATTTCTAGAAAAAGAGCAAATTTGTAGTATTTAAAAGACCATTAAGACTAAATGTTGAACCATGTATTTTTGGGATGCTGAGAAGGCATCGACAGCCTTGTAAATTCTGAGGTGAAAATAAATTTCATTTTAAAAGAATGTTCATTTTCCTTGCCTGTGGGGCATAGCCTGGCTTACAGTTGTAATTGTGCACTGCTTTTGCAAGGGTTCATTTGACTTACTATCTCTGATCTGAAGTTTTTTTCTGAAGAACAGAAAAAAAGTTCTCTTAAGTAACTAAACATTTCAGTCTTGTAAGAACTCAAGATCAAAAGCCCGTTGGACCATGAAAATATTCTGACAATTGAGGAAAAAAATTGAATGTGTTCTTTCTTTTAACATTCCCATTCCTGTGGCTCTTTCAAATACATAAATGCACGCAAAAACCTGTCAGCAGTGGTTGTGGATGAACTCCAGTAGGCAGGGAAGCACCACACAGCCACTTGCTCATTCCTGTTCTGTTGTGGATAGGCGGAGCACTGGGGGGTGAAACTGTGAACTTGTTGATCCAGATGAAGACAGTTCAATAGGTGAGGCAAAAACTGCACATAACAAAAGGAAAATTTTAAATAAATAATAAAATATAAAATACAGAATTAAATACTTAAAGTATAAAATAAAAAATACAGAATTATCAGGTTGTTCTTATTACATACCTAAAGCATAAACCTAAAGCATGGCATCATAAAAGCTACCATGAAGAAACTTAGCTCCATCTTAGCTCAAACTGGTAGAAAAATGGATAAACATAAAAAGCTACTTTAGCTTAACTGATAATTTATATTATAGTAAACATTATAAATTGACGTTTGTAGAGAATTAAAATGAAATGCATTTCTTAAATATGCTGCATCTTCAGAAACTTTCTTGGAGTGTATCTCCACTGTTGAGGTAATATGCTCCTTCAGATGATTCCTAGTTCTTTTTTTTAACTTTGGAATGTGAGTGTAAGGTGGAATGATACAAAGATAGTAACAGATATTCAAAAGGTTATTTATAGGGAAAAACTCACAGATATGGATGCCTTCACTGGGAAACACTGAGGCAGTTTCCAAGAGATGCTGCCTTAGTGGTGGTCAGCCCTTAAATGAGGTCTCGAGGAGGTGGAGACAAGCTCCATTCCTTCTAGGAGCACAGCTAAATAACTCTCACCTGGGTCCCAAGTATTGGGTCCCACAGCTGACCCAATACTTGCCTCAGCTGATTAATCAGGTTCAAGCTGTGATTACCAATTTCCCATACAGTGAGTATACATATGTTCCTGTATAAACACTGCAGTAAAAGTTCATACACTTCTGAATGCAAATACTATTCATGTTTAAAATGTTTGACACAAACTACGTGGAAAAACAGTAAAGGAAGAATATTTGACATCTCTTTTATTTACCTAAGAAGGGAAAAAAATGAAAATTTCTAGGATGGGTTAAAGTTAGAATAACAGGTTTTGGCATTGATGAGGCCCACACGCATCTTCTGTAACAAGCAATAAAAATTAATGCATTAATGTACCGCACTTACACTGCCTTACCCAGACAGTGTTTCATCAGATTTCCATTCTAGTACCAAAAGTCATTAGCACCAGTAAGTCTTTAGACCAGAGGATTTGGTTATGTGTCTTAAGACCTTGCAGCTAGGGTTTTAGCAGCTGTTTTTAAAATGTGCAGGTGAACTTTCAATCTGTATGCTGTTGGTGTTCCATGTTACATGTCATTTTTTAACCCTGCACAGGTCCATGCCTTTGTAGTATTTTGGAAACTATATTTTTACAATCTCCCATTAATGTTTTTCAGTGCTTCCTATAGAATTCTGAAAGTACTATATACTGTGTGTTGTAAAAACATAATTAAATTTCTAGTGGAGGTAGGAAGCAGTATATTACTAACAAACTGGTTATGTTAGGTAAACAGAAATTAGTTACATGAGAAGCAGTGTCCTTGATCTCCTTCTGGCATCAAGGTGATCCCGGATAGTTTAGCATTAATAAACATTTTTAAAAACATACAGGATAAAAAGAACAGTCTCTATGTTTTGCTGTTGTCTGTCTACTTATGTAGAAAATACATTGCACTGCAGTAGTAGTGAGTGTGACCAGTTAGGGGTCTCTTAAGTTGAAAGTAAAAGGTAACAAGTCTTGTAATTTGTCTAAGCCTTGTACTTTTTCATCTCTGTTGTACTACAGGTAGTTCAGAAAAGTGTTTCGTGGTACCAGCTTATATTGGGTTTGGTTGCAACTAACCTTTAAGGCTCTAAGACATGGCCTTACACCTGTTCTTTTCTTCCTCTTATGTTTTGTGTGGAAGATGATGCAGTGTCATGTAGATGCCTGTGATGACATGCAGCCACCAGAGCTGGTGAGTGTCCCTGGTCTTTTTTTCCAAGAGCTTCTGTTGAATTGGTTAAGTGATATTGGTTTTTCTTGAGCTTGAATATAGCCAGTGGCAGCTTTCATAGAAGATGGTAAATCTTCTGACTCGGAACTGGCAACTTGTCCTAACAGTGTGTCACGTACATGTTCTGCTAATAGAAATATGAAAGAATGTAGCAGTACGGCCAGAAGAGAGGAATCCAGTGTATCTTTTATAACCTGTTTCAATGTTTTAAACAGTAGTGTTTAATCCATAACTGATGCATTATAATTGCAAATATTTAGGATATGTATTTTGTATTGATTTTGTTATGTTGCTTTCTCCTATAGCAAATAGGAAATACTAAAAGTTGCCTCTTATTGTTTGTGTATTTGAGAATATTCAGTTTGAACAACAGGTTTTAGGAAGGGAATTTCTGACAGGGTTCTTCAGGCTGTCTAGGAATTGTCAGAAGTGATGGCAGACACTAAACATCAGTTGTTACCTCACACAAACACTGCAGCTGTATTACTTAGTTGCTGTCAAATTCATTTGCTGTCCTGTAGTCTTGGGAGGAATAGCAGAAATGCGAAAGGATTCTTCTTCATAACAGTTTTGTCTAAAAAAAGGCTTCTGTAGAGCAGCAGAGATGTGTTTTTAAATCTGCAGCATGATACTCTGATTGCTCTCTGAATTAAGTCTTAAGCAGTGCCTTTTCTTTTCCTACATATTGTACTCTCAAGACAAGCTCTGTTATGCTGTATTATAATCTGTGCTGCTAAGCAGTGTGATTACGCTATATTGATTACTCTAAAACAGTTAAAGAAGAGGTGAGAGAAGTAGGACTTTTTGAACTGGAGAAGGCTTGAGAGGGATCTCATCAGTGTATATAAATACTTACAGGAAAGTTGCATAGGGGATGAAGCTAGGCACTTTGCAGAGGTACCCGGAGCCATTACAAGAGGCAGTGGACAAAAACTGGAACGCAAGCGGTTCACTTTGAACACTAGGCAGCACTTCTTTACTGTGCTGGTGACAAAGCGTTGGCAAAGGTTGCCCAGAGAAAATGTGGAGTCTCCTTGGAGATTTTCAGAAGCCACTTGGGTGTGTTCCTGGGTACCTTGCAGTGGGTATTCATTCTTGGGAAGGGTTGGAGCTGATGGACCCAGAGGTCCCTGCCAACCACAACTATTCTGTGATAAGTTGAAGAATTTGCTGCAAGTCACTTCAGTGTTATTGTTCCAAAAAAGTAGAAGATAAATAGCTTTTTGAGAAATTTGTTGCATTACAACTTTCTCAGTCTGGTAGTTGCAATGGGTTGACCTTAGCTGGCTGCTAGGCTTTGTCTCAACTGTGCTCTTTCTTTCTTTCCTTTCTCAACAAGACAAAGACTGAAAGTAAAATTAAAAAGCTCATTGGGTTGATAAAGGAGACAAACTATCAAGTGCTGTCACTCAGTTTGGGGAAAATTCATGTTGCTTTTTCCCTTGAAACTGTAAGAAAGGTGAGGCAGAGACGCTAAACTTAAAATACCTTCCCCTCTGAAATCATCTTTCCAAGCTTAACTTCAGTCCTTCAGTCCTGACACCTTCCCAGCCCAAGCAGTTCAGTGGGGGAGGATTGGCCTTGGTGGGTAGTAGTTCGTAACAGGTCCTCTCTGCCACTCCTTCTTCTCACTTTCCTTTGCCCCATAATATTGGCCCTGAACTGGTTTACCATCTTTCCCTAACTGTACCAGAGCAGGTCCTTTGCAAAGGCTGCAGTTCTTCATGAGCTTCTTTGGAATGGCACCTCTCAATGAGGTACCAGTCCTTTGAGAACAGACTGCTCCAGTATGGGTCCTCCACTGGACACATGCTCCTACCAGAAAAACATGTTTCTCTTTTAACTCCTGACATGGGCAATAGTTCCTGCCAGGGGGATCTCCTGTGCAGGCTCTCTATGGGTATTGGCTCTCACATGATCCTCTGGGGACTGTAGTGAAGCAAAGGATGATCTCATTCAGAGACTGCAGAGGAATGTGCTCTGGTGGTCTAGGGCACTTCCTGCCCACACCACCACACTGCAGTCCTACTGTCCTTGGTATCTGAAGTATTCTCTCTGTCACATCTTTCCTTACTTACTCATCCCTCTCGCAACTGATACATGTCATCTTTTTCCCTTTCTTAAATATGGTATAACAGAAGTGCCACAGAATATGCTGTTAGGTTCAACTCTCTCCAGCAGTGGGTCTGTTTTGAAGACAGCTGGAACTGGCTTTATCTGGGCACAGAAGCAACTCTTGTTTATTCTTACACAGGCCATTCCAGCAGCAAAATTCCAGAAACGGAACTCTAGAGAACTGCTTTCATAGGAAAAGAATAAAATGAGGGTTTGTGCATTTAGAATGCTCTAAATGAAATTAAACACTTGGATACCAAGTACCAGTCTGAATCCTAAAATCATTACAGGGATTTGGATTTGATGCATGGTGTTATAGCAGAACAGAAGTAATTTGTGTCATGACTATCTGTTTTAAGAAAGAAAAAACTATGGCATAATTGAGAGACAAGTTAGAGAGCTGTATTTAGATTTGAGTTGTGTTTTAAGATATAGATGAATGAAGTCAGAAGGCTGACAGTCAGTGGCAAATGTTTGGTCACCAAAATGAAGCTTTTGTCTCTCCTGAACTACATCGATAATATTAATGAAGCTGTTCTCACATCTCTTGATTTGAAAGTTAGGTAGGCATCAAGCTGTCTACCAGCAGCTGAATTAGAAAAGATTGCTTGGAAAACTGCTATGTCTGGATTGTTAATGTCTTTTTCTGTCTTGTGTCCTTGAGGTTTTGACAGGGCAGGACAAGAAGTTAATGAGATTTGCTCCCCTTTTGTTTCATCTTGCCATCAGAGGTTTTCTGGGGAAAGATGGCTGGTATACTTTTACACCTCTATATTGCTAGTAACGTGTGGGGGGTGGGGTGGGGTTGAGATTTCTGCATAAAATGGGCTCAGAGTTAGCAGTGTGTTACTTAAAATGCAAACATGTTAATGAAGCATGGCTATCCACTAGTTAAGTGTTTTTTTCTCTTTCTGTTGCAGTTTGAGGGTGGCTCTGGATATGGTAAGTTTTTATACAGAACCTTAATACATAACTAATTATGAAGTTATCAAAGGGCTTGATACATACATTTAAATCAGACTATTCTTATGCAGGGGGTCGTGGTTCATATGGGGATCTTGGAGGACCTATCATCACAACACAAGTAACAATTCCCAAAGATGTAAGTAAAATGGTTTTTCTTCTAACTTGTTTCTTTAAGATAAAGTCACAGAGACACTCAGAACAATTTTAATAGTTAATATTGAATAATAGAAATGGCCCACGTAACTTCTTTTTCAAATGATGAGTCAGTTCTCCCAATTTTATCCCACCTGAATTTATGTACTTGGTATTGCAAAGGGGAATGTTTTGAGACTGTAAAGGGGGAAGCTGCCCTAGCAGTTCTTAAAATTAAAGAACTTTAAAAAAAGTTCTTAAAATTAAAATCAAACACTGCTGTGACTTTTCTAATAGTTGTTATGTCAAGATATATCAGTAAATGAGTGCTTTGCTTTCTCCCTTAGCTGGCAGGATCTATTATTGGAAAGGGAGGTCAGAGAATCAAACAAATAAGGCATGAGTCTGGAGCTTCAATCAAAATTGATGAACCACTAGAAGGCTCAGAAGATCGGATTATAACTATTACGGGAACACAGGACCAGATACAAAATGCACAATATTTACTGCAGAACAGGCAAGTTGAGGTTTAATGTTGTTCTCACTGTTAGTTTTAAGTTGATTTATGTTTTCCTGGTAAATTCTAAATTTCTTCTCTGTAATAGACGTTCTTGGAAGGCAGGTTTTAAGTAACTATTTGAACCTAACTTCTCCAGTGGTAGTTCTGCCTTGATTCTCCTCTGTTTTCCATTCTAACTAAAATGAAGACATCCTCTAAACTAATTTGCTGGAAGACACCTTAACGAAGCAGTCCTCTCATTTCTCTGGTGAAAACTGCTGCCCCAAAAAATTAAAATAATAATAATAGAATAAAAAAAAAACCAAAAACCAAACTACATGCATTAAATTACATAGAGCCTGTAGAAAAATGTAGAAGATTACGGTGGATGTTGGTCTGGTTCTGTGTGGAAGACTAGTGATTTTGTTGTTTTTAGATAATTAAATTGACAACAAATCACAGTCTGCCATATGGCACAGATCATGCCTCTACAGGACAAGTTGAAATCAGGACAATTTGGTGCTGTTAAGCAGCATTTCACACCGTGCTAGCATTACTTTGTCATTTCTGCCAAATACAAATAACAGCTTCAGATATAATTTGCTACGTTTCGCTTTATTAACGTTAGCTGTTGTAGTAGATTTTAATGTTTAACTTAAGTGTTGGGCTTTAGATCACTAATACCTAAGTGTGCCTGAAATATTTGTATATGTGAATATATATATATGTATATAGATAATTACTAGCAGTTAATCTGTTGTAACTATTTTTAATGTATTACAAGTTTTGAAATGTAATCTGTTCTAAGAATGTCATTGTAAATGTTGATGCAAGATGTATGGTCAATCATTCTAATACCTGCTTTTTTCTTTTTCTTTTATAGTGTGAAGCAGTATGCAGATGTTGAAGGATTCTAATGCAAGATTATTTTTTCTTTTTTATAGTGTGAAGCAGTATTCTGGAAAGTTTTTCTAAGACTAGTGAAGAACTGAAGGAGTCCTGCAACCTTTTTTTTTTTTTTATCTGCTTCTGTTTAAAAAGCCAACATTCCTCTGCTTCATAGGTGTTCTGCATTTGAGGTGTAGTGGAATCTTTGCTGTCCACCAGATGTAATGTTTTAGTTCCTTACAAATATTTTGGGGGAGGGAAAGGGCGCGCGAGACTAACATGGAAGTTTTGAAACAGCAGAGAGAGTGAATATCATTTTTGTTCACTGTTGGTGGTAAACTCTAATGTTTCTTTGTAACTGTTGTGAACACCCTGCTTTTATGTACACTGTACCTTTTGAAGGGGGATAATACTGGTAGTCCACGTGTCCTTGGCATCCTTTGAGAGCAGCGTGCAGAATGTAATGCTCTTTTGTAAGAAACATTTTTGATTTTTCAATAAATCTAGTGAACCTATTCTTGGTGGTCATCTCTCTTTAGATATAAATAAGGTGATGTCTAAAATCAATACACCCTTTTTTTTTCCCCCCGCCCCTAAGGAGAAAATGCATAAGTGAGATTTGCTGTTCAGCTTGCTTTTGTGCTCCTTTGATATAGATGGAGCTATGCGGGATTTTCCTGATGATACTGTGTGAAAGCAATGGCTCAGCTTTGCTGTTTGGGGAGAAAATGCAAAAATGTTCCTGTGAACTTGGTGTAAAATGACTTTCTGCAAGTGTTTGGCCCTCTCCGCAGTACCTCTGTATATTGGTGACAGTATATCAATAAAATATTTAAAAACTTTGTGATGTCACTGAGTAAAGCAGTGGTAAAGCACACTGGTCCTAGACAGCTCGCTTAATGCAAGTAACACTTAGAAATGGCAGTTGGTTGTAGCTGTTCTCAGAACTCTCGTTTGTATGAGGTAGGCGTTCTTATGAATTGGCAGAACGACAGTATATAACTCTGTAGCTTGTTTTCCTTGTATACAAAACTTAACCTTGTTTGGTTTCCCTGCTGTATGTTTAATGCCATAGGAAATATGTGAGAAATAAAAAAAAAGAAAAAAAGCTTCCTGAATATCTCATGTGTAATATCTTTGCATTTGTATTTATAGTTTATGAGTCTAAATTTCACTTCCTAAATAAAAAGCAAAAATAAATTAAAAACTGCAAACCATTTTACATACAGTATGAGTGGATTCGTTGTTTCCCGTTAGCTGCAGGCAGGACTCTTTACTTCCTACCTTTCTTTTCCTATCGGGATGGGTGCTTCTAGCTCGGTGGGAGGGTTCGTGGGCCCGGCCTTGAAGCCGATCCTTTCAAGACAGTAAAGACAGTTACAGAGCTGTCTAGGGCATCGAGGCCGGCTTTACGATATCACAGTGAGGGAAGCCGGACATGTCGCTCTCACTTTCTCTATGCGTGTCCAGCAACGCGGGAACAACGCTCTTCTCCGCGCCCCGACCGCCTCCGTGGGGTCAGCCCCAAACACGCACCGCCCCCCTCGCGCCTGCGCAGTGTGAGGCGGGAAGTGTCGCTCGGCCGTAGGGCAGGCAGCGCCCGAGGTGGGGCCCGCGGGGCGTGGCGGTCGGAAAGCTCTTGCCTTCCTACAGGCGGGAGGCGGCGGGATGGAGCAGCTCTCGTCCCCGCTGGAGTCCGCCCGCTTCATCGCGGGCCGCAGCCGAGACGTGTCGGTGGACGAGGAGGGGGCGAGAAAGGTGGCCGAGTCGCTGTTCGACAGAGCGTCAGAGGAGGCGTTCAGTCTGTCGGGATGGAAGGCGCTGCACGAGCTGAACCCGCGGGCCGCCAGCGAGGAGGCGGTGAACTGGGTGTTCCTGGTGGATACCCTCAATTTCTCCTTCTGGTCCGACAGCGCCGAGCAGAAGTGCCTGGTGCGCTACAAGGGGAAGGAGTACAGCGGGTACTGGGCGCTCTGCGCCGCCGTCAACCGCGCGCTGGATGACGGTCAGTGCGGGCGGGGCGGGCTGCGAGCGGCGGCTGCGCGGGGGGAAGGGTGGTCCGCGGTCTCCTAAAAGCGTGTTTAGGCTGTCCGCGGCCAGCGCTGTGTGACTGCGGGTATTTCCGTGGCGAACGAGCAGCCCGCGCTGGGAGCCGTCTGGGCTGGTTGACCCTGGGGGTCTGAAAAGCACGTGCCGGCGCGGCGGTGTGTCGGAATTCCGCCTCATCTGGGTGCGCTCGTTGGGAGGAAAAAAAAAGTACTTGGATGTGCAGAGGGAAACTTTAGTAACACTTCTTCTTAACTGAAGAAGAGCTTGCAGTAAGGGCCTTCTTGTAAATACATAACAGTGGAGCTCAGGCAAAAACTGATAGTAATGGTTGTATGGGGCTGGAGGACAGTGTATGCACACCGTGCTGAGCGATGGAAACAAAGCAGTACGGGAAAATCACATACAGGAAGTAATAAACGTACCGTGGCTGTGTGTCAGGAGATCCTGCCCAAGCAGAGAGCACACCAACCAAGTGCATATGGTGCTAAGCAGCTATTTGAGTGTGATCTTCACTGTGTGCTGTCAGTCTGAAGAGCTGAGAGGCTCTCTGAGTCTCACCATTGCCGTGGATCTGTGTGTAAGGTCTCTGTGTGCGGCAGCCTAACACCTTGTTTTTGCTCTTCTGAAGGAATACCCATTACCAGTGCATCATACTATGCCACCATGACACTGGACCAGGTCAGACAGGTGTTCCGCTCCGACACAGAGGTGCCCATGCCTCTACTTGAGGAGAGGCACCAGGTGCTGAATGAAAGCGGAACGGTTTTGTTGGAGAAGTTTGGAGGCTCTTTCCTCACCTGTGTTAAAAAGAGTGAGAACAGCGCTCAGAAACTACTACGTCTTGTGGTGGAAAACTTTCCTTCTTACAGAGATGAAGCTGTTTTTGAGGTATGTTAGTTGTGGCCCTGAATTTTTTTATGGTATGAAATTATTACTAATTGTGGCCTTAAAAGATAGATTGTGAATATTTATTTATTTTTCTGGAGCGACAGTTCAGAATTGGTGTAAGAGTTGTGTATTTGTTACAGCTTTAATACAGAAGAAGGGAAACTGAGTGTGAGGTCCAAAGAAGGGCAAGAGGGCTGTTGAAGGGCTTGGGGAATCTGCCCTGTGAGGGGAGACTGAAGGAACTGGGGCTGTTTAGTCCGGAACAGGAGGCTGATGGGAGACCTTATTGTTCTCTTCAAATACCTGAATGGTGCTTGCAGCAAGAGTGGTTGGTCTCTTCTCACTGGTGGCAGGTGACAGGACAAGCGGAAATGGCCTCAAGATGTGGCAGGGTAAGCTTAGATTGGTTATCAGGGAAAGCTTCTTTACATAAAGGGTTGTTAAGCACTGGAATGGGTTCCCCAGGGAGGTGGTTGAGTCACCATCCCTGGATGTGCGTAAAAACCAATTGGATGTTGTGCTCAGGGACACGATTTCATGGAGGGTTGTTAGAGCTAGGGTACTGTGGTTAGGTTGTGGTTGGACTCAATGATCTTTAAGGTCTTTTCCAACCTGAGCTATTTTGTAATGATTTCTCTGAAATTCAAAAGTAAAATTCAAGTAGAAGGAAAATACAGCATTATTTTAGTATTCCACTTCAAGTCAGATAAGGGATCAGTCTGTATAATGGAAGTCAGACTTTGAAGTGGGTTATCTAATTGTGTAAATTGGTCTGAGTAATACAGATGGGGACGATAGGTTTTGAAATACTCTTGGGCCAACGTATATGTTTTTTGTTAAGATAGGGTAAAGGTATTGAGATTTCATTTCTTGATCCGTGTAAAACTTCTGAAAACAAAATCACCCCAGTTATTAGCAGTAAATGAATCTCCATCATCTGAAGTACTGAATTGGCCTGGAATGTATATCTGGTGATAATTATGTCTTCTTTGTTTTTTTCTTCTTTCCTTAGTGGAGAACAAGGGTTTTTTTTTTGTGGGCTGTCTGTATGTTTTGCTCTGTTGTAATCTGTTCTGATGTACTCCAGGTTTAACCACAACTCTATTTTATGTCTTATAAATGTGTAACATGTAAGATAATTTCTGCCTGACAAATCAGAATCTTTGTTTTTCTTGTTTGGTTGGTTGGGTTTTTTTTCCTTAAATTTTTATCCCTCACTCTCTTTTTCTTCATTTACCACGAGGGTCTTTGCATCTAATGGAAGAGATGAGACTCCAGTAGTGAACGAAAATGTACAACTTACTACCAGAAGTCTGTAACTGCCATTAGTTCAGTAGTTCCTGCAGGAATGGCTACAGGCCAGAATTAATCCTAAATGTCACATCACTTATGTCAGAGTTGACACAGTACATAAGCTTTTTGCAGCAGTTTCTCTGAAAGAAACTGATGGGAAGTAAATACAGTGTTCTTGGTGTTCTCCAGTTGTCCCTATACAAGCACCATTTTTTTAAGCCTCGGTGGCATGTGCTCTGTTTCATCTGCGGTACTATTCAGATGTTATACCACCAGAACACCCAATTCTGTCTCCAGTGCAGCCTGTGCTAACTAATAGCTTGTACAGGCCATTGGAAGTAGTGCCCTGCAACAGTGTTCATTGGGCCCCTGAACCAGTTGCTTTTTACACTTACCTGTGATGTTGAGTAAGTGGCATCACTTTTTACTTCATCTCCTACTATGAAGATACCATATTAACTTGAAAAATCAGAGGTTCTCTGTAAGTTATCATTGATGTGACTTATTTAACTTACTGGGATTTTTATATAAGAGGTCATTTTATGATGACTTTTGTGATCGAAAAAGCAGGCATTTTTCAAGTGATAAATAGAGTATTTTCTTATCTTTATAGTGACTTTATTCTCTGACGTAATGTCTTTCATGAGCTGGTGCTGAGTGCTTTATAAAGCAAGGCTCCCTAAAAGCAGCTGCAGACTACAGAATGAAAAGCTGTTCCAAAAATGATCCCAGACCGTAAGCACTGACGTAGTAGTGAAGTCTGTTGCATAAACACAGAAGCTGCTTTTCTACTTTCACTAAGCAAGCTGTGCATTTTGAAAGTGGTTGAAATAACAGAGATGAGGTTTACACCTTATTTGTTCTGAAGTGTATTTTTTAAGAAAACATAATATGAGGTGACATGGATTGTATTACCATCACAATTTCTGTGCAGCCAGATGAGATCTCATAAGTAAACATTCATTTGCCTTCATTAAAAAGAGAACTAGACGTAGGTATCTATCTGACAACATACTGTTGTTTTTAGTTTCCTCTCCGTAGTAGAAACATGTATGAGAATAAATTCTGTACTGCAGTAAATTGTACTATCACAGACTGCTGCAGCTTTCCTATGATTTGACCTCCTGTAGGAACTTGTAAAATTAAGAAAATTCCTTGGCTGCATGTCTTACCAAAATTGTATACTAAAAATTAGTCATAGTTACACGATACTGAATGTAATTGCATATTGCCTGTGTTCTTTTATTTCTATGCAGTGACGTGCAAAACAAAGCCTCTGAAATCTTTTTGTCCTAGTACAGGTATTTCATATTTAGGCATTGTGCTGACTTTGAATACTGGCAGAACATTAAACAATGAATTATTTATCAGGATTTTCATGTTCTGACATACATTTGAGTCCTTCCAAGCTTCCAGCCATCAGTGCTGTGTGTATGCACTTTTTTTGTTTCCCGTCATTTTTTATGGAAGTAGTTAGATTCATGTGCTTTTCCTATTCTCTGCCTTTCTTTCTAGCTGTGCTATCACATTTATATGTTTGCCAACACAATATCCTTTCTTTCTTTTACTATCCATAGGCCTGAATTAACTCTGTCTCTTTATGCTTCTTGAAGTAAATGTAGTGGAGTGGTAAGTGAGGAGAAGTGGTAGCTTTCCTTGGAATGCAGGAGCAGAAAAGTTGTGGAAAATAAGTGTAGGTTTGTCTCCATCAGGTAAAATATTCAGTTTTTGGAGAAATACACTGTCTTTGAGAGGTAACACCATTCACCCAGTGCTTTTCTTGCTCCATGTTAAAAAGAACAGTTGGAAAAATTACTGTAAAAGCTTGATTGTCTTTTCCATATAGAAAATACTTCTACTGCTGTTGGTGAAGTAGAAGTAAACCAGCATTAATGTCTTCTGTTAGCTGAGCATTTTTTTTTATGAATAAATAACTTTTTATCACACTGCTCTTTTTGATGAGGTAAGCACTTGTGTGCAGTTCAGTATTTAGATTTTAACGTACTTCTAGCGTTGTGCTTTTATTTACTGTTTTAGTTAATATTTGCTTAACAAGATATATCTTTTGTTGTGTTATTGTGTTTTCTGGAGCAACATAACTTAGCTGTCTTTCTCTGTTTTCATTTTCTGTATTTATTGAAGCTTCCCTGGCACTTAAATTGTTTGAATTTTTTTCATCAGAAAAAGAAGGTGGCTTTCTACAAACGGGCACAAATACTTGTGGCTGATACATGGAGCGTATTGGAGGGCAAGGGAGATGGCTTTTTTGGAGACATTTCTAGCCTGACTATATTTGCTGACTACAGAATTCCTCAAGTTCTTGTTCATTTAAAAGCCCTGAAATATTCTGAAGATCTAATGAAAAAGCTACGTGAAGGTTTGTTCCTTCCTTACTATTTTAAAGTATTCTTATGTTTTGAATCTGTCTGTTCCTGGGATTAAAAACTGGCAAGGTGTGAATAGAGACACTTAAGGGTTTATATCAGAGTTTCAGAACAACCGCTGTTGATGGCTGCACTTTCCAGCATGACTGTGATCGTGATTTTGAGATTTCGGTAGTAGAAACAGCAATTTCTTCATTAGTTCAAAGCATGTGGAAAGGCATGGGGGTTCTTGTTTGTCAGTACTCAACAGGACTTGCTATTTTTAAGAGCAGCAAACAAACTAATAAGATAAACACTCACTTTAAGAAAACGTGCCATAGCTTTTAAAGAAAATAATTACACAGCTCTGGTTCCATCTTACAGTGCTTATTAACTAAGAACTTGAACAAATAAAAACATAAACCAGTCCTTTTCCCACTGCACAGTGACTGTGTTTATAGGCAGGACTATTTTTAGTGATTTTTCAAGTTGCACAGCAAGATAATCAAATAGCCCATGTGTTTGAATGGCTGTGCTGGAAATGACCATACCAAGCTTCAAGGAAAAGATAAATTGTTCTGTGATGGTAAAGGTATCGTAGAGTGTTGTTATTTGCTTGATCCTTAATCTTAGTGAAGAGTAGAACTACCCCTTGCAGGAAATACTCATTTGGAATTATACTTAAGTATCCCTTTTGACTCCAGAAACAAAATAGTCATTACTGTATAGCCCAGCCATCTGTTCTCACCCCAAGCCCTGTCTCTTAGAATACTGGATGGCTTCTTAATTGAAAGGGAGGCAAAATGTACAGTAATTTTAAAGTAATCCACAGAAAATGTACAGTAACATAGTATGTAGTTAGGGTATAAGGGGTGGAAATTGTGGCTCTGGAATAGCTTAAACGTGAAACAAAATGAGAAAATTCTGGACATCTGGGGATTCTGTCTCCTGAATGTAACTGAGTTGCTATCTCATATCCTACAGGAACTGTTTTCAAGACTGGAGACAGAGAAGAGGTGGAGATCCGTGGTTGTTCGATTTGGTGCTGCAACCTAATCTGCAAACACTTGCTGGAGTTCTATGAGAAGAAGGGTCAAGACATGCGTGATCAGATCAACGCAGTTTTACTTGATTACTACCTCTGGGACTATGCCAGGGATCACAGGGAAGATATGAAAGATATTCCATTTCACCAAGTACGGTGTATATATTACTGAATCCAGCAGGATAGCTACTGTATTGTTGTGTTTCTTTTTCAATTACAGTTTCTTTTTTTCATACAGTGAGTTGTCGTATACTACTTTGGAACTTGCTAAATCAAATAGACGCTTTCTGATGACATATGAATAACTTGCTTGATTTCTTTGAATCACATGCTGACCGAGACTGGAGTTAATAATGTAAAACTGCTGGAAAATTTGTAGACTTCTAGTGATACAGATTTTGTTTTGCTTTGAGTTTGTGTATGGGTATATACATATATCTACATATGTTCAGTCATGTATGTATATGAACATCCAGCAAAATGGAACAGAATGGTGGGGGGAAGGTTCATCCTCTCCTGTTGTGCCACCAGCATTCCCCTCTGATGTCGCAGGCCAACGTAATAAAATAGGATGTGTTGCTTCAGGAGCAGCCCTGTACACGCACATGGGTACATGCACAGTCCTTTGTTGGCAGCAGTGCCGTGCCTGCATGTACCTTGCCAACCCTACACTGTCTTTCCTTTTATTTGGGGAAAGCTCGCCCTACGCTCCTAAGCTTTATTATTATTACTATTAAGTGATCGTCGCAACTCTTGTAATAAAGCGTGCAGAGCATAAGCGGCCGCTGCCTTCGTCCTTCCGGGGAGCTACGGGGCTGCCGCGCCTCCTGCCGCAAGGGGGCGCTGCGTGCGGCGGGGCGGTGCCGCGGGTCGGTGCGGCGGTGCAGCCGCTGGACGTTGCTGCCGTTGCCTGGCGAGGCGCTGTCAACAGCGGGCGGCGCGGGCGCGGCGGCCGTAACGGGAGTTGTCGGGCTGTCCCCGCCTCCCGGCCGCGCCGCCCGCCTTCCTTTCTTCTCCTCCGCTCGGCGGTATCGCCGGGCTGCGCGGCGCCGCCTGGTCCTTCGTTACTGAGAGCTCCCGGAGGCGGCCGGTGCCGAGCTCAACAGGTTTGGAGAGAGGCTGGGGCGCTGCCGCAGCGCTGCCCGCTCGCTGCTACCCGGCACCGCGGCGTTCCGTGCTGTGACACGCAGCGCCTTGCGATACTCGCGTGTTGTTAGGGAGCAGCGCACAGGATCTCTGTCTCTCCCTCTCTGTGACCTCCTTTATTTACGTGTTTTTGTTTGTTTGAGGATAACTTTAAAAGGGGAGAGTGGCGGCTTTGAGCGGCTGTCCTCGCTGGGGATAAAAGGAGGACTGACCAGACAATTAAAAGCAGACGTAGGCCAATATGTGGCTTGGATCTGTACGCAGTAAGTCATACAGTCACTCTTGCTCGTCCTGTCTGTTGTGACATGAGGGCGGTTCCACCCCCAGCTCTGCCTGCTTGACTTCCAGCTGCTCAGATTTATGAAATGGGGTTTTTCTTCAGCTCCCAGGTAGAGTTCCTCAGCTCCAAACTAAAAGGGACAGAGCGAGGTGCAAAAGCTCCTCCTTTTGCAATTACAGAAGACCGCATCTCTAAAACTCATGTGTAAATATTTTCAGGAAACCTGAGTTTCATGTGCTTAGCAGATGAGTTCTGCTGGGCAGGAGCTCCACAAGTTTCCCTTGCCCCATAAAGCTTCTGAGAACTGTTTTGAACCAAAGTTGTGCTGAGGATCCAGCAGTGTTCCCAGCAGACAGCTGTAAGGAAATGCTGTGCATTAATGCTTTTCTTTGTGCTGCTCTGCAGTGCTTATGTGTTAAGAATGAGCATGCAGGGGACAGCATCAGGAAGCATACTTGCTAAAATATATAATTAATAAAAGTTAATTACATACAGGCATAAAGAGGCAGATTAAAATCAGATGAATGCTTTGTATGTAGTAATTGTGTGTGAAAACATCACTGCCTCGCAGGCAGCACAACAGCCTGCTCTGCATCTCTTAGGTTATAAATGTATGGCCCTTCCAAATGGAAGAGGCCTCTAAGGTGTGTGTGTGTGTGTATTTTCCTTGAGGAGGAAAAGGGTTTGTTTGACCAATTTCTGCTGCCTATGCAGCAGGAACATAGTGGTAGGAAAGTAAGATTCCTCTTCAGGATGTGATTTGTTGTGAACAAAGCCTTGCAACACTGTTGCTTCATATAGCTGTATTAAATTCATGGAGAAAGTCAGGCAACTTTCAGGTTTAAGTCTGCTAGTTTAGAATCTAATAGTAACAAAATTATGAATTCATTTAACAGTTATTAATATTGTCACTTTCCTATCAGAGTTACTTTTCAGCATTAAAAGATGTTTTGTATTCATTAGGAAACTTTGACCATCAACCTCAGCAGGGAATCCATTCTTATTCACTAAATAACTGGGATAACATTTTTATTAGTTGCAGAAGATTTGGAATGAGATGAGCACTGGAACCATAACATTTCCAGCAAATACGTGGAGCACAGAGATGGAGGTTGGCATGGAGGAAATCCCAGTTAAAGTTGCAGTAAGGATCAGACCTCTGCTTTCCAAGGAAGTACTTCATAATCACCAAGTGTGTGTGAGATTAGTTCCAAATACACAACAAATTATCATTGGAAAAGACCGTGCCTTCACTTTTGACTTTGTATTTGGCAAAAACTCAACCCAAGGAGAAGTTTACAGTGTTTGCATTAAGCCTCTTCTAATGTCTTTAACTGAGGGATACAATGCTACAGTATTTGCATATGGACAGACAGGATCTGGGAAGACTTACACCATTGGATGTGGTCACATTGGTACGTTATAGGTCTCATTCTGTTTCATTTTTTTACGTGTGTACAATATAGTTGTGCACATTAAGTATTTAATGCATAGCAGATAGAGCTGGAGAATGAAGGGGTCATGAAAATAGATGTAATAGAAAAAAAGCACAAAAGTGCCCAATGCATATGGAGCAGTTGAAATGTTCTAAATGTAAGTTCTGCATACATTAAGATGTAAGGAAAGCATTGGGGAAAGAAGCAATTTGGTGGCTTTTTTTTGTTGTTTTGTTTTTTTGCATTTTAACATGCAACTTAAACTGTAACTCCTTTCTGAAAACTACAGGTACGTGCAGTGCTTTAGAAATTCTCAATAGCTTTTCCCTATCTGCTTTAGGCAATAGTTTTCTTACTCTCTGTTGGCTTCCTTTGAGAGTCTGGCAAAGGTATTAATTTCATGTTTAAGTTTCATAGAATGAATTCACAGAATGACGGGATGGTTTGGCTTGGAAGGGACATGAAAGTCCACCTAGTTTCAACTCCTTGCCACGGACTGGGCTGCCACCCACCAGATGGGGCTGTCCAGGGCCTCTTCCCACTCGGCCTTTAACATCTCCAGGGATGGAGCACCGACAGCTTCTCTGGGCAGCCCATGCCAGTGCCTCACCACACTATGCGTAAAAAATTTCCCCCTAACATCTGACCTAAACCTCTCCTCTTTTAATTTAAAAACATTCTGCCTTGTCCTACTGCTATACCCCCCAACAACATACCTCCCCATTTTCCTTCTAGGCTCCCTTTGAACATTGGAAAGCTGCTATAAGGTCTCCCCGAAGCCTTCTCTAGACTGAAGTTTCTGGAATAATTTAGAACTTAAAATTAAGTCCTATTAATGGATTGAAACAAATATTCTTGTGAACAGAATAGCAAGTATTTACATAAATTCTAGAGAACACTGAGCTCTTCAGATTACTTAGCCCACCAAGTAGTAATCTCACAGACTTCTTATTAGATTCAGCCTTTGTAGTTTGTGCAGCAGAATGACTACAAGTGTCTGTGACATCTTTCTTTGTATTTTAGCCTCAATTGCAGAGGATGAAAAGGGCATAATCCCACGGGCTATTCAGGAATTATTTCAGCATATTTCTGAAAACCATAACATTGACTTCCATGTGAAAGTGTCTTATATAGAGGTCTACAAGGAAGAACTTCGTGATTTATTGGAGTTAGAGACCTCTGTGAAAGATTTGCATATCCGAGAAGATGAAAAGGGGAATACAGGTAGGATTTTGGATCTAAAATTTGATGCACATTGTTTCAGTTGTCTGCCCAAATTGTTCTTCCCACCTTGAAAAGAGAGAAATGCATCAGTTACTAAGGTAGAAACACAGTTAGTACTTCTGCATACTCTGCCTAGAAACTCAATGGCTCCGGGTTGTTCCATTGAATAAAGAGTTTAAAATTAAGTATTCTCATATTAAACATATTTGTTAAGCTACTTACACTGCAAATACCAGCACCCATTTCACTCTGACATGAGTGGGACAAAGAATAGTATCATCTGATATTTTTAGGCCTCCCATAGTTCTCATATCTCTACAGGGATATGCTAGAAGAATCCACCACAGTCTTTTTATTCTGAAACTGTAACTTTATTTTTTCCTTTATTCTTTATATTCTCATTTCTGTATTCTTTACAGTATTATTATTACTGTTGCTTTGAGCTAGTGCGGCTTTCTGCTCCATAGCTGGAAGAAGGCAGTACATGCACATGCAGTTAGTACGAAGCTTAGTCTGCAAACAATATTATTGCTTCATATAGATGGATATATATGATACTGTTGTAGTATTTAAATATAGTAGTATTTAAACTCCTGCATCAGGACTGTTTGAGGCGCCTTAGTTGATCATGTACCTGCTATGGTATTTTCCATCCTAAAACAAATGATAAAAAATAAGCTGTTAGGAGCACTTATTATACCACTTCTACACCGTAAGGTTACTCAAACAGTAGACACTTCTCTAAAAGGCTCAGCTACTTGGTCTGTACAGAATGGAAATGCTGCTCCTAATATAGGCTGGGAATCATTTCTACTACAAACTTTTTTTTGTCTTTCTTTAATTCACAAAGTAACCTTTGAGCTGAGTTTGCTCTTTTCAAATTGCCTATGTCTGTGTGTAAATACCTAAGGGTGTGCCTTCTGTTTAGGATACTGTTACAAACACTGTGGCACAATACACCTACACTTGAAATTTCTGTGGGCTTCGGGTGTGCTGTACTTTATGGTTTCCACATATTATTTTCTTCAGCTGTGTGCTTGACCTTATGATAATGCAGGCTTGTACATTTCTTCAGTTTATGTTTATAGATTGCTGTGAAGTGTTGCTGAAAATAATTTAATTATTCCTGTTTTCTTTGGTTTGGTGTTCAAGTGATTGTTGGTGCTAAGGAATTTGAAGTAGAATGTGCCGATGAAGTAATGAGCCTGTTGGAAAGTGGCAATGCAGCTCGTCACACAGGCACAACACAAATGAATGAGCACTCTAGTCGATCTCATGCCATTTTTACCATCAGTATTTGTCAGAAACAATCTGCAGAGTCTCGGAAAAATACTGATGTTCCACAGGATCCATCTTGGAAATCAGTCAGAATGATTGCTTCAAAGTTCCATTTTGTGGATTTGGCAGGATCAGAGAGAGTGACAAAGACTGGAAATACTGGTGAACGGTTTAAAGAATCAATTCAGATCAATAGTGGTTTGCTGGCCTTGGGAAATGTCATCAGTGCTCTTGGAGACCCAAAAAGGAAAAGTGTGCATATTCCTTACAGGGATGCTAAAATCACTCGTATTCTGAAAGACTCACTAGGAGGAAATGCCAAGACTGTCATGATAACATGTATAAGTCCATCCTCATCAGACTTCGATGAATCTTTAAATTCACTCAAATATGCCAACAGAGCCAAAAACATTAGAAATAAACCAGTTGTGAACTACAACCCTGATCAAGACCGGATTGATGAAATGGAACTTGAAATCAGATTGCTCCGAGAAGCTTTGCAGAACCAGCAAGTCAGTAATCAGTGTTCTCATGACGTAAATCAAGAAAGAATTCGAATCAGTTCACTAGAAGAGCAGCTCACCCAGCTTCAAGTTCAGTGCTTTAGCTATAGAAACTGCATAGATGAAGCCTTCCCATTCTTGGTTGACTTGAATGATGATACTAGCTTGAACAAAAGTCAGCGGGACAGGTTGCAGAGTTGGATCACCATGGTGCAAGAAGTAAGGAAAGAAGCTCTCACCATGCAGCAAGGTGACACCAGGACTGGGACCAGCCATGAGCCTCATCATATCACAGTCCTTCAGCTAAAGCGGGAACTGAAGAAATGCCAGGTATTTAAGCTGATTATTCAGTAACTATGAGAAGTCTGCTAAAACTTGAATTCAGTTTTGAAATGTGTAAAACTGCTAAACATTACACCTAATCTGTATTTAATTTTGACTATATATTCCCAATTTATTTATCTAATCCTCTGGAACACAGTTTTAATGGATAATTGAATGGACTGTCATCTTCATCCTGATAGAGCTAGGTAAAGTAACACTATATTTTGGCTCAGAAGTTTTAAGGTAGTTCTATGAGGTTGGGTCATTTTATCTGTTAGATTCTTTGTTTTAGCTACGATAGTTTTAGTTGTTCTGTAAACCCAGAAACTGTTTAAGTAATGCTGATCAGTGAGCTTATCAGAAGTATTACAAACATAATGCAGGCATTTTGACAAATACCTGTCTACTTGAAGATACCATTTGGGATAAATTTTGTAACTTATATCTAATACTACTTGATGCAAGTACACAGTATACTAGTATAGCTGATACTAAGAAGTTGCAAGTATCTTTTCTGATATCTTTATATCATTTTTTAATATTCAGTCATCTTAACTAGAACTCCTCCCTTTCAGATCATTATTAGGCCTTTAGCTTACTGTATTTAATAAACATTTGATTACTCATTTGAAAAGTAGGATACAAAAAGTTAAGTCTGAAAACACCATCACTCCATCTTTTTCCAGGTTCAACTTTGTGTCTTCAGATTTCTCTGTCACACTGCTAAGCAGTGCTAGTGTATTGAGGGGTGGTTTATGGTCAGTGCACAGCAGTTTTTCTCTTCTGCTCCTCTCCACACCTTCTGATTTGTACATGGGTTCTCCATAGGCAGAAGTTCTATCAGGAATATCCACTTGCTCTGGCATGGGTCTTTCCTGTGCTGCAGTATAGTTCAGTTATCAGCTCTGCCATGGAGCACCTCTTTCTCTAACCCTGGCATTTCTTCTGGTCTTTCTTCCTTCATTTTTTTTCCTTGATCTTCTTTCCCTTTCTTATTCTTGCTGGAGGGAAGTAGAGAATATTTTTTTCTCTTTTTGCTTCTACGTGTGGCCTTTGCTATTCTTTCACTGAAATGCTTCTAACTTAAAACAAACAAAAATGCAACAACAACAAAATACACACAAAACACACTAACAGAATAACCCTTCAAGTTTTCCTCCACTTCATTTTCTATCCCGCCATCCTTTGGAGGAGAGGAAGTGAGAGAGCTGTCACATGGTACTGCCAGTGTTAAACCATAACAACTGCTTACATTTCTGTCATTTCATTCTGCCCTGCTCTTACCATGCTAGCACCTGTATAATCTTTACTGCTACCTGTTGTTTTCTCCTTCTGTAGTTTTCTCAGCCCTGAATAATGATACACCCCCATTGTCAGACAGGATACACTTGTCAACTAAGTAGAAATTTTTGTATGTATTGGTACTTTGGAAAAAGTGCTGACCTCTGAAGAGACATGAGGTTCTTCAATGCTTTCTTAGAAGCGCTTAAAAAGCTCTTAAAAAGAGACTTTTTGTGGAAGAAAGATGTAGGTTAGCTAGTTGTGCAGAAGTATCCAGTTTTAGAATGGTGAAATACAATGTTTCTGTACTTCGTCTTTAGTTTCTGCAAGTTTTCTGGTGGACTAACTACATTAGAACTCTCCTTTAATCAGTATTGAATTATTTTCTCATAAAAACACCTGAAGGAATATTCATACAGTTTCTTTAATATGTAGGCAGATATCTGAGTATAAAAATGAGGAAGGCTGTCCTTATTTTTTTCATTTAAGAAGCATATTAATCTTTGACTGATGCTGAGACTTTGTAGCCACATCTCACAGTACTCTGAAGAAAATAGTTGGATTTAAATACTCTATTCATAATGTAGTTGGATTATTGGTACATTATTTCCTTTAGGAGAAAGAAATTTGTCCAAAGAAAATCAATAGATGCGAAACAGAAGTGAAGAAATGGTGGGTAGAAAACATGCACGCTGGAGGTGAGCAGTTTTTTCACCATAAGGCCATGGTATTATAACCAGAGGGATCTTGATGGCTGTTCTGCAGAAAAGGAACTGGGGCTCCTGGTGGATACCTATCAACATGAGCCAGCAGTGTGCCTTTGTTGCTAAGAAAGCCAGTGGTATTCTTGCCTGCATTGCCAGCATATCAAGAGAAGTGATCCTTGATGGGTCTGTATGTGGAATACTGTGCTTAGTTGTGGTTGCAAGCCATATGGGGTGCATTAAACATATGGTAGCCAGATGGTCAAAAGAGGCAATTCTCTTGCTGCATGTAGTCTTCATGCAGCCTCACTGTGAATATTGTATGCAGTTCTGGGCCTCTTAATATAAAAAGGATGTTATGGTTCTTGAAAGTATCTAGAGGGGAGCAACAGAACTGATTACAGGGCTGGGAGACATGTCCTGTGATGACTGAGGTTAGAGGGCTGTCCAGCCTGGAGAAGAGAGGGCCAGGAGGTGACTGCACAGCTCTCTGCATCTTCCTGAGGAGAGGAAGCAGAAGGAAGTGTTGGACTCTGCTCCTGGGAATCTGTGGCAGGATGTGGAAACAGCTCAATACTGTGGAATGGGAGGCCCAGTCTGGACATTAGGAAACATTTCTGTACTGTGAAGGTGGTCAAACACTGTCACAGGACTCCTAAAGAGGAGTCTGATGCCCTACGGGGCAGGGTTCAGGAAGTGTTTGGTAAGTCCCTCAATAATATGCTTTAACTGTTGGTTAGCCCTGTAGTAGTCAGGCAGTTGGACTAGATCTTTGAGGGTCCCTTCCAAATGAACTGTTCTGTTCCATTCTGTTCTATTCATTTTCTCTTCTATTCTGTTCAGTACTGAGGTGACTAGTGCTTGAGTGATGTGGAGCTACTGGAAGGAGTACAATGTAGGAACACAGAGGTGGTGAAGGGACTGGAACACCTACCTCTTCTCTGAGGAGAGGCTGAGAGAGATGGGACTTTTCAGCCTAGAAAAGAGGAGGCTGATGGGGACCTCATCAATATCTTTATATACCTGAAAGAAAGGTGTAAAGAACATAGAGCGAGGCTGCTTTCAGAGGTGCTCAGTGCCAGGATGGAGAGGCAGTGGGCACAAACTGGAGCATGGGGCATTCCCTTTGAAGACCAGGAAGCACTTCTATAACTTGTGCTGGTGACAGAGCACTGGCACAAGTTGCTTAGAAAAAATGTGGAGTCTTGGAGATGTTCAAAAACTGCCTTAATGTGGGCCTGGGCTCCCTACTTCATGTGTCTCTGCTTGGGCAGAGAGGCTGGACCAGGTGGATTCCAGAGGTCTCTGCCAACTTTAATCATTCTGTGATCCTGTGATTGGAGAATTTCCTATACATACATCAAAACTTTGCAGTTCTAATCACATATTTGAACAAAAATGAATATGTGTATATATTTTTTTTATTTTCCAGTGTCAAGAATAACAATGTTCCCTTTTTCCGAGCTGAACTGTCCTTTTATTATCCAGCAGGCTTTAGTCATGGATGAAGAAGTATTTAGCCAGAAGGATCACGAACTAATGATGCTACAGAAGCAGATAAAGGCATTAATACAGGAAAATGAAGAACACCTGGAATCTTTAAAGAAGGCTGAAGAAACACAAAGATTACAGGTATTTTTCCTCTGGTACATACTACAAATATCCATATTGATGCGTCTTTCCATAGTATGAATTATTATTTTAAGACAGACCCTTCAGTGTATTTGGGGAGTATACATGTCTACAAGTCTTATGAGTGTTTTGTTTGAATCAGAGCTGTATCCCTTAATGAGGCAAGTCATCTAGTGGATGAAACCCAATATTGTGATTCCTAAATCTTATGTATCAGCCCAGCTGTGCCACAGCCTTTCTGTACAACCTTACATTAATCATTTACTTTCTCTGTGCTTCTTAAAACATATCACATGCATTGCTCTCCAGATGCGTATTGCTCATAAGTTGTTTCAGGACAATTAATGAAATAGGTTTTGAAAGGCCTTCAAAAATTCTTTAGAATATGAAAAAGACTTATGAAGTACCTACTGAATGCTTTAATTGAAAAGTTGTATAGCAACATATTTTGTTATGTCTTTAAGTGTCAGAGTAAAGTATCATTGCCTTTTTACTTGCTAAGAAAGAATTTCATCCTTATTTTCTGATTTTACTATTATAGAAAACTGAGTAACATAATGGAAACACTGCTTTCCTCTTTCCCTCTCTTGACCTCACTTGCTAAAGAAATTGTAATTGTTAGGAAGTTTAAAGTATTTCAAGTTCTGGGAGACCATAAAAAGAACATTTGATATTCTCCTAGCGTTGCCTGTCATGTGGATGATAGATCTGACTTTCTGAAAGGGAACAACATAAAAATGGCTAGTTAGTGCTCTTTTCCCTTTTTCTTCTTTTTCCTCTTCTTTACTGATGGCTTGGGGAGAGTAGATTAATGAAAGGTGAGTATGCTAACAGTCATCTTCTTATACCATTTGTTGTTTTTTTGTTCTGTCATCTCTGAATAGTTTTGTTGTTTGGTTTTTTTTAACGCACTAAACATAATGTCAGTGTATTATACCAAGGCAGGGCTTATAATATTAATTCTTCTTATGCAAGATAGAATTTGTGAATAGAAACAGCTGCATTTTAGGCAAAAAAATCACAACTGTTTCAGTACTAGAGACAGGAAAGACGCTGAGAACCCCCAGCAACCAGTTTTATGTACTTAATCCATTAAACTGATATTTTCATTTAAAACATATTTTAAAAAACCTTTTGTAATTAAAAGCAAATGCTTGTGGCAAATGGCTTAAGATTGTATTCACAGGAACATGCATTTCAGTCATACACGGAGCAAGAACTGAATGTAGAACATGCTAAATGTTTATACACATACATGTTTATGTAACAGGTGATGTTCTGAGAGGGTACAGGGGTAGCAGGGATAAAGGATCTTAAAAGAGTTAAAAACAAAAAAAACCCAAATCAAAACAAAACACCCTGCAAGGTGGAATTGACCTTTACTTCATCCAGAATCATAAAATGTGTGGTACTCATATGTATGTTCTATTTTTTATAACGCAAGAATATTATGTATTGTGTTCCAGTGTCAACTTATAGAGTATTGTTTGTGTATACGGAAAGAACTTGCTGTCTAAGACAACCAGATAATACGAAAAATATATTATTCAAAGTAGGAGAATGAATACATTTGGTTAACTATCACCACCTGTTCTTCAGATTCCCTGTTTTTGGTAGACCTGATTTTAGAGGTATTCTAAAAAGATTAAAGGGAGCTGAAAATTGATACAGTCTTGGGCTTATTGGATGAATTAGTTTAATGGAGATAAGTAATTTTGAACAATGTGCAGATACTACTGTAGGGAAGGCAGATAAGTAAGTTGTTCAGACTAGCATTATGAAACATTTGAGGCTGAGCAGGAAAAAATGAAGTAGTTGGTACAAGGTCTCTTGGATTTACATATGTTTTTGTTTATTAATACAAATAATCTTTAAAGTAAGACTGCTTGAAGAGGATGCCTGTGCACAATTAATTGTTTAAACTTGAACCATGTGTTTCTTTTGGGCATGTTTCTTGAATTACCGTTTTATTTCTTCATAAGCACAAAAATAAAGCAATCTGGGACTAATAAGCATGTCATCGCCTTCTCACTAGATGACTGGGTAAGCTAACTTAACCTACCTAGGGCAGGTCCCTCTGAACAAAGATGTCACTAACAGCATTTATTGGAGTCTGGGGGCAGATTAGATTAATGGTATGCCAGATAATTTTCAGCTTGTTCCAGAATTTGCCTATGCACTGTGAAAGAATTTCAATCAATGAACGATTTACAGGATTCTTGACCGTTGTAATGAATTCTGAAAAGGTGAGCATGATGTAGACCTGATGATCAACAACAGCTCAACAGTTTTGTTTTTCTTTGTTGTCGTTTGCTTTTATTTTCTAATGAGAATGAGAAAATTGTGGAACAGCAAGTCCTTATTGACCAGCTAAAAGAAAAACTGGAGAAGTTTACAGTTGTGAAAACACTAGACATCTCAAGTGCTTGTGAAGATGAGCCTGGTGTTGTGGCATCTGCTAGGAGGCCATACAGTGTCCCACTCACAAAGAGTCTGCTATACTCACTTCACCCACCTTCAGGGACAGAGGCCCGAAAGGTAAGGTCTGCCTAAACATTACGTTTTTGTTAATGGTTATAGTTCAGTAGTTAGATTAGACATAGCAGTCAGCTGCAGTTCAGTTTCCCAAAATGAAGACTCTGAACAGCTACTTCTAATGTTGCGGCAGATTGTACGTCACAATTGTCCAAAATGTATGGGCTAGTATTCAGAATCATGAATGGCTAGAACTGAAAGGGACTTTTAAAAATCACCTAGTCCAACCCCCTGCCATTGGCAGGGACGTCTTTCAGAACATCAGAGACCACCTAAATGGATTTTGAAAAGTTTTGAAATTTATCAGAGTGATAAACCTGTAGTTGCCTCTGATCTTTTCTTGGGATTTTCAGACTTCACATATGAAACATAACCAAGACTGAATGATTATTTTGTACTGATTCATTGAATATTTGGGTTAATTAGTTGATATTGGCACCTTCTTCTGCACTTAGAGCAGTTTTTCTAAACACTTGAAGAACCTTCTATTACAAAAAAAACTCAGATATATTATTGAAAATGTCTGTAATCTTGTGTACAAGCTCAGGCAGTGAGTGACTGAAATACGACTGGAGTGTCAGTAAAGAGTTACTAAATTATTACAAGTATTTCTTGGGTGTTTTTTGGCAGGTATATACCAGTCCCCCTGCCTTCTCCCTGGCTCGGATGATGGCAGGGTTCCGTGCTCGCAGCCAGATGATACTGAGCTGCATAGAAGATCAAGATGAAGTCCTTCACTGCCAACTCTCTGATGAGAGCGATGGAGAGGAAGAAAATACACATAGTAAAAAGAAAAGTTCATTTAAGTAATTTTTTGTTCCTTATTTTTTGTTACAGACTGCTACATAACAAATGAAATGCAACTGCCTAATCCTACTAGCATGTGAGGCCATTTTTGAGACTACTTAAAGTAAACTTTTGGGATGAGCTGGAAAGGTTACAAAGATTTGTTTAAGAAATATATGTATTTGTTAATGTAATTAACATTGCATGATCCTTGTTTTGGGGCCAGAATCTACCAAGAGTATCTAGAAGGGGAGGAGAAAAGTACAAATACTTATGTGAGCTTTCTCAGTTTGGTATTCTCTTATAAGATAGGGTACTTAGCATGAAGCTAATAGAAAAAAATATTCCTTTGTGTTTGAAATGCAGCACATTTTCCATTCTTCCTTAGGCGTTCAATAACCCGCACATGGACACGAAAACAAGCTTCACTGTGCTTTCCCTTTGAGCTAATTGACATAAAATGTCAAGTAGAAAATTCCAGTTTGCTCAACAAACCTGCATTACAGAATGAGACGCCCACAGGTAAAATGGAAGTTATGAAAGTAAATCAAATTAGATATTATAATATCATGATATGCAAATTTGTGTTTATCACATTTAATTATTTTTCCCATAGCATTTCTGTCTGATACAAAAATTTCTTGTTATTGCTCAACATAAACGTATTTTGAGATTTTTTTTTCTTTATGAAACTGACATCAGTCGCTTTAATGTTTGAATAATTCTCAACAGCCAAAAAGTGCTTCACATATCAAAATCTCCAGTGCTCATTCAAGGAAAGGAAAAGGGTGCTATTATTTTATCAGAGAAGCACTGAAAACGTTTAAATACTATTCTACTTCCTACTCAGGGTCTTGAAATGCTGGTGCATCCTATTGTCTCGTTCTCTGTTCAGCAGGGAAAAGGCTATTTGCATTTGGTCCTTTCACTTGGTACACAAGATGTCTACACATACAGAATTCTAAAGCACTTTTTGAAAAATAGTGTGTCCCATTTCTTCCTTCATCTCGACATTGCTTTGTTTATTTCAAGGTGAAGAGATTGACAGCCTCCAGAAAAGTCATGTTTTTAACATGCAGAAGTTAAAGAATTCAGAGTTAAGACTCACTGAGGCCCAGCAGAAAATGAGAGAACTTGCACTGAATATCAAAATGAAGGAGGAACTTATTAAGGAATTGGTAAGAACGGGTAAGTGGCTACTGATGGACAAACTGAAATGAAGATGATGAAGACATTCAGAAATAAAAAAAAAAAAAAAGAAGTAAAAAATCTGATGTCCTGTATGTCATAGTTTTTATGTAGTTATCCTATGCAAGAATACTTCTGGTAACTCTGGTAAATTCATAACGTACACCGATTACTTGCTACGACTGCAATGTCTGTACGTTCTTATTATGGCCTTCTCTACTATGATATGCAGATGTGTTTGTTGAATATTTTTTGTGCTTTGCTGTTTATTCACTTTATCTGCTAACTGTAATTTTGCATGTATGCTTAGAGTTGCTGATTGCTTTGGGAAGTGTATTTGTTGTGTAGTGTCTGGGATAGGAAAGATGACGTGACACTGTGCTGGGAATTCTTGTATTCCCATCACAGCAGTAGGGAAGCACAAGTCAGGAGGGGAAAAGGTTTTAGCTTGTATAATTAAGCCCCTGTCCTGGTAGAAACTAACATTACGCTGACCATAAGGGTCTCTCCTTACTACTTTTAATCACACTCTTCTCCTGTGTACAAATTCTCTCAAGGCTGTCTTCTGGTATTCAGAAAGATTCTGTACCCCCAGAAAATGGTACCACGAGGAAGACTGCCCAAACAGGGAAAATTAGAAGGCAGAAATAAAATCAAAAGTTGTTCACTGATTACCAAGTTAGAAGCTGAGTAATAAATAAATAGCATAATCTGTTTTTAAACAATATGGTGTCTTTAAGGTAAGGATGCACAGTCTGTAAGCAGGCAATATACTCTGAAGATATCTAAACTGGATAAAGAATCTGAGCAGGCCAAAACAGAACTGGCTGAAACACAAAAGCAGCTTCAAGAGCTGGAGAGTAAGGAGCTGAGAGACATTCCAGAGAAAGCCAGGCTACAAAAAGAGTTTCGGAAGAAGATGGATGCAGCTAAGTTGAAAGTGCAGGTATTTCTGACATGACCATTAGGATTTACAAATGCTTGTTTAAATATCATCTTTAAAATCTTAACTGTCTGCTTGTGAAATTCTCACAAGCTTTACGCAGCTAACACTGGTTGAAGTAGCCAATGAAAATGTTACAACATACTTAATGCTACTTAACAAATATGTAGTTAGGTGCATTCCTCTTAAAAAGAATTGGATGGTATGAAATAACCTAGACACCACTCTGCAGTATCATACAAGAACGTACACAAGTAGGTTACTTCAATTTTATTAGCTTCTGTAAATAAAATTGCTGCTTTTTGGAAATAGGGTATAAACTCTATGTTTAAGCAGGTCATCATGATGGTTTGTGATTATGTGTTTGTAATACCAGATTCAGTATCTGCCAGTAATTAATTTTAAGTTCTCTTGTGGGCCAGCTGAAGCACTCCACGTCTCTTGGTCCTAGAATGGGAGGCCAGACAAGCACTGCTCATAAAATGCTAACTGGCTTATTTACCTGAGTTCAGGACCAGAGCCTTGATAAACCTTTATATGTTTGCACATTATCCTGAGCTGTTGCTTCTGTTGCTGTGAAGCTGTTGCTTCACTACCTTAATTGTGTTATCAAGTATGAACCATATCTGTGCCTTTTTGTGCTGCTTCAGATTAGTTCTGCATTTGCTGATTTTACCAGAAGCATTAGAAACCACAGAAATAATGAGTGATTATTGTGGTAAAATTTAGTAAGTCTTGCTGACTGTCTGAACTCAGTGAAATAAACGCGAGTCACATTATAGTTTTAAGTTTTCTTGCTACTAAGATGAATTTTGCCATGAACATTCAGGCCTTACAGAAAAAGAAGCAAGACTCTAAGAAACTGGCTTCGTTATCTAACCAAAGTGAAAAACGAGCAACAGAACTTGAGCAAAACATCGTTCAGATGAAGCATCAGCAGACCTTGCTAGAGAAAAGACTGCATGAGGAGAGTGAAAAAAAGAAGCAACTAGAAACAGAGATTCAGCGAGACCAACAACAAATTAAAGTAGGACTATTTCTGTTTCTGTGTAACAAAGAATGAGATCAGCCAATTTTGCCTCTCTTTTCCCAGAAACAATGCACTGTACTACCAGATTTTATATAGTTCTATGTATCCACTTCATTGACAAATTCACTGAAGAAACTGCATATAAGTATTTTGACAGAAATCTTCTATTCACCTTATTATTATGTGATGTGTAGCCTAGAGTCATAGTTTTACATGTAATTCTAGGGTTGATATTTCAGTTTACATACTTGTGTAGATTCTGCCATAGAATGTGTTTAAAAACAGGCTGAGGCAGACAGACTTTTTGTTTGTTTCTTTTTGTTTTTGTTTGTTTGTTTGTTTTTGTTTTGTTTTTATTTGTTCTTAGGAACTACAGCTTAAGATGGAGCAACAACAGAAGATTCTTACACTTAAAGATAAAGAGATTGCTGCATTTAAAAAGAGGAATAACTCTGCAGGAACTTCACAGAAGTCAGAGGTAGTTAATATTCTCTAAGTCTTTGTGGGTGCTGAAAACTGAAAAAAAAAAAAAAAAAAAAAGTCTTTATTCATCCCTAGTCTTTCTGGTAGAATAATAGGTGTTCTCTGCAGCAGCAGTGCTACCTGCATTATTTCAGATCTGGGCACCAAGATGCAAGAATTTCACGAATTATCAAAAGTCTTTAAAGATAAAAACAACTTTTAAAACCAACTGAAATAATAGTAGCTTTTTAGACATACTATTATTATATCCACTGATAGGCTATTACTCCAGAAGAAACTTCTTTGAGCAGGATTAGATTCATTTTTTCTGTCTTCCAGCATTTTGGTTTCTTCACTTAACATCTTTCCTCAAATAATTAGTCCTAGGGGCAACTATAATGGAGTGAAGAAGAGCTAGCTGAATTCTCAAGCCAACTTACTAACCTTGTTGGTCTCTTTATATATAGGGCACCAGTTTATGTACCTGATGATAGGAAAAGGCATCTGGTAAAAAATTGTTTAAATAAGATATAGCAATATAACATTGCTGAGCCTCCTTTTAAGTCAGCCCAATTTCTGTATTATCCAGAATCAAAATTTTGTTTCAGATTTAGTGATAAGATCAGGAACGTGTCACGGTTTGAATGAAAAATCCACTTGCACCCGTGACAGGGGCCGTGGGCCCCACGGGGGGGCCTAGGCCGAAAGGAAAAAGTTAATTAGGAAAACAAAACAGCGGCAACGATCTAAGGAGGCACACTTATTTACTAAAATACTACATCAAAATACAAGATAATAAAATATAATATAATATAATTGAAAATTGAGCTAACGAATCAGGCAAAATAGGAGAGAGAATGAGTCCCGTAACCGAGAGGCCTACTGTGAAATTTAGGCGAGATGGTGAAGGCTCCCACACACTCCCCTGAACACCAGAACTCGAAAGAGAAATCAGTCTAGTCTGCGACCGAGTTAATATAGAGTCCAGGTCCCGTGACCTATCGTGTTGTTCTCTGGGAGATGTAGTTTTCTTCTGTAAGTAGCAGATTCAGTAAAATTATTCATGCTTTATATGATGTTATGATGTGGAATACTGATAGCAAAATTACAAAATTATTAAACCATGACATTCCACCCCTTATTCTACATCATTACATTATGTTTATACATACATACACACTCATACATATAGTTGTGAATAATCAGCAACCTTATTGTCTCAACAATTTATATTTATTCCATACAAATCCCTAAGTTGAGAACAAAACTCTGTAACCTAACCTACTATTTATTAATTTTGAGAAAAAATGGCAAAACTGCCAGAAAAAAAGGAAGACATGTCAGCGGTAGAGGAGAAAGGTAGTGCTAGTAGGGCGTCCCCCACATTAAGGTGCACTCATCCTTTCCCAGCCACCACAGCAGATTTCCTTTTGACTTATACTTCTTTCCATGTGTACTCTACACATGCATGGCCAGTGCACGATATAGAGTCCAGATGGAAAACTTGCTTACAGAATGCCTAATTAAGGTATATAGAAAAAAAAAAAGTGTTTCCTTAACATTAATCCACTCTATCTTAAGCCCTGTACCTAATTGGACATTCATCAAATATTTTCTGAGATTCTACCTATATATCTACAAGAAAATCATTGGCTGCACTCCCCCAACATCAAATTCCCTTGTGGTACAAATTGGACATTCCCATTTTTGTCCATCACCCACCACGTGCACCCAGGTCCCTGGGCAAAGACAGTGCCCTGGAGAGGTTTGCCCTTTCCAGACACTGGAAGGACCCAAACTGTTTTCCCCAACACACTCTTTATGTGTACTACAGGAACCTTATCTCCCTCCACGGTACGTAGGGAGCTGGATTGGTTAGGACCATTACGATTACTAGATCCTCGAGTGTTGACCAACCAGGTGGCTTCTGCTAAATGGTTCTCCCAGTTTTTGTACATTCCACCACCCATTGCTTTCAACATACTTTTCAACAACCCATTGAATCGTTCAATCTTACCAGAAGCTGGTGCATGATAGGGAATATGGTAAATCCATTCAATGCCATGATTTTTGGCCCAAGTGGTTACAAGAGAATTTTTAAAATGGGTCCCATTATCTGATTCAATTCTTTCTGGAGTGCCATGCCGCCACAGGATTTGCTTTTCCAACCCTAATATGGTGTTTCGGGCGGTAGCATGGGGTA
Organism: Coturnix japonica; assembly: GCF_054131305.1. Classification (NCBI taxonomy): domain Eukaryota; kingdom Metazoa; phylum Chordata; class Aves; order Galliformes; family Phasianidae; genus Coturnix; species Coturnix japonica. The sequence goes on from NC_140702.1 coordinate 36,024,084, forward strand.
CTGCATATGTTTCGAGCCACCCAGTGGTTGCTTCTACCATGGTGAGTACATAACGCTTACCATTGCGAGATCATGGCAAGGTGATATAGTCAACCTGCCATGCTTCTCCATATTTATACTTTTGCCATCGCCCTTCCCCCCAAAAAGGTTTCATCCTCTTGGCTTGTTTAATTATGGCGCATGTTTCACAATCATGAATAACTTGAGCAATAGCGTCCATAGTTAAGTCCACCCTCGGTCTCTGGCCCACTTGTATGTCGCATCCCTTCCTTGATGACCTGAAGTCTCGTGGGCCCACCGAGCTAGGAATAATTCACCCTTGTTCTGCCAGTCCAAGTCTATTTGAGCCACCTCAATTTTAGCAGCTCGATCAACCTGATGGTTGTTTTTATGTTCTTCAGTAGCCTTACTTTTAGGCACATGAGCATCTACATGGCGCACCTTTACAACAATGTTCCTTATTCGGGCAGCAATGTCTTTCCACAGTTCAGCAGCCCAAACAGGTTTACCCTTTCGTTGCCAATTATCATCTTCCCACTGTTGCAACCACCCCCATAAGGCATTTGCCACCATCCATGAATCAGTATAAAGATGAAGCATTGGCCACCTCTCCCGTTCAGCCACATCTAAAGCCAGCTGAACAGCCTTTACCTCTGCGAATTGACTTGATTCTCCTTTACCTTCAGTGGCCTCTGCAACTTGTCGTGTAGGGGGGGCTCCATACAGCAGCTTTCCATCTGCGATGCTTCCCTACAATACGACATGATCCATCTGTGAATAGGGCAAATTTCTTTTCGTTTTCTGGTAGCTCATTGTATGGTGGTGCCTCTTTAGCACGTGATACCTCTTCTGTAGGTGGTTTTTCAATTTTTTTACTCTCAGGCCAGTCCATGATCACTTCTAGAATTCCAGGACGGCTGAGTTTTCCCATTCGAGCTCGTTGAGTAATTAATGAAATCCACTTACTCCAAGTGGCATCAGTAGCGTGATGGGTGGAGGGAACCTGTCCTTTAAACATCCAGTTTATTACTGGCAAGCGAGGTGCTAGAAGAAGCTGAACCTCTGTCCCAACTACTTCAGAAGCAGCCTGAACCCCCTCATACACGGCTAAGATCTCCTTCTCAGTCGGAATGTAGCGCTCCTCAGACCCTTTATATGCTCGACTCCAGAATCCTAGGGGTCGGCCTCGGGTCTCTCCTGAGGCTCTTTGCCACAAACTCCAGGTGGGACCTTTCACTCCAGCAGCAGTGTAGAGGATGTTCTTCACATCCTGTCCCGTCCGTACCGGCCCCAAGGCCACGGCACGGGCTATCTCTTGTTTTACCTGCTCAAAAGCCTGCTGCTGCTCAGGACCCCATGAGAAATTATTCTTCTTCCGTGTTACCTGATAGAGGGGGCTCACTATGTGGCTGTAGTTTGGGACATGCATTCTCCAAAAGCCCACTACTTCCAGAAAAGATTGGGTCTCTGTTTTGTTGGTGGGCGGAGACATAGCAGTGATTTTGTCAATCACATCTGCTGGGATGTGACGACGTCCATCTTGCCATTTTATACCTAAGAACTGGATTTCCTGGGCAGGCCCCTTCACCTTGCTGCTCTTAATGGCAAAACCAGCTTGCAAAAGAATTTGGATTATCTGTTTTCCTTTCTGGAAAACCTCTGCTGCTGTATGGCCCCACACTACAATATCATCAATATACTGCAAGTGCTCAGGAGCATTACCCTGTTCCAAGACAGCTTGGATCAATCCATGGCAAATTGTTGGGCTGTGCTTCCACCCTTGAGGTAAACGGTTCCAGGTATACTGAATACCTCTCCAGGTAAAAGCAAACTGTGGCCTACATTTTGCAGCCAATGGGATGGAAAAGAAGGCATTAGCAATGTCAATGGTGGCATACCACCTAGCTTCTTTTGACTCCAGTTCATACTGGAGTTCTAGCATGTCTGGTACAGCAGCACTTAATGGAGGTGTGACTTCATTCAGGGCACGGTAATCTACAGTCAGCCTCCATTCCCCACTGGTTTTACGCACTGGCCATATGGGGCTGTTAAAAGGCGAGTGAGTTTTGCTAATCACTCCCTGATTTTCTAATTGGCGAATTAGCTTGTGAATGGGGAGCAATGAGTCCCTATTGGTGCGGTACTGCCGTCTGTGAACCACTTTGGTGGCAATTGGTACCTCTTGGTCTTTTACCTGGAGCAACCCCACAGCAGAAGGATCATCTGACAGACCAGGTAAAGCTGACAACTGCTTAACGCCGTTTGTGTTAACAGCAGCTATCCCAAAGGCCCATCAATACCCCTTGGGATCCTTAAAATGTCCCATCCTAAGGTAATCGATTCCCAGTATACATGGAGCCTCTGGACCAGTCACAATAGGGTGCTTTTGCCAGTTTTTACCAGTGAGGCTTATTTCGGCCTCCAACATAGTCAATTCTTGAGAACCCCCAGTCACTCCATGGATATATATTGGTTGTGTCCCTTGGTGACTTGAGGGCATTAGGGTGCATTGTGCACCAGTGTCCACCAAAGCTTTATATTTCTGTGGTTGAGATGTGCCAGGCCACTTAATCCACACAGTCCAGTATACTCTGTTGTCCCTTTCCCCCCCCTGGCTGGGGGCAGGGCCCCTCTATTGTTTACCTCGGTGGCTTGCAGCAACTGGAACTTTCCCCCTTTTGGAAGAGTTCACCTTGGTGGTTGTTTTGTACTGTAATTCTTTCACTCGTGCCTGAAGTGCAGAAGTGGATGAATTATACCACCTCTTTATATCCTCCCCATGATTACTCAAGAAATACAACAAAGCAAAACGTATGGTCTTACCGTTGTCATTTGCTTGAATACGGGGTGTCTTATTGTTGTCATTTGCTTGAATATGAGGACCTCTCTTTTTTATGGTTGAGATTTTCGATGATACGGGTCGAGAGGAACTCATGTTGTTTAGCTTTTTCAATAGGCGATCGTGGGAATCCTGGTCCCCATCATCTGGTACCACCATGGATCCATCTACATCAGGCATGTTAGTCAACATGTCAATAATATCATTTTGTGTTCCCTCCATTCTGTTTAACCTTTCAGCTATTTTGACAATGGCTGAAGTATAACGATTAACTTCTGTAGTGCTTATAAATAATTCAAGCTCCTGAAGTTTAGCAATTAGTTCATTAACAAGGGGTTTCCTTTCTCCTTGGCCATTATACTAATGCAAGTGCACTGGCATGCTTTTCTGGAGCAGCCCTTGTAAAGTCATGCCACATTTGTCGTGGTACACGGACTATCTCAGGATCATGTAATTGGTTCGGGTCATTGCGGTTGAAGTGGGAGCTGTATAGCATTTCCACCAGAGCATTTTCTCTCAAAGTTTGGATGCCTTTCTCTATATCAGTCCATTTCCTTTTCTCAGGCTCCAAGTCCCATTTAAAGGGGAATCTATCTCTTACCGCTATCAACATCCGCTTCCAGAGGGTGTAGGACTGATCTTGGCATGTGCCAATACCTCTGTCCACACGTGCATCTCTGGAAATGCTACCCAGTTGGCGAGCTTCATTGCCATCAAGCCACACACTGCTGGCACCATTGTCCCAGCATCGAAGTAACCAAGTGACCATATGTTCTTTTGGTTGACGTGTGTAATCCTTTCTTAGATCCCGAATTTCACTCAGTTTTAAAGATCTATCAATAATGGTCGTAATACTTTGCTCACCTTTTGCTCTATCAAGAGTCCCAGGTGTTGATGGTGGCAACTGTGTTGATGAGGCTGCCCCATCTATAAGTTTGGACTCGAGAAATTCTCGTAAAGAAAATCTAACTTTTGGCTCCTCTTCTTTATCTGACTCTGACTCTTGTATTATTTCCTCCAGGTAACCCTCCTTCTTTTTTCTCTCTCCTAACTTCCTCTGCTCCTCATACTTCTTCTGCTCCTCTAACATCCTCTGCTCCTCCAACTTCTTCTGGTCTTCTGACTCCCCCTGCTCTCCTGAGTCCCCCTGCTCTCCTGAGTCCTGCTCTCCTAACTCCCTCCGCTCTTCTAACTCCTTCTGCATTTTCTCTAACTGAGTTGAAAATTGTTTTATTTTTCGCCCTCTTACAGGGGCAACCAACATTGTATCTGGTGCCCCTGGTAGTTGGTCAAGGTGTGGTACATACGGTTCAGACTTGGGGATGTTCCCCTTGGACTGGAGGGTGCATAGCTTGGATCGGAGGAGATCGCGCTCGAACTCCAGGGTGTCGAACTCAGCCCTGAGGGCATTGTACTTGGACTGAATTGTGTCGAACCCGGACTGGAGCGCGTCGTGTTTGAACTGGAGTGTGTTGCGCTCAGATTGGACGGCATCGTACATGGTCTGGAGGTTGTTACGATTGATCTTGATAGCATCGAACTGAACCTTGAGGTCGCTGAACATGGACCGGAGGACGTCTCGCTCAGATCGGAGGGTGTTACACTCGGACTGGAGGATGTTGTGCTCAGACTGGAGGGCGTTGTAATCAGTCTGGAGGGTGTCACGCTCCGATGGGAGAATGTTGCGCTCAGACTGGGGGCAGCTATTCTCAGTCTGGAGGGCGTTGTGCTCGGACCGGAGAGTGTTGTGCTCGGACTGGAGAGTGCCGTGCTCGGACTGGAGAGCGTTGTGCTCGGACCGGAGAGCGTTGTGCTCAGACTGGAGAGCGTTGTGCTCAGACCGGAGAGCGTTGTGCTCGGACTGGAAAGCGTTGTGCTCGGACTGAAGAGTGTTCAGTTTGGATTGCAGGGATTCTTTCTCATACCAATATGTGTCTCGTTGTTGTAGGAGGTTATTTCTCTCATCAAGGAGACTCTCATTCTCAGCCCTGAGACTCCCTCTCTCAGCATCAAAAACTTCCCTCTCAGAAATGGTATTAAATAAGGCCCGATAAGCATTAGCTAGGCCCCAAGTCATTTGTGCCTCCTGAGATCTGCCTGAGCCACAACATTCCTGTCTCAAATATGCGGTCAAACTCTTGGGATTCTTTAAGTGTTCAGGAGTAAAGCTCCACGACACTAAAGATGTCTGTCTTCTAAAAGTCTCTCCAAAGTCTCTCCACACTCCCTGCCACTCAGTATTCTCTAATTCTAGGGAAGACTTCCTCCTGAGGTTATAAATCCAGATACTGAGTGAGATCACTACTATAACCAACAGTAAATTCAGGGAGATTAATACAATTGACAGTGTGGTCCACTGGGACAACTGGTCAGTCGAAGACTGCTTAAAGGATGCAAAGAAAAAAGGAAGAGCACGCTCAAAAACCACCATTTCCGTACTATTGGTTGCATTAGTTGCATTAGTTGCTCCCTCTGGAGCTGCATGCAAATACGAAGTAAGCGTTGCTAACCATGCTTTCAATCTATAATACATTCCTATAACTTCATAGGTAAAATGGGCTAGCTTAAACATGGTCCAATATGTTTGGAGCATCATAAAAGAGGAACTAATGAAATGCAGTACCTTATAAAGCCAACTTAGTAGAGAGAACATTTTTTTTTTTTTTTTTTTAATAGAGAGAAAAAAAAAAGTTAAAAACGCAAAGCTCAGTAGTGTTTATAAAATAAACCGGAGTATTGGCAGTCCGCCTGGACTTTCAAGGTCAAGCTCGCAGGCGCAGAATCGCAAACCTAAGATAGCTCCTTAACAAAGAAAAACAACTTGTAGCCCTGTTAAAAGCTAAAAGAGCAACAGAAGAAAACACAGAAAAACAGCAACTCAAATTGCCCGCATTCTCCACCAAAATCTGTCACAGTTTGAATGAAAAATCCACTTGCACCCGTGACAGGGGCCGTGGACCCCACGGGGGGCCCTAGGCCGAAAGGAAAAAGTTAATTAGGAAAAGAGAACAGCAGCAACGATCTAAGGAGGCACACTTATTTACTAAAATACTATATCGAAATACAGGATAATAAAATATAATATAATATAATTGAAAATTGAGCTAACGAATCAGGCAAAATAGGAGAGAGAATGAGTCCCGTAACCAAGAGGCCTACTGTGAAATTTAGGCGAGACGGTGAAGGCTCCCACACACTCCCCTGAACACCAGAACTCGAAAGAGAAATCAGTCTAGTCTGCGACCGAGTTAATATAGAGTCCAGGTCCCGTGACCTATCGTGTTGTTCTCTGGGAGATGTAGTTTTCTTCTGTAAGTAGCAGATTCAGTAAAATTATTCATGCTTTATATGATGTTATGATGTGGAATACTGATAGCAAAATTACAAAATTATTAAACCATGACAAACGTCATTTTCTCATACAGCTGATTAGTTACTCTTAAAAGATGAAAAAACAGAATCATAAAATTCTGACCAAATAAGTCCTCATTAACTCTCTCTTTATCTCTGTTTAAATTACAGAAATTAGAAGAGCAAAAGAAATGGCTGGATGAAGAAATGGAAAGAGTTCTCCAGCAGCACCGACAATTAGCAGAACTAGAAGAAGACTTAAAGAAAAGAGAATCCATTGTAGCCAAAAAAGAAGCATTATTACAAGAGAAAAGCCACCTTGAAATCAGGAAACTGAGATCTAGCCAGGTAACTTAAGAAAAAGGCATGAAACTCATCACAGCTGTAGCTTTGACTGAAAGACTGCAGAAGGAGGGCAACCAGATGATCAGAGAGGTTTAAGCCATGTGATTCGAGCTTCTAGCAGTGACATTAAATTATGGTGTGGGTTGAGCAACATTTTAAATGTGAATAATACAGAACAATCACTTTTATTCACATTTTGTCCTCAGATTCCAACAATAAAACAAAAAATTGAATACTGGAATACTGTTATTGCAGATCATTAAATAATGGTATCTAAAAATGACTAAATTGTTCTGCAAACTAGAGAACATGGCAGATAAATTTCACATTTTTTATTTATCAGTAGGAAAAGAAATAGAAATTTAAATATAATTATATTTATTATATTTATAATAATAAATATAATAAGACTCATTTAATGTATGTAGAAAACTGCATATTTGAGTGGTCTCACTTCCTTTCATCTTCTAAGAACTTTTTATGATAGCTGGCTACTCAGTTTGTATGGAGTCCCATTGCAAGAAGCAAGCCTTTCACTGTGGAAAGTGACTCATATTTGTTTCCTCTGAAAGGAGTATCTCAATTTTATACCTACTGTTTCTGGGTATTTTTTAGGCTTTAAATAAAGATAGTATGAAATTGTCTTCTCGCTTAAGTATGCTGGACCAGGAATTGTGTGATAGAAGTTTGCAGCTTCAGGGCAGCACTACTGAAGACAGGACAGACATTCTGGAAAAAATCCGGGTTCTTCAGAAGGAAAGAGATCAGCTGCTCACAAGAAGAAACAGTGTGGATGAGAAACTGAAAGAGGGTAAAGTGCTGTCAGCTGAAGTAAGTAGGCACCCCTGAAATAAATTCATAGGTTTTAGGCTGTAGTAAAACATTCCTGTCATGACCTAAGTCTCCCAACAGTAGGTAAACTAGAACCAAGGAACTGAAGTTGGGTATTTTTGTTATTACAATACTGCTATGTAGTGCTACTTTCATACAAGCTAATAAAGTTTATATTCAGAGAGGCTTTTCCTAGTGCTTTGATAAATTCCACTACTCTAAGGATTATAAAATCAGAAGTAATGGAACTGGACATACATCAGTTTATCCTAAGCAATTATTATAATGTTAGGACATTGACAAAGTAAAGTATTCCAGTTGTGATATTCCTTGATTCACTTAAAAGGATTTCGTGAAAAAGCAAACTTACCTGATGGCCTCCATAGAATCACAGTGAAAATAAACCTTGTTGCGTAGATGTTCCACACTAGAGTTATCAGTATAATTAAGTTGAAGGTATAGCATACATTTAAATAAAGTATAGAGATTTGCTTTGTGTCTTGAGAAGCAGAGCGGGCCTGTGTATGACCTGTTGATGTGCTGAAGAGAATCCTATTCATCTCACTCCACAGAATCTTCTGTAGTGTTTCAGGCCATTCAATTCTACCACTTCTCTGGACAGTTTGGGGTCAGAAAACTCCTAACTTATCTGATTCATTCATGAATCTGACAGAAAACTGGTGCAGCCAAAAAATATTAGTGGAAGTCAGACTGTGGAGAGAGAGAATGAAGGGAGGATAAAACTTATGCTTTTGTGGTGATAAACCAATTGTTTGTTCTGGAGGGCAGAAGAAAAAACAAGTTCCAGATTTCTATTCTTCCTCTTACTTTTCCCATTCCATTATCTGTACTACTGCTACTGGTTTGCCTTGCTCTTAAATTTAATTTCACTTTTAAGAATGAAGTTCATGTCTTGTGTATACAAAGATTAAATTTGTACTTTTCAAGAAGATTTAACCATATTAAATTCATGTTTCTCTGCAGGAGGAACATACCCTTTTCCAATTGGAAGAAGGAATTGAAGCCCTGGAGGCTGCTATTGATTACAAGAATGAAAGTATTCAGAGTCGACAGCACTTGCTGAGATCTTCTTCACAAATCCTTTCACATAGTGAGGATAACATAGTAGGAAAATTAGTTTCCTTGTCTGCTGCTGAACTCAGAGCTATCCTTTTCAGATATTTTAACAAGGTATGCTTTTGCTAATGAGTAATATTTTATCTGGTTATCTGTTACTGTTCTAGGTAATGAAATGAAATGATGTCAAGTAGCAAAAATCAATTTATCAAGGTTTTCAGGAAAGTCTGCTTAGGTTACATACATCTGTTGTCAACTCAAGGCATCTCGAATCTTTACCATAACATAAATAGGATGCTAACTTTGTATATCTTGATTTGAGGTCACCTGATTAAAAGGTCTTTAAAATCTGGAAATTTCCTTGCTCTTTTACACTGCTCTGTAGTGCTAACTTTTCAAGTAGGAATATACTTAAATATTGGTGCCATATTAAAATTGTTTTGTGCGGTTGTCTGAGGGTGATACACAAGTTGGAAGAACTTTTTTTTTTTTTTCCCAGAAAAAAGAAATCATTTTTATATCAGTTTAAATTCTGCACAGAGCATTAAAAAATGCACTGGTCCATGTGGTCAGAATGTGCCAAGCTTCTTTCTGAAGAATGAACTCATATCTGTTTCCAGTATGAGCTCACAGCTGATAAAGACAATAGGTTTTGTATGCAGTAATCTACTAAGCAGAACCGTAAATGCTTTTATTAAAATGTTTAGATAAAATAAATGTATTTCTTTCTTAGATTGTTGGCCTGCGTGAGACTGAACGTAAGTTACAACTGCAGACTGAAGAACAGGAAATGAAGGTCACAGAACAGGAAAATGTAATACGTGAATTAGAATCTGCACTTGAACACATCAAGTTGCAATGCGATAGGCAGCTGACCCTACAACACAAAGAACATGAGAAAAAACTACAGTTGATATTGCATCATTTCACAGGTGTGTGTTTGCTTGTTTTCAAAGAGGGATGGTACAGTGTTATATTTAGCTGCTATTGAGAAATACTGTATTTCAACTGAAAACAAACAAACAAACAAAAATAACAACAAAAACCCTAACTGAGGTAGATACATTTTAGCTGTTACTATTCTGATATTACATAGGATGCTGGTGAACTGACATGAGGTGCCTGCATAAAAGAAAAAACAGTAGTTGAAAAAAAAACTACCATAATTGTCATATATTCATATTGAATTTGCTGATATTGGAAAGTTGAAATTCCCACCAATCTTTATATTCTAAATTCTCCTATTAAAATTACAAATGAGGTTGATGTGGCCTTTTTGATCATCTGCTAGTTTACATGTACGCACAGAAAGCAATGTATCAGCAAGATGCAGGACATATTCTATCTAGGTAGGCATCTTGATTTTTGACACAGAGGAATTGATGTTTCATTCTGAAACTGATTTTACTTGTCCTAGAACAAGATGGTGAATGTGTTGCAGAAACCTTGAAAGAGTATGAAGTGAAAGTCCAGCAACTGGAAAAGGAGTTATTTTTCTATAAGAAAACCAGCAGAGAACTGAAGAAGAAACTGAAAAGCTTCCTTGGAGAGTCATCCCACCTACAACTTGCACCCTCTAAATGTAAGTACTTGTCACGGAGTTCTCTCTAGAGCTCACTCCGGGACAGGGGCACAAAACCCGGGGCAGCAGGAACAAAAGCCCCCTCCCCCCCTTTTCTCTAGCGGCAGGGTACGGCAGAGTGCGGCGTGGCCCGGCGCGGCCCGGCCACGTGCGTTTAGGGAGACGGGGAAGGGAAGGGAGATTGCGATTAGGTCTAACAAAAAAATGAGGGAGGAAAAAGGTGATCTGAGAACGAATGGCAGTTTAATAACCTAATAACACTAAACAACAACAAGAGAGTCTCAACAAAGAGAATACCAAGTCCCAAATCTCACCGATGGAGCTGTGGAAGGCAGGAAGGTCTGACCACGTTGTCTCCTCGCAGGGAGCCGGTCCAGCAACGCCGTCCCCTTCCTCACTTCCCTTCCGGTGCCCCACCCCACATGCTCATTAAGGCAGTTCACAGAAAAAAAAACTTGTCCCCTTTACTCCCATTATGAAGCATGGTGTTCTGATGTGGAATACCAACACCAACCAAATTGCAAAACCATAACATTCCACCCCTTATTACACATCATCACATCATGCCTAACTTTTATCAACATATAAACAGAACAGTAGTTAACATGCATTACATATGTACATACAGATATATATATATCTGTATATATATATATATATATACACACATGGAATCACAGGCTGCACTCCCCCAGCATCAAATTTCCCTGTGGCACACACTGAACATCCCCATCCTTCTGCATCACCCACCAGGTGCACCCAGGTCCCTGTGCAAAGACAGTTCCACGGAGGGGCCTCCCCTTTCCAGAGGCTGGAAGGACCCAAACCGCTTTTCCCAGCATATTCTTTACATGCACCACAGGAACCTTGTCTCCCTCCACGGTACGCAGGGAGTTGGACTGTGTAGGGCCGTCTCGGTTGGCTGATCCTCGGGTGTTTACCAGCCAGGTGGCTTCTGCTAGATGTTTCTCCCAGTTCTTAAATGTTCCACCACCCATTGCTTTCAGCGTGGTTTTCAGCAAACCGTTGTGGCGCTCGATCTTACCAGCGGCTGGTGCGTGATAGGGGATGTGATAGATCCACTCTATGGCGACGCCCATCTTGCCATTTCACCCCTAGAAACTGGATCTCTTGGGCAGGGCCCTTCACTTTGTCTCGCTTAATAGCGAAACCAGCAGACAGGAGGATTTGGATTATCCGTTCTCCTTTTTTAAAAACCTCCGTCGCTGTATCACCCCACACAACGATATCATCTATATACTGCAGGTGCTCTGGAGCACCGCCCTGTTCCAATGTGGCTTGGATCAGCCCATGGCAGATGGTCGGGCTGTGTTTCCACCCCTGGGGCAAACGATTCCAAGTGTACTGAACACCCCTCCAGGTATGCAAGGAGCCCCCTGGCCAGTCACTATACGATGTTTCTGCCAGTCTCTACCAGTGAGGCTTATCTCGGCCTCCAACACAGACAGTTCCTGCGAACCCCCAGTCACCCCATGTATATGTATCCGTTCTGTCCCTTCGAAACCTGAGGGTATCAGAGTACACTGTGCACCGGTATCCACCAGTGCTTTATATTTTTGTGGTTCTGATGTGCCAGGCCACCGAATCCACACAGTCCAATACACTCTATTATCCCTCTCCCCCCCCTGGCTGAGGGCAGGGCCCCTCTATTGGTTGTCTGCAGCGGTAGAGGCAACCTCAGTAGTGGCTGACCTCTTTTGTAATTTTCTTACCCGTGCTCGCAGTACAAAATTGGGTTCGTCATGCCACTTCTTCATGTCCTCTCCATGGTCACGCAGGTAGTTCCACATGGCACCACGTGACATAGGCTCACTGCGGTCCTTCACTCGGACAGGTGTGCGTTTGCGTCTGACAGCTGAGACTGCCACAGGTTCACTGTGGTTCCTTGCCGCAGACCAGCTCTTCTGCATGTTGTCCTGTCTTCTCTCCATTTGGTCCATTCTATCCACCATTTTACAGATGGCTGCGATGGTGGTACGGTGTGGCAGTAGTGAGTATTCGATATTTTGCAGTGAAAGGATGAGCTAAAAAATTTCAGGTCTCCTATCCAGCTCATCATACCTGTTACAGTTCGTTAATAGTACACTGGAATACTTCACTGGTGCTGACCGTATGAGTTTCTTGCATATTTCCGGAGTACCGCTCACCTTTTCTGGGTCATGGTTGATCCTCTGGGTCCCCAGGGACAAACGTGGGATCGAACAGCATTTCTGCCACAGCCATTTCTCTCAGGTACTGGATACCTTCATCAGCTGTACTCCATTTTTCCAGTACAGGCTCCAAATCATTTTTGAGAAGACAGGTTGCCTTTACAGCTGATAGAATCCTCTCCCAGAGATTGGCAACTCCATCGAGACATCTGCTGATCCCTCTATCAATAGATGAGTCTCGAGCAATGTTTCCTAATTGACGAGCCTCATCGCAGCTTAGGGACATGCAGGAGGCCCCATTGTCCCAACACCGGAGCAGCCAAGTGACAAGGCGTTCACCTGGGAGTCGGGCAAACTCCTTTCTCGCACTTTGGATTTCAGTAATTTTCAGAGGTTTACGAGTAGAGGAAGCAGTGACTTTTCCCTCATCATCACTATCTTCTCCGCGTCTGTTAGTCTTCTGGGTTGCCTTTCTCGGTGGTTTTGGGGAGGGTCCCTCACCAGGATCTTCCTCTACTTCCTCCATCCGTTCCAGACGTGAGGGCACACGTTCCCATCTCTGGCCTTCATCGTCACTATCTTCTCCATGTCTGTTAGTCTTCTGAATTGCCTTCCTTGGTGGTTTTGGGGAGGGTCCCTCGCCCGGATCTTCCTCTACTTCCTCCATCCGTTCCAGACGTGAGGACACACGTTGCCATCTCTGGCCTTCCACTGGGGCGACTGACACTGATGCTGGTGCTTCCTGTGGTCGGCTGGGATTAGCTTGTTGCCTTCCCCTTAGGGTTTGGATCTCATTCTCGAGACTCTCTATCTTTTTCATAAGCCATTCGATCTGAGATCCCCCTGATCTCCCACACTCACTCAGGGGTTCTATTAATTTCCCAAGGTCCCTCTGGTGTTCAGGGGTGAGACTACCTGATACTGGGGGTCCCGATGCTTCTGGCCCTTTTCCTGAGTCTCTCTGCACTATTCTTTGCAAGTCTCTCTGCAATTTATAGTAAACTACTACAATTAGAGAGACTAACAACACAGTATTCCAATTGACACCCCAGTCATACTTAAGGAATTCAGAGCATTCGTGAGCCAGTTCAAGCACGGTGCCTGTAATGTTCGTTAGTCTGGAAGGGAGCCAGGCAGATATCTCTATCACTGCCAGCCATCGGCTTAATAAATCTACCCCTACCCCCAACATCAGGAAGTCCTTAAGCCAGGACCACAGGAACCTACGGACTATCAGTCCTACATACAGGGCTGCTGAAAAAAACCACCTAATTACTGCCCAAAACATTGCCCTGAGCTCTGCCCGCATTCTCCACCAAAAATGTCACGGAGTTCTCTCTAGAGCTCACTCCGGGACAGGGGCACAAAACCCGGGGCAGCAGGAACAAAAGCCCCCTCCCCCCCTTTTCTCTAGCGGCAGGGTACGGCAGAGTGCGGCGTGGCCCGGCGCGGCCCGGCCACGTGCGTTTAGGGAGACGGGGAAGGGAAGGGAGATTGCGATTAGGTCTAACAAAAAAATGAGGGAGGAAAAAGGTGATCTGAGAACGAATGGCAGTTTAATAACCTAATAACACTAAACAACAACAAGAGAGTCTCAACAAAGAGAATACCAAGTCCCAAATCTCACCGATGGAGCTGTGGAAGGCAGGAAGGTCTGACCACGTTGTCTCCTCGCAGGGAGCCGGTCCAGCAACGCCGTCCCCTTCCTCACTTCCCTTCCGGTGCCCCACCCCACATGCTCATTAAGGCAGTTCACAGAAAAAAAAACTTGTCCCCTTTACTCCCATTATGAAGCATGGTGTTCTGATGTGGAATACCAACACCAACCAAATTGCAAAACCATAACAGTACTTTATCTTAAAATGCTTTTGCAGTTGTCCATATACCATCTGAGGGGTGGTGAACACACAGTGTTTATCAGATAGACATAAAAACTGTATTTTCACTGAACTAATTATTCTCTAGGAATGTTCTATATCTCCTCCAGTTTCAAAGGAGAGACAACTTTGGCTTGCAAATGCAGCAGTGTTATTTATCAGTCAGTGTTCTACATTCTTGTTCACTTTTCTCTGTATTCTAGTATAATTTAAGTTATATCTATTAATATATATTTATCACTGTTGTTATGAAGAAAATGGTATTTTGCTGCCTGAGTGGCTGTGAATGACGTGGTAATTAACAGCTTTGTAGCATGCCACACTTCAGATGTCAGTATTTTAAAACCTTAATTAGCTCAACTCTGCTGCTAGCACTTGATTTCACAGAAGTTACTTATTGTGAGGCTGTCCATGAGGAGCTCCATACTTTCAGCTACTATAAGTAACGTAATAAAGTACTCTTTGTTAAGGCTAAAAGACATCTGTAGTAACAAGATACCTTTTCTAATGAGATTCTGTGCTTAAAGAAAGAAAAAAAGTAAACAACAACAAAAACACAAAACCAGCAATAACATTGTTTGAGGATGAGAAAAAAATACTCAGATATTTCACACCTCACAATGGTACCAGCACCACCTGACATGCAGAGTGGCTCTGTGTTTCTTTTTAAAGCTCAGCATAACTGGTTCTTCCTCTTAACTGATGCTTCTGTTGCTTTCCACTTGACATAATGCTATGCATTCTGACATAGAGATATTGATCATATATGCTTCTCTCACGTTCAGCCCCAAAGGCAAGATAAGGTTAATTACTTTGAAGTACACTGTGGTGGCGTGAACACAAATATTCTAGAGGCTGGATTGTAATTGAGCATGAGAAAGATCATTCTGTGTTTAATACATAAATAAGCATGTAGTTCTGGATATGTTTCCCTGAGGAGAAGCATACATCCTAGCCTAACTGTAGCGAAGTGCAAAAGGGAAAGGATTTGAATTTCCAACTTTTTCAGATACATGTGTTTGCAGCATTAGTAAGGAGTGATCTTTCTTTTTGTATAATTATTTTTAGTTTCTTTTCATATGAATACATTTTGTGCCATAATACAATGTAACTGAAAAAAACAAAAAAACATTGGTGAGCTTTAAAAATAATTTTTTTAATTATGTCACATTTAAAGTCACATTTGCAGAATACATTTTCTATGTTCTGTTAGTGTAATTGCAGACTGCTTTTGAAAAGATGAAGTTTTTTATTTGACTGTCTTCATTAAGTTGTTTTGACTACCTACATTGCAAGTTAGAATCATGAAGCTTGTATTACAAGCACTGAGTCAGAGGAAAGTAATGGAGTGAGAGGAAAGCAATTCCCTCTGATGTTTTTAAAGAAAAAGGAACTGATGAGGTTTAACAAGAGAAAGTATGGAGTCTTTCACCCGGGGAGCATTAACTGCATGATCTGTACAAGTCAAGGAATGACCAGCTGGAGTTGAGATGTGCAGAGAAGGACCTGAGTGTTCTGGTGGACAGCAGTGTGCTCTTGCGGCCAAGAGGGTATCCACTGGTATCCTAGGATGCATTAAAAATACCATGGCCAGCAGGTCATGGCCATCCTCTACTCTGCCCTGGTGAGGCCACACTTGGAATACTGCATCCAGTTCTAAGCTCCCCTGTTCAAAAAAAAGACAGGGAGCTCCTAGAAGGAGTCCAGTGGAAGCCCACAAAGATGATAAAGGGCCTGAAGCATCTCCTGTATGTGAAAAGACTGAATTACCTGGGTCTGTTCAGTCTGGGGTAGAGAAGACTGAGGAGGGCTTCTTATCAATGCTTAGAGATACCCAAAGACAGATGTAAGGCAGTTACATGCAGCCAGGCTCTTCTCAGTGGTGTGTAGTAATAGGACAAGGAGCAAAGGTCTAAAACTTAAACAAAGGAAGTTCCATACAAACATGCAGAAGAGCTTCTTTATGGTAAGGGTGACAGAGCACAGGAACAGGTTGCCCAGACAGGTTGTGGAGTCTCCTTCTATGGAGACATTAAATATTATCTAGACAACCTACCTCTGCAACCTATGTATCTATGCTTTAGCAGGAGGATTAGACTCAAAGATCTCTTGAGGTTCCTTGCACCTCTGCAGTCCTGTTACTCTGTGACAAAAAGTGAGATTAATGTGCCTTTAGGTGACCTTCACACCACAGGCTATGCACGGTGTGAAACCATGACAGCTCACTAACATTTCCTGATGTCAGATACTCAGAAGAGTTGGACTTACATATCTCCTGATAAATTTTGTTTTAGGTAACAGTGCTGGTGACAAGGCATCCAGTCACGATGAAGCAGAAGTTTCATCTGAAGAATTCAAGTTGAAAACCTATAGTCAGGCAGGAAAAATAAAAGAGGTAGAGAGAACAAATATTTTAAGAGCACGGCAGAATTCGTACAAGCTTGGAGAAGATGTATCTGAATTTGGATGCAGCAAAGAGTGCTTATCAAACATTGCTGATGACAGACTAGGAGAAGATGAAACTCAGCCTTCGAAGTCTCAGTCTCATCTACCTTCTGTCATCCAGAGAAGAGAGACCATAACACAGTTTCAAGGAGTAACTTCTGTAAAACTATCTCGTAGAGAGTTACGTCATATCCCTCCTTCTGAATTATCTTTGAGGCGTTCAAGCCTTGGAGCTGGTGTCAGTTTTATTGCTCCAGATTCCATTGAAATGGACAAAAAGTAGTATCACTAAAACATACTTACTCCTTATTGAATTTTTAATATCTGTTGCTTCTGAAGACATGTTGCTAGATTTCTTTTTTGATGATCTTGTTATACAGCAGCCATGGATAAATGAATAACTCCGCTTTGGTTCTTCTGGCTAGCAGGTACTTGTGATGTTCACATAGTTTCAGTGAATCTTAGATTTTCACTAACATGGTATCTGTGGGCATATGATTCGAAGTCCTTTTAACACTGAAAAAATTATTTTATGTTTTTTCCAACTGATCTGGAAAGTAAAAAACATGTTTTCAGAAACTGCACTGTGAAGTGCCCTGTACTTGTGTAATTTAGGTTTCCTAGAGCAACGTTCTACTCTCCAGTGTCGGACACAAAAACAGACAATTTATTTCAAGATATAGCTAGAAGATACAGTTTCCTGAGTCTTGCCCAGTATTATAATGACTGACTTCTGTAAACATTTTGTAAATACATTTCATGCAAACCATGCCTGAGATCAAAATTGATGCCTCAAGATAAATTTGTTATTTGAAAGGAACGTGATTTTTTCTTAATGTTGTTTAATTACCATTATTTAAAAGTCCTATTGTATGAACTAGAAGTTTTACTTCCCCCTCCTTCCCCTCCCCCCCCCCCCCCCCCCAAAAAAAATCTTATTTGCAAAATAGTTGTTATGGCCTATTTGTGAAATTATTTCATATGATTTTGTTTGTTGTGGCTTTTAAACAACTGAATGTTCGGAAACTCAATGCATGACATTTGTTTTTGTACTACTTGAGTGGGGGGAAAAAAAGAAACAAAGACAAAAAAGAACCAAATCCAGCATCTTCTAGGGAAGCTAAATGAACAAGTACAGTATTTTCTTTGTCCTTGTTATTTGTGTCCGTCCATTTAGAACACAGATCTTTGGATTTCTTATCAGCTTCAGAGCAAGGACTACACAGATTCATTGGTTTGTTGCTGGTAGGCAGCAAATCTTTTTTGTACGTGTACTGTGTTCACTCAGAAGCATACACTTAACAGCTGCACAAACATGCAGGCAGACAACAGAAGGACCACAATGAAATGAATTTAACACTTCTATCCATAACTTTCTCCTGCATAAAAAGAGGAACATCTGAAAGTAAGCTTAGTTTTATTTCAGCAGTGGACTTCAAGCAGTCCTGCTTGATGTGTTGTGGATTATTAGACATATTTAGCAGAAGAATTTTTACTCTGCTGTTGTCTGGGCATGTTGTTGCGTATAGCACACGTGGCTATAGAAAAGAAAGAACTGCATTTTTCCATTCTGCAAGCAGAGAACAGATTTGTCTGTATGACAAAGACGTTAGCAACATGATAAATAGACCTTTTGTCTTGTGGCACATTTAAAATGTTACTTGTTGACTGCAAAACATCTTATTCTAATCAGTTAGATAAATCATTTAACAAGTCAGATGATTTCATCATTCGCAGTTATCACTTTTGCAGCTCAACTGTGAGATAAGGCCTTTTTTTGATTGTTTTTACTTTCATGGAAGTGACAACATAGTTTTACTACTGTTAAATATTAGTGTATGTTTGTGGACAAAAAGGAATAAACAGAAACAAGTAAATGCAGTTTATAATGTGTAGTTATTTACAGCATCTCCACATTAAGTGAAAGAATTACTGAAAGAATTTCTGCTTAGGGATAATACTGTGCATTATCATATATCTCACACTACTGTACAAATAAATATTAATTTGTCTTGTTGTTAAGTTTCCAGAAATGAAAAGCCTGTTCTTGATGGAAGTAAAGTAAGCAAAGGTAAATTTAAGAAAGTACAGTACAATCTGTCGTAGATGTCTGCTGACACATTAGAGCATGGGTGTCCAAGCTTTTGGTTTGTCTGGGCTGTTCTGAGTGAAGAGGAATTGTCTTGAGCCACATAAAGGTTGTTCCAAAAGTAATGCTTCCTATTTATTTCTATGCTAAGTACAATAGATACAATGAGCACAAGAACACTGCTTCATACAGCAAATTCTCAGCTACAAAACACTAATTTTCAACATACTCACTACCATTAGCTATGGATTTTCACCACTGACAAAGAGGAGCCTGCATGCTGCACAAGTGAAAATCTGCACCAGTGGAAGTTGCAGTGTCTGAGGCACGGACCCAGATGTGAACCACCCTACTGGATGACCCTGGCATTGGTTTCCTACCATTTAGATCTAGAAGGAGTCCGTTGCCTTCGCCTATGATGAAAGCACAGCAGTGATGCAGACACTCGCTGAGGTCACAACCGTTGCCCGGTGGGAGCGTTTGTGCCACAGCTGGTGAGCAGAGCTGGTGCTCTGGCGAGTGTCTGCACGCAGACTGAGCTCTGGGCCCTCCTTGGAGCTGATCACCCTGTGAGAGCCCATCTGAAGCAGCGCAGTGGCGTGTGCATTATCTGGGCACAGCTTGGGCTGAGCAGGCCCAGCAGGTGAGCTGGTTTTGGTGCTGGGTGGTTGCCGGGAGGTGTCTCAGCAGAAAAGCTGTGCTGGGGAGGAGTTCCCAGCTCCAGCGGTGCCCCTCAGCGCAGCTGTTTGCAGGGAAATGGGTTACTGTTGAGATTCCATCCCATGTTACGGTGAGGATGATGAAATGTCATTCCTCCCCTGGAAAACTGCTGCCGGGTCCCCAGCTTCATGTCAGACATGACAAAGGAAGGAGAGTGCGGCCTTCACAGAGAGCAACTTGTGCCTCACTGCCCCACAGATGGCTGGGTGCAGAAGAAAGCTGGGAAAATGCTTCTTCCTGACAGTTTTTCACCTGTTGCCACTTTCTGCAAGGTTCCTGTCCAAAAGGAGATTTCGGGGTTCGAGGCAGTCTTAGGAAGAGTGAAGCCAGCTCTTTCCAAGAGCGGGGCAAGTTCCTGTGGAGAGAGCCCAGGAGCTTCAGCTTCCTCTGAGACTTCACCTGCCATGTCTCAGCACGGAGATGACTGCTATTCCTATTTCTGCTCTGTGAGTGGAAAGGTATGGCTGGGTTTCTTTGCTTGGTTCTTCTTCCTTTGTCTCACTTTTAAGGGAAGGGATGGAGTGGGAGGAGCCCTACTGGTCCTTTGTGACCTCAATCAGTGGTCGGGTTCTGTGCTGACCTGGGCTAATGGCACGAATGTGGCTCAGGCTGTGTTTTCCCTTAGTGATAAATAATGTCTCAGCACTCTGATATCCCATCTCTGGCACCATCTGGAACCTCTCTGCAAATCGTGGCTGCACGTTCCCTCCAATGTTTATTCATTTCTCTCTTCAGAAGCAGCCAGCAGGCTGCCAGGGGTCCAACATCACCTTTCAGCTCACAGAGGGGCGCGATGGGGACGACCCGTCCTTTCTGCCAGGCAAACGTGAGTGTCCTCAGCCCTCTGTCATGAAGTGTGGAGGTATTTGACTATTACCTGGGCGGGGGCAGTGCTGCAGGGGATGTCAAGAAACCTTAACATTTGCAGGAAGGAGCAGCGAGAAGTGAGCAAACAGATAGTGTTTGGGCTGTCAAAGTAGCATCCTTCTGTTCTCTGGGGGGACATGGGCTTACTGGACAGTATTACTGCTGCTTGCTGGTATCTGTGAAATCAACACCTGATCTGTTGTTGTAGAGACAGAGCCTGCGCGTCCATGGAACAGTGAGGAACAAGGGGGGAAACGGAAAGCCCCCGTGGGTAAGAAGCTCTTGTGAGCTGTGGTGTGGGTACCTGCCCCTAAATAGGGCTGCATGAAGGGCAGTGTGCGTGATGTAGAAGAAAGGACACTGCAGACCTCTGCTGACTGCAGAAAGGGCACAATGCTGTGGCAGCAGAAAGGCAAACTGAAGAAAGTGCTCTTGAAGACCAGAAGCTTGTGGTTGGCTATGCTCAGATCTTCCTCCAATGAGATGCTCTTCATGTCTTTCTTGTCTCCTTTGTGTCAGAAGCTGATGCAAGCAGCCTTCCAGCAAAGCGCAGCCTTGCAGAAAGCCAGGGGAGGAGCACAGAGTGTGGCCCAGCACCCAAGAGAGGTACAGACACACAGCAGGCATCTGTCTTTCTAGCTTGGCTTTCTGTCCTTTCCTGGGACTGCTGTCATTGTATTTTCTTGGGGTCTTAATCCCTGGGCTTGACAGTTACCTTTCCCATCCTGATCTGTAATGGGAACCCAGCATTCAGCAGAGATCCCTTGGTACGGGATGAACATGGTACGGGAGAGCTGGCATTGAGCCTTTGGCATTTTCTTGCTTTTCCCAGCAGTGGCGACCAGCTCAGATGTGCCGGAGGACATCACAGACATTCAGGGTTTGTTCTCTTGGACCAGTGGTGAGTTTGGAGGCTGCAGAGCCCACAGGTGTATGTTTGCACAAGTGGGTGTGGGAAGTCCCCCAAACAGTGATCATCTTGCATTTTCAGGCGTGGCAAGAGCTGATGAGTTCCCCCACAAGAAGCCCAACGGCCCTGCCCCAGGATGCTTCATTGCTGAGCTCCCTGACAACCCCTGGGACAGCACAGAGCTCAGCACAGAGGCAAAGGCTGCTAGCAGGACCCTCATTGACCCCTTCTGGGGGCTTCCACCGTCCCCTGGGCTCCTGTCTGAGCTGCAGTGTGGGTTGTCACGGCTGTGCCCTGTCGTGCCACCAGCAAGTGCCCGTCTCAGTCCGCTGCCGACCACCCTGGCTGTCACCACACCTCCCTCAGCCCAAACTGCACAGCCCATCGAGGAAGTGCAGCCAAGGCAGCCCCAGGTGCTTCAGACTCACTCGCCACCATCACTGGGCTCTGTTATCTGCTGGGTGGCAGATAAGAAAAAGAGGGGCAGCACCAAGCGGGCCAAGCGACCTGCACCTGCTGACACCCTCCAGAAAGAGGAGAGTTCCCAGCAGGAGCAGCCCACCAGCAGTGCTCCAGCCAAGAAAAGGAAGCTGCCACTGTGCAAGAAAAGAAAAGAAAGAAAAGGCTGCAAACACCCTCATCAAGTGAAGCTGTCTAGGGCCAGCACAGGAGCCAGCAGCAGCGGGCAAGAGGGCACTTCCAGCGAGCTGTACATGCACCTGTGTGAATCCATCCAGGCCGTGCACCCACTGGGGCAGAGAGTGACTGCGGTGGGGCCGGTGTGCCGGCCACCCTCTGTGCAGCCCCAACCCACACCCAGCGCCGGCCCTGCTGCCCTCCAGCCCCAAGACAGGGGCCCAGACAAGGCAGTGCCGGCACCTCCAGGCAGCACGGCGCGGAAGGAGGACACTGCCAAGACGGTGCAGAGCTGCCTGCGCCCGTCACCACGGAGGAGCTCACTGCTGCAGAGGGACCCACAGCCACAGCTGCACCAGCAGCAGCCTCGGCCACAGCGCCCCGTGGACTCTGTGCCCTGCGTGGGGCCCCGGGCGGGTGGCCGTGCGCTACCCACAGCTCTGAAGGAGTCGCTGCCCATCACAGCCGAGCAGCGGCCCGAGCGGGAGCGCATGAAGAGGCTGGCCCAGGAGGAGCGGCAGCGGGCGGCCCAGCAGATGAAGATCGGCCCCGTGCAGTTCCTAGTGCAGCGGGAGGTAGACATGGCCATAGCTGACAAGTACGGCTACCTGTAACCCTGCGCTCCTCGCCGGCCCCCCAGCACCATGCAGCAGCAGCAGCTTTCCAGGGGCACCAGCAGCGGCTCCATCCCTCCCCTCCAGAACAGAGCCATCCTCCAAAGTCATCATTGCAGTGGGATGGGACACCGGACTCTCAATTGTTGTGAGATTTTAGGAATAAAAAACCTCATTGTTTTCTATGATGGTTTATTAAATGCTTTGTGTTTCCTTTGACGCATCCCTCTGCCTGCAGTCATTTGTGCCGTGTCACAGCCCCTCAGCTCAGAAGAGACTCCGGGAGCGGCAGCAGGGGCAGTTCTCATGGAGGGGGGAAACAGGGGCAGCTGGACCTGCTGTGCAGATGTACAGACAGGCATAAAGATACCTCACATGGCATCGTGTTTCCTCTGCGTTGTTTGGGTCTTGGCAGGTTTGTCTTCAGACCGGCACTCAGCCACGCCTGAACACCCAGAGCAGCATTTTCCAGCTGGGGGCAGATCATGAGTGGTGTCCCCCAGGGCTCGGCACTGGGGTCGCTCCTATTGAACACCTTGATCAGGGATCTCGGCCAGGGCATTGAGTGCGCCCTCATTAAGTTCACAGACAGCACTGAGCTGGGAGCGGAGTGCTGATGTGCATGAGGGGAGAAAGGTGCTGCAGGAGCTGGAGAGATTGATTGCACTGATTCTATGGTTGGGCTGCAGTTGGATATCAGGACCTCGAAGCTCTTCTCCAACTGGAGCCATTCTAGGATTCCATGATCCCATATGCATTCCAAGTCCATCCCACATCCACAGCCCACCTCATATCTATCCCATTTCCCAATACCCCATCCGTATCCATCGCATATCCATATCCCCACACCCCACAGCCCAGTGAGATCCAACGCCCCAATCCCACATCCAAGTCCCACATCCTAAATCCCACATCCCAATCTCTATTCCAAATCTCGTTCCCAATCCCTCTACCTCTAACCCATCTCCCACCCGCCAGTCCCAATCCCTCATCCCTAATCCCGATCCCAATCCCGGTTCCACATCCCATCCCCTGTAACAACAGAACGCACCCCGACCCCGCCACCACCGCCGCCCCGCCCCGCCCCCGGCCTCTCATTGGCTATCGGCAGTTCCGGCCCCATCGCACCTCTCCTCGGTCGGCGGCAGAACGGCTCCGGGCCGGGGCCGAGGAGAGGAACCGTGCTTGTCCCGAAGCGGCCCGCCGTCCCCTCCGGCGTGGGATGTGGGGATTTGGGGCGGCTGAAGGACTCGGGGCTCCCACCGCCGCAGCGCTGCTGCCCGCATCCGGGCCGTGCCCCCCACCCCGAGGCGTCCACCAGCGCTGCTCCCGGTGCCCCCCGGGGCTGAGGTGGTCGGTGGGCATAGGGGGCAGTGTGGGAGACATGATGGGGCTGTGGGAGTTGCGGGGGCTGTAGGTTAATGTGTAGCTATGAGGTGGGGGGGATGGGGGAGAATAGGGTCATATGGGGCTGTGGGGGGCAGTGGGATGGATGTAGGAGTGGATCTTGGGGTATATGGGGCTGTAGAGGGCTGTGGGGAGATGCCAAGGGATATGAGGAAATGGGTAGGTGTGAGAGTGCGGCGTCTGAGGCACGGACTCAGCCTTCTTTTATCAAGGCTAAACAGACCCAGTTCCCTAAGTCTCTCCTCATAGGGGAGATGCTCCAGGCCCTTCACCATCTTTGTGGCCCTCTGCTGGACTCTTCCCAAGAGATCCCTGTCTTTTTTGTACTGGGGAGCCCAGAACTGGACACAGTATTCCAGATGAGGCCTCACCAGGGCAGAGTAGAGGGGGAGGATCACCTCCTTTAACCTGCTGGACACGCTGTTTTTAATACACCCCAGTATGCCGTTGGCTTTTTTGGCTACAAGGGCACACTGCTGGCTCATGGTCAGTCTGTCGTCCACCAGGACGCCCAGGTCCCTCTCTGCAGAGCTCCTCTCCAGCAGGTCTTCCCCCAGCCTGTACTGGTGCATGCAATTATTTCTACCCAGGTGCAAAACTCTATACTTACTTTTGTTAAACGTCATCCGGTTTCTTACTGCCCAGCTCTCCAGCCTGTCCAGGTCTTGCTGAATGGCAGCACAGCCTTCAGGCATGTCAGCGAATCCTCCCAACTTCGTGTCATCAGCAAACTTGCTGAGGGTGGTCACTATCCCCTCATCAAGGCCATTGATGAAGATGTTGAACAGGACCGGACCCAGTACAGACCCCTGGGGGACGCCACTAGTTACAGGCCTCCAGCCAGACACCACACCGCCAACGACAACCCTCTGCACTCTGCCAGTCAGCCAATTCTTGACCCACTTCACTGTCCACTCATCTATCCCATACTTCCTCAACTTTGTTATAAGGATGTCATGGGGGACAGTATCAAAAGCCTTACTGAAATCAAGGTAGACTACATTTACCACCCTCCCCCTGTCCACCCAGCTAGTGACATCTTCATAAAAGGCCACCTGGTTGGTCGAGCATGACCTCCCCTTGGTGAACCCGTGCTAGGTACTCCTGATAACCTCCTTATCTCTCAGTTGTCTGGAGATGGCATCCAGCACAAGCTGTTCCATCACCTTCCCTGGGACAGAGGTGAGGCTGACTGGCCTATAGTTACCCGGGTCTTCCTTCTTGCCCTTTTTGAAGACGATAAGGAAAAGGCAGAGTTTCTGAATGCCTTCTTTACATCTGTCTTTAAAAGTCGTCTCGGTCATTCCCAGGGCTCCCCATGCTCTGACCTAGTAGTCTCGGCTGGGGAGCAGACTGAACCCCCTGTGATTCTTGAAGAAGCAGTCAGGGAATTACTACTCCAACTGGACTGCCACAAGTCCATGGGTCCGGATGAGATTCACCCGAGAGTGCTGAAGGAACTGGCGGAGGTGATCGCTGAGCCGCTTTCCGTTATCTTTCAGTGCTCCCTGTTAACGGGTGAGGTCCCAGAAGACTGGAGGCTTGCCAACGTGACTCCCATTTACAAGAAAGGTTGTAAGGAGGATCCGGGGAACTACAGGCCTGTCAGCCTGACCTCGGTGCCAGGGAAGGTAATGGAACGAATTGTCTTGAGGGAGATCACGAGGCAGGTGTGGGATGACCAGGAGATGAAACCTAGCCAGCATGGGTTCGTGAAGGGCAGGTCCTGCTTGACCAATCTGATCTTCTACGATCCCGTGACCCGTCTAATAGATGAAGGAAAGGCTGTTGATGTGGTCTACTTAGACCTCAGCAAAGCCTTTGACACTGTCTCCCATGCTGTTCTCCTACGAAAGCTGGCAGCCCGTGGGTTGGATGAGTACACTCTCAGCTGGGTAAGGAGCTGGCTAGAGGGCCGGGCCCAGAGAGTGGTGGTAAATGGAGTTAAATCCAGTTGGAGACCAGTCATGAGTGGTGTTCCCCAGGGGTCGGTGCTGGGACCTGTCCTCTTCAACATCTTTATTGATGACTTGGATGAGGGCATTGAGTGCACCCTCAGTAAGTTCGCAGATGACACCAAATTGGCAGGGAGTGTCGATCTGCCTGAGGGTACAGAGGCCCTTCAGAGGGATCTGGATAGACTGGAGAGCTGGGCCAAAGCCAGCGGGATGAGGTTCAACAAGACCAAATGCCGGGTTCTGCACTTTGGCCACAACAACCCTGGGCAGCGCTACAGGCTTGGGGCAGTGGCTAGAGGATTGTGTTGAGGAAACAGACCTGGGGGTACTGATTGACAGTGTGCCCGGGTGGTCTCCAGAAACATTCAGCAAATATTGCTGAATATCAACGAGTGCAATTTTTTCCACTTGGAGAAATTCCATGGCACACTGTTGCTTCATGTGCGCTTCCCTGTCAGATGCCATTCTGTCATGCTGCCCCTCTGCTGCCATCTGTCACGCAGCAGCAACACGTAATGGGATGTTGGTGGGAAGGTTCAGCCTCTACAGCCACATCTCCTACATCTGCCTCTGATCTTACGGCCCAGGTTAT
The DNA here is from genome assembly GCF_054131305.1 of Coturnix japonica. Lineage (NCBI taxonomy): Eukaryota > Metazoa > Chordata > Aves > Galliformes > Phasianidae > Coturnix > Coturnix japonica. The sequence continues at coordinate 36,050,395 of NC_140702.1, forward strand.
ACAAGAGGGGGCATTACTATTGAAGCAGAACTTATCTGAGTTAACAGTTGGATGGCCTGAGAGGTCATTTCTAACCTAAATGATGTCATGATGGGGAGATTGCTGCAGGGGAGGCAGTTGGCTGAGCAGCCTTAGATCTCAGACCTCATCACACTTCACTTGTTCAGTGTTTGACCTTGCAGCCTCACAGAACTCAGGGATGTGTCCTTGGACAAAGCCTTGATATGGGGACAGTGTCATCTCTGGGTGGTCCTGGGGGACAAAAAGTCCATGTGTGCTGAGTGCCGGGACCTGGGGGCTTTGGGCTCAATGCCATCAGGATCCCAACACTCAGTGTTCTTCCTCTGATCCTTGGCTTCCTCCTGTATACTGGGGCCAGGGAAGGGGATGGTTGCATGCTGGGCTCAGTCCATGCCAGGGGAGTCTGCCAAGCCCACAGGCACTTGGGAAGTTGGAGGGGTTATGGGAGGATAGATGCAGACCTTGCCTCCTTCAGCCTCACCAGCTCCTGGAGCACAGAGGAAGGTGAAGGCAGCTGTGCTCAGCCTCATGATGCTCCTCGCTGCCCTGTGCTGCACAGTGGAAGCTCAGGTGAAGCATCTGTGGGGGATGTGGGCTGGGGCTGGAGGTGATTGGCCATGGGGATCCCTGATGCGTCTCTCTCTCACTCTCTCCTACTCCTCTCTCCACAGCAACTAGTGCAAGTGCCAAACTCGGAAGTTGCTGTGGTGAGTGCCCAGGCAGCCACTCTGATTGTGCCCAAGGGCGGCCTTGCAGGGAGCTATGCAGGAGCAGGTGGGGTCTGTCCCTGCCTGGCAGAGGCCATCCCTCTACTTGGCACATCCAAATTTCTTCCACTTGCACACTACTCATCTTTTCTCTGGGTCCCCCAAATCCCATCTCTTGGTGGCTCAAAATGCCCATTCTTTGGAACCCCATATGAATGGTGCCCATTCTTTTGGCACCAACAGATCTCCTTTCTTTAGCAACCCGATTCTCATCTCTTTAGGTCCCCAACCCTCTGTGTTTCATTTTCCCTTTTTCTCCTCTCTTTGAGATCCTTGTTCCTTTCAATTTGGCACCCCCAAAGTCTGTTGGCACCCCCTATTCCCCTCCTTTGTGTCCCCCAATCCCCTGCCCTGTCCCTATGTCCAACCCCAACCCTGGGCTCCTCCATGGGCAGAGGCGCACACAGACCTTGGCAGCCATGAGGGTGGAGGCAGCCCTGGGACCAACCAGGCTGCTTGGATGGGGTCACCCTTTGATCCCCCAGACTCACAGTTCCCTCATGGCTTCCCCATGGCTTTTCTACCCCACACGCCAAAACCTGTTGCTGTTGCCCTTCCTGGATTGGTTAGTTGGGTGATTCTGGGGCGAGGATAGAGCTGGGATGTGTTGCTGTTCTCTCAGTTCCCCTGGGACTTGGGAACACCTCTGCAGCCCCAAGGCTGCTGTTGGGCTCCCTCCAGATGTGGGCGGGCAATGGGCAGGGGAAGGAGGCAATAGGGGGCAGCTGGGGCTGAGCAGGCTAACTACCATGCCTTGGCCATAGTGTTCTAGTGCCCACAATAGGTCCCAGCACCTTCAGGGTGTCCCATTGTCTCTGTACCCTCAGTGTGTCTCTAACAGCCCCTTTCTCCACAGGATGTGCTCAGCAGGACAGAGGAGATTCCCCCAGGCATGAGACGCGCGGCCCTGGATTTACACATCTAGGTGAGTGGCACGGGGACGCTTACAACCCCACAGGGCACTTGGGGGACTCTGGGTGCCTCCGCAGCCCTGAGGACCAGGCATCAGGTGATAGGAATTGATGGTGTGGAGGACACTGTCTGTGGCCTGTTCCTGGGGGACTTGGGCACTGTCATCTCCAGCCCCGCCGGCCCCACTCCTCCCTCGACCTCTGTTGTTGCGCGGGCCGGCGTCAGGCGCGCGTCCGCGGTTATTTTGACCACGGCAGGATCCCTTAAAGGCCGCCCGGCCGCCTGGAGGCCCGGGCCGACCCGGTCGTAACGCCGCCGCGCGTGACGCAGCCGCGCAGCTCCGGGCCAACCAGCGGCCGCGGCCGATAAACAAACGGGCGTCCCGCGCAGCAGCGCCCCGCGGCTCCGGCTGCCGTTCGCTGCCTCCCGGGCCGTTGTAGCCGCCCGCCGAGGGGCCGTGGCCGCTCCGTTGCGCTCTCGCAGTGTCGCCGCAACCGGAGTGAGTGTCCTGCGGATCGCGCCCGTCCGCCGCCTCCGCGGCTGTCGGCTGCCCTGCCCTGCCGTCCTCCCGCTCTGTCCGCACGGTACCGGCCGGAGATGGGGCTGCCGTTCCCTGCCCGCTGCGGGCCAGTGCCCGTGGGAAGGAGGGCTGGGACCGGCGCTTGGGCGCTCTCGGGGCGGGCCTCACCGGGTCCCGGCGTTGGAGCGGCGGCCGTTCCGTCCGTCCCGGGGCGCGTTGGGCGGCGGCGGGTGGCAGCTCTGGGGTTCCGTCCGTGCGCCTGCTGCGGACGGCCCGGGCCGGGTTTACCGCCCCGCAGCTGGCTGTGTCGCCCCGTGCGGCTCCGCGGCGCTCCGTCCCGATTGCCCCGTTCTCCACGGAGCGCTGCCAGCAGCCGCCGCCTCCGCGCCGCGCGGTGTGTGCCGGCTGCGTGCGGTGGGTGCGGGGCGCGCCTGTCAGAGTGCGGTAACTCACCCTCCGTTAACTTGTCGGGGAACAGGGGAGCAAAAGTGTTGGAGAGCAAGCCTCGCTAGCGTGCTGTGGGGAAGGTGAAGTCAGACTTGCCTCGTTGCTCCGGCACTTTCATCCCGGGACTAAAGAATGACTTATAAAAAAATCCTTAGTGCCTAAAATCAATTACTTTTTGAGAACTGCTGTGGTAAATTCGCACATAACCCGCTCACTTTTAAATGCTGTGCACTGGTGGCTGCTGTGTGTGCTGGTGCTGCAGCTTTCACATGGGTTTTGGAAGCTGGGTGTGTGGCGCTGAGGTTACTGGAGGAGCTCACTGACAAGTGGATGTCTTGAGTTGGCTTCAGTAACTGTGTGGATTTTGGAACACTTTAATATCTCTGCACAGCTTCTGGTCAGTTGGTGTAAGAGACAGAGGTAACTGAAGAAAGCTGGTGATCTGGCTGGGTGGGTCAGAATTCCCTGTAAGCACGCTGGTGGAGTAGTTGGAGCTTCTTGTGATAAGCATACCGATGGTCAAAGATCAATAGGTCAGGTGCAGGAAGGGCAACACTTGGTCTGCCAGCAGAGAATGAACTTATTCCTTCACACAAATAAGTACTGTGTATTTTAGTGATGTCTCAGGTTTGCAGGAAAATACTGAGGTCAGCTGGTATTTAAGGTGTTTGTTAAGCCCGTACAGTGATTTACAGATGATCGCAAATACTGTCTTAGTAGTAGAAACAGGAAGATTGTGTGTGGAAAGATGCTGTTTTCTAAGTTTCTGAAAGTGTGTCTTTATTAGGTGGAAGTGGGCTAAGAGGAAATAATGCATTTTTGAGCTTTTCATCATTCTATCTATCTTTAGATGTTGCAGAAGTGGGTAACTAGATTCTGCTGTAATATGAAGAGTTGCATTGAAGTGTCCTACTAACTAAATCAGCAATGTTAACAGCTTTTCTAGTATTACAGTATCACAGTATCACGGTCTGGTGCAGGTTGGAAGGGACCTTAGAGATCATCGAGTTCAACCCCTGGGATTCCAGTCCCTGTGTAGCAGAGCGGCACTTCTACCACTTGCACCACAGGGGCACACAGTCTTAACTAAAAACAATAACTGGTGATCTTGTGTGTTTGCTGTTTCCTTTAGAAACTAATTTCTATCCATTTTTATTCTATAGAAATAAATATAATTGAGGAATAAGCATTTCTGTCATCTTGTTGTTGCCACTGTATTTCAGTGAATTGTAACAGGTGCATTTGTAATCTCTTCTCTGAGCTTCAGGTTCCAATTTACTGCATGTTCAGCTAATTAGAATATGGAGTCTCATTCCGACTAATCTCCTAAGCTGAATAACCATTCAGTTACTGAGAATTAAAATATATTTGTCTGCATACTTGTATGTACACATAGATGTGTGTGTCCCAAAATCTGCATTTATTGTGCTGTTTTGACACTTAAAACATAACATGTTATACTTTATGTGCTACTGACTGGGTTTTTTGTGTTCTTTTTCCCTAGATCCTTGGTTGTGGTCTGATCAGAGAATCTGAAGGTCACCATCAGGTAGGCTCACGATTTGTTGCACAGTATGTTTTGTTCTGAAAATATGTCAGACTTCACTATATGTTTTTCGTTTTGAAAGAAGCGCAGCTGGATAACATCTGATTTGTATGTCATACAGTTCTTTGTGTGTCAGAAACACTGTTTCAGCTTCTGAGAACTTGAACAGAGTTCACAGTATGATAAACTTAGCAGTATGAGCTTACATATTGGTTCCTTCATCTTTGAAAAGTGAAATCTCTTATTCCTTTTAAATAATTATTTTAGGTAATGGTTTTTGCTGTGCTTTTATTGTTGCCTGTTGATATATCTATATATACTAGGGCTATGACAGAAGTTTGTACTTGAGAAAATCTGGAGTTTAATTGATAGAAGGAGCCTGTTGAGTCTTCTATAGAGTCTCACGTGGGTTGCTTCCTTATTATTTACAAAAGAATGTGTAGACCACCTAAGCAGACATTCAACTTGTCAAACCATGAATTTAACTTCTGGTCATAAGCAATAAGCATGTGTTTTACTAAACCTCTATCCTAATACATCAACATAGTGTTTGTTTTCTCTAATTTACCATTGCAGATGGATATGACCACTTTCAATACTCGTCTAGTTTTCCAAACTCTGCATGGAAAAGCTGCAGTTTTACAAATATTCCTGTGCCAAAGATATCATTTTTATTCTAGATGCATGATTTGAGTTTTGGAATGATGTCATGGGCAGATGCACATGTTATCTATACGTATGGGTGGTAACCGCAGGCATATGTGTTGTAGTTCTGCCTCTCCTCAGCACACCCTTTGTTTTCCTGTAAAAAAAGGTGAAGTTAATGTTTGAGGAGATTATTGACCAAAATGTTCGGCTCACCCTCCTGTGAGGAATACTGTTTATTGAAATAATTTCCAGTCACATGCAAAGAAAACTGAGCTTGTAAAGCAAGAGATAAGGCAGCTTACCTCAAATCGAAGCCTGCATATGCAGAATACCAACTTTCTTAAATCATGTTTGTCAGGCTGCAGGGACAGAATCTGAACATGTTTTGTTGCAGTATGCTATTCTATTTTATTGTGACATTTCTCCCTTTGAAGGCTGGTTTATTTAGGGCTGACTGCTTGTGGCTTCCCACCCCCCCACACTAAATGCCGTCCCTCAGGAACAAATGCATTAGCTTAAAATATCTGTTTTATAGTTTGCTCTTTCTTTATCTCCATAAAGATATAAGATATCTTGAGATATAGGCTACTACAATGTGGTTAAAATACCAAGAAGTAGTAGGGTTGATTATTTATTTATTTATTTACTTATTTTCCCTTAAATTCCAACACTGTCTTGTGCTTTATGAGACAAAACTTCTGTGGATGACAGAATCAAATTATTACTTGTTCTATCAACAGTATTTTCACTTTCAGTTCTGCGCTGCTTTCCCAGGAAGCTCTTCATTGAGAGAAGCAGCTGAGTAGAATTTCAGACACAGCAATGGCATCTGTTATAATGAGTTCAGTTCCTACCACTGCATCTCGTTTTGCCTTACTACAACTGGAAAGTGATACTGATTCCAAGTCTGGAAAAGGCAGAAGTGGCCATGGTGGTGGTAAATCTCAAGAGTCAGAGGGTAGATCTACTACGAATGAGAAAAAAAGAGAGAAAAGGAGACGAAAGAAAGAACAGCAGCAGAGTGAAGCCAATGAGGTAAAAGGACTGTAATTCCAGCAGTGGATATGATTATTATTTGATAAATACTCTTTTTGTTTTTCTCTGCCCCTGAAAAGTCACTGTTTTGTATTCTGTCTGTGAAAGAAATACTACTGAATCACATAGCATTTTTTTTCTTTTTCAAAATAGTTCTTCATTCAAGTTAGGGTGTTCTTTGTCTGATTAAACAAAAATGTAGCTCAAGCTATAGAGCAGGAAAAGGAAGTCCCAGTCTAAATTGATACTGGATTGTTTTTGTGCTGCCTTTGTGTGAAATATAGGGAACAAGAATGTCTGTTAATGCCTATGCTTCTACCAGTGAATGTCACTGAGTTCTAGAACTGACAGGTTTTCACCACCAAACTTTTTTAATTAAGTAAAGAATTAAGATTGCTCTGTTGTATCTGTGTGGTGAAGCAATTAAAGGTAAGTTTCATTGTAGATTCTTAAATAGGACTAACTTTAGAGTGTTGAAAAACTTCAAAAACTGTCGACCTAATTCTTTTTCCTATCAGAACCTCTAGTTTCTCTGCTAGTTGATACCAGGACCGTATACCACATGTTCATTGGTGTTGTGTTCAATTTGGTTCGGGTGTGAGCCCACAATAAAATCTGAACCAACATGAAAACTGAAGCATGTCGTAGATCTGTTCAAAGTATTTTCACCTGACAAGATATGTTTATTTTGTGTGACTGGTTTTTCTAATCTACTACTAAGAAAAAATATATGTTATAGTATGTGCTGTATTTGATCAAACAAAAATGTAGCCCAGGCTATTATTAAGTAAACTACATGTAAGTGTGTTGGCCTCTGTGTTAATGACTTTATTAGTCTGTTAAGGCTCTTTCTTAGTAACACTTTGATTAATGTGAAATGGAATTTTGTATTTCAGCTCAGAAACCTTGCTTTTAAAAAGATTCCTCAGAAATCCTCCCATGGAGGTTGTCTATCACAGCATGAACAAAAACTGCATGCTACAGTGCAGAAGGACTCTCAGGAAGAAAACTGGCAAGAGTGGAGGCAAAGAGATGAACAGGTACGGCTTTCTGTATTCTACTGTCTGTGGCTTCCCTGAAGTATGTTAATCAGTGAAGTTGTCTGCTATGTAGATTTGTTTTGTTTTTTTTTTTAAATGTAATCCATTTAAATGGATTTAAATCTTCTGACATATCAATTCATTGTGGACATTGCAGTTTTGACTGCCTTGGTTTTCCCTTCAAAGCACTTAACTGTGCACAGACTTCTAAGAAGAAGAATTGTGAATAAGCGACACAAACTGGAATTAGAAAGCATTTTTGAAACTTGTATTCAACTTCTACACTGACATGCTTGAAGCTACCAGGGTGCTATTTTCACTGATGGAGGTTTACAGCTCACCAGAAAATATTGTCTTGAACAGATTCCTATTGTTGAGAGAAAAATGTAGAAAACTATATTGTTACCAGTGGTCCCTTTCACGCCAGGATTCAAGGGCTAAGCCTCCGCGAATCCGGCCTCCTCCAGCCGGGGCCCATTTAACTACACGTTCACACCAATATGGTGAATAGCTAAATGGCGTTTTATTGTGTGTGTTAGCGGTTTAAATAAGCCGCTATCTACTTCGTCTACACCCTTTCTACATATGCATAAATCCTTCTACATATGCATAACCGAGCAGGGGAGGGCCTATCGCGTTACATCCCGAGTGTTCGTGCACGCCTAATGCAACATTTCCCCCCCCCATGCTTAACAAAACCATGCCCCGTTACAATGCAAGCGCCGATCCTAATCCTAATATATAAAAGTGTTAGTCCTTATACAATTTAAACTTTGTTACATATTAACTATAAAGTGATGTATACAGGTTACAAAACATGCAGAGATAAGTGGTGCAATGTCTAACAATGTTAGTGGTGTTCTAAACAGTATATCCAAGGCATCTTTGGTTATATTATAAAGTTCATCCTTCTGCGCAAAGCTTCTTGTATATCCGCTGGAACTCCATTCTCTCATTAAGCACTCTTTCCATTGTAAGTTGTAAGCAACCCTTCAAAGTCCTTGCACTTGTGCCCTTGAGTCAGCAGCAGGAAATCTATTGCAGCTCTATTCTGTAAAACAGTATGCCTGAAAAAAAGTTCTCAGCTTTCGATTAGTTTTCCGTTTCTCCCAGACCGCCCTTTTGGGTGATGACTGCATCAGGTTTTATTCTTCTTGACAGGACGCATAAAATTTTTCTGGATTCTCTATCCTTTACTGTGGCATAACCTCTTCGTTCAAAATGATTGATTGCATAATGTGCTACGCCAATACATCCGCCTGCTGGGCTACCGGGATCCTACCTCTGTGACCTTCCCCCTCCCCAAGGACACGTATCTTGTCCTTCAGGAGTCGGTTGGCCCTTTCCACAATTGCTTGCCCCTGGGAATTCCCAGGGATTCCTGTCGAGTGCGATATTCCCCAATGCTCAAGCCATTCTTGAGTAGATCGCGAGATGAAGCACGAGCCATTGTCTGTCTTGATGTGTCGCGGCACACCAAGGACCACGATGGCAGTGGCCCAGTGTCGCTGAGCAGCAGGGGACTTAAATGTTAACATAATCATCACTCAATCAAAACCTTGACTGACAATGCACTAAACATAAGGTTACATGAAAGGTCATAATTTTCTGAGTTGACATATACACACTGATTCCAGCTTTCATTTTAGACAATTCTATAAATGGAAATTTCTAAGCTAATGTATTATTACTTATCGACAACTACGAGGTGATAAACCACCAAACGGAGAGAGAAGGAACACAATAGTGGTGAATGTGATAGGCAGTGCCTGCAGGGCATCCCCTGCTTCAAAGTGCACTTTGCCTTTCTCACCCATCTCAGATTCTCTCCTGTTTTAATTCTTGCTAACAAACCACTATATTAGATCTCTCTACAATACAGACTACTCAGAAAAAGTTATTTACAGCTATAGTCACTTATTTCTATTGTTACTTGTTTTACCCTTAACTTTCTTCTTTTTGTTTTATTTAATTGGTAAGCTTTTCTTGTTGACCTTCTCCTACTATAGTTACAAAAATCATCTATGGGTAGTAATTCTTGATGCAGTATAGAGTGAGATGCACCTGTATCTGCCAGAAAACAAATATCTTCGCACTGCTGTGTGCACACTGCATTCAGCCCACTGGGGGCAAAACTCATCCTAGGATCTTCAGGACCTGCTCTAGTAAAGCTGCTACCGTTCCTCCCAACTCCACCACCACAATTCCCCCTCCATTCAATTTCCAAGCTCCATCAACAAATTTGTCCAAGTCCTCTACCCTAGTTCCCTAAATGAGTATATTATTGGGAGAAAGTGAAGACATTCTTGCTTGGACTAGCAAGAGACCTTCAGAGGTGCAAACAGTTCTGCAGACAAAGAGGGAGAAAACCGAAAGATTGTAACAATTTCTGCCAGACAGACCATCCTGGCATGATCACGGGACGTTTAGCTTGTGCACCTGGCATGGGTGTGAGCAGATACTATAAAGACCATTGGCAAGACCCACCAAAACTGAGGCGGTTTGGAGTGAGTGGCAAGAGACCATGGGTTCACTTATGACCAAAGCTCAATCAGCTGAGCTGTCTGTGTTACTCGGAATGCAATTGGTGCTGCATTCTTATCCGTACCTCGGGTCTCTACTATCCACACCAAATTATCGCTTACTTTGTAATTCAGGTCCCAGCAGGGGTAGTGATTAACACTAAACTAGGGGCACGTGCACTCCCAATGTTTTGCTTTTGTCCCCATTCGGAAGTAACGATTTGTTTACTTTCACAAGCGGCGGAGGGTGGGGGGGGTAGGCAGTGACGAGGGGCAGCGCGGGGCTTTGCGTTCTCTTACTGGCACTTAAACTTTTCTGGCTAGAGCAGATCACTTTCAATATTTTAACTCACTGTTCTTCTGTAACCTTTTTCCTGTTTTTTGTTTTTCACAAGTAATATAGTTTTCACTGATACCACTGGGCTGGTGCTGACACTGGAAAACATCAGTGCAAAGGTCTTTATGATAGATTTCTTTTGTAACCACAACTAACAGATATTAGATAGGTCCCTTGGCTCGTTTCATTTGGAAACACTATGGAGGAGTTGCATGTAAATCATAATCAGTTTGACAAAAAGATGAAAGAAAGGAATGATTATCACTGTGAAAGAAGTACCAGAAATCCAGGATGACCTGAAAAAAGGTCTGCAAACATTTCTAGGTTTTTCAAAAGCAATAAACTTCTTGGAGAAGCACAAACGTCAAAAATTACTTTCTCACTTCCCCAAGAGGTGCACACACAAAACTTTCCAAATTCCAAGATTCGTTACAAGTTACTTAAACCACCAATCTTCAAGCCATAACCAAATTATGTAGTTTTAACACATCCAAGGACTGATATCAATCACAATCCACAACCACAACAAACAAAAGCATAGATGAAAAAAGACTTCTCAAAGTTGTTAACAGCAGTTTAACCGACTCCGACTGCCGTGGCTCTCTCATCAGCTGGTCTTGTTTCAGCTTCAGAGACTCCACTCGAGCCCAGGGCCCCCTGACCGGACCCCCAATTAACGACAAGAAGGAATGCCTCCCTTATCTTTGACCAATCCGTGACCAGGTCGCTCTTCTTCTCCCTTGCCCCTCCTCCCAGGTAGAGGCGGACAAGCAGCCCACCCTCTTGGGGAAGGGTTATGATGACTAGGAACGCCTCCGCCCCCGCTGATGTGGATTGGCTTCTATCTTGGTTACGCCTATCCATCCAGCCCCCCGGGGCGGAGCCACACCCACAACCCATCCCATCTCGAGGAAGGGACCCATCCTCTCGCCCCTGCTCACTCCCCTTCCCCACCCCCAAGGATGGGCGAAGGAACGCAGGTTGCTTTGGATACCGTGATGGGGCCTCCGAGGAAGGCTTCTGCGGGTCAAGAGATAAGGATGTGGAATGTGTGGAATGCTGCTGGACAGGGCCATCTGGTTGTTGTTCAGCCGGAGTGATGGCTGTGGTCGGGATGGCGCGCTCCACATTGTCTTTGTCTTTCAAATCCTCACATCTGCAAGAGAAAAGGCCTCCCGACCCAATTCCCAAAGCAGCCCCGAGCTGAGCATCAGTCTTCCCTTCTTTCCAAGCCGTTTTCAGCGCCCCAAGCACCAACCCCCACGTTTTGAGCTCAGCATCTTTCTGCTCATTGATTGTGCATTCACAGAGCAAAAAAGTTAAAGAGTCCCACTTATTGTGGTCCAAAATCTCCCGAGGAGAGGAAAGCTCTCTCTCCTTTTCTAGGCAACTAATGACGGCCGCGATGTCCTTCTTAGAAGGAACACGATTGCCACCATGGTCTTTACAAAATTGAAGCAATACCTTTACGACTTGCTCCATAGTCGATCCGAGACGAAGAAGTTCGCTCGGCCCCGAAACCACGGTCCTACCGCCGGTAGCCTGCCGCCGACCTCACAGACTCTCTTTATCCGACGGGCATGCAGAGGATGTCCAACGCCTTGAATCCTAACGTCCTCACACGGGGCACCACTTGTTACCAGTGGTCCCTTTCACGCCAGGATTCAAGGGCTAAGCCTCCGCGAATCCGGCCTCCTCCAGCCGGGGCCCATTTAACTACACGTTCACACCAATATGGTGAATAGCTAAATGGCGTTTTATTGTGTGTGTTAGCGGTTTAAATAAGCCGCTATCTACTTCGTCTACACCCCTTCTACATATGCATAAATCCTTCTACATATGCATAACCGAGCAGGGGAGGGCCTATCGCGTTACATCCCGAGTGTTCGTGCACGCCTAATGCAACACTATATCAACAAAATGACATATAGATGTCATATTTTTTATTTTTTTTTAATTAAATTTATTGCTAATGCTTCGATATAGGTGCTTCCTTAAATATAGTAAAATTCTCAGCTTTGCAGGCTTCTGGATGATTGTTCTGTAGGTGGAGTAATGATCTAATACTTGCTTTGGAAAATTTTCAGAGCTAATTACTTAATGTACTGAACAAAAAAAACCTGTACCTTAAATGTTTTTATATTCTGCATGCTATGAAGCAATTATTTCAGTTAAAAAGGAGAATATTAGTCTAATTACTGGATGTCAAAATGGTCAGACAAAGTAAATTCAATTATAGAGTCAGTTGTTATTCATTTAGATCCTACTGACATACAGGCTGTGCTACTGCGAAATTGCCGTGGATTGTTTTTCTTTATAAAATAACTGTAGAGCAATCACCATAACAATAATCTCACCAAAATCCAGGAATAAAACTTCTCAACCCAATTGACAAGTTAGGAAGCTGACATTTCTTTATTGCAGAGGCGGGCGCATGGGGGACCAAATCATCCTGGCATGCCCACCCAGGATGTAAAGCATATAGATATCAAACATTTTAGCATGTGAATCTACATACAGTTTCCACAAATGCCTGTCTATCTCTAGAATAGATATATGTGTTGAAATCTAATGCTGTTCACGTGCTGCGTTGATGAAAATGAGAACTGTTTTGAAGCATATGAAAATTGCATTTGATTAGGGGAAAGCCTGGGGGATGACTGCAAAGTGAGTTCAGCAGACTTAAAAAAAAAAAAAAAAAAAAAAAAAAAAGTAGAACTCCCAAACAAAATGGCAAATCTGTAACGCTTTTTTTAAAAAACAAGATTTGTTTGCCCAAGTACCTTAATTTAGTCAATATGTTGGTTCATATGTTGGTTGTTATTAACTTCTGATTTCCTTGTGTACTTTTTGTGAAGTTACACAGGTTGTATTATAAGACTTGGTAAAAATCGCTGTATTGAAGAACACAATTGACATGTAGGCTCAAGCTGCAATTTACATGTTTATTGGAGTGAGGAGGTACAGATTCAAAGTTTCCATATTCAGAAGGCATGAACAACTAGTCAGTTTCTTTTGCCCGACAATACAATATTGATGAAGGTAAAATCTGAATGATATACTATAATAAAGGTGATATTCAACACTAGATAAGAAACCATGGCGCTCTGCTTCCATGGAGATACTGTGCAAAGGGATGCTGCTTTTCAAAGAGTGTCTTTTACCTTGTGAAGTGTTCCTGTTGGTATATTTACACTTCAAATAATCATACTGATGACCCTTTCCTTTTCTAGATGTCTAGATGAAGTCAAAAGTTAGATTTGTCTGAACCACAAAGTGATTCTGTGATCCACAGTACTATTCTGTCATCTTCAGTGCTTTAGAGAAAGTTGCTTTAAGAGCTTTGTACATTGATCTCAATTTGAGGGATTTTACATATACCCAGAAATCGGTATCAAACGTGCCTCTCGAGTATGTGAGAAAAGGAATGTGCTTTCTGGACTTTGGATAGGCTTAAATGATAGTGGGCCTATATAGCTGTTTACTTAGAGACAATTGGTCTTTCCAGGCCTGGGGAAGAGTGGTTGGAAAGCTACCTGATGGAAAGGGACCTTGGTGTACTGATGGCCAGCAGTGTACCCAGGTGGCCAAGAGGGCCAATGGCATCCTGACTTGTATCAGGAATGGTGTGGTGAGCAGGACTAGGGAAGTCATCCTGCCCCTGTATTTGGCACTGGTGAGGCCTCACCTCGAGTACTGTGTTCAGTTTTGGGCACCTTGGTACAGAAAGGACATTGAGGTGCTGGAGCAGGTTCAAAGAAGAGCAACAAGGCTGGTTAAGGGCTTGAAGAATATGCTCTGTGAGGAGAGACTGAAGGAACTGGGGCTGTTTAGTCTGGGGAAGAGGGGGGAGAGGGTAGACCTCATTGCTCTCTTCAAATACTTGAAAGGTGCTTACAGCGAGAGTGGGGTTGGTCTCTTCTCACTGGTGACAGGTAACAGGATGAGGAGAAATGCCCTCAAGTTGTACTTGGCGGGGTTTAGGTTGGATATGAGGAAAAACTTCTTTCCAGTGCTTAACAACCCTTTCTGTAATAGGCTCCTCAAGGAGGTTGCTGAATCACCATCCACGGAAAAAAAAAACCAAAAAACAATTGGATGTGATGCTCAGGGACATGATTGAGTGGTGAGTTGCTAGAATTAGGGTATTATGGTTAGGTTGGACTTGATGATCTTTAAGATCTTTTCCAACCTGAGCAATTTTACAATTCTGTGATTCCAAGGCCTTGGCATTGATGACTGGCTTTGAGAAAAGTCAGGTTTGTGCTGCATCTCTGCTCTGGAAATAGTAACCTTTGTTCTACACTTAGCCAGCTTCACTTAGCTGTGCCCTGAATTTAATGACTACTAGGTAAATTGATAGGACTATTTTTGTACTAGAGATTCCACTATGCAACTGTTTAATGTTGCTGTGCTAAATTATTACCTAAACATACTGATAGATGCCAAACTCATCTTCATTGTGCTTCATTGTGAGCTTACCATATTTTTTCATGTCAGTTGTTCTGTTTTTGGTACTTCCTTCTTCCACACCCACTCTCTTCTTTTTTGTGCTCCTATGGATCATTTCCAGTGTAATAGGCAATTACGGTTTTTTTGGTAGTTAACTACCATGGTCAGATTGAATCTGGCAATTACCATGGGCAAAAGCATTCCATAAATCTCAAAGGAATTTTAATCAGTTGATTTGTTATCAGTTAACAAGTTGTCCTTACTGATTCTGGTATGGAAAGAATACAGACAAGTTTTAAACAGAGTATTTCACTCTGGAAAAAAAATACGCAAAAACAAAACAAAACCCAACAACAATAACAAAACAACAAAAAGAAAAGAGAAGAAACCTCATTCTGCCTCTACAAAACATCCCCACTTTTTGCTTTCCATTCTTCTTGCTGCATGCAGCACTCGGTCCCTTTGGTAAAACTATGAGCAGTGCAGAAGATGGGAGACCAGGGTGTGATAATTATTTTACTGTAGCAATCTTGTGAAAACCATACCTGTAGGCTCCCAACCAAGCTGCTACTCCACTGCTCCTTTGATGCCTCTGATGCTGGTTTACTTGTCCTGTGCTCACCAGTGTTTTTTAAGCTGTTCTCACAGGGGTGCTAAACTCCTTCAACTGGTTCAGAGGCACCACAAGCACAGTCCAGCCCTTCACCTTCTCTTGCAGGTGGCACCTCACAAGTCCTTCCCTACCTCCTCCGCTATCAAAATCTTCCCAGCTGGGCCCAGTACATTTGTTACTAAGCCTGAACCACAAACTAGGCTCAAAGTTAAGGGTGGCAGCATCCTGAAGTGTATGTGAGGTCTTGTGACAATTTATGTTGAGAGTTCTTTGTTTTAATCGTCTCTTTTCGAAATATTATCTAAGCTTACTCTGGTAATAAAAAAGAAAGAACTTTTATGTTTTTTCTTGTACAAGACTGATTATGGGAATTGTTGAATAAGAATTTCCATGAATGCCTGTGCTTACAACATGTAATATGTAAATCACTCATAAGCTCCCATAGACTAAATAGGCTAGTGTACACCAGTGTACACCACTCAGTTCAGATTGGTAGAAGTACATGTTTTCACTCTAGAAGCTCTCGTAGTTTATGCTGGAGTGAGTGTAAAGGACCTTAATTTGAAACTTAATTTGAAATACAGAGAACAACAACGAAAAACAAACTGCTGTTTAAAGTAGTTGTTATTAAATAGCACTTCAGTTATGGACACAAAAAGAAGAAATCTGTGGCGTGGAGACTCCATTTGGTAGCATATCACACAGATGATCGCAGTGCTCCCTTTAAACCAGGCACATCCAGCCTGTGGGCTGCAACCTCCCCCTGCTGCCAATGCAATTTGAAAAGATATTACATGCAGAATCATGCTGCCAAACTTGATGCCTGTCAAGGAATTCTTTGTGAAGTCAAAATACAAAATACAGTATTAAATATAAAAATACTGACTTCACAAATATATAAAAATACTGACTTCACAAAGTCAAAATACTGAAAAAAAACCAAAATATTTATTAAAAAGTTAAAACTCAAATGGTCTCTGTTATAAAAGCTGATTGCATGAGAGCAAGTCTAATTGCAAATAAATAAATAAATAAATAAAATAAACAAACACCTGATAGCCAGTCCTGATGAGGTGAACCTGCTAAGTGATGTATGGAAAGCACAACAGGTATGATGTGTCCTGGTTTAAAAAAAAAGTGGATTTTTCTAGAAATCAGTTTGTCTCACCAGAATGCTGCCAGGTGAACTGAAAAAAAAATGCAAAATTTAATAATAATAAATTGGAGAGTAAAACTGTTATCTTTGAATCTTATTATTTGGCTACAGATGAAAATACACATGCAACTGATATGGCCCATCTTATCATTTTTGTTAGAGTTATTGATAACAAATATTATGTCAGTGAAGAAACGGCTTCTTTGGTGCTTTTCAAAGGCAACTAAACCTCTTGATTTATATGAAAAAGTAAAAAATTACATTAAAGCAATTTTCTTTAACCTTTGTATACATATCCAGTATAGCTGCTGATGGTGCCCCAGTGGTGGTTGGTAGAAAAAGAGAGAATTAAAAAATTAATAGATGATGATGTAGTCACAACCCAAAACTCACGTCTGATGAAATGTCATTGCATTGGGCACCAAGAAAATTTGTGTGCAAAAGTTTTAAAAATGGGTGTTGTGCAAACCATCATAAAAACTGTGAATTTCATTAAGTTCAAGGGACTGAATCATCACCAACTCTGGGAGTTCCTTAAAAGTACAGATGCTGATTATAGGGGCATCATTTATGCTTGCAAAAGAAGGTGGCAAAGTCAGAGTAGAATGCTGAGAAAGACTTTATGATTTATAAAGTGAAATGAAGTCCTTTATGTAGTCAAAAGGATAAATTGTTCACAAATTTGAAGTGTAAAAGTGGCTCACTGATACAGCATTTTTGGTGGATTTGACCTCTCATTTAAATGAGTTAAACATGCATCTTCAAGGTAAAAATCACCTTACCTGTACTATGTTTCAAACAACAAAATCAACAGAGGATCCTTACTTCTTTCTGTGCAAAGAAGGAATGCAGACTTTCTTTTATGATGATGCTTTTCATCCTTTGACAACAACTGATTTTCCTTTTAGACTAAATCCAGAAAAGATTTTAAAGAAATCTAATATAAATAAACCTGGGTGGAAAGTATATTCTGTAGATACTTGTAAGCATACAGCAAGTCATAGATCCATTATGCAGTTTTGCAGAGCAAGTTATTGTTGATAATGCCATGTATCACATTAGTGAAGCTTTTTGTCAACTCTGCCAATAAACGTATAAGAACAAAAATTTTGATGTGGTCTTACAGGCTTTGTTTTGTTAACAAACAAGTCAAAGTGTTAATTCTTTTCTTCAGCTGACATCTGAAATGTTTGAAGCTGATCTTGAAAAAGCACTGCTGCTAAGCAAACTGGAATATGAAGAGCACAAAATGGTATATATAAGATTCATCCTAATTTGAAGACATTGAAAGTTTGGAGATTGGGTTTTTAAAGTAAAGTAAATAACTTTTTAAGGTGCTGTTTTCTTATGTGCATCTGGGACGGTGCTAAAAGTATTAATGTAGATATGGGGGGAGGTGGTGTTCAGATTCAAATAGATATCATTTAACAGCCTGTTTGCTTTTAATAGGAGAAAAAGTCAACTGATAGAGCATTGCTGTGCGCTAATAACTCTTAACTCCTCCTAAATGAGTAAGCATATTTTGAGAATAAAATAAAGATACAGTGGACAAGTTCTTTTGTTTGTATGTTTGTTATAAAAAAAGCAAGTGCTGACTTGCACTGTATATTTAACATTTTGCCTTCCTGTATTTCACTACATTATACTCTCAATTTGATTTTTTACTGTTTAGCAAAGAGCAATGCTCTACTTCAGAAAGTAGAATGGATGCTTAATTGTTCATACACACCTTAGAACCAATGTGAAGCCTGCAAATTGCTGTTCAGGCTAACATTTCCTTCAGTATATCATTACCATATTTTATCCTTTATAATGCTTCAGGGGAAAAAAAAAAAAAAAAGAGTACTGAAGAAAATTATACCAGTGGAACTTTATTCTTCTAGGAATATGAAAACATTGAATGTACTCCACCTCACTCAAAGTCTGTGAATAAGAAAGAAAAAAGAAAGAACCAGCAAGGAAAAGACAAACCTCACACTGTGTCCCTGAAAGATTTTCAGCCAGAAAGTAGTATAGGTATGCCTTATCGTACCGTATGTGCTGTTCTAATTGGAATTTTCATAGTGTGTGTACTAAAAGCAAAATGGCCTTCTGTCTTTGTTCATTAATACAGTGTTTGAACAAATTCTCAGTGAGTTGGAGCTAATATGTATTGTGTAAAAGCTAAATGCTCATTATATAATAGTGTGCAAGTTAAATCATCAGGAAAAAAAAAAAAAAAGGTTACAGAAAACGTACTCACGTATCCCTGGGTTGGATTCACATACTATCTTTATAAATCTATGTCACTGTTTTTATTTTTATTTTGTTCTTTGTTAGTTTGAGTTTAGTGGGCTGTACTGAGTTTACTCTTCTCAGCCAAATGAGATTTTCAGATTTGAGTAACAGCAAGTCACTACTTGCCTTTTATCAATACTGCCTTTCATTAAAGTGAGTAAATATTGCAAGTATTTGTGTATGCTCATTTTTACATGTTTGGAATTCTTTCATCTGTTTCTATAGAGCACAGATTGTGAATTTTAGAGTAAGAAATAAAGGTAAAGTCTGCAAGAGGAAGAAAGTAAATTTTTTTAAGGTGTTTTTCCTTGGTATATTTTTATTTAAATTACAGTATTTTCAGAGAATCTGAATATAGGAAAAAGGCTGATAGCGCAGCATTAATATCTTAATTCAAGAGAATGAAAGGCATACAGATATACAGTGAGAAATGTGTCTAAATAGACTTTAAAAGCAGTAAAAAACAAATAGAAAGTTTGTGTACCAAAGACATTGTCTTCCACTTTAACTGAAGCAAGTGTATGTGGGATGCTGCTTTTGACTTTAGTAGTTAGGGAGAATAGAGATACAAATATAGAGATCAGCCCCAAATATTCTTTATAATCCTTGCTTCTAATCAAAGAATGGCAGAGATTGGAAGGAAACTCAGAAGATGGTCTTGTCCAATCTCCTTGCTGGAGCAGGAACACCTAGATTAGGTCACATAGAAATGCGTCCAGGTGGGTTTTGAGTGTCTCCAGAGAAGGAGACCCCATGACCATTCTGGGCAGCCTGTCCCAGTGTTCTGTCACCATCACTGCTCTGAAGTTTTTTTAGGACTTAAGTGGAACTTCCCATGTTCCAGCTTGCACCCATTGCCCCTTGTCCTATCATTGGATGTCACTGAGAAGAGCCTGGCTCCATCCTTATGACACTCACCCTATACTTATTTATAAAAATTAATGAGGTCACCCCTCAGTCTCCTCCAAGCTAAAGGAACCCAACTCCCTTAGCCTTTCCTTGTAAGGGAGATTCTCTTCTCCCTTAAATGTTTTTTTTTTTTCCTTTTTTTAACATGGCCTTAAGAGGTGGTTTAACATTGAGGAACTCTACTGTTGTTTTCAAAATAGCTTGTTTTAATAGCAAACAGTGTAAGATTTGAGAGACTTACTGTACTTTTTTCTTTCTGTTATTTTCAGATAATGTTGCTAAAAAACATGAGGTACGTCTGATTATTTTTTATTAAGCTACTTAGAATAGGTAATAATTTGGGCACTCTCTGTTTTGACAAACTACTATTTAGTTCCAAACTGACTTATTTGCATTTAGAAAAATTTTACAGATGCAGATTTAATAGGGATGTATGTCTGTAGGTATTGCATTTGGCAGCATAGCACTGGTTTTCTTAGAGCTAGTGCTTCTTTATTTACTTTACCAATAGTCTTAAACTTTGATGCAACTTGAAAATGTAAAAACATGTTAAAAAAATAAAGAGCGTTGTAGAGGAAAAGAAAAGTATATCAGGTAAAATATTACTGTAATGCTGTTATGCTATGGCTTAGTGCACAAACATAAAAACATCTAGCAGGAAGAATAGTTGACAGTGAAATGAAACAAATCAGTGACAGCATAGGACAAAAGTGTGAAATTCTAATTTAATGTTTCTGTCAAATCTCATAATCAATTAAATGTTGACTTTTAATTTCTAGGCTCTTCAATTAGTATCGTATTCTCTAGGTGGAAGTCAGAATATTCTCAGGACTGAGGTTTAAATAAATAAATCAGAATGTTGTCTTTTTTTCCATATTTTTAAAGCATGTTGTTTTTATCTGATTATTAATTTGTTTAAAGGAAAATCTGTTGCAATGCTTATTTTTAACAGGAACCAGTCTCTTCTCAGACTTTGATGAATGATGGAAGATTTTTCCATAAGCTGGAAGATGATGTTCAAAAAATAGTTGAAAGAGAAAAAAGGAGAGACCAGCTCAGTGATTGCAATGAAATACATAACTGCACATGTCATGAGTACAACCAGGCATGTAAAAGGGGTGTCAGTCTCAAGTGAAGAAGTGACTAAGAATTAGGAGAGAGTACTTAAGTGGAAGAAAACACTAATCAAAGCATGATCATTTTAAAATAAACAACAATTAAAAACAACGACAAAAGAAACCAAATATTAAAAACCTGCAACACCATTTTTAATACTTTTGTCTGTCTGAAGAGATATTTAAATTGCATGTGGTTCAAATACTTGCCCAGCAGAACAAGACAATATCTATTCCTGCATTTCTTACTCATTCTTCTGGCATTTCTGCAGATATACTTATCTAATTTCCAACAATTATCCTAGTCCATAGTAAAAAGATATAAGTTGCCTTTCACAGGAATCAAATTCAAATTGCTCTGTTATTAACAAATGATACTTCCTTGTTTACAGGAGAGTGTAACAGAACAACTAAAATTTGAGCTTGAAAAGAAAGATGCAGAAATTCAGCAACTTAGAAATATAGTAACTCAGAGGGAGGTATGTAGCTTATAATAACTTATAATTGCAAACAAAATCTAACTTCAGCCATGTCTTAGTACATACTATAAGTGTGTAATAATCTGTAGAGATAGTTTAGCTTGGTCTCAGACGACCTTTACAAAGCAAAATTATTCCTCTGCTACCACGTGAAGTAGTCTTTCCTGGTAAGTTAAGGATTTAAAAACAATTAGAAGAATCAAGATGAAGCATCCAGACAAACTTCCTCTCTGGTATATCCACAACCAGTTGCTTTTAGTATTGCTGCTTTGTTTATTGCCTAGGAATAAAAAAATTTTTAAAAATCCTTACTCAGAAGTTAGCTCTTCTTGGAGCAGAAAGTTGGATTTCCTTTGGTCTTTTCCAATTTATAGATTTATTTATTTATTTATATTTAACTCAAACTAAGCTTTCCTTGAATTTAAGAACTACATGTAGGACTGGATTTTTTGTGGGCTTTTTCATTTTTTTCTTCACAGATTCAGTCCATTACCTGAAATTCTGAAAGATAACACTGAAAGACTGAATATTTTGTCAGGTTTAAGAGGACTGCTTTAAAGCTGCAGTGTAGCAAGAGTGGAGTCCTTTAAAGCTGCAGTGTGGCAAGAGTCAAGTAAAACTGAAGTCAGATTCAGTAAATGCTAAAACACATAAAGAAAATAATAACTACACAGTATTGTCAGAATAGCTGGGGAAAATGACTCTAGTTGCTTTCGTGTTTTCAGGTAATGTCAGCATTGTCTGAATAGTGTCTAGAGAAAAAAGGGCAAGACATCCATGTGTAACAGTTATTGTAACAAAATAAAGCAGTGTGGAATTACTTTTAAATTATTTTATTATGACGTGTTCCTTTCTTAAGGTAGCCTGAGCAGGTCGATTTTGGAAGCGTTCTGATGCTTCAGAGGAGTTTTACTTGTAGAAATAAATGCAGGAATTTCATTAGAAGCTGTTTTCACCATGTACTACAGCTGGACTCCCTGTGTGCAATTTTTTTGAGCTATAAACTCACATAGATTAGCACTTCACTGCATTTGGCAGAATAAACACAATGCATAAGGGTACTGGTGAGGTGATGGGTGATTATACAGCTGTTTGATTTTTTATAAGCTTGTCTTGCATACGTGTATGTTTTTGAAACATTAAATGCTTATTGATTGTGGCTGTGGTACAGTGTTTTGGTACACTGGAATTGGAAGGTTCTGTTTAAAACAACTGTACAAAAACAAAGGACCAAAACAAAGGACCCACTAATTGTGGTGGAGGTGCACATAACAGGCTTATGCACATGAGCATAGTTCCAAGACATAAAGTGAGACGGCACTGCACTACCCATACTAGTAGCTCTTTTCATGTTTGCAACTGACTGGAAGGTAAACAACTATTTTGGGGAAGTAAGATTGTTTCTTGAGATCTGATTAAGTGAGAAGTGGTAGATTCTTTGTTGAAGAAAAAAGGTTCTAGAACTTCTTAGTGATCGGCTTTGTGACAGAAAAAGTAAGTTTACTATTAAGATGTATGGCTACTACTGACAGTGGTAATCAGTTAAGTAAAAGATTGGCTTACGAATAGGTATAGTTAAAACCCATAAATAAAAAAAAAGGGGGAGGGAGGAATGCTTGAGGTGGAAAGAGTTTATAAGGGAACTGTAACTAAGAACTGTAAGTTAAAAAATCATCTGTAGAACAGTGAGATCTTATCCTGTTAACCAAGTAATATGACAAACTATATTGTCCAGAAAGTCTTATAATTATGTGATATATAAATACTTTTCACTGGAGAAGCCTTAAAGCTTCTGATGCAACAGGCCTAGGTTTAGGCAGACCTAAACTGTAGTTTCCAGTGGCATAACTTTCTTATTTTAACTTTCATTAAAACTTGTGCTTGCCTTAATTTATTGACTTTGCTATTAATCCATTTTTCCTGTCATGTATTTCTTACTTTGACTATTATTACTTTGACTATTATTTAAATTATTAAATTATATATTATTTAAATTCTGCTTAATTAAAACAGACATCAGATTCTTTGTGGCAGTCATAATTTTCAATTATGAAACCTCTGAGTCATGCTTTTTTAAATAACTTTTTATTGTGTATACAGGTAATTATTTTCTTTCACGCAGGTGAAATATAAAGAAGTAAAAGCAAGAAATGCACAGCTTCTGAAGATGCTGCAGGAAGGTGAAAGTAAGAGATTCATCAGGAAACTTGGGAGCACTTTTGAAAACCTAGAAGGAACTTTCAAATCAGATTTTTTAAAATAAGTGGGCACAGTGACAGTTGTAAGGAACTAGAAGGCTATTGATTTGCAGCATCTCCAGTGAAATAATGCATTTGAACTACACAGTATTGCATAACTGATGTTACATCATCAAAAAATTGATTGCATTCTGATACTCTTCTGTGAAATTTAAACTGCTCAGTTATGGTTTTAGTGACACTTTAAGTTAAACTTGGTATTGCTAATGACTTGATCTTGTTCTGGATTTCAAGTATCTCAGATGATGGTAAATGTTCAGTTCTTGTATCTATGCAAGCTGTGCTTTAAACTGCTGGACACAAGTCTTTTGCCATACATTCAATAGAGACAGCTAAACCAGAGCATCATATATGAAACTCTGGTAATTTTCTTCTATTGTAACTGTGTTTGTAGTTTTCATTTTCTGTCAAAGATTGAAATACATATATGCACATATATATATACTTAGATCCATGTATGTAAATATTCTAGAAATTTTATACTTGTTATGGATAATTACTTTTAATATCCCTAATCTTGCATGGTGGTTTGGTTGGGTCCATGTTACTAATTTTCTTACAAAGTTCTGTTTGCTTTTCAGTTTCTTAATTTGGCTCTTGAATGTGGTTTATCTGAGTTGGCTCTTTTTAACTCAGAAATCTAAGTTTTTTTTAATGTAAAGCGTGCTTATAAGCAAGCTAAGATGGCTGCAACATTAAGATGATGATCAAGCAGTGCAAATTCTAGCTTTATTACTTCAGGTCAGTCTCTGAGCCAAGATGAAATGTCTTCATCATGTGAGAGTAAAGAAGTGAAGTTCTGAAGGTTTTCTCTATGTATACTGAGTATTAATGTAGAATAAAAGAAAGCAATTTTGTGGTTTTACCAGATCTCATCTTGCATTGACTGAGGCTATCCTATATTCCATTGGGATAGTCAGTCCATAGCAAAACCGAGTCCTGAAAAAAAGCTTACTTTCTTCGCACCGAGAATGTTAATCTATCCACAGATACTTCATAGGCACTAACTAGTTTAAACAGATCTATACTTAAGTAGATACTTAATACTGGTGTAAACTTCTGTGGCTGTGACTGGGCTCACATGAAGTTTACAATCCCAAAGTTTTCTTATGGACTTTTTTCACAGTGAATGTCCTTAAAAATCCATGTTACTTACAGAGTTAAGTACAGGTAAGTACTGCAAGATTGGGTTTTAATCTTCTGAATTTCCCGAGCTGCTACTAATGGCACTGGCAACTAACAGTTGCTTTTGATATTATAGTGCTGTTACAGATGAAGGCCTGCAAATACAGAAGATAATCTCATTCTGTTTCTTTCTCTCTGTAGTGAAAGATAAAGCAGAAAAACTCCTACAGGTGGATGAATTGCAAGTCATAAAAAATGAATTGACCTTACAAGTAAGCAGGGATTCTTTTTATTATTATTGTATTATTGTTATTATTTTTTGCATTTAAAAAATGTTGCTTAAGGCAATCATAGGAGGAAACTGGAACCAAAACAAAGTTGTGACGTTTTGTTAGCCCAGCCCTGTATGTGCTGGAGGACTTTTAACTCTGCTATTACTCACTAAAATGTTTCTCTGTTAAGGCAGCAGACATCAGAAGGACTGAAAGGATTTTGCATTCAACAGTACATTAGAAATATAATCCTTTCATAACTAGAGATAGGAAGTTCTGAAAGATGTTTCAGATATTGTTGGGTTTTTTTTGTTTGTTTTTTTCTATTGGTTGTTGTAGTGGATTTTTTTATTGCTGCCATTGCTCCTGGTTGGTTTCCTTCCTTTTCTATCTCTAGTTTAGGTAAATTAGGTATAAAGGTAAACTAGTAAATGTGTGGGAAATAGTGATTGTTAAAGAAGGTTTTACTTGCACTTCAGTTCAGGTGCAATCACACATTGTATAGGTGGTAAATATACAGATGTTAACAAAGATGGTAATAAATGTACAAAAGGTTATAAGCAAGAGGGAAACTCACCAGCAGTGATGCCTTTGCTGAGGAAGCTGGGGCAGTCTTCACTGAAGAGCAGTCTCCAAGAGATGCTGCCTCAGTGAGGGTCAGCCCTTAAATGAGGTCTCAGAGGAGGTGGAGTCAAGCTCCACCCCTTCCGGGAGCACAGCTACATTACTCTCACATGTGCTCCTGCAGTTGACCCAACACTTGCCTCAGCTGATTAATCAGTGGTTCAGGCTGTGATTACCAATCTCCCATACACACGTTTACTTTCTTTTCCCTCAAATCCAGCATTTATTACTGATTTGTCCACATAGTGCTAATGGAGGACCGCAGTGACCTAATTACATTGACTTAAAATTGTAAAGCATGCTTTATCAATTAGCATTCTGTACACTTTTAGGTAACTACGCTTCATGCTGCATTAGAGCAAGAAAGGTCCAAAGTGAAGCTGCTGCAGGCAGAATTAACAAAATATCAGGTGGTATTTTACGTACAGTTAAGTATGTTAATAACTTTGTTTTGCTGATGGAACTAACTGTTATGAAATAATCTACTGGGAACTAACCTGTTAATTCTGATTCTTTTTATTTAAAATACAATTAATAGGTCAAGCTGTATTTGGGGACTTTGGGTGGGGTGAGGGACATAGTAGCAAAGCAAAGAAAGTTTTCACATGTAGAATTCTGTTTTGTACTTTAAAACTTGAACTATGCAGGCAAATAGCAAAAGGAAGATGTTCTTCTACTACTCTGTGTCTGTATGCCCTAACTTTAGACTTCATAAATGTGGCTTTTTTGCCATATTCTTTCCTCATTTCTGTATTACAGTTCTGTTTGTAGACAAACGTTTGTAGGAAATTCATACCAAGTTATATGGAAATTGAGTGTTAGGATTAGTGTCTTGCTGATTGTGTACATTCAACATCATAACTAATGCATAAAATGTTTAGTGAATTTCTGTTCACTGCTATATAAACAGTATGATGCTTAACATTCTGGCTTTTTTTTTTTTTGAAAACAGCAAATATTTAATCCCATGAGACTGAGGATGATTGAGGCCATGGCTTGGCAAATCTTAGTATGTTTCTTTGGCTGTGACCTTTTGTGTAGGTTACAGGGACACCCTGCATTTTTTATATGATAGAAGCTCTTGAGATAGCCTCTGTAGCTTGTCTTTTCCAATTACACAAATAGTCTGGCATTATGTTGGTTTGTAGGTATCCTGTTGACTTATGGTTAATCCCTCCACATCTTGCTGTTTCTTTCTTTATCCATCATATTTTATTTCCCCCCCCCTTTTTTTTTTCCTCTCCCCCATTTTTCTAGTTAATTTGCATCTACTAAGAAAATGGTTTTATCTGCCATGCGGGGATTGTTTCTGCTTTTATTATTCTCCACTGTAATCTGTGCATGAAGACCAGGATGACACTTCTTATTTTTGTGATACTGTATTTTGATGACACTATGCCCACTTTCTTAATTGAAAACTGTCCTGAATCAGGAGGACAAATTTAAAAAAATAATAAGCCAAAAATGCGTGGGTTAAAAATTAGAAATAATAATAATAAATAAGAAATAAACAAGTGTATTTTTTTATCACCAGATGTTAAAGGCCTGTGTGCCTACTGGCAGAGTGTGGAAAAAAGATGTGCTACCAAAGGTATAGAAAGCATAAGTTGTGGTTCACTTGCACAAGATTGACGTACATGGCTTTATAGGACCAGACAGGATGCCTGCAAAGGAGCTGAAGAAGCGAGCTGATGTTCGTGCTAATCTAGTCTGTCATCTTCAGTCCTTTGGAGAGCAACTTAGAATCATAGAATCACAAGGTTGAAAAGGACCTACAGGATCATCTAGTCCAGCCGTTCTCCCATTACCGTAGCTACAGCAAACCATTAAACTTTTATATGTGCAGATAACAGTGAGACAAGGGGGAGCACTTTAAAGGAGGGGAGATTTAGGTTAGATGTAAGGTGGAAGTACTTTTCTCAGAGGGTGGTAAGGCTCTGGCACCAGCTGCCCAGAGAAGCTGTGGATGCCCCCATCCCTGGAGTCATTCAAGGGCAGGCTGGATGGGTTCCTAGCCCCACAGCAGGTGGGCTTGAACTAGGTCCTTTTCACCTTACCTGTCAATTATCTATCATTTAGGTACCTCAACTGTTTTCATTTATTTATCTGATGTTTACATGGGTTCATGTTCCATAATATTTGTATAGTTTAACAAAACTGCCTTTTTTGCCCTACTAATTGATGCTATTCAGTAAAAAAAAAAAACTGCAGATTGAAAGTGTCATGCCTACTATATTAATGAAATGCTTGTTTTTATTCTCTTACAGAGTGGGAAAAGAGGGAAAAAGCACTCAGAACCTGACCAGTACAGGTGATCTCCTCTGCCACCAGATTCAATGCAAAAAAAAAAAAAAAAAAAGTAAATCTTTGTTCAGGGTTTTGCATAAATTTATATATTTGTTGTACAACTGCTCAACTATGCAGTTTTTGAAGAAAAATTAATAAATACTAGTTTAATTAACATTCTGAAAACTTGATTTGTTGTACTTTCTGCTAAAGAAAAGTGAGAGAACTAGTATTCTGGCAAAGATAAAACATTAATTGTAATGCCATTAGTTTTTCATCATTCAATAAAACTCTTGTATTTCTGTGTTTGAATTCTTGCTTCTGTAGAATTTTTCAATTTAGATAGCTTCACTTAATTATCACTTAATCAGGATTTAAGCAAAGGTGAGGTGATAAAGGTACAAGAAAGAGAAGAAGGCTCCTGTTCTTTGAACGTGCTTACACTGCATAGGTTCTATACTACTTTTATGATAGGTGTTTAAAAAAAAAATTTACATCTGGAAGTTTCTCATGCTGATATTAGGAATTAATTTCAGGGAAAAAAAAAAAAAAAAAGAAAGGTCTTAAGTTGGGGAAACTGAGGTGTCTTTGCCCAAAGAAAAGAAAAACTCTCCACAGCAGGTTAAGGAGACCAGGAGCAGAAGTCAAAGCACAGGGTATGTACAGAGCAGACGTGGAGAAGCAAAATTTCTGGGATCAATATGACTAAGTATAACTAAAAAAAAAATTACGGAGTAGAAAATACTATTGTGAATCAAAACAACAAAAATATGAAGGGACAGAGCTTAGGTACAACTGGGAAATTCTAGTTAACTACTCAGGATAATAAAAGAGATAATTTTTTTCCTAGATGTTGAGTGTGTACTTAGTGGCAGTCACAGTTCAGAAGCTTGGGGCTCTATTTCAATCTGATGCTACTTTCATGAAGATCTTTAATGTCTTCCATAGAGTAAAGAGAAATCCCACTGTGAGACACAAAGTGAGACACTAACATTTTATTTGCTGGAGTTGCTGATGAGCTGACAAGATGTTGCCCTCTGATTCAGCTGTAGCAATGTATCATGCACGTTTTCCTGTATTAAAGGCAGTACATCCATGTAGTGGACAGTAGAAGATCATTGCTGTCTACTCAGAAGCAATTTATTATGCAGATTTTTTATTTTTACACTTTCACTTCTCCTATATGTTATAATCTGGTTATAAAAAATGTGTTACATTTTGGTTTTAATGTTCAGGAATGTAATCACTGAAGACCTTGCATGTAAATTGTACAGTAGCTAAACCACCTGAGTGAGACCTTGTTTAAACTCAAAATTGCATTGCTGACTTCAGATAGAACATTAAACTGAGTATACCTAAGATAGTCTACTGACACTCTTGATTTGTTTCAGCCTACTTGAACTGGTATTTTCACTTAGATTCCAGGTAGCATCCAGTCACTCTGAACTCTTTTTCTGTTTTGTCTGAGCCAATTAGATGAATCCTGCAATTGGAGCAGACATTAAGGAAGACAAACTGCACAAGTGTTTATAAAAAAGTAGGAAAACAAGCACAGATAGAAGAAAGTGGTAAAGAAAAAAAGCAAGAAGAATGAAAGGATACTGTTCAAGAAAATGGCATCCTGAGGCAGAATAAGAACTCCAAATTGTTTGCTGTATTACTTTACAGTTTTCCATGCTTGATGTATAAGTTGCATTCTGAACTTACAGTGAGCACACATTTCATGCAGGCAAACAAACCTTCTCATGCTTGTTAGCTGTACCAAAACTAAGATGTAGAAACATCAGTTTTCTGCTTGAAAATTCCTGCTTAATTGTTGGAAACATGCAAATAATTTATCAGGACAGTGTCTCTGATAAAGGAGGCCTTATTTGCAATTGCAGTGGCAGGTGTTCTACGGGCAGGAGAGCACACAGAAAACAGCGTTATATTTTTTATGCCACATTACCTGACGCATATCTTTTTCTCCCCTGGTTCCTCATTGGCTGAGTACTTTAAGTTCACAATCTTCCCAACTCTCAGCTAAACATATGGATACTTACTAAACATAAATTTTTGCTAGCTAAGCAAGTGTATTGCTAATTATTTAACTTCTGACGTTTTCCCACTCAACAATTTGTCTGGACATCTGGTCGCCTCTGGATAGAGATAAGCTTGGAAGGATAGAAGGGAGTATCTTCATGTCTTCCTCTTGCATCCCAACCTACCCACAGGACAAAGCAATCCAGCCTTGTACGGAGACCCTGGCTTCTTTGATGTTTGTTAAGTCTGTTTTTCTCTTGCTGAGGGTCTCTTATCCAAACAGAATAGCCCTACAGTATGTTTTCTAGTCCATAATACTATTCCCATGCTATTTGGAACATTTAAAAACTATTGCAGTTTTACAAACAAGAATTAATCACTTAATTCAGCAACTACATTTCTACAATATGCTACTAACATATGCGGTATTTCTACTTTTTACACCAACTATTTCTAAGGACAAGTTACAAAATACAAACACATGTTCTGCTTCTTCAGATCGACTGCCTTTTTCAATATGTAATGCAGAAACAACATTCCATTCCCACATTAAGAACCTACTAAATTCAAGTTCTTATTTTGTACTCCTTACCTCTTAGGTACTCTCACTGAATACCACAGATGCCTAATAATCTAAACTGTAAATCTCTTCTAGCCTAATGGATAGCAGTTGTGCTATTTTGGTACAAACTGTACTCAAGTAGCCATACAGTCAGCATGAGCTGTTGTAAACTAAGAGTAGCCCTGGTTGCAAAAGCCCTTGCACTTTGATCCAATTGATTGCTGCTTGAAACCACTGCTTGGTTGAGCAAAGCACTACCTGACTCACTGCGGCCCTCATTCTACCACCATTCTGTGTCAAAGCGCCCTGCTGCACCACAGTTCAGTGCTGTGTAGGGTCACAACTAACACGGGAAAAGGAATGAGTGTGACAAAAAAAAGGCTCAGAGATTAAATATACCTGAAAGCATTTTTTTTCCTTAACACACCAATTCTCTAGGCCAACCAGAACTTCAATGGGCCTTCCGCCAGCTTTTGGTATCCCTGTTTTAAAACCTGTTGACAGGTTTTAAATGGATTGCACAATAGTTTTAGAGGACTGGAGGCAGCTCTGTGGTGTTACCAGCCAACATGATTTACACTGAGTTCCTACACATGAGATTATCCTCACACCACAGCAAGACAGCAGCTCCTCCGCTGCACAGCGTCCTCTGGGAAACCGAGCTGTTAATGAAGGATGAGGAGGAGCAGGCACTCGGTGTCCTACGGAAATCCATGATTGTGTTTCATGCTTAAAAGAGAAATTCGAATCTTTAATTTACGAATATCACTAGGTAGAGCCTGACTTGGTGACGCTAGAATTAATTAGCGATTAAGTGCACTTGGTCCAAAATTCAGAGCAACGTGCAACCCGTCTATGGAGCAGTGCCTCAGGAATCCCGCTTCCAGAACAGTACACGTTCGACATTATTGCCGTACAACAGCGCAGAGCAACAAACTGAAAGACCAAACTCAGACCAGACCGCCCCGCCCCGCCCCGCCCCGCCCCGCAGTTGGCGGCGTACGCGAGACTAACTGCGCCTACGCGAGCGTGGCGCATGCGCGCAATGGACGCCGTGCATCCAGCCCCCACCCGGGCAGGCAGCGCCCCTTTCTAGTAACTTCCCCGAAGAGCTGCGTCATCAATGCGCGCCGCGGCCAGGACGGGTATTTCCGCCCGGCGCTACGGGAGCGGGCAGAGCCCGTTGGGGGGTGAGGTGAGAGTAGGGAGTGTTGTGCTTGTTCCGAGCTGACGGGCGTTAGGTGCCGGCCCGGCCCCGCTCACGATGTCAGACAGCACAGACAGCCCCGCGGGGCGCCGCAGTCCCCCGGAGACTCCTGCTCAGGGCTCAGCTGCCGACGAACCGCGCATTATCAGAGTCACGGTGAAGACTCCCAAAGAGAAAGAGGAGTTCTCTGTTGCCGAAACCAGCAGCATCCGGCAGGTGAGGGGCGGCGAGGAGCGAGGGAAACGCGGCCTGCCGGCCGAGCTCTGCCGCGCTCCGCGGCCTCACGCTGCAGGGCTGGGGCCCGTGCCCGTGACGAAGCGACTGCTGCCTGCCCGAGCTGCGCGGGGCCGGGCCGGAGAGCGGCGGGGCTCGGTCGTGGTCCGCTCCCGGCGGGGCGGCCGCATCCCCCCCCCGACCTCTCGCTACCCGCGGTTGTGTGTCGGCTCGGGAGGAGGCCCGGCCCGGCTCTTGTTGCGTTGCCCGGCCCGGCTGACTCAGGCTGGCAGCGGGAGGCGGCAGCTTGCTTGCCGGTGAGGCTGCGGAGAGCGTGCGCAATCACCTTGCTGAGAGCGTTGTGGGGCCGGTCGTTATCTGGATAAAATGTGCTCTAAAAAAACAACACTACCAAAAAAAACCCAAACAAACAAAAAAAAAACCCAAACAACTGAGAACGCCACGGCGAGCATCAGAATTTTAGGGAAGTTGTCTTTTTCGAGAGATTATAGAATTTGCAGTGTAAATAAAGTGCAACTTCAGCTGCACTTTTCTTATGAAAGCCTGTGCCCCCTCCACCCCAACCCTGGTACCTTCGGTTTGAAAGAAGTAGTGAATCATCATCTCGATTTCCTGTAATGCTCCTGTAATGTTTTTTTGTGGAAGTTTTCTGTGCAGGTGTTGATGGGGGCTTTTATTTGAGTTAGAGGGCAACCAACCATAGAGGAACTACAATCAAAGCCTAAGGTAGAGTCTGTAAAATCAGCCTTCTGTTTGTGAAGGAGATGGATACTGTTTTGCTAAGATACTCCAAAAGATGCAGTTACTTGGAGGGGATTCAGAGCTTACTTTGTCCATATGATTTATCTGAAATGTTCTTTAAAGTATCTTTGGATGAGGTGCCTCAGTTTGAATTCTTTTTTTTTTTCCCCCTTCTTGCATGTGACTTGTAACTGCAAAGTAAAACATGGGCATGTATGTGAGCTCTGCTGCCACAGAAATCCAGCCATGAAAGTTGACAACCTGAGTGACAGGTTACAAAGCTGACATTATTTTATTTTAGCTCTGGGTGTATGGTTGGTTGATTTTCCTAGCATGCATACCTAGGATGTAAAGTAACAGATCTCGTACACTTCAACATGTAAGTATACATACTATTTCCACTGAAGTGATGGTTTATTCTTAGAATTGCTTTATATATTAAAATGTAGTGCCACACATGTGATGAGTTAATATAGGGTTCTTTCTAGGGAATCTTTGGTGGTTGTCAGGTTCCACTGGGAGGTGTTGCCCATGCCAGAGGTGGTGTGGGCCAGGCCTGTATTTAGTCCAAAACCTGTTTTTGAGAGTCTTGGCTATTTAAGTTTCTCATTAGCACATCGACCTTATTATGGTGCCTGTATTATCAAACCCAGCAGCGTACAGCTTAGCTCCTCAAAGCTTGTGGGATGAGACTCTGCTTTTAGGCTTCAGATGTCCTGCTTATCTGGGAAACACAGCCTTTCCTAAACTGAATGTCAGTTTGCCAAGGAGTTTGAATTAGTTGCTGAAGGCTCTGAATTTATCTCCAGGTGTCACCACTGTTGTCAAAATGCAAAGCTTGATATCATTTCTTATGGTTAAACCAGAAGATGCTATGTGGTTATCAAAGGGGAATACAAGAGGTGAAGTAAAAGCCCTGAGTGTAGTACCAGCAACTGGGCTAGAATTTAAATCTTTGTTCTACCTAGTTGCTGTGAGGCGACAAGATGCTGGTATTTCTTTCAAGTTTTTCTCATTATTTTGCTTATAAGCATCCCAGAAATAAGCTTAATTGAGGTCCTCTCTCCAGCTGCTGGGGAAGTGATACTCTTCTGTCTTTGGGCTTTTTGCAGCATCCTACCTGCTACTCTATCTGCAAACTTAATCTAGGCATTTCTCCCAAAGGTGAAATGGCAGCGTTTGCTTTTAATGTTTGCAGAAATCTGTCAGAAGGGGGTACTTTTTTTCCTCTTCTAAGCAACATCAGCACTGTTATAAAGTTACTGGAAAGTTCTTTATGGGGTCTTTTTTAATTTTTTTGGAGATTCATATTCCAGATCTAACAGGAGGAAAGTATCTATCACCAAAAACAATGTAATTGCAAATTATTTGGATACTTAAGGAGGTGTAAACAAATTTACTTAAGGTGAAATTTATATTTACAAATTTATCTTTAGCAGGATTTTTTTTTTTTTTAAATATGAAGGCCAGTTGGGATGCCAGGTTGTTTTGTGATCAGTTGTCTTAAAAGCAAATGTCTAAATAAGCTAGCAAGCACACTTTACTAAAAGAAGACATATGATTTTAAGTAGTTAATAGAAGATGCTGCTTGAAATTTAATTGTTGTCCACTTATCTTAAGCGCTAAACATTTGACAGTACATTAGAGGTACAGACTATTTGCAGTTATACCTTGGTTCCCATGAAGTAAGATTGCCCCTGGAGGCCCACCATTTGCTGTGGGTCCTAAGCTGTCACAACTACCACTAAAATACACAGTGTCTGGTAGTGGCTAATGTTAATCTGTTTTTCTTAAACTGTAATAATAAGCTGTTTTTAATAGTAAGCATCAGCAGTAAATATGATGTTTCCAGAGCTGACCCTTAAAATGGGTTAGTCTCACGTTTGTTTTTTTTTTTTTTTCTGTATTGAAAACTTCAGTAATGGAGTCATTGCTGATGCTGCGTTGTGCATCTAGAACATGGAGTACACAGGTTGCAATGGAAAATAACCTTCAAGTTATAAGCCCCTTTGGAAGGTCATTTGATTAGAGACAAGTGCTGCTCATCTGTCTCTTTCTTATTTTGTTTTTTCTCTGTTTGTGCTCAGCATGTATCATAGTATCATAGTCTCGTGCAGGTTGGAAGGGACCTTAGAGATCATTGAGTCCAACCCCCCGGAATTCGAGCCTCCTGTGTAGCAGAGCAGCACTTCTACCATTTGTGCCACAGGGGGGATTCGAACCCAGGGCCTCCGGTGTTGCAACGCGGCATTCCTACCACTTGTGCCACCGGGGCACACAATGTCTTTAATCACTATCAGTACAAGGAATTCCCATTGGTTCTTCCCACAGGTTTCAGTCTTGGTGGGGGCTTCCCATAGGCTGCAGCTTTTCAGGTACGGCTCCAACGCTGCTCTGTACCACAAGACCCATCCTTCAGGCACTGCTCTGCATGGGTGGCAGCTCCCTCACAGCAGGCTGCTCTCCAAGGCTGCAGCGCTGCCTGGGAGCTCCTGTGGGGGGGTGTCTATGGGCTGACCCTCCTTCAGGCTTCATCCACTGCTGTCCTCTGTGTCTTCTGGGCTACAGGGTGCAAGCGTCTGCTCAGTGCCTAGACCTCCTCCTGCCCTCCTTCTGCGCAAACCTTGTTGGGCGTGGGATTGTTTCTCTCACATATTCTTGCTCCTCTCTCCCACCTTTCTTCAGTCTGCTCTCCCAGAAACAGTCAGCTCTGGCCAGCAGCGGGTTGCTTTTGTGGCAGCTTGAACTGGCTCTGATCTGTTGTGGGCCTCTGCTCATAGAGGCTGCTCACTCCTGCAACTCTCCAGCCTAACTAAACCTTGTTGTGTAAACCTGATAGAGTTGCTATTTTGGTAGAATTTAAAAAAAAAAAAAAAAGTATGTTGACTTGCCTGACATTCAGCTTAGTTCATTGCTACTTCTGAATTCTGTTTATTTAACCATGGTATTTGGCAGGTGTTGTCTAGTAAATGACTGGCAGGTATGGTAAGATATGAACACGTTTGTATAATTATATGAAGTATTTTGTATGTAGATACTTTTATGTTGTGTAGCAGCTTCATTTTGATACTTTATTTTTTTCTTTAAAGTTATCCATGTCAAATAGTGCTAGTCTTCCTCCTATGATTTTCTGTAAGCTTGATTTGCTAGCTTCAGCCATCCTTAGTCTTGAAGGGATGAGGAAGGGGGGAGCACAGAACTGTGAAAGGCAGTCTTGTGTACTGCTTAAAATTGACACCAGCAGGGAAGTACCTACATGGATTAATACATATTGTAGAAATAACATTAAGCGTCCTATGTATTTCAGAGTTCACTCAACATCTGTATCTAGTGACTATAAACTCTATCTATATGGGAAAGTCAATAAAAGTATGTGAAAGGTTTCTTTATGAATTGTGAATTACGTGGTGGATTACGTGTTAAAAAAGAAACAATTTTTGTCGTCTTGTTGATGTGGTTAATAGTTCCTTACATCTGACAGACTGAAAAGAATATTAACTGATGTCTGTAGTTCACTCATGTTGTATATTCTCTATCACTTTTAATTTAAAGCTTACTGAAACCAAACAGTTGGGAGAGATTTATCTGATGGTCAAATGAGTAATAAATCTATTGGCAGTAATTCACCTAGCAGTTTCTCCTCAGGAAAAAAGGATATTCTCCAACCTTTTCCTCATTAAGTAGAAAAATATCTTACGCTGTTTCATATTAAAAATAGAGTGTAGGATACATTCTTAAAATGCATCTTTTCTGCAAGAATTGTTTGCATGTAATACTCTCATGTCCTTTTTCAGTCTTGGTGGTTTGCTAGAGAAAAGACCTATTCTGTTGCAGGCACAGTACTCATCTGCCAGTAGCTGCAGAGCCCTAGCCCTTTTGTGGAAAAGGCCTCCCTTTTCCACAAAACTGCTAATCATCTCTCCTAGGTCAAAGCATGAAGGAGTGGAATGGCTTGCTGAAGTTTGCCTGGAAGGTGTGTAACTGGTTAGAGCATGAGTCCTGAGATATTCCCACTAGATGGCACTACCTCTGGTTTTCCCTTTCTGAGCTGTTAGGATTGTAAACACATCAAGAATGTGAGTTTGTTTCTCAATGACTTTTTTGCCAGTTTGGGTTAATGGCAGTGTTTGCGGGGATAAGTTGATTGTGAAACTTGCATGTGTATTTGACAAGGGCATGGGGAGATGGTAACTCTCCATTAAGTCATAACAGACAAATAGAAGCATGTTTGGTAGCCTAATTTTGGGTGGGCTTTCCAGCAGTGCTTTGTCTGCTGCAAGAATTGGCCATGCCAGAAGTACTTTGCTGCCTGTAACCACAAATGCTTGTCCCTCTTCCTGTATAACATCCAAGAGTTGTGCAATGAAAACTCCATTTTCACTGATTCCCTTTAATTTGGAGTCATGAGATTACCCAATGTGATTCATCTGGAAAGGAGGCCACAGTTGTATTGCTGTGAGTGTATTTGGTTCTTTGGTTCCTCATTTCCTGGGTTTGGAAGACTTTTGATCCCATTGTATGAAATGTATCTGGAGCTAATCAGTGTTAGCCTCTGTTGAAACTACTGTGTGTGGGTGAAAGAGGCTGGAGTATTGTTAATATACTGAGCCATGTGTTTTAATAGAGGAGGTAGCTGAAAGTTTAAATAGTCCTGGATGTGTTTTGAAACAGCAGTTATGAACAAGGTAATGGCACTTGGCAGTGTTTTTTGTAGCAGGATTGTTATTTGAGGAACTGCTGGGAGTGTAAATTGCGATTCTGCCGCGTAGTAGGTATAAACCTTTGCTTCAGTACCATGTTCAAAACAATTTGGTTTGGGAAGATTTCAACTTTGCTTTTTTTTGTCAGCTAAATAAACTTAATATTTTCAAAGCAGTTGCAGTTTTCTGGAGCCTCTTCTACATTGCATTTCAGTGGTAATTGGCTTTTAATTCTCCAGGACCCCTTTCATGCTATTATAGTAATTTCATTTTTAATTATGTCACATCAAGTCAACATTGAGAAAATTTGGGAAATGTTTTTCTATTTACTTGTTTTCCTCCTTTTACTCTTTCTTCACAGCATCCATGTGGATAGAGGGTAATGTTCTTGCTGTCTTAAATGGCAGAGAGTGAGTCAGCAAAAAGCTTTTGGATCATAAGGTGATAATATTTCAAAATACAGTTTGCATTTGAAGTTCTTTACTTTAGCTGGAAAAAATTTTGATGAACCTTCCAAGGCTAGTTTATCAGATGGTCAAATGTTAGAAGACAATAGTTTGAAGTATGGGTATCCCTCTCAAAGTGGCTGTGCAAAAAAAGTCTTATAGCCAACTGTTCATCTGTATTCAGATACATAGGTGCTTTGTTCACTGACAAAATTTTTACTATAACTAGCTCAGGTAGGAACAATGCAAGTTATTCTCTTCACGTTGGTTTGGGTGTGGGCAGCAGCAGAACAATGTTCACCTGTATGTTGCAAAAACCTTCAGAGACAACAACGTTGAGCAGATTTAGTGGAAAACTACGTGTACAAAAGGTCCGTGGGAGCCTGAATGCCATTCATTTCTTCATTTTTATCTTTACTCTTTCTGAATTTAAAGAAGACTGTGGGTTTTTTACTATATGAGAATGACCTTGCATTTAGTGTACTTACCAGTAACAGTGGGAGGTGCAGACTAAATGGAGAGATGCTTGCCCACAGAGTATGGGAAAAAATTCTGTATTCCACCCTCCCTAACTCTTCTTCACAAAGCAAACAGTAGTGATTTATGTTCTCATAGGATAGTTTGCTGAGAATTCAAAAAAACAACAACAACACTTGTACTGAAAAAAATTTGTAGGTTATTTTACTGCAGATGTATAAATGATCTCTTTCCTCTGCCTCAGAAAAAGATTGCTATTCTCACAGGCCTATTTTGCTGTGTTGTTATTTTTGATTATTAAAAGTAGTCATCAGACTCATTTACAAAATGAGTTTCGTGGTGTCACCTGGATGGCTTTCTTGAACATGAAGCATGGCTATCAATCATTACAGAAATCTCAAGATTTTGCTGAATTCAGGTGAGGCTGAAAAAGACCTGACTTAGTTTTAGTTTTTCTTTTTTTTTTTTTTTTCCCTCCCAGCAGTTAGTCTGCCTATACAGATATGCCTCAGTTAACTGGAATTGTCTCAGTACTTATGATAGATTTGTTTTCCTGGCTGGAAAAAGGTCATCTGTGCATTTGGATTGTGCACGTACATTGCTGTAAAGGGCTCTTTATGGTTCTGGTACATTGGATTTTGCATTCATGTCTTAGATTAGTGTTGTTCTTGCAGGTCATCTAAGGCAGTATCATGATAGCAGGGAAAACAATGTGCATAGCCTTTGATGCCTATACTAGTAATACTAGGTACCACATAGTTACGTTCTATAAAAGGTGTTTTGTTTCCTTGGCCTCATGGTTAAATAGCTGCTTGAAACCTGGCAGGACATGGCTCTAAGCACTGTTTACAATACAGCATAAAATTTATTATGATAATTAAGTTGCTCCCTGTCACACCATATTGTGAAAGTATGACAGCAGATTATGTTACTCTTTGGTCTGGCGCAATGCTTTTATGCATTAACTTTGTACCAAACTGAATGTTTTTCCTGATTTTGCTACTCTGTAATATGCATTCTTGGGAACAATTAACTGAAGGAATGAAGACTAGGAAGCAACTGCCTGTGAAGTTATTCTGCAGAAAATGGTTTAAAGAGTTAATAGTTGTTAAATAAGTCTGCACTGTTATTTTCCCATATGGGCTTCTGCTTCTTGTAAGTGGAAATGTGTCTTGCAAGATGTAGAGTTTCTCCTGCTATCCTAGTAAGAGTGAGTAAGAATTTATGTAGAGTGCTGTAGCTCATTTTGTGTCTTACATTTAGAAATGAACTTAAAAATAGAGAAAGTAGTAAGAACAATCAGATTAGAAAACACTACTCCTCAAAGAAAGGTTAGCTGTGCTGCAACCTTTATCCTAAGCTGAACAATCTGTGTTGACCATCGTGGGCCAGACAATGAAGAAACAAGAGAGTGAAGTGCTGGAGTAGGTTTCTTGGTAAAAAAAAGATAATGGAGTCTCTATTGCTGGAGACCTCTGAAAACAGGCTAGATAAACATGTGAGTAATAGATCAGGTAAGTAAGCCACCTTGGAAAGGAATGGACGGAATGACTTTCTGGAATACTGACAAGCTTAAATATTGTCAGTGTAAAGGCTGACTTAGAA
Organism: Coturnix japonica; assembly: GCF_054131305.1. Lineage (NCBI taxonomy): Eukaryota > Metazoa > Chordata > Aves > Galliformes > Phasianidae > Coturnix > Coturnix japonica. The sequence continues at coordinate 36,089,750 of NC_140702.1, forward strand.
GCTGTTTCTATGAGAACCAGAACAAAATCTGTGTGATCAGACTTAACTAAGCAGCGGCTACCTGCTACCCAGACAGAGACTTATCTCTGTTGTCTCTCAGATACTTCTTTTGGCATGTTCTTTTCTCTTCCTGTACAATAAACCCTTCCAATTAGATACTAGGGGATTTTCTTTTTTTAGTCCTGCCAATTATAAAACATAAGTATTAATAACTGTAAGATTAACATTTGAGTTTTCTGAAGGAGTGAGAATTTCTAGAATGCTTGGAAATTTTTTTCTGAAGAGGTATGGTCAATTCAGTTTTAAAATGCCAAATTGGGTGAACTTCTGGAGTTTTTCCCAACTGACTAGGATACCTTCAAAAAATAAATGACCTACTGAGTAGTCTTATTTAGAAGTATTCCTGGCTTTGGTATAATCAAGTCATTCCTTGTCATTTTTTCCTACTGTTTTCCTTTTTACTTTTAGTGACTTTTTTTTTTCCTCACTGTGAAAATTTCTACAGAATAATTAAATATCAGTCAAAGTGTAACCTGGTTACTACTTGATAAGAAGGCAGAAAGTTATATGATGGGTTTCCATGTTCTCTTGTGCTAATGAGAGTGTAATTTTTGTGGTCAGCTGAAGTAGGTGGCTTTTCACTATGGCTAGAACTGTTTCCTTTGGTTATGTTATGAGTTGGCTGAGAAAACAGGGCCAGCTGAGTAGTATTTTTTGCCTGTACGTAAAGGAGTGCTAGTTTTGTTGCATGAAGGGCAGCAAAACTGTCTGAGAAGTGAGGATAATTCTTTGATTGGTTCAAGGAAAAGTATAGACAGTTTCACTGTAATTGGGATATTCTGTCCTCAGTCTAATCAGCAAAGGATAAATTCTGTAGTGTGTGTATGTTTTGTGTATATATGTAAACATATTAGTATACATATACTGATATGTAATATGTGCATATAATACTATGTATACTTGGTAAAACATGTAAATTGTGTGCGTGTGTAAATATGTCCACACTGGTATGTAGTTATTCTCATGGATGTGTGTCTGAAATACTGACTATGAAACACTTTTCATCTTTACTGCATGGAAGAGGAATGACTTGCTTGTCTCTTCCTTTGTACAAAATTAAAAAAAAAAAAAAGTTGAGTGACCTAAACAAAGTATTTCTAGATTGCGTAAACTAAAAAATGCAGAGCATGTGCTTTAGTATATTAAGTTTGAACCAAGTCCAGTAATTATTAAAACATAGTAGTTCAATATACAATTATGTAAGTGTATAAAATTAACTTTTTTGTTTAGTTTAAGGAAGAAATTTCTAAGCGTTTCAAGTCCCATACCGATCAACTTGTACTCATATTTGCTGGAAAAATATTGAAAGATCAAGATACTTTGACTCAGCATGGGATTCATGATGGACTCACTGTTCACCTGGTTATCAAAACACAAAACAGGTAAATAACAGTTGTCTCCCTGCTTCTAAGAAGTCAAAATACTTCTAATTTCTGATGTGACAGCTTCCTGTTGTGCAAACTTAGATCTGACTAAGCAACTATGGTAAATTTGTTAGCTGTGGTGCAAAATTAGTCTGAAGTTAAAATGCTCTTTCATTAGACCTGTGTCATATTTTAATAAGATGTGTGTTTCTGCATGCAAGTAATAGAACCATAAAATCTTTTGAGTTGAAGAGACCCTTTAAGGTCATCTTGTCCAACTCCCTTGCAGTGAATAGGATCACCTACAGCTACATCAGGTCGCTCTCTTGCTTTTGCTGTTGAACTTCAGCAGAGCTGCTGAATGTTGACTGCATTGCATTTTTACAGTTCTATTAGGTAGCAGCTTTTAGTAACCATGAGTGTCTGTTGAGCAGTATTACTTTTGGGACATTAAAAAAGAAAAAAATAGGGGAGAAACATTTCTGTTTTGGAGAGAGAGAAAGGAAGGAAAGTCCTTGAAGGAGAACTACTCTAGTGCAACCAACTTGTTTGCCTGAGCAGAAAGACTTTTTTTGAGATATTTTGATGAGGCTGCTTCTAAACGACAGTGAGAAAGATGCATAAATCTACAAATTACTTGTGAAGTGTCCTGAAGGAACAGCTGACTGAAAATCATTTTTGTCAACTAGGGTAAGGTATACCTCATTTGTATCTAGATTATATAGTCAATAACATGTTTGTTCTAGTCTGAAAGCATTCTTCCTATTCTTATGTCTGTCCTGTTTGTGTCAAGGATCTTCTGTGGGAGAAGGTCAGATGTTGGAGGGAAACAGCATGAAAGCAGTAAGAAGAAAAAAGAAATACGCTTCCCCCTCTTAGGCCTCACTAGCATTATCCTGACTTTCAAGCACCTGTTGAAATGTAGGCCTGATAAGCAATAGTGATATTGTATGCAGTATAATCTAGTACTGTAATATTCTCCATGTTTCTGAACAGTACTCTGCTGTTGCTATGACTTCTTCTCTTTTTAATTTAGTCTCTTGAGTGCGATAGGGAAGTTTCATAAACCATGGTAGTAGTGATAATATATCTTTGACTTGCACATTCCTCTGTGTATTCATAAATTGGACTTAACAGTAGTTGTAAGTACTAAATCAAAGTACTGAAATAGCAGTGCTAGTCAGTCTCTTGTACCTTCTCACGCTTTGCCTCTGACCAATTCTAGGTGCAATGTCACGTTGTTTTTACAAGGTTGTTTTGTTTTTGTTTTTTTGCCTTCAAGAAGTCTTGATGTCCCTGCATGAATTCTCTCAGCATTTCTGTCCACATCATATTCTATCACATCTTATCCCAGTCTCCCACAGTGTAATGCAGTTTACGCTGGCTGGCTTAATGTGGCTAGTAGAGTTTCAAAGTAGCAGTTGTTAGCAGTAGATAGTGAAGATATAATGAATTTCTGAAAATGAAGGTTCATGTAAGCACTGTTTTAGGTGCTTGCAAGCTGATAAGGGGCCATCATGGTAAAGTAGACTTAAAACATAGACTTGCATTTTCACTAAAAGGCTTGAAGCTGAAAGACTTGAGATATAACCAGTGTGTTTATATACCTCCGTTTCCAAATAGAAACATGTTGAAATGCTTTACAGGCATGTCCTGTTTTCTGTTTTACTTTGAGACCCACCAACTGAGAATAGCTCAGGTTCTTCAGAATAGCTGAAGAACCAAGTAAAGATTTATGCTTATATTATGCTTTTTTCTTACAAAGAAAATATTTGTGTATTTTCTTAGGCTAAAAAACCCCAAATGTCTTCATTAGGAAGTTTATATTAAGTATAAGTGCCTTTGCAGTCTATGATCTTTGTGACAGCTGCTTGGCTTGTTGCACTGATTACATGGTCTGATAGTGACAGGACAAATAGGATTGATTTTTAAAGTAAAAGAGGGGATAGTTTTGATTAGATGATAGGAGGAAATGCTTTATTCAGAGGATGGTGAGGCTGTAGTTGCCCAAAGAAGCTGAGGATGTCCCACCCCTGGAGGCATTCAGGGTCAGATTGGATGGGCCTGGGCAGCCTGATCTAGTGGGTAGCAGCCTTGTCCATGACAGGGAAGTTGGAAACTAGATCATATTTAAGGTCCCTTCCAGCCTAAGCCATTGTATGCAGCTGTGATTGTACTGGTCTTGGTGTTCAAAGTTGTCAGTTGCTCTTAAGCACAAATAGTCTGCAACATTGTTCTCAGGAACCCAGAGTATTACCCACTGCCTTCTTTCAGGAAGCCATATTACAAGCCCAAGTACACCTTTCTGGGGTTGTTAGTGTATATCTGGGATCTTCCCTCTAGAACAAGTTTTCCTTCAATAGTTTCTGTGAGTGCTTTTGTAGACTTGGAATTCTCTTATTAGAGTACAAATAAAAATAAGCAAAACTGAATTATATGAATCATTATGGACTGAAGTGTTAGGACAAAAATTAACGTCTCCTTCACTACAGTGGAACATCAGTAGCAATTGTAATGAAGTTGCGAAGTCCTGTTGTACCCTCAGTGTTCATGACTCAACATGCTACTGTTTTCAGGGGTGTTGATGGAACCTTTTATAAGGTAATACTGATGAGTTGATGGAAGAACTTGCAAAATCTGCAAAGCATTTCATTGTTGGTTTGGCTTTTGATTTTAGCAACAGAGCACTCTTAGATACTTCAGGGAAGCCTCTGTACTAAAGACATCTGTCTGACTTGTATGGGTTGTTGGTTTTTTTTGTTTGTTTGTTTTTGTTTTGACTGTGAGTTATTGAAGCAAGTACAGAAAAACGTTACTGAGATGAACTGATCTGTAGAATTTAGCATTATCGTCTAACCTTCAAGTCTTTGTGGAAGGTCTGCATGCATAGATTCTACAAATTATCTTACACTAATTCTGTAATTTTTCAAATGCAGATATTTATGTGATTGTTTAATGAACCAGCTTTAGCAAGTGAGCTGGGCTTAAATCTTGCATCATTGAGTAGAGGCTAGGTTAGCTTTGAATCAGCTGAGTTCTTTGATCTCTTACACCATACGTCAGCACCAATACCATTGCCTCTACTAGAGACAAGTGTAGTGAGCATGTGAATTAGGCAGCTGATTTTACTCCATTCTTAGTTATGAAGATTACTGAAATTCTGGTGCTTGTCTTGTAATAAGACCATAATAGAATTTCACATTGAGTAAGCCATCCTTACTGAATCCTTTATGGGATATGTTAGATTTTATGTGACTTCATTTCTTCAAGACTCAAGCATATAATCACTATTGTCTAATGGCTGTCAAATAAGGTTGGGTAAGGCAAAGAATCCCTGAAGCAAGGTAAAGACTCAGAAAGCAATGCACTGTCAGGTATCTCTGGGGTTGTATGAGGAGGTGGTAGTGGCTGCAGTGATGCCCATCCATTTTTGTAACGGTTGAAACTTCTGAAAAACAGATGATGTTACAGATGTCTGAGAGACTTACTACAGGAAGCTATCCAGAGAGATGCAATTCTGAAAAATTATAAAATGAGTAATAAAATGAAAAACTAAGTTTCCCAAGTATGACACCCATGATATGTTTAATGAAATTAGTTAAATTGATTTGCTACATTTGTAACTTTGAAACTGTCTTTTTGGTTTTTAGATCACAAGACCACCAAGCTCAGCAAACACACACCAGTGGGAGTGCTGATACCACATCAGCATCAAGCAGTAGTACCTCAACATCAACTTCAACAAATAGTAATCCTTTTGGCTTGGGTAAGAAAGTCTGTTATCCCTCATGGTCGGAGCGGTGGAGTACCTTTTCTACAAAGAAAGGCTGAGGAAGTTGAACTTTTTCACTCTACAGAAAAGAAGGCTTCAGGAAGATGAGATTGTGTCCTTCCAGTACTTAAAGGGAACTTTTAAGTGGGAAGAAGACCAGCTTTTTACATAGTCTGATAGTGATAGGATGGAGTAGAACGGTTTTAAACTAAAAGAGGGGAGATTTTGATTAGGTGTTAGGAGGAAAAACCCACTGTCACAGGCTGCCCAGAAGAACTGTGGATGCCCCATGTCTTGTTTTCAGGGCCAGGCTGAGTGTCATCTTGGGCAGCCTGATACAGTGGGTCCTGTCCATGGCAGGGGGGTTGGAACTAGATGATCTTCAGGGTCCTTTCCAATCCAGACTGTTTTCTGGTGGGTGTTTTCTATATGGGGTACAGATAATTTTCTCTGAAGCTTTAGTCTAAAGCAATCAAGATTTAAAAAAAAAAAAAAAAAAAAAAAGGCAGAAACAAAAGTTAATTACAAATACTTGTGACACAGGTTGTGGGAGCAGGCTACAGACATAAGCTGTTTCACCTTCAATAGTAGAGTGCTGCTGATGCTGTATTCTGGCACTGTGGAGTAATTAAACTCTTCCCAGTGTCATCCTTAAGAGTCTGTCTGAATTGGCATGAAGGGAGTATTGATAAAGTTGGATCTGTAATACAAAGCCAAGCAAAATTGCTTCTAATCTTACAGTCTTATTATTTCTCAGTTTCCAAGCATGCTGTTTTCTCCTTAGTGAAAGAAGACTGCTGTGTTCATTTGAAATTACTATTTCCACAGTATCAATGTTCTAATTCTTTTTTTCATCTCATTTGCTTCACTGGAAAAGAAAAAAGGAAAAAACCTACAGAATTGAAAAAGCAATAAAACAATCGCTTTTCTTTTAGGTGTAACCAATTCTATAGCTAACTACATTTTAGAATAAAATATGAAAGTTTTATTTGGACTCAGCATGGAAGGGAAGTAAAAACATTATTATTGTTGTAGCAGTGAAACAGAAGAACTCTGCTTTTAATTAGAATAGGCAATATACATCATATCGGTGAGGTCTCTTTCAGTTGCAGTCTGAACAAGAGTAGAAAAATGGCCCAGAACGTATTAGAAGGGGAAAAAAAAAAATCAAGGCCTCAGAATTCAAGCATCACTCCTTCCTAAGCTGTGGAAAATGAGAAATTGTTAGCATTGTAATAAGTTATGTTTTAAAGCAATTTGTTTTAGGTTTTTTAGGTGTTAGGTGTTTTGTTATTCATTAAATGTTTCTTTAAATGAATGCTTAACAGCCTCATGAAGATGGACTTTCCACTGAATTTTGTTATTTCTGAAATGTGGAATATATCCAAGTATTTTACATTTACAAAAGATATGCTTCTGTTTAGATTTATTATAAGAAATGTAAATTCAATTATATATTTCTTTTCTTCCTCTAAAGGTGGCCTTGGAGGTTTGGCAGGCCTGAGCAGCCTAGGCTTAAATACATCAAGCTTTTCAGAATTGCAGAGTCAGATGCAAAGGCAACTCATGTCCAACCCAGAAATGATGGTTCAGATAATGGAGAATCCATTTATTCAGAATGTGCTTTCAAATCCTGACCTGATGAGGCAGTTAATTATGGCTAATCCTCAAATGCAGCAACTGATACAGAGAAATCCAGAAATTGGACATATGCTGAATAATCCAGATATAATGAGGCAGGTATGTAGAAAAACCTCTGACTTTGTGACCTTTGATTATTACCGTAACTGAACAACATAGTAAGAACCGGATATCCTTTGTTGAGAAACATTTTTTGAAGAATTTGAGCGCTGTGTGTGTGTGTGTGTGTGTGTGTGTGTATAATGTCACTGTAAGCAACTTGTCATGTTTATAGTTGTTAAAGTCTGAAACAGGTAATTCAGAAAATCTGAAGCATAGTTTTGATAAATTTTGGAAATTTTATGATAATATCTTCAGAGTTTAGAGTTGGATACAGCTGTGTGCACTTGAAATTCCCTGTCATGTAGCCAGCAAGTTTTGAAGAATTTCTACTTTTGGTAAACTGTACTAATTTCCAGTTTATCTAACAGCGGGTATTTCCCTGGGTGCTTCTAAAAGTTGCACGTTATGGAAGATATGTTGTGTAGCTAAAGATCTCAGAACGCAAAGGCATTTTGAAATGGGGGCATTTAAAGTTTGTGTTATAAGATGCACACTGTAATGATGTTAGAAGTACACTGTGGTAAACACTTCTGATGGCAGAAGTATATTGTGCTAACAAAGGAAAAGAGAGGATAATATGTTCAAGGTTTTTCTTCTGTTTAGCAGTGCTTCCTGACATGTCACAGCTGTGACAGAACACATGCAAGTATCAAATTCCGCTGGCTCCCACTAAGCTGGCATCTTGATTTTGGCATTAATGATAATATGCTAGTAAAAGAGATGCTGTCAGATGCTGAACTTTTCACTTTAGAATGGATTTCTTATTAATACAGATTAAACATTCCACTTCCTTAGACAATAGAACTTGCTAGAAACCCTGCAATGATGCAGGAAATGATGCGAAACCAAGACCGAGCCTTGAGCAACCTTGAAAGTATACCAGGTGGATACAATGCTTTGCGACGTATGTATACAGATATTCAGGAGCCTATGTTGAATGCAGCACAGGAACAGGTGAGAAAAGATTGCAGATGCCACTGAGAATAAATATTTTTCAGAAATGAAAGAATTTGAACTATATAACTTTTCAAATGTGTACTTGGCAAAGTTTTCTTGAAGACTGAATTTACAGTATGGTCTTTTCTCTCTGCTGAGAGAAAGGAAGGATTTTACATTTTATGTATTCTGTGCTCCTTTAAGCTTGAAGAAGTGCAGATATTGTGTTCTGGTTCTGAGAAGCTATTTTGAATTTGATAAATTTGTATATTAAATAAGTTACTGCATAATCTAAATTCTTTTACTTCTTTGACTTGTAGTGTTATGAGCTCCAGGTAAGTTAATAAGGGTGGATTTAGTGATCTCTCCCCTAAAATGGGAAAAGACTTTAGCAGTTGTAAACTGCTGTAGGATATACAGTCTTATGATCAAAATACTAGTGCAGTATTCTACTTTCTAAAAGAAGTGAGACTTTATTTGGGGAGACTACATTTTCTTTCTCCATGTTTACTCTTAAGTTACTTTAGAATGGTTAGTATTACTGATCAAGAGCCATCAACATTTATCTTCATAATAATTTTGGAAAGGTAACTTGACATTTATCGCAAACTTAAAAATAGTTTATGAGAATGATGCATGTTTGCTTTTCCTTCCTTTATAGTTTGGAGGTAATCCATTTGCTTCTTTAGTAAGCAATGCATCATCAGGAGGGGACAGTCAGCCATCTCGTACAGAAAATAGAAATCCTTTACCAAATCCATGGGCTCCTCAGTCCAGTTCTCAGAGTCCTGCAACAAGTACCAGCACAAGTGGTGAGAACACTGACAGTAATAATGTTGGAAATAACACCTTTGGCAATACGGGACAGAGCTCAACCATACCAAATTTGGGACCTGGACTAGGAGGTGTGTTTGTTATTGCAGTTGTATATATTTGGGAAATTTGCTGAAATGACCATTTTATTAGAAAGAGAAATTTTGATTCAAAGTTTTTATTTCTTCAGTGCAGCACTTGAGTGTCAAAGTCCTCTGTATAAAAACATGAAAAGTAAACTAAGAATGATACTGTGTGAGTATTGCCTTAAAACAGCAATGATAGGAAATAGCTAGATGAGTGGTGGTATTTTTCCTGTCTGCAAACAAACGTGAAATAGTTACCGGCCTAGTGGGCCTACTTGTTAGATACAGCATTTTTCTTAACTTATTTTTAGGGTGCAGATGCATCTGTGTATGGAAAACCACATTAAAATGCATTTCAGGGATGAAAACTTGCAGAAGACAATCAGTTATATCCCAATTCTAGGCAGTCTGATTCATTTGATAGGACGTTTAATAGTGACCTTTTACTTTTTTTTTTTTAAAGCTGGTATGTTCAACACACCAGGAATGCAGAGCTTGTTGCAGCAGATAACTGAAAACCCACAACTTATGCAGAATATGTTGTCAGCACCATATATGAGAAGCATGATGCAATCGTTAAGCCAGAATCCTGATCTTGCAGTACAGGTAAATGCATCTGGTATAGCGATGTGTTGCAATATTTTGTGTACTGACTTCATTTTTTTTTTTTTTAAATTTGTTCATATGGTAGTTTAATTTTCACTACAGAGTGATGGCAGTTGAGCAACAATTCAACACTTGTCTGCAGTGAATGGTCCAGTTTTTCAAGTATGTTAATAACTGATTCACATAAATTACTACCAAGTTACCTTTAACAGTCTGTTGCAGTGAGTTTCTTCTGTTCATAGTTGGACACCTACCAGGCATCCTTCTGAAGTAACTTGTAAGTTTATGTACATTCTGCACAGTCCTGAACTTGTGACCTAGTGTAAGAGCCAGATAGAGAAAACAAATGCTTGTACATTAAGTTAGATCTGCTTTCTTGTAAATAAATAAGCACAGTCGTCTGAGTTGAGAGAAGTGAAAGGGTAGAGTTGGTGCTGTTTCTAGGTGGTGTTCTGGTTTTAATTGCTTACTTGTGACTCTTGGTTGCTATAGAACTGCAGATACTGCTATTCTGTGTGTAATATCTTAGAAGTGATTTCACACTTCAGTTAAAGAAATAGTAGCCAAAGTCAAATGCTAAACCAAGATGAAGTGTTTTATTTTCTGTATTGAACACTGGCTTGGATCTGATCTTCTGCAGATGATATTTACAGAGAGACTATCATTTAGATATATAGCAGAGGCTGAGCAAAAGTGATTCATCCTATAACGTAAACAAGATTGTCTTGGCAGGGATCTGGCATTTTATTTGACTTAAGATAACAGGAGAAAAATCCCTATAATGTCTTTATACTGGTGGTTCATAACAAGTTTTAGTTGAAGGAGGCAGTTGTGTTTGAGGGCTTGAATTTTCCTAGATGATTATTGTATGTATTCTTTATCATATTCTCCATGATTGATGTTTTTTTAAGTAGTTGCCTTTAAACCCACAGTGGTTTTTACTGCTTGATCATTGAATTTAAGTATTTTTGTCTTATAGATGATGTTGAATAATCCTCTATTTGCTGGAAATCCTCAGCTTCAGGAGCAAATGAGACGACAGCTTCCTACTTTCCTTCAACAAGTAAGATGATCTGCTGGCTATTAATAAATGTCTATACCTCAGTGAACTATTTTTCAGTAAATTTGTGTCTTGCCTTCGTTTGATTAAAAGCTAGACTCTGTTACATGCATTCTCATTAGCTTTAGACACCAAATTATTTTGTTCCATTATAAGTCTTGCTTGGTCTCTCCATCCTCTTGAAAAGTTAAACCTTTTGATGGATATTTTTATCTATGATTGGCACAGCTTTTTTTTATTTACTCTTGATTCTGTGCTTAGAATCAGTAGTTTTTTCCACAAACAGAGAAATCTTTCACTGTTTTTCCTACTGGTTCCACTCCACCTTAAATATTTGAGTGAAGGCATTTTGCAGTGTGCCCAGAAAGACCCAAATCAGTTCATTCAGAACAGGCTGGGTTCTGAGGAAGCAAAAACCTGTGAACAGCTTTATCTTCATGAGCACCACTGTGCTTGTAGCTTGGGCATCTGCGTGATGTTAACTGTCACTGAGTAGTGGCACTGTGTTACTTCAATAGGAGTAAGCAAAAGTTTTGGGAATTAAATACATAATCTAGTTGTATAGCTTCTATCATTGGATGGTCTGTAGTGCATTGCTCTTACTGCAGGCAGTGTTACAGAATAATTGCAGCAGCTTACTTTGGGGAGCCCAAATTGCTTTCCTCTGAAGATCATAGAATCACCAAGGTTTAAAAAGAGCTCTAAAATATCCATTCTGACTGTCAACACTGTTTCCCATTAACTCATGTCCCACAGTACAAGATCTAAATGTTTCTTGATCACTTCCAGGGCTGGTGACTCTACCACCACCCTGGGCAGCCCATTCCAGTGCCTTACCACTCTCTGTGAGAAATGTTTTCTAATGTTCAACCTCATCCTCCCATGGCACAATTTCAGGCCATCCCCTCTAGTCCAGTTGCTAGTTACCTGATCCCAACAATCCCAGCTCCGTCTACTTCTGATACGAGTCAGGATGCCACTGGCCGTCTTGGCCACCTGGGCACACTGCTGGCTCACATTCAGCTGAGCATCAACCAATACCCCCAGGTCCATTTCCTCTATGCAGTCTTCCAGCCACTCTGTCCCAAACCTGTAGCATCGTCTGGGGTTGTTGTGGCCAAAGTGCAGGACCTGGCACTTGGCCTTACTGAACTTCATCCCATTGGCCTCAGGCTAGAGATCCAGCCAGTCCAGATCCTTCTGTATGGCCTTCCTACTCCCAGGCAGATCAGTGCTTCCTGTTGTCTGCAAATTTACTGAGCATGCACTCAATGCCCTCATCCAGGTCATCAATAAAGGTAATGAACAGGACAGGCCCCAGCACTGACTCTTGGAGAGCATTACTTGTGACAGCTTGCCAGCTGGATGTGGCTCCATTCACCACCACTTGCTGGGCCCAGCCATCCAGCCAGTTCTTTACACAGCAAAAAATGTACCCATCCAAGCCATGGGCTGCCAGCTTCTGCAGGAGAATACTGTGGTAGACAGTGTCAAAGGCTTTGAAGTCTAGGTAGACCACATCAACAGCCTTTCCCTCATCCACCAGATGGGTCGCTAGATCATAGAAGGAGGTCAGGTTGGTCAAGCAGGACTTGCCTTTTATAAACATATGCTAACAGTATTTGATTCCCCAGTTGTCCCACACATGCCCTGTGATTTCTTTCAAGGTGATCTGCAGGATTTTGGTAGACTTTGCCAGCTACTGATTCAGTTATTCTCTAACTTTAAGCTGTCAGGAAAAGTAAAAATCCAAGAGATGAACAGAGATTATTAACAGATAGCTATGCTTAAGTCTTATTATACACTCATATTCCAGACCAGACATCTTAATGCCTTATTCTGCAGTTCAGTGGAAGATTGGCCTTAGAATTTATGTTTCTTTGTGAGTCGTATGTTTTTGCAACAGAATAAGTTTGGTCTAGTTACCAGGTGAAGACTGTTAAGATTTATCAGCCTGTCTGTGGTTAGAATTAGATCTAGGTACTGTCTCACTTGTAACTGAAACAAATAGCTTTTACTTTTGAGCTGCATCTATAAGCAGAGGTGAAGGTAAGCTGTTAGTCTTGATTTTGTATCTCAAATGGTCTGATTTCAGGGTATTTAACTTCAGAAATAGGTCTGCTTTTTAAGTTGCCTGTGGATGTGAAAAAACATTTCTTAGTTGAAGTCGCAATAAAGGTTCTTCAATACTGTGAATTTGCTTGCTAGTATGTTTTGTAGTATATTTGTTCACATTCCTATAGTCTGCATAGGAATTACAGATATGGACACGTGCACAAATTGTGATGATTATAATTCAGTGATCTGAATTTAGCTAGGAAATAAATATTTTGTAACTTTTTATTAGACATAATGAAACTTGTCTAACAGATAATCGGTGTTGTTGCTTACCAGTAGTGTGGCATAAGAGACTAATTCTAGAATGATGATGGTCAAGCACACTCCTTGGCTTTGGAATGTGGTAGCCTTTAAAAGCAGAATTGAAAAACATAATTTTGGTATACTCCTTATTTGAAATGCTTTGTTCACATCAGAGAAAGTTCACTGATCATCTCCTGTGAAAGTTTTCTCAAGAAACCCTCCAGACTATGAAGGATTTCACGTAAATATTCAAATTTGAAGTTAAAAAACAAGTTCTGAAAGCATATCAGATTCTGTAAAGCATCAAGTGGTTAAAAACTAACACTGGGTGCTTCTGTATGATTCAGTCACAAGTCTCTCTCACTTTCTTAGATGCAGAATCCTGACACATTATCAGCTATGTCAAACCCCAGAGCAATGCAAGCTTTACTACAGATTCAGCAGGGTTTGCAGACACTGGCAACAGAAGCGCCGGGACTCATACCAGGGTAAGTCTCAGTATCACGGTTTTGGAAAGCAACTTTTCTCTTGTGCTGTGTTCTCTTGTGCTTCTTTTTACAGGTAGAAATTTTATCATGCGAAGAACATTTTGTTTTGTCTTTTTTTTTTTTTTTTTTTTTTTTAAGTTTCACTAAGTTTGTTTTGGAATGTTTCCCGACACATGTTTTTGAACAGTGATGACTATTGTCTTTGTCTTAGTATATCACCAACTCTGTGTTTGACAGTATTTCTAAGTGGTGATAAAATATAGGACTAAAAGAGACATCGCAGTTAAGTCAGTTGAATAATAAACCCATGCTTATTTCTGTTTCTGTCATTTGTGCAGATTTAATCCTGGTATAGGTGGATTGGGAAGCACTGGAGCACCTACTGGGTCCAGTGTACCTAGTTCTGCTCCCAGTGACAATACAAATCCAACATCAGGAGCTGCTGAACCCAGCCACCAACAGTTTGTCCAGCAGATGTTGCAGGCTCTTGCTAGCGCAAATGCTCAGGTAAAGTATATTATTGCAATATAGATTTATTATTTTTTTTTTTTTTTAAATATTCCTAAAATTTTCTCTTAAAACAAATTAAAACAAACCTGAAGCTGAGTAGAGAGCTCAGAGTACTTCTGGTAACTCCCCCTCACCCACAAATGAAAAAGCAGAAGCGGCTTAAAAAGGATGTTGCAGCTGTGCAAGTAAATGCAAGTATAATTAAATTTGAGTAAAAGTGTGCTCTGAACAGTTAATCCTTTTAATATACTCATCTTCATACCCCTGAATTTCTGAAATGCCTTCAGAGGAGCAAATTGAGGTGATGAAGTTGCTGACAGGTGAAATGTGGGCTCAGGCAAGAGCTTGGAAATGCAGAAAGCACAGATGTTTTTCAGCAGTGCTGTCTGTTACTCTGTAGCTGTGACAGCCTCTGTCCAATGCTTTGGAATATCCACACTCCAGTTATTTGGGTTCTGAATTTGTATGCTTCACGGACATTTTGTGGGTCCAAACTGCAGTATGTTTTGTGATGCCATGAAGTCTTAGGCTACCAATTGACTATTTTGCTTTGTTGTGCTTAGGGAGAAGCAAGTAGTGGTGATGGGTCTTGTTCAGTTTTAGATTTGTTTTACTTTCTATTGGCTTGGAGCCATGCATTTTGAACTTCTGCTGGTAATAGTTTCCTGATGGATGAAATTGTTTAATTAGAACAAAAGCGTAATTAACAGTAGCTGCACAAGTTTTGTGTTAACATCTAAGATCTCATTGATTTAAAGTGACTTCGTAGTATTACTGCAGCACATTATTTTCTTACAGTTGTTCTCATTTGAAAGTGTTTTTGAATGGAGAATTTTGCCATGAATTTGTAAATGAGCAGTATTGACCCACAAAGCATAACTGTGAGTTTGCTTCAGGCAGAAGCTTTCCAACAGTTAGAATTCTGGTAACTTAATCAACAAGTACCTGGGAGATTAAAAGCAAGCTGACTTTCATATCAAGAAAAGAAAGCCTGAGACGTTCTCCATTGCCAGCAGCAACATCATCAAAATTCTGCTGTCTGACATTACAAGGTTGAACTATTTCATTTTTTAAATTATCTGTGTCTATTTTATGCATATTTAATGTGCATACCTATATTAAAATATTCAATGTATAATGTGGAGGGAGAATGGGGCCAAATACAGATATGCACATAATCTGTATCTGTAGCCATATTAAGAAGTTATTCTTACAGCACAAACATATCAAATCTTTTATTTTCCTGTAGTTTAAGAGTGCCATGTAAGTGGTGCAGAAGCCGCATGTTTAAATCTGGTGCTTTGCCAAAAATGTATTGTGGGTTTACAACTCAAAATTTTGTTCTTGGCAGTTCCAAAACCCAGAAGTTAGATTTCAGCAACAACTGGAGCAGCTGAGTGCAATGGGCTTTTTGAACCGTGAAGCAAACCTGCAGGCACTAATAGCAACAGGTGGAGACATCAATGCGGCTATTGAAAGGCTCCTTGGCTCTCAGCCTTCGTAGCAGTTTCTTTAACTTGAAAAAAATGTAATTTATTTTTGATAACAGCTCTTAAATCTTTAAAATACTTGCTTTTATTTCATTCTGACTCTTGGGATTGTCTTGTTACAACTAAAACCAATCTACATTTTAAGGTGGAGTGCAGTAGTATTCTGCGAACAATGGGGATCAGTGAATTTTCTCAGTTGTTGCATGCATCACACATCTTCTGTTTTGCATTATCTGTGATTTTTTGCAACTATATCAGCTTCCACAGTTGCGTGAACAGGTTTTGTATCACTCGCAACTGTCCAGTTTATTTCCTGCTTAAACATTAGCCTTCAGTAGTAATTTAATGTAGAGTGCAAATTTAAAAAAAAAAAAAATTGATTGAAGCTATAATTTGTGGGTACCAATTCTACTTATTGTGATTTCTGCATGTATTTTTTCTTTTCTTGCTAGCAGAACACTGTAAGATTTATACCACTTGAGTAATCTACCATTTTTGCTTTAACTTGTATAAAGTATAAACTCAGTATATACAATGGAGACAGCTCGTTTCTAGAAATTTACACATTGCAGTGGAATAAAATGATAAGTAACCAAAAAAGCCACAAAAAGTTACATGCCATGTTTCCAGTCCTTCCAGCTTCCAGCCTCTTCGGGAACCACCTCAGAAAAAAAAAAAAAAAAAAAGCTTAGGCAAGTTCATTTAAAATCCTGCAGTTACTGTTCTGGTTTTATCTCTTTAAATCTAACTACAGAAATTTGCATTGTAAGATTGTCTCAGTTTTCACACAGATTAACTGTAAATTACTTTAATTGTTGTGCAAATTAAAGAGGTACTGCCTTGAGCTCAGAAACAGCTTCTGAGGCCTTTGGGTTTGTTTCATTGAGATTCTAACGTATTGATTTTTGTAATTGGAAACATCTGACTCACACATTGTCATCAAGTGATACTCTAATTACTTTCAAATTCCATGTAAAAAAACCACTGTATATCTTTTGAGGTTTTCCTGATAGCAACCTCTACTGTGCACAGATAAATAAATTCAAAAGTCTTTCAGCATCAAGGCTCGGTGTTTGTGTTTGTAGCTGATGATTTGTGATTTGAGATGACAGACAGCTTAACAGCTGGCCTGGGAATATTTACTAGTTTGGGGCTATGATTCGTAAAGAGCTCCTTGAGTATGCGCTGAAGGGAGGAGTCCAAAGCATCTGTGGAGAAAGGCTGAGGGAACTGGGCTTGTTCAGCTTGGAGAAGAGGAGGCTCCAGGAAACCTCATTGTGGCCTTCCAGTATTTGAAAGGAGTGTATGGACAGGAGGAGGAACAGCTGTTTTCAAGGGTGGACAGTGACAAGACAAGGGGGAATGGTTTTAAACTGAGACAGGGAGGTTTAAGTTAGAGATTAGGAGGAAGTTTCTTGTTCAGAGGGTAGTGATGCACTGGAACAGGTTGCTAAGGAGGCTGTGTATGTCCCATCCCTGGAGGCCTTTAAGGCCAGGCTGGATGTGGCTCTGGGCAGCCTGGTCTGGTGGTTGGTGACCCTGTGCATAGCCAGGGGTTGAAACAACATGATCACTATGGTCCTTTTCAACCGACACAATTCTATGATGATTCTGTTGGATCAGTTTAATGAAACAAAACTAAAATGGGAAGTAAAAATTAGCACACTTCTACCTACATTAGAAGTTTCCAGAAAGCAGCTTTGTAGGCAGAATCTGCACTGTTCTACTCACAGAAGTTTGTTGTCCGGTAACCTCTTCTGTTTTCCCAGTAAATAGATGGACAAAATACTGTTGATACCTGATACTGAGAAAATTATTAGCTATCCAGCCTCTGCTTTTAGATCAAACTTTAATGTATCCAGCAGCACAAAGTAGTAAGTAAATTTATGAATTGTTACGGAATATCCTGGTAAGATGAGCTTTGTATGACCAAAACCTTTTCAAATACTTGTATCATGGGGATGAAACTATTTCCTAACCAGTGATAATAAATCCATATGGGATCCAGCCTTCACAGTAAATTCTGTTTCAGTGGGTAGCTTCCATTGCATTTGACT